>NC_142475.1:85474726-86219242 GCF_049115385.1 Moschus berezovskii
ATTCCATAGAGATAAAATGTAAAACAGATTGGAATTTAGAAAATCTGAAAAACTTTAACTGCAATTTAACAGCATCAAAATGCGCATTTTAGAAATATTCCTTTTCTCATCTGAATCTCAGCTTTTTATATTAAAAAAGCAAAACGAATGAATTAGATACTCTCTAACAAACCATTGGCAACCCACTCCAGTACTCTTGCCTGGAAAATCCCATGGACGGAGGAGCCTGGTAGGCTGCAGTCCATGGGGTCGCTAAGAGTCATACAGGACTGGGCGACCTCCCTTTCACTTTCCACTTTCATTCATTGGAGAAGGAAATGGCAACCCACTTTGGTGTTCTTGCCTGGAGAATTCCAGGGACAGCGGAGCCTGGTAGGCTACCGTCTATGGGGTCACAAAGAGTCAGACACGACTGAAGCAACTTAGCAGCAGCAGCAGCAAACCATTAAATTTGAATGCCTAAGGTTTCCCTGGTGGCTCAGAGGTTAAAGCATCTGCCTGCAATGAGGGAGACCTGGGTTTGATCCCTGGGTGGGGAAGATTCCCTGGAGGAGGAAATGGAAACCCACTCCAGTATTCTTGCCTAGAGAATCCCATGGACGGAGGAGCCTGGTGGGCTACAGTCCACAGGGTTGCAAAGAGTCGAACACTACTGAGTGACTTCACTTTCACTTTCAAGGTTTCATTATTTGCCTGTTTATTTGTAGATCAAATTATTTCCTCTATGTACTTGAATTTTTAGGAAGCTCATTTATTATACAATGGGAAATCTGCCTTGCTGTGCTGTGCTTAGTCACTTAGTCATGTGACTGTTTGCAAATCCCTGGACTGTAGCCTGCCAGGCTCACCTTTCCATGGGGATTCTCCAGGCAAGAATACTGGAGCGGGTTGCCATTTCCTCCTCCAGTGGATCTTCCCAACCCAGGGATCGAACTGGGGTCTCCGCATTGCAGGCAGATTCTTTACCATCTGAGTCACCATGGAAAACCCTGGTTCAATTTCTGGGTTGGGAATATCTGCTGGAGACAGGATAGTCTTACCCACTCCAATATTTTGGGGCTTTCCTTGTGGCTTTACTTTAAGTTGAACTTTCAGAAAGTGGGGAATATCTTTTCCTGTATGCATGTGCAGAATATCAGATCATCCTACATTATTGGTACCTATAAATCTAAGCTTTTCTGACTGCAACATTCCAACACATGTTACTTCTCACAAATGTTACTTTTTCAAGCTCAATATTCAGCTGGAACCATTTTTGTCCATAATTTGGACATTCATTAATGTCTGAGCATTGTACAGGAGTGTCTGTGCTTACTGAGTTGTACATGAAAAGTGAATGTATTAGTTGCTCAGTCATGTAAGACTCTTTGAGTCCCCCTGAACTGTAGCCCACCAGGCTCCTCTGTCCATGGAATTCTTGAGGCAAAAATACTGGAATGGGTAGCCATTCTCTTCTCCAGGTAATCTGCCGAACCCATGGACTGATCCCAGGTCCTTCCATTGCAGGCAGATTCTTCACCATTTGAGCCACCAGGGAAGCCCAGGTTGTGCATGGCTGTCTCAAATTCATTAGAAACAGATTTTTTCCCCAAAAGATCAAGGCCTGGAAGATGATATAATCAGCACTAGGTTTATTAAAATGGTCCAGTTTGAAACTGCTGATGAGAATTAAAACTTTCAACAAAATCAGAATGAAATGATATGTGGTTAATCCTGTCTTGTGACTATTACAGTGGAGTTGAGAGTAATCCAGGGGTAAGGATGGAAAACAATCTTAAGTAAAAATGCATTTGCAACCCTATAGATTGCATCCCACTGGGCTCCCCACCATGGGATTTTCCTGGCAAGAACACTGGAGTGGGTCACCATGCCCTCCTCCAGGAGACATTCCCAACCGAGGGATGGAGCCTATATCTTGTTTATATCTTCTGCACTGGCAGGCGGGTTCTTTACCATCAATGTCTCTGAAAAAGTCCTCAAGTAAACATTGTTTCTAAGACTAGATTTTTTTTTTAATGCTTTTTAAAATAACATTTATTCTTAAAAGTTAACTTATACATAATAATAAACCAAAAAACACAAGAAGCAAAAAGCTAAATCATTCATAGTCACAAGCAGTTTACAGTTTGATGTGTTGTTCTTGGTCTTATATGTATATTTTCACAACAAAGCATCCATTTTATGCAATTAATATGATATAGTTATGTATCATGCTGTTTCACACATCATGAATATGTATCATTTCAAAGTGCCAAAGTTATGGGTATTTTGATAACCAATCTCAACTCACTACCCCAACTCAATCTAGAAGAAAAAAAATGTATTCTACCTTTCTTGATGACAGCAATTTCAAAGAAGACAATAATGGCAACAGACCTCTAGGTAAATATATTAGCAGAGTTATGATTAAAATACCACTTTCCCTTAAAGTTCAATTAAAAATGAGACATAAAGCAACAAGTATACAAAATATAAAGTTTCTAAGAGGATTCATCATCTGATCTACACTATTAAAGTTTTTTTTTTTTTTTTAACAAGGAGATAGGAATGTTTCCATTGAAATACTTAACAATGCATTACTATACTACAGCCAAGAGATTCACACACATCAATTGTTCCCATCAAAATATAAATGTAAGCACATTCACATTCATGCCTACCTTTATACTTCCTTCTTCCCCTCTGCTGCCAACGTAAATGAACAATTCCTGATGTATATTTCTCAGAGACATAACACGAGAACTTTAATAAGAGGGACAATACGGCAATGATTGTGCATTAGGAGCTATACCAGGGACTTGGTGAAGAGGTGAGAAGATTCAATATAGTTCAGTCACTCAGTTGTGTCTGACTCTTTGTGAGCCCATATACTGCAGCATGCCAGGTTTCCCTGGAAATCACCAACTCCCGGACTTTACCCAAACTCCTGTCCACCGAGTTGGTGATGTCATCCAGCCGTCTCATCCTCTGTTTTCCCCTTCTCCTCCTGCCCCAAATCCCTCCCAGCATCAGGATCTTTTCAAATGAGTCAACTCTTCGCATCAGGTATCCAAAGTATTGAAGTTTCAGCTTCAATACCAGTCCTTCTGGTGAACACTCAGGACTGGTGACCTAGAGGATGGACTGGTTGGATCTCCTTGCAGTCCAAGGGACTCTCCAGAGTCTTCTCCAACACCACAGTTCAAAAGCATCCATTTTTTGGTGCTCACCTTTCTTTATAGTCCAACTATCACATCCATACATAACTACTGGAAACACCATAACTTTGACTAGACGGAACTTGGTTGGCAAAGTAATGTCTCTAATTCTTAATACGCTGTCTAGGTTGGTCACAGCATTTCTTCCAAGGAGCAAGTGTCTTTTAATTTCATGGCTGCAGTAACCATCTGCAGTGATTTTGGAGCTCCCCCAAAAAAGTTTGCCACTGTTTGCTTTGTTTACCCATGTAATTGCAGTGACATGATGGGGCCAGATGGGGCCTTACTTTTCTGAATGTAGAGTTTTAAGCCAAATTTTTCACTCTCCTTTTTCATTTTCATCAAGAGGCTCTTTAATTCTTCACTTTCTTCAATAAGGGTGGGGTCATCTGAGTATCTGAGGTTACTGATATTCCTCTCAGCAATCTTGATTCCAGCTTGTGCTTCACCCAGCCCAGGATTTCTCATGATGTATTCTGCATATAAGTTAAATAAGCAGGGTGACAACATACAGCCTTGACTTACTCCTTTTCCTATTTGGAACCAGTCTGTTCTTCCATGTCCAGTTCTAACTGTTGCTTCCTGACCTGCATATAGCTTTCTCAAGAGGCAGGTCAGGTGGTCTGGTATTCCCGTCTCTTTTCAGTATTTTCCACAGTTTATTGTGATCTACACAGTCAAAGGCTTTGGCATAATCAATAAAGCAGAAATAGATGTTTTTCTGGAACTCTCTCACTTTTTCGATGATCCAGCAGATGTTGGCAATTTGATCTCTGGTTCCTCTGCCTTTTCTAAATCCAACTTGAACATCTGGAAGCTCACAATTCACTTATTGTTGAAGCCTGGCTTGGAGAATTTTGAGGGTTACTTTACTAGTGTGTGAGATGAGTACAATTTTGTGGTAGTTTGAGCATTCTTTGGCATTGACTTTCTTAGGGATTGGAATGAAAACTGACCATTTCAGTCTTATGGCCACTGTTGAGTTTTCCAAATTTGCTGGCATATTGAGTACAGCACTTTCACATCATCATCTTTCAAGATTTGAAATAGCTCAACTGGAATTCCATCACCTCCACTAGCTTTGTTCGTAGTGATGCTTCCTAAGGCTCACTTGACTTCACATTCCAAGATGTCTGGCTCTAGGTGAGTGATCACACCATCGTGATTATATTGGTCGTGAAGATATTTTTTGTACAGTTCTCCTGTGTATTCTTGCCACCTCTTCTTAATATCTTCTGCTTCTGTTAGGTCCATACCATTTCTGCCTTTATTGAGCCCATCTTTGCATCTCTAATTTTCTTGAAGAGATCTCTAGTCTTTCCCATTCGGTTGTTTATTTCTTTGCATTGATAGCTGAGGAAGGCTTTCTTTTCTCTCCTTGCTATTCTTTGGAACTCTTCATTCGTGTGGGTATATCTTTTCTTTTCTCCTTTGCTTTTTGTTTCTCCTCTTTTCACAGCTATTTGTAAGGCGTCCTCAGACAGCCATTTTGCTTTTTTACATTTCTTTTCCATGGGGATAGTCTTGATCCCTGTCTCCTGTACAATGTCACGAACTTCCATACATAGTTCATCAGGCACTCTATCAGATCTACTTCTTTAAGTTTGTTTCTCACTTCCACTATATAGTCATAAGGGATTTGATTTAGCTCATACCTGAATGGTCTAGTGGTTTCCCCCACTTTCTTCAATTTAGGTCTGAATTTGGCAATAAGGTGTTCATGATCTGAGCCACAGTCAACTTGGAAGGTGTCAGAAGTGAAGAAGGAAGTGTAGACTGTATGAAATCTTGCTCAATTGTGAGTAAGTTTAAAGCTTGTTTAGATGTTACTTTGAACTCATCCTTAAGAATCTAGTCTGAAGACCAACTGCCATATGACTACTTCATTAAAAAAAAAAAAAAGAACCAATCAAAGAAACAAAAAACAGTGTGCAAACATGTTTTCATAAGAATAAATGGGATATAATATGTATATCTGTATTTAAGGATACTTTGTCTAATGTGGAATGTTTATTTTGTGAAAGGAAGTGAGTTTTTGTTGAAGGCCAACTATAAGGAATACATTTGATGGATTCTCTTTTGCTTTTTAAATTAATTGATTGATTTTATTTTTGGGTTCACTTGGTATTCATTGTTGCACTCTGGATTTTCTGTAGTTGCAACGAGTTGGGGCTACTCTCTAGCTGCTGATACCGGGCTTCTCATTGTGGTGGCTTCTTTGTTGTGGAGCATAGGCTCTAGGTGCAAGAGTTGAAACCCATAATGGCAACACCCAGGTTCAGTACTTGCAGCATACAGGCTCTAGGGCATGTGGGCTTCAGTAGTTGTGGTATACGGGCTTAGTTGCTCCATGGTATATGTAGGAGTTTTCCAAACTAGGGGTTAAACTTGTGTCTCCTGTATTGGCAGATGGATTCTTATCTACTGTACCACCAGAGAAGTACCATTTTGACAGGTTCTTTACATACTTTAACTCTCTTATTGTAGGAAAAATGTTAGTAGTTAGATTTTTACTCCATTTTACAAAAGAGGAAAACGTGATTCAGTAAAGTTAGCAAGAATAGGAATTATTTTAAAGATGGCTTTTTCGGCTCTTCCCACTTCAAGATAGTCCTTATTGTCATGATATGAAAATATCATAACACAGATCTGATCATTGTCCACACTGTGAAGATTGAAGCATTATTCTCTTATTTAATTTGAGGAGCACTGTCTTGCCTTTATCTTTACCTCCATTTCCCAGATTTCTTACACTTTCCTGATTCCTCTTATGTCAAGGAAATATCATCTGACGATTTCTTCTCTGGAGATATGTTACCCTTCATGGGCATCATGGTAAGTGGGATGTAATAGGCTCAAGAAATGAAATTTCAAGGGTTGTATTTCAAAGAAAGTACACTTGGTTGAAAGAAATGTTTAAAGGAACTTCTAAATATCTCAAGCAACTCAATCATTGTGGAGTTTAGTACTATATTTACCAGTGAGGAAGCACCTTGGAGAGCTAACTGGGTGCTATTACCTTAGGACTTTTCCCATTGTAATCATATAGTATTAACATTTGTTACTGGGAGGAAAAAGGCCCCCATGATCAATTCACTTTAGGAAATTTTGACTTTTTAAATTATCGACCAAATACCGTTCTGTATCTACATTAGGCCAAAGAGTTATTGGAGCTGACATACAAAGTTGAACAATAAAAAACAAGGCTGTTTTTATGCGGAGCTAAGATTCCAGTGGGTTATAGATGGATAATAAGCAAGTAAAGAAATAAATGAAAAATATAGGTTTGTTGGTAATAAGTAAGATAATAAATATTTTATAACATCAGGACATAGGAGAGAAGAAATGGATATAGATTTGTTTTGTTTTAATTTCCCTGGTGGCTGAGATGGTAAAGCGTCTGCCTACAATGCAGGAGACCAGGGTTCAATCCCTGGGTCGGGAAGATCTCCTGGAGAAGGAAATGGCAACCCACTCCAGTATTCTTGCCTGGAAAATCCCATGGATGGAAGAGCCTGGTAGGCTACAGTCCATAGGGTCGCAAAGAGTCGGACACGACTGAACGACTTCACTTTCAGTTTCAAGCACAGCTAAAGCTTCAGTTTGGTCTGACTTTAAATAAGAAATTATGCTCCTTTCTTTTTCTTTTTAAGATTAGGTTATTTTAAAAGGTTTATTTCAAGTGGAGACAATATAAGCAACAATCATCTATGTCCCACTGTGACTCCTGATTTCTCTTACCTCTCTGGGATGCTCTGTCCTGTATCAACAGCTGGGTCTGACTCAGTCTCCTTTCAGGTTTCTATTTCTTCTTCAACTGTGTGTGACCTTTGGAGTCATTTTCTATAGCCTCCTGGCTCTCTGAAAAGGAATCTTCACTGATTTCAAAGGCATATGTGTTAGTAGCTTAGCTGGTAAAGATTGTGCCTGCAGTTCAGGAGAGTCCGGTTCAATTCCTGGGTCAGGAAGATCCGCTGGAGAAGGGATAGGCTACCCATGTCAGTATTCTTGGGCTTTCCTTGTGGCTCAGCTAGTAAAGAATCTGCCTACAATGCGGGAAACCTGGGTTCCATCTATGAGTTCGGAAGATCACCTGGAGAAAGGAAAGGTTACCCACTCCAGTATTCTGGTCTAGACAATTCCATGGACTGTATTGGGTTGCAAAGAGTTGGATATGACTTTCACTTTCGCTTTCCCTGTACAGGACCCCTGGGCACTGCTGGAGGCGGGGCTAGGGTGGGGGCAGAGCTCTTTGTCCTCTGCAACTGTATTATCCCTTGTTTTTTGCCTAACAAATGGATGGAATTTGACTATACCTTGTATCCACCACTTTTATCTTGTCTTATTCCAGCCTTTTGTTTCTAGTAATAGAGGGTTTGCACATCTTCAGGTTGTTCTCATCAATAGTAGTTTTGTAAACAGTTGTAATTTTAGTATTTCCAGGGTATGTTGTGAGTTTTGGTCATCTTAGATCTCACAGGAAAAAATATATATACAAATGAAAATTTTGGCCAACTCAATATATCTTTGAAAATGTTCATGAGTAATTTGAGTTTGTTTGGCTTAATTAAAGAATTGGAAAATAGCATATTTTTAGTTGAAATTGTGTATATATGTGGGCTTCTCTGGTGGCTCAGTGGTAAAGAATCTGCCTGTAATGTAGGAGATGCAGGTCTGATCCCTGGGTTGGGAAGATCCTCTGAAGGAAAGCATGGCAGCCTACTCCAGTATTCTTGCTTGGAGACTGCCATAGACAGAGGAGTTTGGTGGTCTACAGTCCATATGATTGTAAAGAGTCGGACACGACTGAAGCACCCGAGTACACATGCCCATGTATATGCACGCACTATGTATGCATGGCATTCATTCATGGGTTTCCCTGGTGCCTCAATGGTAAAGAATCTGCCTATCAATGCTGGAGATGTAAGACATGTGGGTTTGATTCCTGGGTCATGAAGATCCTCTGGAGAAGGAAATGGCAACCCTCTTCAATATTTTTGCTTGGGGAATCCCAAGAATAGTGGAGCCTGGTAGGCTACAGTTCATTGGGGTCAAAAGATTCGGATATGACTTAACAACTAAACAACAATATATATATATATATCAGACCTGCATCTCCTACATTACAGGCAGATTCTTTACCACTGAGCCACCAGAGAAGCCCACATATATACACACATATATATATACTGTTTGATTTAACTTCTTGAAAATGTGTTGCAATTTGTGTCATAGCCTATGGTATTTTCTACATTGGTGAATGTCCCATGAGCACTTTGATATGAATGAAATAGTTCCACATATGTTTTCTCTTTCACCACTTTGATACTAACATATATTGCATCAATTTGCCTGTCTGAAGTTATGGAGCAAACTATGGGACAAACTTTATATAAATTTGAAATAAAGCTTAAAAAACTTGTTCTGAAATTAGCATTTATTATTTTTGGAAATTAGTTCAAATATTATCTTCAAAGACAAAGCTTAAGCTTAAAAACAATTGCCTATTTTGAAGGACATAATTTAAATAAGAAAGATTTATGTATTTCATTTGTGTCCAGACTGAACTTTTCCCTTTTGGCTATATGGCCTCAAGTTGCTTTTTATGACTTTCCCCTAGAGAACAGTGTTTTGTAAGTTCCATTCTACATTGTAATTATCCTGGTGGTATCGCTGGAGGTAGTCTACCCTCAAAATAATGATTAAGGTTTCAAAGAATTTAATTAGACAAGAATCTCCCTTGGAGATGCACCAGTTGAATGACTAAATAGTGTGTGATGCAATGACATGTACACAAAGTGTTGGCACGCTTTTGCCCTTACCATAGACTGTATTTATCTGCAGCAGTAATCACATAGCAGGCTTCTTCTTGAATCAAAATGATGTACTCAAAACATAATAAAGTGAATATATGAAGGTGCCACCTGATGCAAAGAGCTGACTCATTAGAAAAGACCCTGATACTGGAGAAGATCAATGGCAGGAGGAGAAGGGGTAGACAGAGGATGAGATGGTTGGGTGGCATCACTGACTCAGTGGACCTGAGTTTGAGTAAACTCTGATGGACCAGAAAGCCTGGTGTGCTGCAGTCCATGGGATTGCAAAGAGTTGGACATGATTTAGCAACTGAAAAACAACAGCAAAGAAATTATTCTCCATTGATCAAGAAACCCAAAGTTCAACAGCACTGGATGAAGTCTGAACAGTATAAGTGATTGAGAATAAAAATATTGCAAAGGCTACTTCACTATTTCACTTTCATTGGTACGAACTTAAACAGCAAAATTTTTATTCTAAACAATTCTGACATATTTTGGAATTTTTCCACTCTCCGATTAAAATATTGATTTAATATGTGTTTGTTATCAGGGAAAATCCTGCAACAATGAATATTTTGAGTATCTGTTTATAATCAACATTCAGAATTCTTTAGATAATAAGACATTGATGTTCATTTTGAAAATCCCAATAATTTTAAAAGTAGTATGCCTCTGAAAGACTGAGATGAATTAGATTTCCTGCAAGCATGAAAAGAGTTGGTTACGTGGAACTAGTGAATGGTGCTGTGAGGTTGAGTGAATCTTGCTCTGTGTGTTCTATGAGATGGCACCAGTGCATGAAGGACAAGGGAGAAGGCACCAGAGCTCAGAATTTGGATTGCATGACTTTTTCCTTATGCAGGTACCTTGGGAAGTGTACTTAGACCCAACATTTTGAACCAGGCTTTCCATTTTGCAAGAGTACATTGGTGGTGTAAGAATCTTTTAAGAGTTCTTTATGATTATCATAATCAGCCATGTTAGGACTTCTTTGTGATTACTAAAATATGTGAAGATTGGTTCTATTCTGTATTTCTATTGTTTTGAATATTTTCTTCTAATGATCTGTCATAAATTTATCTTCTCAAAGAATTTTTAGAAATTAATTTCAAGTGCAGCTATCTAGGGAATTTTCATGGACAGATATTTGTAAATCTATGATAGCTTCAATTTATATGTTATCTAAACATAGTCTGTTAATCTGCTAAAAATTAAAAGATAAGGTAACTTCTGTAGACCTTCACTACCTGGCTTCCAAGAACCCAAAGTAATACTGTAAAGAGCAAGCCACTCCTTCAGGTTTCATTCTTCTGTTACAGGTGATCTTCAGCATCCTATCATATGTTTGTTGACCATTTAGAGGTATTCTTCATATCATAGTTTGTTTATATTTTATTTAATTAATATTTTAATTTTTATCTTTTATTAGTTAATTTTCAATATTAACAAGTTGATATTTTACAAAATAAAATATAATTTACTCTAAAATGTCAGTTATTCTCCAAATTACTTTTGTCTACTGGCATTGTGGTATGATTTCCAAAATCCTTTAAGGAAATTTGCAATTGTCAAATATATTTATTTGAGACTTAAATGATAGGTTAAGACAATTCTTCCAACCCTAGAATGTACAAAGTCACCTCTTTTATTAACAGGAAAGTAGATATGAAGTAAATCTTGCTTTACTTTTTTTTTAAACAGTTAATCAATGTTTACTTTTGTGAAAATTATTAGTTATATGTACAATTTAATTAGCTCCCAGATGGAAAACTAGTAGTGATACCTCATTTATTTAATAATGTGTCATTTTTCTCCCATATGTCATTTGTCACTTGCCTATCCATTAGTTTATAAGATTGCTGCAGTCAGAGAAGGTGTTTTAATTAGTCCTGCATTTACTTTCTTTCTTTTTTGGGGGACTGCCCCATGCAGCTTGTCAGATTTTAGTTTTCCTAGCAGGGACTGAACCTGGGTCATGGCAGTGAAAGCTCTAAGCCCTCACCATAGCCTGGTATGAAAATATTTGAAACTACCAGAACATAATCAGTCAAAAGGCCTGCTTGTGGAATGAATGAACAAATTATCATAAGACTTCAGGAAGTAACAAGTAATAATTATATTTATAGGCAATTTTGTCCTGAAGTCTCAAGGTCAGAAAATACTATTGTGTTCTTGTTCATCTACATTGTGGCAATGGTAGGCAACCTACTTGTTGTGACTGTGGTGATCAGCTCAACCCTGGATGCCCCTATGTACTTCTTTCTTGGCTACTTGCCATTTATAAATGCTGTTTATTCTACTACAGTCATCCCAAATACATTTATATACTTACTCTATGAGAAGAAAACCATTTCTTTCCAAGCTTGCATGGCTCAGCTTTTTATAGAGCATTTATTTGGTGGTGCTGAGATTATACTGCTGGGGGTCATGGCCTATGACCACTATGTGGCCATCTGCAAACCCTTGCATTATGTAACAATCATGAATCAGCGGGTGTGTGTTCTGCTACTGCTCTTTGCCTGGATTGGTGGACTTTTACATGCTGTAGTTAGTATTCTCTTCATTCACAATCTTCCCTTCTGTGGCCCCAATGCCATTGGTCACTCCATCTGTGACATGTATGCCTTGTCAAACTGGCCTGCACTGACACCCACGCTATTGCCATCATAGTGGTTGCCAATGATGGCATAATCTGCGTGGTCCTCTTCACGCTCTTCATCTCCTATGGGGTCATCCTGCACTCCCTGAAGAGTGTTAGTCAGGAAGGGAGGTGCAAAGCCTTGTCCACCTGTGGCTCCCACATCATTGTGGTGCTCCTCTTCTTTGTGCCCTGTATATTCCTATATGTCAGACATCCTTCCACCTTCAGTTCAGTTCAGTTCAGTCACTCATTCGTGTCCGACTCTTTATGACCCCATGAATCACAGCATGCCAGGCCTCCCTGTCCATCACCAACTCCCGGAGTTCACTCAAACTCATGTCCATCAAGTCAGTGATGCAATCCAGCCATCTCAGTCTCTGTCGTCCCTGTCTCCTCCCACCCCCAATCCCTCCTAGCATCAGACTCTTTTCCAGTGAGTCAATTCGTCTCATGAAGTGGCCAAAATATTGCAGTTTCAGCTTTAGCATCAGTCCTTCCAATGAACACCCAGAATTGATCTCCTTTAGAATGGACTGGTTGGATTTCCTTGCAGTCCAAGGGACTCTCAAGAGTCTTCTCCAGCACTACATAAATCCTTGGCTGTGTTTTACACCATTATCACCCCTATGCTGAACCCTCTAATCTACAATCTGAGAAATGGAGAGATAAAAACTGTCATGAAAAAACTCTGGACCAGAGAAGGAAAATGAGCCAACCGGGAAATGTATCATCTCTTTTCTTGGACAAATTTCTCTTACCAGGAAAGCCATATATGACTATTTAACTGCGGTAAAATTCTCCTAAGTTTAAATAATTCAGGCATGATGAAAATATTTGTTATGTGAATACTTGCAATGATCAAAGTATACTTTTAACATTTTCATGATTTCCTATTTCAAGTTCTATTTGTTGTTTGCAATATTTTTTTAAGATTTCCACAATTTCTTTGGAAAATATTGATTTGGGTGTAGAATGACTCTACTGAGGCTACAGATTCATGTTCTTTATGGAAAGTTGTTGCTGCTTCTGCTGCTGCTGCTGCTAAGTCACTTCAGTCCGGCTATAGCTAATACAGTAAATTTAATTAGTGGAAGTTTTTAATGTTTTTCGCTTAAATAATATTATATTTTTTTCAGAATTAATTGAGTTCATTATAGATTTTGGAAAAATAATATAAGAAATATTATATAAAAATTCATTTCACTCTCTTCACACAAAACATCCCATATTAATATTTGACTTACATGCCTTACTTTTGTATCTGCAAGATACTTCACATAAATTATTTTGTTTCTATTGCTTAGTGTAATAAGGTCGAAGAAGAATAGTTCAGTGTGTAATATTAATCGTTAGGAAGCTAACTTTATAAAAATAATCTGAATGAACACGGTGTAGATGCAGAAAAATAGCCAATCATACTTATATTCCAAATTGGTCAATAATGTTATCTTCTCAAGTTTGCCAGGTTTGCCTGGGGTTATATAACCCATCAAAAGGAAAATCCACTCTTCCATTGTTCATTCAGGGAAGTGTAGTAAATGTCCTGCTGCTGCTGCTGCTAAGTCACGTCAGTCGTGTCTGACTCTGTGCGACCCCATAGATGGCAGCCAACCAGGCTCTTCTGTCCCTGGGAGTCTCCAGGCAAGAACACTGGAGTGGGTTGCCATTTCCTTCTCCAATGCATGAAAGTGAAAAGTGAAAGTGAAGTCGCTCAGTCCTGTCCGACTCCTAGTGATCCCGTGGACTGTAGCCCACCAGGTTCCTCCATCCATGGGATTTCCCAGGCAAGAGTACTGGAGTGGGGTGCCATTGCCTTCTTCAGTGAATGTTCAAATAAACACAAAACTGCCTCTCCTTGTAGTAGGCAGGGATATCAAGTAGACATCCACCAAGAAGCAGATTCATTTCTATGAACAAAAAACCACTCTAAATATTCAAATATTTTTGAAAAACAGACAAAATAAAGCAAAACAAACAAAAACAAGAAACAACTACATTTGTAACCTTAGATTTGAGAAATACGGTGCTGTCTGTGGCTGCTGTCTCATGTGAAAAGATTGCAAGAGCTAGACATGACTTAGCCACTAAAACACCACCAACCATTGACAAACCACAATAGGAACCAAGATAGTAAACCCCATGACATTTCTTATTTTCCTCTCACATGCCCACTAATATTCAGCTAGCTCTACCTCTTGACCAGAAGATAAGGGAGCTGGTTGAAGCAGACCAGGGAAAAGAGCTGCCCAGAATGGAGAAAGTGAGAGACCTCAGTGGGTGAAAGGAATATATCTATCCATTTTCCATAGATTTATTCTTTTTCTTTTTCATAAAGAAAGACAATAAGCATTATTTTTGGAGGGAGGTGGAAACAAGAAAAGGCAGGGAAAATGAGCTTTGTAATTTATTTATTCACGTTATTTTATTGAACAACAGTGTGAGTCAGATGCTGATTTAAGTGATAATGATAAAGAGGTGAAGGCAGCTAGAGACCTATGTCTCAGACTTATTTAAGTGGCTTTTACAAAGAAATAAATAATAATTTAGACTGCATATAAACAGCATGCAAAATCAAAACCAATTGGGCATTTTTTTTTTTAATTTAAGAAAGTGTATCTAAAATTTCTTATTGCCTGAGAAGCTATCAGAGTTATTACATGGTGAGCACCCTGTGCCTGGGCATCCTCCAGCGAAGAGTCAGGGATCACTTGTCAGAAGGTGTGAGAGAAGAATCTTGTAATAAGCTGAATTAAATGTCCTCAGAATTTTGCACTTTCTATAAAATAGAAAATGCAACATGCTTTTTCTCCACCTGCACACCAAGGGGAAAAAATAACATATTATTAAAATGCTTTGGAATTGCCTGAAAACCCAAAATATAAATTTCTCTTCTCTTTGCTATTAAAAATGTTTATCTTTAGTCACAAATTCTCCACTTCTGAACTCACCAATGACACTGAAATGGAATAACAGGATGAATGTGACTGAAATCATTCTAATGGGACTTACACAGAATCCGTAGATACAGCGAGTTCTATTTTTGATCTTACTTATTACCTACATTGTCACTGTCATGGGCAACCTGCTCACTGTGGTGACTATAATCTGAAGCTAGACTTTGAACTCCCTGATGCATTTCTTCCTGACCTTCCTATCCTTTATAGATGCCTGTTATTCCTCTTTCATAATACCTGAAATGATAGTAGATTTGCTTTCTGATTCAAAAGCTGTCTCCTTCAGTGGCTGTATGGCACAGATCTTCATTGAACATTTCTTGGGAACTTCAGAGGTTGTCCTTTTGTGGCCATGGCCTATGACCAGTAGGTGGCCATCCATAGTGTGTGTGTGCTAAGTCTCTCTGCATTATGTCACCATAATGAACCATCACATATGCTTCCTCCTGGTGGAGGTGTGTTGGGTAGTGAGTGTTTTCCACTTGACTGGACAGAATCTAGTCACTTTCTGCCTCCAATTCATTGGCCCCAATATCTTGGGCCATTTCATGTGTGACATTTTCCCTGATACAACTTGTTTGCACTGACGTTTTCCTTGCTAATCTTCTGGTTGCTGCCAATGGTGAGGCAACTCCTGTTATCGCTTTTGTAATGTTCATTTTGTGTGTGTTTTTACTGTGCATGTCGAGGACTCATAGGGAGGAAAAAGTCCTACCAGTGGCTCCCACATCACAGTAGTTGTCTTGTTTATTGTGCCCTGTATATTTATGTATCTGCAACCAGTCCCAGTTTTCCCAAGGATAAAGCCATAGCAGTACCTGTCATCTACACAGTAAGGAATACAGAGGGAAAAAATGTCATTGAAATGTTATTGAACAGGAATGCAATTTCAGATAAGTTATGAGCCAATATGAAGATTTTATTTCTATCATGATCTTTATATTTTCATCTTTTATTAGTATAAAGACTTTCCCATATCCCTAACCTGACACTTACATGACTTCTGCAACATTGGCAGAGGTAGTATTTAAATCTGCATTCTCATAAATTTAAATGTGATAGCCATTTAAATATTTCAAAATGCATCAGCAAAAGACAGTATTTCATCAGACTCTCTGTTCCTTTTTAGTAATATAAGTATTCTTTTTCCTTTCGAATTATAGAGTTGTATAAGGTACCTGTGATTTAAGTAGTTGTTACTCAGAAAGCTGTATAACTTACTGATATTTATGATGATGTGAAATATAAAATAGAAGAAAGATGCTTGCCAATACTCTCTTGACACACATTTGATATTCCTAATATTTAAATTATATTTTGTTTCTTTCCCTGTTGGGTAATATTGTCAGTGATTATGAAAATTAATTATGGTATATTTAAACTGATAAGTAAATTTCAAAGTGTTTTAAATGGGAAAAATATTATAAAATTAAAATTTAGTGATCTAACTTTACAGAATATAGTGGAAAGTCAGAAAGGTTAAATGACTACATCTTGTAATATATGTCAGTTTTGAGCCTGGATACTTTTATTCCACATCCTCTGATGTTTTCATTATATAGAATTTCTTTTGGGCTGGCAATTGATTATGGTTTGGAAGATGAAAACTCTTTGATTATATGCCATAGGAAGTTACACTCTTCTTTGTTAACACTTATTTGTAGCAAGCAAATGCAACTGTTTTTCAAAAGCACCTAATCAAATATATCCAGAAAACACTTCATTTATTAGAAAGTCGTTTTTATACTTTTATACTTGAATCTTATTTGAAAACTACTTTACAATATTATTTATAAGAAATATGTAAAAAGAACACAGGGATCTTTACTCCAGTTGCCTAAAGAAAATATTACTCAGCTAAACAAGTACCTAACATTCAAACCTTTGTTCTGAATGAATTTTAGTTCTTTACAAATATGAGATCGGCTACTAAAATACAAGTCTGTGTTTATATCATAGATGTGTTTATAGTTTCTTCTTTTGATAGAAAGATTCAGCCTCCCACCCAGTACATGAATACTACATGTTCTGTTGAAGAAATCAACAGACTTCGTGATGTAAACTTATTTAACACACACATTATGGTTATTAAGATGTGATGGAGAGTAGGAAAATTACTTCAAGATTAGGATACACGTGTTTTTTATCACCACTGTTTCCCTGGTGGTTCAGACGGGAGAGAATCCACCTGCGATGCACGAGACCTGGGTTCAATCCCTGTGATGTGAACATCCTCTGGAGAAGGAAATGGCTACCCTCTAGACTATTCCTGCCTGGAGAATTCCAAGGACAGAGGAGCCTAGTGGGCTACAGTCCATGGGGTCACGAAGAGTCAGAGATGACTGAATGACTAACACACACACGCACAAACATACACACACACACACGCACCATCTTCTTTAAACAGTTTTTCCTTTTTCTGTAAACAGTTTACCTAGCTACATTACGTGTTTCCGTGTTCTGTGCTTCTGCCTATGGCAATATGATTATTGGCACAAAAACTGTTGCATTTGTTTCTACTTCAATTAGAAATATATCTGGAAGAGTTTTGAGACCACAGTCCAACTCCCAAATCTTTTCCATTCATGGTAAACAACTTAGGAGATGCCCTTCTGGGATGAAAGGCTTTAGGAATAGGCGCAAATAATTTGTGCTCTTGAAAGTTTCATTATTTTCATGACATGCTTCTCCACGAATTGAAATGAATGAAGCTGCCCATAAGAATAATTTGTCAGGTACCTGGTTTTTGTGAAGTTAGTCTCTAAAAATGTCAAGCATCAAAACATCCCTCAACCTGTTTCTTATCAATTATGATAAGATCTATATATTGTTTCTCCTGCTTTCCTTCTGGTTTATCCCTCAAGTTTGGGACTCTATATTGCTGTCTCTCCATGGTTTTAAACCCCTTTGTTCTTGAATTTGTATTCTAGAAATGACTTTCCTGGCATAGCTCCAGGAAATCTTCTTTGAAAAATTATTTTTGTAGACAGCCATCATTGATTTAGAACTAATTCCAAACTTTTTCCTTTCCATGATTAGCTCCTAGGCCCTCGGGAGTTCAGAAGCTGGACTAGGGGTTCAAAATCAATCTCTCTAACCAGCACCTGTAGATATTTAAGCAGATCACTCAATGGGAGCTTTTGAATGGAAATCAATCTTTATAAGGTTGGGAATGTTGACTTTGCCTGTACATACTAATTCTGATATGACTCTGGCTTTCATTCCAGAGTTGAAAGACAATTGCAAGACATTTTCATGACGACACTTTAGATAAAGCCGTATCTTTTATTGTTTATAGTTGTTTTTTTTTTTTTCCCAAATCTTCATTCACATTGTTTCTGGTATCTGCCATCACAAATTTTATCAGAGCACAATAATATTGGTGTGTCTAGTCAAACTTCCCTTGCGGCAGAGATGGTAAAGAATCTGCCTGCAATGAGGGAGACCTAGTTTCAATCCCTGGATCAGGAAGATCCCTGGAGAAAGAGATGGCAATCCACTCCAGTATTCTTGCCTAGAGAATTACATGGACAGAGGAGCCTCGTGTGTTACAGTGCATGGGGTTGCAAGAGTCGGACAAAACTGAGCGACTTACCCTCTCACTTTCACTTTAGTCAAACTAGATTTAGTCACAAGGCTTCAGTTTTCCTAAACTCTTTTCCTATGTGACACGTTGCTCACAGTGTCCACAGTCTCTGGAGTCAATTGACAATTATGTCCAATTTATCTTTCTTATTAATGAATGCATATTTGAACATGGTGAGTGAGGCTGCTTCTATTCAGGAATCTTTCTGAGTTGAATTGTATTATTACATTTATTTATAAAATTATTTCAAATATTTACATTGATTTCTTTTCACAGGTAATTATACTGAGCTTTATAGTTGGTGGTAGCATAAACGTGTAATGCCACTTTATTTTTTAAATATTAATTTAAAGATAAGATTCCTGGCCCACAATCTAGTGAACTGGCCTCTTATTTCCCCTTGGCAAATAGTTTCTTATTCCCTGTCTTATATTTTCTTGTTATAAATTGTGAATATTATTGCATATTTTTCTACATGCAATTAAATTAAAATGACAAATAAATGAATTTACCACCTCTAAATACAACTGAAGAATAAAATTATTTTCATCATTATTATGTCTATATAAATCTAGAATTTGCACAGAAAAGAATTACTTTGAAAAAATACTGTAAGCTTTACCTGGTGTAAAGCGCCAATATTTGAATAGGTGCCAATAATATATTAGAAATTATCAGTTAAAGTATATCTGAAGGCCATATTTAAAAATTATAATTAGAATGTGTGATAGATCAATTTAAAACATTATAGCAAAAAGTTAAAACTCAGATAGTTACATTCAGTCTCCATGTTAACTTCACTTGTTATCAAAACCTAATTTCATGTGTTCAATTTTTTTTCATCTATAGTGTTCTATCTTCATGTAGACTCAAAGAAAAGTTCAAAGTTAAAGGACAAGTACTCTAGAACTTCTCCTCTGCTGTTGTGTTAACTTATATGAAATATTTGAATTGTTGGCAAGACCTGCTAACGATGATGTAATGCCCCTGAGGTCCTATTAGCCACAGTTAAGAAACTTTACAGAATTTGCCCCAAAACAGGATATATAGAAGTACTTTGAAAGCTTATCCAAAGATAGCATTTATAAGTCAGAAAAGACACTGTAGCTGATCTAGTTGGCATTTTACTATCTTACAATTTTACTTCTTTCTTGGTGGACTAAATGTTGCCTGGAACTTATGTCAGATATGTTCATAGCTGAGTCTTTTTTTTCCCCCACAAGAAATTGTATGATCACAGAGTCTCAGAATTAAATATATCTTACAAATCATATAATCACCCTTCATCCTCACCTGACACTGAAATTCCTTTTTCAGCATACAAAACATCAAGAAAGACAGACTCAAGTACAATACTACCAACATAGAAGTAAAAATATCTAAGGGACTCTTCATACTGATATAATTTTACATTAGTTAGAATTAAACTAGTCAAGCACAGGAGTGCAATGGCGCACAACTGCAGGCAGCTGCGACAGTGCACAAGTGAGGCCAAGAGGAGCTACCCCAATCTGAGGACAGGGGCAGCAGCCTGGAGGAGCTACTCCATGCTGGAGGTCGGGGCAGCGGCCGGGAGGAGCCACCCCATGTCCAAGGTAAGAGAAAACCAGGTAAGACAGTACTCACTGAGAGAGGGCATCGGAGGTCAGAAAGACTGAAACCACAGTCACAGACAACTAGCCAATATGATTACATGGATCACAGCCTTGTCTAAATCAACGAAACTAAGCCATGCCATGTGGGGCCACCCAGGATGCACGTCTCGTGGTGCAGAATTCTGACTGAATGTGGTCCACTGGAGAAAGGAATGCAAACCACTTCAATATTCTTGCCTTGAGAAACCTATGAACAGTGTGGAAAGGCCAAAAGATAGAAAACTGAAAGATGAACTCCCCAGGTCGGTAGGTGCCCAATATACTACTGGAGATCAGTGGAGAAATAACTCCAGAAAGAATAAAGGGTAGCGCCTAAACAAAAACAACATGCAGTTGAGGATGGAACTGGTGATAGAAGCAAGGTTCGATGCTGTAAAGAACAATATTGCATAGGAACCTGGAATGTTAGGTCCGTGAATCAAGGAAAATTAGAAGTGGTCAAGCAGGAGATAACAAGAGTGAACATCAACATTCTAAGAATCAGCGAAATAAGATGTACTGGAATGGATGAATTTAACTCAGAGGACCATTATATATACTACTGTGGGCAGGAATCCCTTAGAAGAAATGGAGTAGCCATCATAGTCAAAAAGAGTCTGAAATGCAGTACTTGGATGCAATCTCAAAAAGAACAGAATAATCTCTGTTCTTTTCCAAGGCAAACCATTCAATATCACGTAAATCCAAGTCTATGCCCCAACCAGTAATGCTGAAGAAGCTGAAGTTGAACAGTTCTATGAAGACTTACAAGACCTTCTAGAACTAACACCTAAAAAAGATGTCCTTTTCATTATTGGGGACTGGAATGCAAAAGTAGGAAGTCAAGAAACACCTGGAGTAACAGGCAAATGTGGCCTTGGAGTACAGATTGAAGCAGGGCAAAGGCTAATAGAGTTCTGCCAAGAGAATGCACTGGTCATAGCAAACACCCTCTTCCAATAACACAAGAGAAGACTCTACACATGAACATCACCAGATGGCCTACACCGAAATCAGATTGATTATATATTCTTTTCAGCCAAAGATGGAGAAGCTCTATACAGTTAGCAAAAATAAGACTGGGAGCTGACTGTGGCTCAGATCATGAACTCCTTATTGCCAAATCAAGACTGAAATTGAATAAAGTGGAGAAAATCACTATGCCATTCAGATATGACCTAAATCAATTCCCTTACGACTATATAGTGGAAGTGAGAATTGATTTAAGGGACTAGATCTGATAGACAGAGTGCCTGATGAACTATCGATGAAGGTTCATGACATTGTACAAGAGACAGGAATCAAGACCACCCCCAAGAAAAAGAATTGCAAAAAAGCAAAATGGCTGTCTGAGGAGGCCTTACAAAGAGCTGTGAAAAGAAGAGAAGTGAAAAGCACAGGAGAAAAGGAAATATATATCCATTTGAACGCAGAGTTCCAAATAGCAAGGAGAGAAAAGAAAGCCTTCCTCAGCCATCAATGCAAAGAAATAGAGGAAAACAACATAATGGGAAGGATTAGAGATATCTTCAAGAAAATTAGAGATACCAAGGGAACAGTCCATGCAAAGATGGGCTCAATAAAGGACAGAAATGGTATGGACCTAACAGAAGCAGAAGATATTAAGAAGAGGTGGCAAGAATACACAGAAGAACTGTACAAAAAATATCTTCAAGACCAAGATAATCACGATGGTGTGATCACTCACCTAGAGCCAGACAGCCTGGAATGTGAAGTCAAGTGGGCCTTAGGAAGCAACACTACGGACAAAACTAGTGGAGGTGATGGAATTCCAGTTGAGCTATTTCACATCCTGAAAGCTGATGCTGTGAAAGTGGTGCACTCAATATTCCAGCAAATTTGGAAAACTCAGCAGTGGCCACAGGACTGGAAAAGGTCCATTTTCATGCCAATCCCAAAGCAAGGCAATACCTAAGAATGCTCAAACTACAGCAAAATTGCATTCATCTCAGATGCCAGTAAAGTCATGTTCAAAATTCTCCAAGCCAGGCTTCAACAATACATTAACCGAAAAAGTCCAGATGTTCAAACTGGTTATAGAAAGAGGAGAGGAACCAGAGATCAACTTATCAACATCCGCTGGATCACTGAAAAAGCAAGAGTTCCAGAAAACCATATATTTATTCTTTATTGACTATGCCCAAATCGTTGTGTGGAACACAATAAATTGTGGAAAATTCTGAAAGAGATGGGAATACCAGACCACCTGACCTTCCTCTTGAGAAACCTGTCCAGTTTTAACTATCAGGAAACGACACTTAGAACTGGACATGGAACAACAGACTGGTTCTAAATAAGTAAAGGAGTACATCAAGGCTGTATATTTTCACCCTGCTTATTTAACTTATATGCAGAGTACATCATGAGGAACGCTGGGCTGGAAGAAACACAAGCTGGAATCAATATTGCCGGGAGAAATATCAATAACCTCAGATACACAGATGACACCACCCTTATGGCAGAAAACGAAGAAGAACTAAAGAACCTCTTGATGAAAGTGGAAGAGGAGACTGAAAAAGATGGCTTAAAGCTCAACATTCAGAAAACTAAGATCATGGTATCTGGTCCCATCACTTCATGGCAGATAGATGGGGAAACAGTGGAAACAGTGGCTGACTGTTTTTCTGGGCTCCAAAATCACTGTAGATGGTGATTGCAGTGACAAAATTAAAAGACGCTTACTCCTTGGAAGGAAAGTTATGACCAACCTAGACATCATATTAAAAAGCAGAGACATTACTTTGTCAACAAACGTCCATCTAGTCAAGGCTACTGTTCTTCCAACGATCATGTATGGATGTGAGAGTTGTACTATAAGGAAAGCTGAGTGCCAAAGAATTGATGCTTTTGAACTGTGGTGTTGGAGAAGACTCTTAAGAGTCCCTTGGACTGCAAGCAGATCCAACTAGGCCATCATAAAGGAGATCAGTCCTGGGTGTTCATTGGAAAGACTGGTTGATGTTGAAGCTGAAATCTCCAATACTTTGGCCACCTGATGTGAAGTGCAGACTCATTGGAAAAGACTCTGATGCTGGGAAACATTGAGGGCAGGAGAAGAAGGGGACAACAGAGGATGAGATGGTTGGATGGCATCACCAACTCAATGGACATGGGTTTGGGTGGACTCAGGGAGTTGGTGATGGACAGGGAGACCTGGCGTGCTGCGGTTCAACGGGTCGCAAAGAGCGACTGAACTGAACTGAAACTAGTCAGATTAATTATATAATTTAAGGTGCATCTAACATTTTTTGACTTTACAGAATGCTAGAATGGTAGTCACAGTTTTTAAAAACACCTCTGGTAAAAAGTGAACATTGATAAAAGAGATGCACAATATTGTAATAGTCTTTTTCTCCAGTGTTGAACATATCAAGTTATTTCTAAATTTTACACAGATAATAATTGTGTTGAACATATTTGTAAATAACATTTATTTTCTAAAAATATTTTCCTTAAGATTTATTAGTAGAAAAAGTATTGTGGAGACAAAGAAATATGAAAAAGTTATTTCTGTTTCTTCATGCATGTATGCATGCTAAGTCCCTTCATTCGTGTCAGACTCTGTGTAACCCCATAGACGGCAGCCCATCAGGCTCTGCTGTCCCTGGGATTCTCCAGGGAAGAATACAGGAGTGGGTTGCCATTTCTTTCTCCAATGCATGAAAGTGAAAAGTGAAAGTGAAGTCGCTCAGTCGTGTCTGACTCTTAGCGACCCCATGGACTGCAGCCTACCAGGCTCTCTGTCCATGGGATTTTCCAGGCAAGAGTACTGGAGTGGGATGCCATTTTTTTCTCTTCTGTTTCTTCATAATTATTTGTAAGAAACTTTCATTAATTTCATCTAATTTTTGTTTTATGTCACTATACTAATTTCTTATCTTTTGGGGAATCCCACTTTAGAATAAGATAATGGATGGAAACTTCTGCATTTTTTCCACATATGAATAAAATTTAATTTAGATGATTACACAATAAACCTCAATGTCCATTTATCTTGGAAAAAACGACATTTTTTTTTGTAAAATATATGCTATTATATTTATATTTTTTCATCTCTTTTTGTTGAGAAACAATGTCCCTATTTTTTCTTATTCTATTAGTAATGAAGTATCCTGTAACCAGGAGTGATGGATAAAGGATACTATGCGAAGATAGGAGAAGAAGGCATGAGAAACAATGTAGCAGAAATATAAAGAGTGGGAAATGTAAGTTTATCATGGATAGATGCCTTGCTGCTCTTTGGTACTGAAACTTCAACCATCAAGGGTATTTAATAGGCTTTTCTGGTGGCTCAGATGGTAAAAAAAACTGCCTGCACTGTGGGAGACCTGGGTTCAATACCTGGGTTGGGAAAATCACCTGGAGGAGGGCATGGCAAATCACTGTAGTATTTTTGCTTAGAGAATCTCCATGAATATAGGAGCTTAGTTGGCTACAGTCCATGGGGTCGCAAAGAGTTGGACATGACTGAGCAACTAAGCACAAGAGGATTTAACAGGGGCACTATGACTGTGTGAACAAATAGGCATTAAAATACACACTAATTGTCCAATCGATGCTTATTGAATGAGTGAACTTGTAATTAGTACTTATCATAAGTAAAAGGTTTTATATATGTTTGTTAGTCTGTGTATTATTGTTGTTGTTTAGTCACTAAGGTGTGACTGAGTTTTTGTGAGTCCATGGACTGTAGGGTCCTCTGTCCATGAAATTTCAAAGGCAACAATACTAGAGTAGATTGCCTTTCCCTTCTACAGGGGATCTTCCTGATCCAGGGATTGAAACCGCGTGTCCTGCATTAGCAGGTCAATTATTTACCATAGCGCCACCTGGAAAGCCCAGTCTGTGTGTACATGTTTACATGTGTAGTACACTATGTGTCTTACCTAGCAGACTCTTTCCATTCTCTGCTTTAAATTTTATTTTAAAAACTCTGAAAATAAGGATTTCCTTTGCTTAAAAAATTATTGGGTACTGAACAGCATTGTACTTCAACAATGCCTTTTTTTTTTTTTTTTTTCATTTTTAAAGTTCAACTTATGCCACTTCTCTTTTACAGGAGACCAAAATTATGATCTTTCTTTCAAAGTGGTAGTGGTGTAACAAAGCAGCACCCTATGAGGCCTCTGAGAAAGGACTCCCAACCTTGTCCACCACTATCCTTTTTTCTGTAGAAGATCTCTAGCCAAAGTATAAATTTAACCAGAGAAGTGACAAAATGCAGAAGGAAAAGAAACAAGTCAAGAAAGACAATACAATAATAGTTTCACCATTACACAAGTTAAGAACCTTCAGTTTTTGCTGTAGGTCTATAGATAAAATTCTGAGCCATTTCTTTCTGCTGTTTTGCAGACACTGAAACAACTACCAGATCGAAGAAGTTAACTGTATGCTGCCCAGAAGATGTAGACTTTAAAACCAAAAGGTTAATGATGTGACTCCCAATTACCTCACCACCAACCAATCAGAAGAAAGTTCATGAGCTTTGCAAGCTCTGCTTCTTAAACATTTCACTACCATCTCTACAGGGGACACACATTCTTGAGGGGAATTGTGCTCCCATTTGCCAGTTAAACAATAAAATTACTTCTTTCTACTTTACCCAAAATTTTGTCTCAGAGATTTATTCTGGCAACAGTGTCCAGAAGCCAAATTTCTGCAACAATGGTAACCTGTAATGGAAAACAATCTGAAGAAAAATATATATAGGCATACACACACACACACAAATACATATGTATTTATTTCTATATGTGTATATATATATATATATATATATATATATATATATATATATATATAACTGAATCACATCATTATTCACTTGAAACTAATGCAGCATTGTGAATTATCTGTACTTACCAAAAAAAATGAAAAAAAATTAGATATCCACCAATACTATTATGATAATATATATATATTTTTTTTTGGTAAAAGGAAAATATTCTCTTCAGGTATATTTCTGTTACTTAAATTAAGCACTGATATACGTTTTCATAAATGAAGTCTCTAAGGTGAAATTTCATAAAGTGGGAGATACTTGGAGTACTCCACTATCCATGTAAAGAATAGCTAGTTATCATATACATAAATCAAAATTTCTTTAACTGCAATATTCTAACTCATGTTGTGTCTCAGATATGCCACTTTCTCAAACTCTACTAAGGAGAGATTTTTCTTCCCTAGTTTGATCATACAGTAATGCATGAGCATGGTACAGGGTGTCTTTGTTTACTACACTGTGAATGTTGTTGTTGTTCTTCAGCCCCTAAGTTGTGTCCAACTCTTTTGTGACACAATGGACTGTGGGACATCAGGCTCTTCTGTCCATGGGATTCTGCAGGCAAGATACTGGAGTGAGTTTCCATTCCCTTCTCCAGGGGATCTTCGTGGCTCAGGGACCAAACCTGTGTCTCTTGCATTGGCAGGAAGATTCTTTTACCACTGAGTCACTGGGGAAGCTCTCATATTAAGTTCATATGTTATCAAATACCTAAATTATTTTTTCCATGTTTTCATTGGATTTTGTCTTCATGTAGACTCAAGGAGGACTTCAAAATTAAATATGAATTTTATAAAAGTTCTCTGGTGTTTAGTTACCTTACATAAAATAATTGGGTTCTTGGCAAGGTCCAATAATGATGGTGAAATACCCTTGAGGCCCTATTAGCCACAGCTAAAAAACTTCACAGGATTCACCAGCAAACAGGATACATGGTAGTACTTTAAGGCTTATGCAAAGGTCCCCTTTATAAATCAACGGAGACAATTATTGTAACTGAACTAGTTGGCACTTTTAAATCTTATAATTTGATTCCATTCTTTCTGAACTAACAGCTGCCTGGGGCCAGGAACATGGACCTATGTCAGACGCTTTCATAGGTGAGAATATCTTTTCCAGGAAATTGTATAATCATCGACTCTCAGGTTCAAATGGATCCTACAGATATTATCAGTCGTCACCCTCACCTGTTATTTAAATCTGTATATACATCAAGAGAGACAGACTCAAGTGTAATATTACTAATTTAGAAGTAAGGTTGTTTTGTACTGTTTTTATAGGTATAATATTAAATTAGTTTATACAAAACTAGACTCAAATTAGAATAACTACAAAGTTAAAACTTGAGTATGCAATTTTCTCCTCATTAGAGAATTTACCTATTATATTGCATAATTTTTAAAAACACCTCTATTAAAAGCTGCAGATTAATCAGAAAATACACTGCATGTTAATCATTCATTTCTCCAGTGTTGAACATTCCCTGTCATTTCTTTTGCTGTTTTAAAAAATTTATTTATTTTAATTGGAGGCTAATTACTTTACAATATTGTATTGCTTTTGAAATACATTGACATGAATCTGTACATGTGTTCCCCATCTTAAACCCCCCTCCCACCTCCCTGCTCCCCTTATCTTCCCTCTGGGTCATCCCCGTGCACCAACTCCGAGCATCCTGTATCATGCATCGAACCTGGACTGGCAATTCATTTCACATATGATAATATACATGTTTCAATGTCATTCTCCCAAATCATCCCACCCTCGCCCTCTCCCACAGAGTCCAAAAGACTGGTCTATACATCTGTGTCTCCTTTGCTGTCTCATATACAGGGTTATCATTATCATCTTTCTAAATTCCATATATATGCGTTAGTATACTGTATTGGTGTTTTTCTTTCTAACTAACTTCACTCTGTTTAATAGGCTCCAGTTTCATCCACCTGGCTAGAATTGATTCAAATGTATTCTTTTTAATGGCTGAGTAATATTCCATTGCATATATGTACCACAACATTCTTATCCATTCGTCTGCAGTTGGACATCTAGGTTGCTTCCATGTCCTAGCTATCATAAACAGTGCTGCAATGAACATTGGAGTACATGTGTCTCTTTCAATTCTGGTTTCCTCAGTGTGTGTGTCCAGGAGTGCAATTGCTGTGTCATATGGCAGTTCTATTTCCAGTTTTTTAAGGAATCTCCACACTATTCTCCATAGTGGTTGTACTAGTTTGCATTCCCACCAACAGTGTAAGAGGGCTCCCTTTTCTCCACACCCTCTCCAGCATTTATGCTTGTAGACTTTTGGATAGCAGACATTCTGACTGGTGTGAAATAGTACCTCATTGTGGTTTTGATTTGCATTTCTCTGATTATGAGGGATGTTGAGAATTTTTTCATGTGTTTGTTAGCCATTTGTATGTCTTCTTTGGAGAAATGTCTGTTTAGTTCTTTGGTCCATTTTTTGATTGGGTCACTTATTTTTCAGGAATTGAGCTGCAGGTATTCCTTGTATATTTTTTAGATTAATTCTTTGTCAGTTGCTTCATTTGCTATTATTTTCTCCCATTCTGAAGGTTGTCTTTTCACCTTGCTTATAGTTTCCTTTGCTGTGCAGAAGCTTTTAATTTTAATTAGATCCCATTTGTTTATTTTTGCTTTTATTTCCAGTATTCTGGGAGGTGGGTCATGGAGGATCCTGCTGTGATTTATGTCGGAGAGTGTTTTGCCTATGTTCTCCTCTAGGAGTTTTATAGTCTCTGGTCATACATTTAGATCTTTAATCCATTTTGAGTTTATCTTTGTGTATGGTGTTAGGGAGTCTTCTAATTTCATTGTTTTACAAGTGGTTGACCAGTTTTTACAGCACCACTTGTTAAAGAGGGAACCGCCTTGGAAGTGACAGATGGAGAAGTCTTGAGGCTACTGCAAGAATAAGAGTGAAAATCAGAGGCAGGAGGCTTAAGTCCAAATCCTGAGAACACCAGAGAACTCCTGACTCCAGGGAACATTAATCGATAGGAGCTCATCAAACCCTTCCATACCTACACTGAAACCAATCACCACCCAAAGGCCAACAAGATCCAGAGCAAGACTCACCAAGCAAAGTTTCCAGCAACACAGGAATATAGTCCTGGGCTTCAGTATACAGGCTGCCCAAAGTCACTCCAAACCCATTGACATCTCATAACTCATCACTGGACACTTCATTGCACTCCAGAGAGAAGATATCCAGCTACAACCACCAGAACACTGACACAAGCTTCCCTAACCAGGGAAACTTGACAAGCCACCTGTCCAAACCCACCCACAGAGAGGAAACTCCACAATAAAGAGAACTCCACAAACTGCCAGAAGACGGAAAGGCCACCCCAAACACAGATATAAACAAGATGAAGAGGCAGAGAAGTACCCAGCAAGTAAAGGAACAGGATAAATGCCCACCAACCCAAACAAAAGAGGAAGAGATAGGGAACCTACTTGATAAAGAATTCCGAATAATGACAGTGAAAATGATCGAAAATCTGGAAAACAAATTGGAATTACAGATAAATTAACTGGAGACAACCCACTCCAGTGTTTTGCCTGGAGAATCCCAGGGACAGGGGAGCCTGGTGGACTGCCGTCTATGGGGTCGCACAGAGTCGGACACTATTGAAGCGACTTAGCAGCAGCAGCAAACTGGAGACAAGGATTGAGAAGATTCAAGAAAGGCTTAACAAGGATCTAGAAGAAATAAAAAAGAGTCAATATGCAATGAATAATGCAATAGATGAGATCAAAAACACCCTGGAGGGAACCAACAGTAGAATAATGAAGGCAGAAAATAGAATAAGTGAGCTAGGAGATAGAATGGTAGAAATAAATGAAACAGGATAAAAAGAAAAACGAATTAAAAGAAATGAGGACAATCTCAGAGATCTCTGGGACAATGTTAAACGCCTCAACATTCGAATCATAGGAGTCCCAGAAGAAGACAAAAAGAAAGACTATGAGAAAATATTTGAGGAGATAATAGTTGAAAATTTCCCTAAAATGGGGAAGAAAATAATCACCCAAGTCTAAGAAACCCAGAGAGTCCCAAACAGGATAAACCCAAGGTGAAATACACCAAGACATATATTAATGAAATTAGCAAAATCAAACACAAAGAACAAATATTAAAAGCAGCAAGGGAAAAACAACAAATAACACACAAGGGGATTCCCAGAAGGATAACAGCTGATCTTTCAATAGAAACTCTTCAGGCCAGGAGGGAATGGCAAGACATACTTAAAGTGATGAAAGAAAATAACCTACAGCCCAGATTACTGTACTCAGCAAGGATTTCATTTAGATATGAAAAAGAAATCAAAAGCTTTACAGACAAACAAAAGCTGAGGGAATTCAGCACCACCAAACCAGCTATCCAACAAATGCTAAAGGACCTTCTCTAGACAGGAAACACAGAAAGAATGTATAAACTCGAACCCAAAACAATAAAGTAAATGGCAACGGGATCATACTTATCAATAATTACCTTAAAAGTAAATGGGTTGAATGTCCCAACTAAAAGACAAAGACTGGCTAAATGGATAGAAAAACAAGACCCCCATATATGTTGTCTACAAGAGACCCACCTCAAAATGAGGAACACATACAGACTGAAAGTGAAGGGCTGGAAAAAGATATTCCATTCAAATAGAGAGCAAAAGAAAGCAGGAGTAGCGATATTCATATGAGATAAAATAGACTTTAAAACAAAGGTTGTGGAAAGAGACAAAGAAGGATACTACACAATGATCAAAGGATCAATCCAAGAAGAAGATATAACAATTATAAATATTTATGCACCCAACATAGGAGCACTGCAATATGTAAGACAATTACTAACAAGTATGAAAGGGGAAATTAGCAATAACACGATAATAGTGGGAGACTTTAATACCCCACTCACACCTATGGATAGATCAATTAAACAGAAAATTAACAAGGAAACACAAACGTTAAATGATACAATAGACCAGTTAGACCTAATTGATATCTATAGGACATTTCATCCCTGTCATTTCTAAAAGTTCCACTTAAAAACTGTGTCAGACACAATGGTAAATAATGGTCTTTTTCTTTTAAAAATATTCCCCATTAGTATTTATTCCTAGAAAGTATCCTGTGGAACCAAAGAAAAATGAAGCAGTAATATTTATTTCCTCATATCAATTATCTAAAACACGTTTATAATTCTAATTCTTATTTTATATGCACTATATCAATTTCTGGTCTGTTAGGGGAATCCCACATCAGAAGCAGAGAATGAAATTAAGCTGCTTCACTTTGTTTCCTCATAGGCATACAATTTTCATTTTGGATAGTAAATAATAAAGGTCTTTATCCATTTATTTGGGAAAGGAAATACTGCTTGCAGAATACATTTTATTGTATTTTATATTTTATTTGAAAACATTATGTCCTCAGATTTCTCATTCTGTTAGTAATGTGGTATCTTGTAAACAGGAATGATGGGTGATGGATGCTGTGGGAAGATGGAGAAGGACACAGAGACGCATGTAGCAGAAACAGAAAGGACTGGGAAGCTCATTCCTACCATGGATGGATGCTCTGTTGCTGTTTGGTAATGAGATTTCAGGAAGTAAAGACACTGATAGGAGACACTTTCTATGACTCTGTGTGAACAAAGATACATTAATATACATAGCAAGTGTTGAGTAAATGAACTTCTAGTAGCTGTTTTTAATAATAAATCGTAGATGTATTTGTGTTAGGCTGTGTATATATGGATACACATTCAGTAAATTATCTGAATCTAACCTGACAGATTATTTCCTTCTATTCTCCACATTAAATTTTTATTTGAAATTTTGGAAATAAGGATTATTTTTATTGGAGGCTAATTACTTTACAATATTATATTGGTTGGTTTTGCCATACATTGACATGAATCCACCTCGGGTGTACATGTGTTCCCCTTCTTGAAACCCCTCCCACCTCCCTCCTCCCCTTATCCTCCCTCCGGGTCATCCCCGGATTTTTTGATAGATCTTATTCTGAAACATGAATGCAAGTTTTTTTTTTTTTTAATTCATGTGTATAGAAACTAAATATGTCTATGTTTAACTGTATGTGGAACAGAAAAAAAAATCATTTAAAAATGCCTTCATTATCTTGACAGTAAAGTGACACAACTAAATATTTTCAGAATTACCCCGTATCATGTGTTACAAACTATAAAAGTGGAGTGCAGCTTCCTTTCAAATGTTTATTTTGGTTTCTCCTAAAGTAGAGAGTAATAATAAACAGAGCAGGAGAAAAAGAACACTAGATTTTCTCCTAGGTTTATGGTATCAGGAAGCAGACATACTTTACCCATGCCAAACGGTTTTGGACACTGCATCATGCCAAGTGCTATGTGTTCTGGTTGGTACCAGGTAAAGTGTCACCAGTGACTTGTACAGCTTCTCCTAAAACTCCTACTTATTCTAGATATTTATTGATAGCGTCTTACCTTCCACATATAGAGCTGAGAGTTCAAATGTAAATTGTCATGGAAGAAGGAATCAGTTAAGTTCAGTTCAGTTGATCAGTCGTGTCTGACTCTTTGTGACCCCATGAATCACAGTACGCCAGGCCTCCCTGTCCACCACCAACTCCCGGAGTTCACTCAAACTCATGACCATCGAGTTGGTGATGCCCTCCAGCCATCTCATTCTCTGTCGTCCCCTTCTCCTCCTGCCCCCAATCCCTCCCAGCATAAGAGTCTTTTCCAGTGAGTCAGCTCTTCGCATGAGGTGGCCAAAGTATTGGAGTTTCAGATTTAGCATCAGTACTTCCAATTCTTACCTATTTGAGGCAACTCTAAACTTATAATATGTATCTGAAAATTTCTATTGTAATATCATAGACAGAAAGGAGTTCTCAAAAGCATGGGATGTAAACGTGACTTTGAAGAGTCAAATGGTGTTGGAACCAGAATGGGACTCCAGATCTCCTGTAGGTAACTCAGTGTTTTCTTGGTAAATTACACATCAAATGTTGCCTTATAGCTATTTTACAGGTGACTGATGCTATTTGTCTGAAGAGATAGAAAGCATCACGGAGAAAGTAAGAAACATTTGAGAGAAGCAAAGTGCCAAGGACAGATCAACAGTTACAATGGCTGCAGTACTTTTTCTTTTTCCTAAGAAATTCAGGCTAAATTCATTCATGATTAATAAGTATTGTTCTTTATTCTTCGTAGGTGACTCAATCCCCACGAAGGTGTTACTTCCTAAATGGTTGTCTCCATGCCTCCCAACAATGTGACTGAATTTGTTCTCTTGGGACTCACACAGAATCCACACTTGCAGAAAATACTTTTCATTGTCTTTCTGGTCATTGTCCTGTTTATGATGATGGCCAGTCTGCTCACCGTCATCACCATCTCCCTCAGCCCCACACTTTCTGCTCCCATGTGCTTCTTTCTCACTCATTTGTCCTTCATAGATGCCTCCTTCACATCCATCACTACCCTTAAATTGATCACTGACCTGCTGTACCAGAGGACAACCATCTCCCGGGGTGGTTGCCTGACTCAGGTTTTTTAGAACACTTCCTGGGAAGATCAGAGGTGATCGTTCTCACTGTAATGACCTCTGGTCACTATGTGCCCATCTTCAATTCTCTGCACTACATGACCATCACAGGACAAGGGTTCTGCCAGCTCCTGGCGGTGGTGGCCTGGATTGGGGGGATCCTCCACTCCACCGTGCAGATTCTTTTCACAGTAGATTTGACCTTCTGTGACTCAAATCTCATTGACCACTTTATGTGTAATTTCTTCTCACTGTTAAAACATAGTTTAACAGTGAGTTCCCTGAGCTCCCTGAAATAAGCTTATGATTCACAGAGTTTCTTGAATATAAAGAAAATATTTCCATTTTACAGATTAAGACTTGAGAAACAATTTTTAAGAAGGGTAAGAATCTTTCCTGCAGCCACACCTACACATTTGGAATCGTAGTGGCAGCTAACACCGGGTTAATGGCCTTGCTCGTTTTTTTTCCTGCTTATCATCTCCTACAAAATCCCATGGCTCTGAAGGATGATGCAAAGCCCTCTCTACATGTGGCTCCCACTTTATAGTATGATGCTCTTTTTTGGTCCTTGTATATTCAACTATGTGCGTCCTGTGGCTACTTACCCTGTGGACAAGTCTGTAGCTGTGTTCTTTGCAATCCTCACTCCCACGTTAAATCCTATCATATACACAGTTAGAAATGCAGAGGTGAAAAATGCAGTGAAAATTTTGTTGACAAGGAGAGTAACTTAGGCTGTTCATGGTGCCTAGAAAGTGATGAGTTAAATACTTAGGAAGTCTTCTACCTGTGGTAAAGTTTGAATGCAATCTAAAATTTGAATGTCATTAACAAAGACAATGAAGAAAAAAGGCCCAGAAACTAACATTGGTTGTTTATTTAATATTGATAGATTTAATGTACTTTCCCAATGTTTCAGCATTCATGTTCATACCTTCATAATTGGCAATTGAAAGAACAGCTATAACCCCCCAGTTTGTTGATTATAGAATATGTTTTCCTCCAGACTGTTACTGGTACTTTATCAAGTTCTTCATATATGTCTTTGGGTGAAATGGGCATTTTCTTAGGACTATGATGGCAGAACTCCTATTTTTGCTTAGCCTGTGGTAACAAAAACAAGGGATAGAAATTCTTAGGTAGATACACAGTGGAGAGCCAGTTGAGTGAAGGAAAAACACCTGAATTTTTATTCGCACTATGAATTTACCCAAAGCAAAATGAGTGACACCCACAAAAGGAAGAAATAATAATTCATAATCTATAATTATTAAAACAAAAAATGTAGTAGAAAATTTGAAGTTACTCTTAATTTACTCTATTTTGTTAAATAAGCTTATAGTTCACAGATTTTCTTGAATATAAAGAAAATATTTCCATTTTACAAATCAAGACTTGAGAAACAATTTTTAAGAAGGGTAAGCATCTTTCACTAACATCAAGACAAAAGTTTATGGTTTAGTTCCAAAGCTGTAGCTCTTGTAGGTCTGATACGCATATTTACGTGAATGAACCTCTTATTATCTATCAGGCACATTCACTTCAGTTTATTTATACATGTACTAAACTAGTGGTTCTATTATCATTATCTTCATTTTACAGAGAAGCAAATTGAAGATGAGAAGTTTAGTAATTTACTTGCCTCGAATCACATGTGTTTCCCCCATAAAGTGGATCAGGAGCTATTACACTGGAATTCAGTTTCCTTGGTTAAACAGATGCTGCTGTTTAGTCTCTAAATTATGACTGACTTTTTGCAACCCTGTGGACTGCAGCCCGCCAGGCTCCTCTGTCCTTGGGATTTCCCAGGCTAGAATACTGGAGTGGGTTTCCATATCCTTCTTCAGGGGATCTTCCTGATCCAGGGATTGAACCCACATCTTCAGCTTGGCAGGATTCTTTACCACTGGGCCACCTGAGAAGCCAACAACGTCTTTACAAACTTGGAATCTAGGGCTTAAAAACTCAGTCTTAGTTTCTTGCAAATGAAAAATAATTATCTATATCATGCTTGGATCTATAGGTAAGAAAATTGCTTGCAGTCTTAATGATTCACTTTGTCCTTCATGAAGATGATATCCAGTTTGTTTCAGGCTTCTCTCACATGTAGCATTATATACTTCAGCAGTACAAGTTTCTGTTTTTTTATTCCTTTTTTTGAAAGTTCAAGTTATGCCACATTACTTTTACAAACAACCAACATTGCTATAGTAATGGTAACCTATAATGGAAAATGATCCGATAAAGAACACACATACTCAATCACACACATATGTGTTCTTTTTCCAATTCTATATATATTCATATATATATACACATATATATAGCAGTTCAGTCGCTCACTCATGTCCGACTCTTTGCGACCCCATGAACAGCAGCACGCCAGGCCTCCCTGTCCATCACCAACTGCCAGACTCCACCCAAACCCAAGTCCATTGAGTAGGTGATGCCATCCAACCATCTCATCCTCTGTCATCCCCTTCTCCTCCTGCCCCCAATCCCTCCCAGCATCAGGGGCTTTTCCAATGAGTCAGCTCTTCACATCAGGTGGCAACACCACAGTTCAAAAGCATCAATTCTTCGGCGATCAGCTTTCCTTATAGTCCAACTTTCACATCCAAACACGACCACTGGAAAAACCATAGCCTTGACTAGACGGACTTTTGTTGGCAAAGTAATGCCTCTGCTTTTTAATATGCTATCTAGGTTGGTCATAACTTTCTTTGCAAGGAGTAAGTGTCTTTTCATGTCATGGCTGCAGTCACCATCTGCAGTGATTTTGGAGCCCAAGCAAATAAATCAGCCACTGTTTCCACTGTTTTCCCATCCATGAAGTTATGGGACCGGATGCCATGATCTTAGTTTTTTGAATGTTGAGCTTTAAGCCAACATTTTCACTCTCTTCTTTCACTTTCATCAAGAGGTTCTTTAGTTCTTTTTCACTTTCTGCCATAAGGATGGTGTCATCTGCATATCTGAGGTTATTGATATTTCTCCCGGCAATCTTGATTCCAGCTTGTGCTTCTTCCAGCCCAGCGTTCCTCATGATGTACTCTGAAGAGAAGTTAAATTAGCAGGGTGACAATATACAACCTTGATGTCCTCCTTTTCCTATTTGGAACCAGTCTGTTGTTCCATGTCCAGTTCTAACTGTTGCTTCCTGACCTGCATACAGGCTTCTGAAGAGACAGGTGAGGTGGTCTGGTATTTCCATCTCCTCAGAATTTCCCCCAGTTTATTGTGATCCACACAGTCAAAGGCTATATATATATATATATATATATATGAACCACTTTAGTGTACACCTTAAAGTAACATAGTGTTGTAAATTAACTATACTTCAATTAAATAAAGATAGAAAAATATTGTAGAAACACACCAACTTTAGTATGATAATGGATTTTTTTATAAAGTAAAACTCCCCTTTAGATTTATTTCCATTAGTGAAAACAAGTACAAATGTTGGTCTTCGTAAAAGCCAACTGTCTAAGGTGAACTTTCCAATAATGGGGGAAACCTGCAGTGCTCCTTTACGCAGGTGAACAATACACAGTCAGTCTACATTATTCTACATTATTAATGTCTTTATAAGTCTAAGATTCTCTGGCTATAGCACTCCAACACATATTACTTCTCAATGAATGTCATTGTCTCAAATATAATGATTAACTGGAGCTATCTTGTCAATAATTTGAACATTTAGTAATGTGTGAGCATGTTACAGGGGTGCTTGTTTTTACAGAGTTATGCATAGTTGTCTCCCATTCATTAGAAACACAACTTTTCTCACAATATCTAGGCATGGAAAATGATATAATTAGCACTTAATCTATTTAAAAGGTTAAGTTTGAATTTGCTGATGAGCACTTAATCTATTTAAAAGGTTAAGTTTGAATTTGCTGATGAGAATCAAACCTTTCAACAAAATCAAGAGGAAATGATATGTGGTTCATTCTGTCTTGTGACTAAGAGAGGAGATGAGAGTAATTCAGTGGTTGTTGTTCAGTTGCTAAGTTGTGTCTGATTCTTTGTGACCCCATGGTCTGTAGCACGCCAGATTTCTCTGTCCTTCACTATCTCCCAGAGTTTGTTCAAACTCATGTCCATTGAGTCAGTGATGCCATCCTACCATCTCATCCTCTCTCGTCCCCATCTCCTACTCTCCTCAAACTTTCCCAATTCTAGTGAGTCAGCTCTTCGCATCAGGTGGCCAAATTATTGGAGCTTCAGCTTCATCATCAATCCTTCCAATGAATATTCAAGATTGATTTCCCCCTTTAGGACTAACTGGTTTGATGTCTTTGCAGTCCAAGGGACTCTCAAGAGTTTTCTCCAGCACTACAGTTTAAAAGTGTCAATTCTTCAGCACTCAGCCTCCTATATGGATGAAATCTCACATCCATACATGACACCTGGTAAAACCATAGCTTTGACTATATGGAGCTTTGTCAGCAAAGTGATGTCTCTGATTTTTAATACACTGTCTAGATTTGTCATAGCTTTTCTTCCAAGGAGCAAGTGTCTTTTAATTCCATGGCTGCTGTCACGATTCAGTTCAGTTCAGTTCAGTCGCTCAGTCGTGTCCAACTCTCCGCGACCCCATGAATCACAGCACGCCAGGCCTCCCTGTTCATCACCAACTCCCGGAGTTCACTCAAACTCATGTCCACAGAGTCGGTGATGCCATCCAGCCATCTCATTCTCTGTCATCCCCTTCTCATCCTGCCCCCAACCTTTCCCAGCATCAGAGTCTTTTCCAGTGAGTCAACTCGTCGCATGAGGTGGCCAAAGTATTGGAGTTTCAGCTTCAGCATCAGACTCTTGAGAGTCCCTTGTACTGCAAGGAGATCCAACCAGTCCATTCTAAAGGAGATCAATCCTGGGTGTTCATTGGAAGGACTGATGCTGAAGCAGTCACAATTAGCAGTCATCATTAGCAATCACCATTATCAGTCATCATGGCTGCACTGCAAAATGGCTGCAGTGATTTTGAAACCCAAGAAAATAAAATCTGACAGATTCCACATTTCCCCCACCTATTTGCCATGAAGTAATGGGACCAGACAGAGAAGGCAATGGCAAGCCACTCCAGTACTCTTGCCTGGAAAATCCCATGGATGGAGGAGCCCGGTAGGCTTCAGTCCGTTGGGTCGCTAAGGGTCGGACACGACTGAGAGACTTCACTTTCACTTTTCACTTTCACACATTGGAGAAGGAAATGACAACCCACTCCAGTGTTCTTGCCTGGAGAATCCCAGGGATGGGGGAGCCTGGTGGGTTTCCACCTATGTGGTCACAGAGTCGGACATGACTGAAGTGACTTAGCAGAAGCAGCAGCAATGGGACCAGAGACCATGATTTTACTCTTTTGAATGTTTAATGTTAAACCAGCTTTTACCACTCTTCTCTTCCACCCTCATCAAGAGGCTCTTTAGTTCCTTTTCACTTTCTGCCGTTAGAGTGATATCATCTGCATATTTGTGGTTGTTGATATTTCTCCTGAAAATATTGATTCCAGCTTGTGATTCATCCAGTCCAGCATTTCATATGATGTACTCTGCACAGAAGTTTAATAAGCAGCATGACAATATATGGCCTTAAATGGCTCTTTTCCCACTTTAGAACCAGTCCATTTTCCCATTTCCAGTTCTAACTGTTGCTTCTTGACCTGCATACAGATTTTTCAGAAGATAGGTAAGGTACTCTGGGATTCTCATCTCTTTCGGGATTCTCATCTCTTTCAGTATTCTCCAGTTTTTAGTGATCAAAACAGTAATAATACTTAGCATAGTCAATGAAACATAAGTAGATTTATTTTTTCAATCCCTTGGTTGCTTTTTCTATGATTCAATGGATGTTGTTGATTTGATCTCTGATTTTTCTGCCTTTTTAAAATCCAGCTTGAATGCCTGGAAGGTCTGAGTTCACAAATTGTTGAAGCCTAGCTTGAAGGATTTGGGGCATTACCTTGCTAACAATGACCTTCCTTTTGGCTCAGATGGTAAAGAACTCTTCCAATGCAGGAGACCTAGGTTTAATCCCAGGGTTGGTAGATACCCTGGAGAAGGGAATGGCAACATATGCCAATATTCTTGCCTGTAGAATTTCATGAACAGAGGAGCGTAGTAGGCTCTAGTCCACAGGGCTGCAAAGAGTTGGACACTATTGAACTAGCTCTTAACATGAATATTACTAACATGTGAAATGAACACAATTGTACAGTAGTTTGAACATTTTTTGGCACTTCCCTTCTTTGAGATTGGAATAAAAACTGACCTTTTCCAGTCCTGTGACCACTGCTGTGTTTTCCAAATTTGCTGGCATATTGACTGCAGCACTTTAACAACATCATGTCTTTGTATTTTAAATAACTGAGTTGGAATGCAGTTTTAAGGATGGGAAAAGTCTTAAGTGAATATAGTGTCAAATCTAAGACTAAACTTAGAATTTGAAGAGGGAGTCTAGGCAGTGATTGTGTTTTAGGCATTATACCAGGGGCTCAGTGGAGGGCTTAGAAGATTATTGAGGCACGGATTATAAATTGTCAACATAAAACTTGGAAATTGTCAGAACTGAAATAAGAAGGGTAGACTGCATGAAATTTTGCTTGATTATGAGTAAGTTTAAACGTTGTTTAGATGTTCCTTTGCATTCATCATCAAGAATCTCTTCTGAGGACCAACTGCCATGTGACTACTTCATGTTCATTAAAAACAACCAACTAACCAAACAAAAAAAAATATAGTATAAAATTATGTTTTCATAAGAATTAGTGAGATACAATATGTGGGTCTGTTGTATAAGGATTGTTGCTGTTGTTCAGTTATGTCCGACTCTTTGTGACCCCATGAACTGAAGCACACCAGGCTTCTCTGTCCATTACTATCTCTCTGAGTTTGCTCAAATTCATGTCCATTGAGTTAGTGATGCCATCCAACCATCTCATCATCTGTTGCCCCCTTCTCCTCTTGCCCTCAGTGTTTCCCAGGATCAGGGGCTTTTCCAGTGAGTTAGCCAAAGTATGGGCTTCCCTGACAGGTCAGTTGGTAAAGAATCCAGCTGCAATGCAGGATACCCCAGTTCCATTTCTGAATCTGAAAGATACGCTGGAAAAGGGAAAGGCTACACACACCAGTATTCTTTGGCTTCCCTTGTGGCTCAGCTGGTAAAGAATTCTTCAGTGAGGAAGACCTGAATTCGATGGAGCTTAAGCTTCAGCATCAGTCATTCCAATGAATATTCAGGGTTGATTTCCTTTAGGATTGACTGGTTTGGTCTCCTTGCAGTGCAAGGGACTCTCAAGAGTCTTCTTCAGCACCACAGTTTGTAAGTGTCAATTCTTTGGCACTCAGTCTTCTTTATGGTCCAACTCTCACACCCAGATAAGACTACTGGAAAAAAAAAATCATAGTTTTGACTATATGGACCTTTGTTGGAAAAGTGATGTCTCTGCTTTTTAAAACACTGTCTAAGATATAGCTATTCTTCCAAGGAGAAAGGATCTTTTATTTTTGGGGTTGCAGTCACCATCTGTATCGATTTTGGAGCCCAAGAAAATGGAATTTGAAAGTTTACACATTCCCTCCACCTATTTGCCATGAAGTGATAGGACCGAATGCCATGATCTTCATTTTTCGAGTGTTCAGTTTCAAGTAAGCTTTTTCACTCTCCTCTTTCACCTTCATCAAGAGGTTCTTTAGTTCCTCTTCACTTTATATGATTAACGTGGTATCATTTGCATATCTGAACTTGTTGATATTTATTATGGCAATCTTGATTCCACATTGTGATTCACCCAGCCCGGAATTTTGCATGATGTACTCTGAACATAAGTTAAATAACAAGATGACACTGTACAGCTTGATGTACTCTTTTCCCAATTTTGAACAAGTCCTTTGCTCCATGTGTGGCTTAACTGTTGCTTCTTGTGCTGCATACAGGATTCTCAGGAGGCAGGTAGATGATCTGGTGTATATTCTTAAAGAGATCTTCCATCTCTTTAAGAATATTCCACAGTTTGTTGTGATCCACACAGTCAAAGGTTTTAGCATAGTCAATGAAGAAGAAATAGATTTTTTTTAATTCCCTTGATTTTTCTATGATCCAGGATATGCTGGCAGTTTGATTTCTGGTTCCTCTGCCTTTTCTAGATCCAGTTTGTATACCTTGGAGTTCTCAGTTCATGAACTGCTGAGCCCTAGCTTGAAGGATTTTGAAAATAATCTTGATGGCATGTGAAATGATTGCATTTATAGGGTAAATGTTCAAATTTAAAACATTCTTTGTCATTGCTTTTCTTTGTAATCAGAATGAAAACTGACCTTTTGAGTCCTATGGCACTGTTGAGCTTTCCAAATTTGCTGAAATTTTGAGTGCAGAACTTTCACAGCATCATATTTTAAACTTTGAAATAGCACAACTGGAATCCCACCACCTCCACTAGCTTTGTTTTTAGTAATACTTCCTAAGGCCCACTTGACTTCACACTCCAGGGTGTATGGTTCTAGGTGAATGATCACATAAGCCTGGTTAACTGGGTTAACAAGAGTTTTTCTGTACAGTTCTTTTGTGTATTCTTACTACATTTTATTAATCTCTTCTGCTTCTGTTAGGTCCTTGCCTTTTTTGTCCTTTATTGTGCCTATCTTTATAAGAAATATTCCCTTGGTAACTCCAATTTTCTTGAAGAGATTTCTAGTCTTTCCCATTCCATTGTTTCCCCCTATTTCTTTTCATTGGTCACTTAAGAAGGTTTTCTTATCTCTTCTTGCTATTCTCTGGAACTCTGCATTCACTTGGGTAAGACCTTCCCTTTATTTTTGATTTTCACCTCTCTTCTTTTCTCAACTCTTTGTAAAGCCTCCTCAGACACCCACTTTATCTTCTAGAATTTCTTGTTCTTGGCGACAGTTTTGGTCATCACCTCCTGTACAGTGTTACAAACCTCCATCCATAGCTCTTCCAGCATTCTGTCTACCAGATCTAGTGCCTTGAAACTATTCATCACCTCCACTGTATAATAATAGGGATTTGATTTAGACCATACTCTAGTGGTTTCCATACTTTATTCTATTTGAGCTTAAATTTTGCAATAAGGAGCTGATGATCTGAGCCACAGTCAACACCTGGTCTTATTTTTGCTCACTCTATAGAGTTTCCCCATCATTGGCTGCAAAGAATATAATAAATATGATTTCGATAATGACCACTGGTTGTCTGTGTGTAGTGTAGTCTCTTGTGTTGTTGGAAGAGTGTGTTTGCTAAGACCAGTGCTTTCTCTTGAAAAAACTCTTGTTAGTCTTTGTTCTACTTCATTTTGTATTCCAAGGCCAAACTTGTCTGTTACTCCAGGTATCTCTTGGCTTCCAACTTTTGTATTCCAGTCCCCTGAGTGTGGTCCACTGGAGAAGGGAATGCAAACCACTCCAGTATACTTGCCTTGAGAACTGCATGAACAGTATCAAAAGGAAAAATGATAGGATAACGAATGAGGAATTCTCCAGGTCGGTAGATGACCAGTATGCTGCTGGAGATTAGTGGAGCAATAACTCCAGAAAGAATGAAGGGATGGAGCCAAAGCAAAACCAATATCCAGTTGTGGATGTGACCAGTGATAGAAGCAAGGTCCGATGATGTAAAGAGCAATATTGCATAGGAACCTGGAATGTTAGGTCCATAAATCAAGGCAAATTGGAAGTGGTCAAACAGGAGATGGCAAAAGTGAACGTAGACATTCTAGGAATCAGTGAACTAAAATGGACTGGAATGGGTGAATTTAACTCAGACGATCATTATATCTGCTACTGTGGGCAGGAATCCCTTAGAAGAAATGCAGTAGCCATCATGGTCAACAAAAGAGTGCGAAATGCAGTACTTGGATGCAATCTTAAAAACGACAGAATGATTTCTGTTCGTTTCCAAGGCAAACCATTCAATATTACAGTAATCCAAGTCTATGCCCCAACCAGTAACGCTGAAGAAGCTGAAGTTGAACGGTTCTATGAAGACCTACAAGACCTTTTAGAACTAACAACCAAAAAAGATGTCCTTTTCTGCCGGGAGCCAGCGAGGGAAATCCTACCCGTGGCAAAAGTCAATTGGGGAAGAGACTTGATGGGCAAAGGCTATTCAGGACTCGAGGAACCCCCTGGACTTACACGAGCATCTAGCCCAAAGAAAACCGGAATCTGACTGCCTTACTATCTTATGTTTCTTACCAAGTCCTCTAATATTACGGGGGCTTCCCCCCAACCACCTTTCTCTGAAAACATTAATTCAGAGCTGTAGTTAAAAAGTTCTCCTTGGCTTAATAGGAGTGTTCCAATCCAAGCCCCTCTGATAGCTTTCTAACTTGCCTGACAAGTTTGTCCAGGCTCTTACAACTACGAATGTGACTGTTTACAGCCTCCCAGCCATGCAAGGACAGAAAGCCTAATATTCTAAAATACAGGAATTTGTTGAAGAAGTTAAAATCATTAGAATAGTATTAAAAGAGATTTCATTGTTGAATCAATGTTTGCTGCAAAGTTTCCTCTATCTATTGTATCCTTGGAAATATATCAAACACATATAGAGAAAATAAGTAGTACCCTTTGATTTAACCACATCAGATCTTAAGTTAATAAATTCCTTTCTTGTAGCTCACTACGCCCTTGCCCTATAGGGATGTAAACTTGTCATATTTCTTTGGAGAATATCGCCTGACTTTATGAAAATCACCTTAAAAGAATATAAGTCTTTTTCTAGCTAAGTGAGGAACGCTGGGCTGGAAGAAGCACAAGCTGGAATCAAGATTGCTGGGAGAAATATCAATAACCTCAGATATGCAGATGACACTACCCTTATGGCGGAAAGTGAAGAGGAACCCAAAAACCTCTTGATGAAAGTGAAAGAGGAGAGTGAAAAGGTTGGCTTGAAGCTCAACATTCAGAAAACAAAGATCATGGCATCTGGTCCCATCACTTCATGGGAAATAGATGGAAAAACAGTGGAAACAGTGTCAGACTTTATTTTTTTGGGCTCCAAAATCACTGCAGATGCTGATTGCAGCCATGAAATTAAAAGACGCTTGCTCCTTGGAAGGAAAGTTATGACCAACCTTGATAGTCTATTAAAAAGCAGAGACATTACTTTGCCAACCAAGGTCCGTCTAGTCAAGGCTATGGTTTTTCCCGTGGTCATGTATGGATGTGAGAGTTGGACTGTGAAGAAAGCTGATTGCCGAAGAATTGATGCTTTTGAACTGTGGTCTTGGAGAAGACTCTTGAGAGCCTCTTGTACCGCAAGGAGATCCAACCAGTCCATTCTAAGGGAGATTGATCCTGGGTGCTCATTGGAAGGACTGACGCTAAAGCTGAAACTGCAATAGTTTGGCCGCTTCATGCGACGAGTTGACTCACTGGAAAAGACTCTGATGCTGGGAAAGGTTGGGGGCTGGAGGAGAAGGACACGACCAAGAATTAATTGGGTGGATGGCATCACCGACTCTGTGGACATGAGTTTGAGTGAACTCCGGGAGTTGGTGATGGACAGGGAGGCATGGCGTGCTGTGATTCATGGGGTCACGGAGAGTCGGACACGACTGAGTGACTGAACTGACTAACTAACTGAACCTTTGTTAGGAGAGAGGGCCATAAACTGTTAGCAGGCCTCCTGGCCAGAAGATGATGTAAACCACCTAAAACTTTTGTATATCATGAGACATACCAAAATAAGCCCTGATCTTGAAAAGGGTCAAGATTGCTGACCCTGCGTGATTCTGGCGTGACTCTATACTTCCATTTCTCTATTTTTTATGTGCACAACTTAGGGTATAAAAGCAGCACTGGAAAATAAAGTTTTGGGCCTTGCTCACTGAAGCTTGGTCTCCCCGTGTTGTTCTTTCTCTTTTTCTGTCCTTTTCTCTATTCTCCTTTTTCTGGTTGAGATCCTTGGAGCGCTGGGCCCTCTGCATTTACTTATCTGCCTGGGCTTCTAAAGACCCACTCAAGGGGGTGCCCTGGTGGGGTGCCTCCAGTGATTCGAGAGGGCGCCTGCAGCCTACGTAAACAGAGCAAACCCCATGCTGGGGTTTTATTGGTTTCTTGCGTAAACCAAGGAATCATCAGCCTCTGTCTCTCTCTCTCTCTCTCTCTCTTTCTCTCTCTCTCGCTGATGCCGACGCTGTTCATCCCGAGGATACCCTGGGTCCATATAGAGGCAGGTCCCCAATACATTTCATTATAGGGGACTGGAATGCAAAAGTAGGAAGTCAAGAAACACCTGGAGTAACAGGCAAATGTGGCCTTGGAGCACGGAATGAAGCAGGGCAAAGGCTAATAGAGTTTTGCCAAGAGAACACACTGCTCATAGCAAACACCCTCTTCCAACAACACAAGAGAAGACTCTACACATGGACATCACCAGATGGTCAACACCGAAATCAGATTAATTATATTCCTTGCAGCAAAAAATGGAGAAGCTCTCTACAGTTAGCAAAAACAAGACCAGGAGCTGACTGTGCTTCAGATCATGAACTCCTTATTGCCAAATTCAGACTTAAATTGAAGAAAGTAGGGAAATCCACTAGACCATTCAGATGTGACCTAAATCAAATCCCTTATGATTATACAGTGAAAGTGAGAAAAGATTTAAGGGACTAGATCTGATAGATAGAGTGCCTGATGAACTCTGGACGGAGGTTCGTTACATTGTACAGGAGACTGGGACCCAGATCATCCCCATGGAAAAGAAATGCAAAAAAACAAAATGACTGTCTGAAGAGGCTTTACAAATAGCAGTGAAAAGAAGAGAAGTGAAAAGCAAAGGAGAAAAGCAAAGATATAAGCATCTGAATACAGAGTTCCAAAGAATAGCAAGGAGAGATAAGAAAGCCTTCCTCAGCGATCAATGCAAAGAAATAGAGGAAAACAACAGAATAGGAAAAACAAGAGATCTCTTCAAGAAAATTAGAGATACCAAGGGAACATTTCATACAAAATGGACTCGATAAAGGACAGAAATGGTGTGGACCTAATAGAAGCAGAAGATATTAACAAGAGGTCGCAAGAATACACAGAAGGACTGTACAAAAAAGATCTTCACGGCCAAGATAATCACGATGGCGTAATCACTCACCTAGAGCCAGACATCTTGGAATGTGAAGTCAAGTGGGCCTTAGACAGCATCACTACGAACAAAGCTAGTGGAAGTGATGAAATTCCAATTGAGCTATTTCAAATCTTGAAAGATGATGCTGTGAAAGTGCTGCACTCAATATGCCAGCAAATCTGGAAAACTCAGGAGTGGCCACAGGACTGGAAAAGGTCAGTCTTCATTCCAATCCCAAAGAAAGGCAATGCCAAAGAATGCTCAAACTACCACACAGTTGCACTCATCTCACACGCTAGTAAAGACATGCTCAAAATTCTCCAAGCCAGGCTTCAATAATATGTGAACTGTGAACTTCCAGATGTTCAAGCAGGTTTTAGAAAAGGCAGAGGCACCAGAGATCAAATCGCCAACATCCACTGGATCATGGAGAAAGCAAGAGAGTTCCAGAAAAATATCTATTTCTGCTTCATTGACTATGCCAAAGCCTTTGACTGTGTGGATCACAATAAAATGTGGAACATTCTGAAAGAGATGGGAATCCCAGACCACCTGACCTGCCTCTTGAGAAACCTGTATGCAGGTCAGGAAGCAACAGTTAGAACTGGACATGGAACAACAGACTGGTTCCAAATAGGAAAAGGAATACGAAAAGGTTGTATATTGTCACCCTGCTTATTTAATTTATATGCATAGTACATCATGAGGAACGCTGGGCTGGAGGAAGCACAAGCTGGAATCAAGATTGCCGCAAGAAATATCAATAACCTCAGATATGCAGTTGACACCACCCTTATGGCAGAAAGTGAAGAAGAACTAAAGAACCTCTTGATGAAAGTGGAAGAGGAGAGTGAAAAGGTTGGCTTGAAGCTCAACATTCAGAAAACAAAGATCATGGCATCTGGTCTCATCACTTCATGGGAAATAGATTGGGAAACAGTGGAAACAGTGTCAGACTTTATTTTTTGGAACTCCACAATCACTGCAGATGCTGATTGCAGCCATGAAATTAAAAGATGCTTACTCCTTGGAAGGAAATTTAAGGCAAACCTGAATAGTATATTAAAAAGCAGAGACATTACATTGCCAACAATGTTCTATCTATTCAAGGCTATGGTTTTTCCAGTGATCATGTATGGAAGTGAGATTTTGACTATGAAGAGAGCTGATTGCCGAAGAATTGACGGTTTTGAACTGTGGTGTTGGAGAATACTCTTTAGAGTCCCTTGGACTGCAAGGAGATCCAACCAGTCCATTCTAAAGGAGATCGATCCTGGGTGTTCATTGGAAGGACTGGTGGTAAAGCTGAAACTCCAAAACTTTGGCCACCTCATGCAAAGAGTTGGCTCACTGGAAAAGACTCTGATGCTGGGAAGAATTGTGGATGGGAGGAGAAGGGGACGACAGAGAATGAGATGGCTGGATGGCATCACCGACTCGATGGACATGAGGTTGAGTGAACTCCGGGAGTTGGTAATGGACAGGGAGACCTGATGTGCTGTGATTCGTGGGTACACAAAGAGTCAGTCATGACTGAGCGACTGAACTGAACAGAACTGAACTTAGATGAAATGGACATCTTTTTTTTTGTTTGTTTGTTTTTGGTTTAGTTCTAGGAGGTTTTCAAGGTAGAATCATTCAACTTCTAGGTAGAATCATTCAACTTCAGTTTCTTCAGCATTAGAGATCATTGCATAGACTTGGATTACTGTGATATTGAATATTTTGCCTTGGAATCAAACTGAGATCATCATTTCATTTTGAGATTACAACCATGTGCTGCATTTTGGACTGTATTGTTGACTAAGAGGGCTACTCCTTTCCTTTTAAGGGATTCTTGCCCACAGTAGTAGATATAATGGTCATCTTAATTAAATTCCCCCTTTCCTGTCCATTTTCGTCCACTGATTCCTAAAATGTTGATGTTCAGTCTTGCTATCTCCTCCTTGAACACTTCCAATTTGCCTTCTTTCATGGACCTAACATTCCAGTTCCTATGCAATATTGTTCTTTACAGCGTTAGACTCTCCTTTCACCACCAGATACAACCTCAACTGGCCATCATTTCTGCTTTGGCTTAGCATCTTCATTCTTTCTGTAGCTATTTCTCTGCTCTACTCCAGTAGAATATTGGGCACCTATCAACCTGATCCAAAGTATAAGTATACTTTAGCCTAATCTGCAAATTTTATTCAGTGAAAACGTTAGGCATTAATTGAGGGAATTGAGATAACTATTGCTGAAGGTCAACTATAAGACAAACATTTTGACAGATTTTTATTTTTATTAATGAATTCATTTACTTTTGACTGCAATGGGCCTTTGTTCCTCTGTGCAGGGAGGGGGCTACTCTCTAGCCTTGGTGCATGGACTTCTCATTGTGGTGACTTCTCTTGTTGCAGAGCATAGGCTGTAAGTGCAATCGCTGAAGCCCATAGTTGCAGCATGCAGACTCAGTAGTTTCGGCATTGTGGGTGCTAGGGTCGATGGGCTTCACTAGTTGTGGCACAAGGGCTTATTTGTTCCATGGCATGTAGGATCTTCCTGAGCCAGGGATCAAACTTCTGTCCCCTGCATTGCCAGACAGACTCTTAGTCACTGTGCCATCAAGGAAGTTTCATTTTGACAGGTTATTTGCATACCTTAACTCTCTTATTGTAGGAACAAGTATTAGTAGTGAGAGTTTTACTCCATTTTACACAAGAGGAAAATGTAACTCAATAAAGATAAGCAAGAATAAAAATTATTTTAAAGTCATCTTTTTCTGCTCTTCCCACTTCACGATACTCCTTGTTTTCACGATATGAAAATATCAAAACACAGATCTGATCATTGGCCACATTGTGAACACTGAACGTTGTGAACATTGGCCACATTGTGATTTTTTTTTTTAAATTGGGGTCAGGGCACTTTCTTCCCTTCAACTGTCTGTTGACCTCCATCTCCCAGATTAGTTACAGCCTCTTGATTCCTCTTGTGTCAGAGAAAGTCATCCTGATCATCTCTTTCCTGAAGATATATTACCCTTCATGGGCATCATGAAAAGTGGGATATAATAGACTCAAGAAATGGAAATCAAATGGTTGCATTTCAAAAGAAGTGCCACTTGGGTAAAAGAGTTATTTAGAGGATAAACAAGCAACTCAATCATTGAGGAGTTTGATACTAAGTTTACACACAAGGGAGCATCTTGAAGAGCTAAATAGATGCTGCTCCCATAGAGGTTTTTCCCCTATTTGTTATCACATAGTGTTAACATTTGTTACTGGCAGAAACGAACAAAAAATTTCCCCATGATCAATTCACTTTAGGAAATTTTGACTTTTTAATTTATCGACCAAATAGTATTCTCTGTCTACAGTAGGCCAGAGAGTTATGGGAGCTAGGCATGCAAAGTTAAATAATGAGAAACAAGGTGCTTTTCTTGTTTTTTTGCTTTTTTTTTTTTTTTTGGTATGGAAATAATATTCTAGGGGGTTGTAGATAGATAGTAAGCAAGTAAAGAAATAAATGAAAAACTAAATTTAGTAATGAATAAGATGATAAACATTTTATAAGAGTTTGACACAGGAGAATAAATATGAAAGTAGATTTGTATTATTTGAAGCACAGTTAAAGTTTCAGTTTGAGCTGACTTTAAATAAGAACATTACATCCCTTTTTTTCTTTTTCTTTATTTTAAATAGTAGATCATTTTTAAAGGTATGTTTGAAATGGAAACAATATTAGCAAGCAACTTCTATTTCCCTATGTGACTCAATTTCCCCTACCTCTTAGGTATGCTCACTGCCCAATATCAACATCTTGGTCTAACGCAGGCTGCTTTCAGGTTTCTATTTTTTCTTGGACTCTGTGTGATTTTTGTGTGTGACCTTTAAGGCTGGAGTCTATTTTCTATAGCACTTGGCTCTCTCAAAAGAACCCTCATTGATTTCAAAGTCATATGTGCTAATGGGTTATTTTCCCTGTATCGGACCCCTGAATTGAGAATTACTATGTGGGGCTCAGACCCTTTTGATCCATTGGGAGAACCTCTGCAACTGGATTAACTCTTGCTTGTGTGTTGCCTACATGAACTATGAAACTTCATTATAGCTTGTGCCTACCATTTCTGTCCTGTCTTGTCTTAGATCCTGCTTTAAATTTGAGTAATGGAGAATCAGTCTTCAGGCTGTTCTCATCAAGAGTGAATCTGTAAACAGTGGCAGTTTTTGTGTTTCCATGGGATGGTGCATTCTGATCATCTCATATCTAAATATAAAAAGAAAAAAAAGAATCCCAATGTATCTGAAAATGTTGAAAGCAATTTTAACTTGTTTTAACAATTTTAGTTTGCTTTGCAAAACTTGTAAATAATTGAAAAAAAGCTATAGTTTTTTTTTTTTTTTAAATCAATTTCTGGCTTAAATGATATATATTTTAATTATGTGTTATTTAATTCCTTAAAAGTGTACTGTAACTTGTGTAATGGCCTAGGGTATTTTCTACTTTGGTGAATGCTCCTTAAGCACTTTGAGGTGAATGGAATAGTCCAATATATGCTTTTTTTCTCTTTTTTTTTTCCCCCTGCATTGATACTAATACAGATTCTATTATTTTTTCTACCTGAAATTATGGGACACACGACAGGACAGCATCTATTTCTGCTTCATTGACTAAGTTAAAACCTTTGACTGGATCACAACAAACTGTGAAAAATTCTAAAAGAGAATGGAATACCAGAGCACCATACCTGCTTTGTGAAAAACCTGTGTGCAGGTCAAGAAGCAATAGTTAGAACAGGACATGAAACAACAGATCGTTTCAAACTTGGGAAAGGAATAGATCAAGGCTGTATATTTTCATGCTGCTTATTTAACTTATATACAGAGTACATCATGCAAAATGCCTGACTGGATGACTCCAAGCTGGAATCAAGATTCCAGAATTACCAACAACCTCAGATTTGCAGATGATACCACTTTAATGGCAGAAAATGAAGAGAAACAAAAGAGCCTCTTGATGAATGTGAAAAAGCTGGCTTAAAACTAAACTTTCAAACACTGAAGATCATGGCATTCAGTCCCATCACTTCATGGCAAATAGATGGGGAAAAAGTGACAGATTTTATTTGCTTGGGCTCCAAAATCACTGTGAATGGTGACTGCAGCCATTCCTTGGGAAAAAAAATGTTATGATAAACCTAGACAGAGTATTAAAAACAGAGACACCATTTTGCTGACAAAATTCCATATAGTCAGAACTATGGGAAATAGATGGAAAAACTGGAAACAGTGTCAGATTTTATTTTCGGGGGGCTCCAAAATCACTGAAGATGCTGATTGCAGCCATGAAATTAAAAGACGCTTACTCCTTGGAAGGAAAGTTATGACCAGCCTAGATAGCATATTAAAAAGCAGAGACATTACTTTGCCAAGCAAGGTCCGTCTAGTCAAGGCTATGGTTTTTCCCGTGGTCATGTATGGATGTGAGAGTTGGACTGTGAAGAAAGCTGATCGCTGAAGAATTGATGCTTTTGAACTGTAGTGTTGGAGAAGACCCTTGAGAGTCCCTTGGACTACAAGGAGATCCAACAAGTCCATTCTAAAGGAGATCAATCCTGGGTGTTCATTGGAGGGACTGATGCTAAAGCTGAAACTGCAATACTTTGGCCACCTCATGCGACGAGTTGACTCACTGGAAAAGACTCTGATGCTGGGAAAGTTGGGGGCTGGAGGAGAAGGGGACGACAGAGAATGAGATGGCTGAATGGCATCACCGACTCTGTGGACATGAGTTTGAGTGAACTCCGGGAGTTGGTGATGGACAGGGAGGCCTGGCATGCTGTGATTCATGGGGTCGTGCAGAGTCAGACACAACTGAGCGACCTGAACTGAACTGAACTGATGATTCTTCCAGTAGTCATGTATATATATCAGAGTTGAAGCATAAAGAAGGTTGAGTACGAAGAATTGTTGCTTTTGGACTGTGGTGCTGGAGAAGACCCTTGAGAGTCCCTTGGACAACAAGGAGATCAAGCCAGTCAACCCTCATGGAAATCAACCCTGACTAATAACTGGAAGGATGGTCCTGAAGGCAGAAGTGCCGGCTCTTTGGCCACCTGAGGCAGAGAGCCAGCTCACTGGGAAAGCCCCTGGTGCTAGGAAAACTGATGACGAGAGACGGGGGCAGCTGAGGGTGAGGGGGTTGGGTGGCATCTCCAACTCAAAGGACATGAGTTTAACCTAAGTCTGGGAGATAGTGAGGGACAGGAAAGCCTGGTGTGCTGCAGGTCATGGGGTCACAAAGCGTCAGACATTACTTAGTGACTGAAAAACAGCACCAAGTGGGACTTTATCTGCACTTGAATTAGACCTTAAAAGGCCTTTTCTGAAATTAGCATTCATTATTTCCGGAAATCAGTTCAGATATTGTCTTCAAAAACAAAGCTTAAACAGATATGTCTATTTTGAGGGTCATGATTTAAACAAGAAGGATTTACATTATTTGTGTACAAAATGGACTTTTCCCTTTTGGTGATATGATGTCAAGTTGTTTTCTGTAACTTCCTCCAGAGAATAAAGTTCTGTAAATTCTTTTCTGCATGATGATAATACTGGTGGCATCTCTGGAGACAGTCTACTTCAAAACAATGATTAGGGTTCCAGAGAATTTAATTAGATGAGAATCTCCCTTGGAGATGCACCAACTGAATGACTTAATAATATGTGCTGCCATTAAATGTAGACAAAGTGTTGGCAGACTTTTACCTTTACCTCAGACTGTATTCGTCTGTAGCAGAAGTCACATGACAGGATTCTACCTGAATTGAAATGATGGTCTCAAATCATAATAACAGTATGTATATGAAATTATTCCCTATCCTTTAATAAATCCAAATTTAATAATGCTGTATGAAGACAGGTCAATAAGAGACTAAGAATCAAAACATTGCAAAGATCATTTCACTATTTAGTTTTCCTTCGTATAAGCACCAATGACAAAAAATTTACTGAAACTAGTTTGTACAAAATTTGCAATTCTCTATCTCCCTGAGAAAGAATCAAAAGCTGAATCAAAATGTTGATTTAACATTTGTCATCAGAACAAATCTTGCAACAATGAAAAATTTGTGTTTCTGTTCAATACAAATATTCAGAGTCCTTTAGGTAAGAGGGCATTCAGTTCAGTTCAGTTCAGTTCAGTTCAGTCGCTCAGTCGTGTCCGACTCTCCGCGACCCCATGAATCACAGCACGCCAGGCCTCCCTGTCCATCACCAACCCCCGGAGTACACTCAAACTCATGTCCACAGAGTCGGTGATGCCATCCAGCCATCTCATTCTCTGTCGTCCCCTTCTCCTCCCGCCCCCAACATTTCCCAGCATCACAGTCTTTTCCAGTGAGTCAACTCGTCGCACGAGGTGGCCAAAGTATTGCAGTTTCAGCTTTAGCATCAGTCCCTCCAATGAACATCCAGGGTTGATCTCCTTTAGAATGGACTGGTTGGATCTCCTTGCAGTATAAGGAACTCTCAAGAGTCTTCTCCAGCACCACAGTTCAAAAGCATCGATTCTTTGGCGATCAGCCTTCTTCACAGTCCAACTCTCACATCCATACATGACCACGGGAAAAACCATTGCCTTGACTAGACGGACCTTGGTTGGCAAAGTAATGTCTCTGCTTTTTAATAAACTATCAAGGTTGGTCATAACTTTCCTTCCAAGGAGCAAGCGTCTTTTAATTTCATGGCTGCAATCAGCATCTGCAGTGATTTTGGAGCCCAAAAAAATAAAGTCTGACACTGTTTCCACTGTTTTTCCATCGATTTCCCATGAAGTGATGGGACCAGATGCCATGATCTTTGTTTTCTGAATGTTGAGCTTCAAGCCACCCTTTTCACTCTCCTCTTTCACTTTCATCAAGAGGCTTTTGAGTTCCTCTTCACTTTCTGCCATAAGGGTAGTGTCATCTGCATATCTGAGGTTATTGATATTTCTCCCAGCAATCTTGATTCCAGCTTGTGCTTCTTCCAGCCCAGCGTTCCTCATGATGTACTATGCATATAAGTTAAATAAGCAGGATGACAATATACAACCTTGACGTACACCTTTTCCTATTTGGAACCAGTCTGTTGTTCCATGTACAGTTCTAACAGTTGCTTCCTGACCTGCATACAGGTTTCTCAAGAGGCAGGTCAGGTGGTCTGGGATTCCTATCTCTTTCAGAATGTTCCACAGTTTATTGTGATCGACACAGTCAAAGGCTTTGGCATAGTCAATGAAGCAGAAATAGATGTTTTTCTGAAACTCTCTTGCTTTCTCCATGATCCAGCGGATGTTGGCAATTTGATCTCTGGTGCCTCTGCCTTTTCTAAAACCTGCTTGAACATCTGGGAGTTCACGGTTTACATACTGCTGAAGCCTGGCTTGGAGAATTTTGAGCATGACTTTACTAGCGTGTGAGATGAGTGCAACTGTCCGGTAGTTTGAGCATTCTTTGGCATTGCCTTTCTTTGGGATTGGAATGAAGACTGATCTCTTCCAGTCCTGTGGCCACTGCTGAGTTTTCCAAATCTGCTGGCATATTGAGTGCAGCACTTTCACAGCATCATCTTTCAAGACTTGAAATAGCTCCACTGGAATTCCACCACCTCCACTAGCTTTGTTAGTAGTGATGCTTTCTAAGGCCCACTTGACTTCACATTCCAAGATGTCTGGCTCTAGGTCAGTGATCACATTATCGTGACTATCTTGGTCGTGAAGATCTTTTTTGTATAGTTCTTCTGTGTATTCCTGCCACCTCTTCTTAATATCTTCTGCTTCTGTTAGGTCCATACCATTTCCGTCCTTTATCGATCCCATCGTTGCATGAAATGTTCCTTTGGAATCTGTAATTTTCTTGAAGAGGTCTCTTGTTTTTCCTATTCTGTTGTTTTCCTCAATTTCTTTGCATTGATCACTGAGGAAGGCTTTCTTATCTCTCCTTGCTATTCTTTGGAACTCTGCATTCAGATGCTTATATCTTTCCTTTTCTCTTTTGCTTTTCGATTCTCTTCTTTTCACAGCTATTTGTAAGGCCTCCTCAGACAGCCATTTCGCTCTTTTGCATTTCTTTTCCATGGGGATGGTCTTGGTCCCTGTCTCCTGTACAAAGTCACGAACCTCCGTCCAGAGTTAATCAGGCACTCTATGAATCAGATCTAGTCCCTAAAATCTATTTCTCACTTCCGCTGTATAATCATAAGGGATTTGATTGAGGTCATATCTGAATGGTCTAGTGGTTTTCCCTACTTTCTTCAATTTAAGTCTGAACTTCGCAATAAGGAGTTCATGATCTGAGCCACAGTCAGCTCCTGGTCTTGTTTTCGCTAACTGTATACAGCTTCTCCATCTTTGGTTGCAAAGAATATAATCAATCTGATTCCGGTGTTGACCATCTGGTGATGTCCATATGTAGAGTCTTCTCTTGTGTTTTTGGAAGAGGGTGTTTGCTATGACCAGTGCATTCTCTTGACAAAACTCTATTAGCCTTTGCCCTGCTTCATTCCGTGCTCCAAGTCCAAATTTGCCTGTTACTCCAGGGGTTTGTTGACTTCCTACTTTTGCATTCCAGTCCCCTATAATGAAAAGGACATCTTTTTTGGGTGTTAGTTCTAAAAGGTCTTGTAGGTCTTCATAGAACCGATTAACTTCGGCTTCTTCAGCATTACTGGTTGGGGCATAGGCCTGGATTACTGTAATATTGAATGGTTTGCCTTGGAAACGAACAGAAATCATCCTGTCATTTTTAAGATTGCATCCAAGTACTGCATTTCGGACTCTTTTGTTGACCATGATGGCTACTCCATTTCTTCTAAGGGATTCCTGCCCACAGTAGTAGATATAATGGTCATCCGAGTTAAATTCACCCAGTCCAGTCCATTTTAATTCACTGATTCCTAGAATGTCGACGTTCACTCTTGCCATCTCCTGTTTGACCACTTCCAATTTGCCTTGATTCATGGACCTAACATTCCAGGTTCCTATGCAATATTGCTCTTTACAGCACCGGACCTTGCTTCTATCCCTGGTCACATCCACAACTGGGTATTGGTTTTGCTTTTGCTCCATCCCTTTATTCCTTCTAGAGTTATTTCTCCACTGAGCTCCAGTAGCATACTGGGCACCTACTGACCTGGGGAATTCCTCATTCAGTATCCTATCATTTTCCCCTTTGTTACTCTTCATGGGGTTCTCAAGGCAAGTATACTGAAGTGGTTTGCCATTCCCTTCTCCAGTGGACCACATTCGGCTGTGGTCCATGTGATCAGATCAACTAGTTTCCTGTGATTATGATTTCAGTGTGTCTACCCTCTGGTGCCCCCTAGCAATACCTACTGTCTTATTTGGGTTTCTCTTACCTTGGTCGTGGAAAATCTCTTCAGAGCCGCTCCAGCAAAGTGCAGCCGCTGTACCTTACCTTGGGTGAGGGGTATCTCCTCAAGGCCGCCCCTCCTGACCTTGAACGCGGAGTAGCTCCTCTCGGCCCTCCTGCGCCCGCGCAGCCACCGCCTGTTGGACGTGGGGTAGCTCCTCTCGGCCACCGGCCCTGGCCTCAGGCGTGGGGTAGCTCCTCACAGCCGCACCTCTTTGCGTCGTTCGTTGCGCCCGGGCCGGCGTCTCTCGCATTAATATTAGCTAATTCTGAAAATCCCAACAACATGAAATGCAAAGTTTCTGAAAGACTGAAATGACTTAATTTCCTATAATCATGCAAAGAGTTGGTCACATGGAACCAGTTCAAGATACAGAGATGCTGGATATATCTTGCTCTGTGTTCCCAGAGATGGCATCAGTGCATGAGGGCCAAGGGAGATGGCATCGAAGACCAGAACATGCATTTAAAGTCTCTCCTTATAGGCAGGTAATCAGGAAGTATATTTAGACAGGAAAGTCTGTTTTACGCTTTCTATCTTGCAAGAGTATGTTGGTGGGTAAGAATTTAACTTTTAAGAGCTCTTCTTTGTGATTTTCATAAATAGCTGTGTTAGGAATTTTTTTTGTGATTACTAAAATATTGAAGATATTTTCTATTCTATTCCATCCTTTTTGGATTATTTTCTTATTTAATGATCCAATAAATTTACCTTCTCAAAGATATTTTTAGAAATTAATTTCAAGTACAAGGATTTAGGGAATTTTCATAGGCAGATATTTGTAAATCTGATGATAGTTTCAATTTATTTTTTCCTTTCCAAATGGGGCTGCCAGGGCAGCATTCATTTTTCTTATTCCTTTTTTTTTTTTTTTTTTGAATTTATTTTATTGGAGGCAAATTACCTTACATTAATATATTAGTTGGTTTGGCCATACATTGACACGAATCCACCCCGGGTGTACATCTGCTCCCTTTCTTGAACCCCCCTCCCACCTCCTTCTTCCCCATATCCTCCCTCCAGATCATCCCCGTGCACCAGCCCCAAGCATCGTGTATCATGCGTCGAACCTGGACTGGTGATTCATTTTACATATGATAATATAAATGCTACAATGCCGTTCTCCACAATCATCCCACCTTCACCCTCTCCCACAGAGTCCCAAAGACTGTTCTACATACCTATGTCTCTTTTGCAGTCTCGTATACAGGGTTAAGGTTACCATCTTTCTAAATTCCATATATATGCGTTAGTATACTGTATTGATGTTTTTATTTCTGGCTTACTTCACTCCGTATAATAGGCTACAATTTCATCCACCTCATTAAAGCTGATTCAAATACATTCTTTCTGATGGCTGAAAAATACTCCATTGTGTATATGTACCAAAACTTTGTTATCTATTCATCTGCAGATGGACATCTAGGTTGCTTCCATGTCCTGGCTATTATAAACAGAGCTGCAATGAACATTGGAGTACACGTGTCTCTTTCAATTCTGGTTTCCTTGGTGTGTATGCCCAGGAATGCTATTGCTGGATCATATGGAAGTTGTATTTCCAGGTTTTTGAGGAACTTCCACACTGTTCTCCATAGTGGCTGTACTAGTTTGCATTCCCACCAACAATGTAAGAGGGTTCCCTTTTCTCCACACCCTCTCCAGCATTTATTGTATGTAGAATTTTGGATAGCAGCCATTCTGACTGGTGTGAAATGGTATCTCATTGTGGTTTTGATTTGCATTTCTCTGATTATGAGGGATGTTGAGCATTTTTTCATGTGTTTGTTAGCCATCTTTATGTCTTCTTTGGAGAAATGTCTGTTTAGTTCTAGACTCTGCACAGCAAAGAAAACTATAAGCAAGGTGAAAAGACAGCCTTCAAAATGGCAGAAAATAATAGCAAATGAAGCAACTGATAAAGGATTAATCTCCAAAATATACAGGCAGCTTCTGCAGTTCAATTCCAGAAAAATAAGTGGCCCAATCAAAAGATAGTTTCAATTTATATGCTCTCTAAACACAGCCTGTTAATGTGCTAAAATATTAAAAGGTAAAGTAACATTTGTAGACCTTCATTGAATGCCTTTCAAGAACACAAGGAATGCTGTAGTAAGCAGGCTATTACTTTGAGTCCTACTTTTCTATTCATAGGTGAGCTTCAGCATCCTATCATGTTTATTGGCCATTTAGGGATATTCTTCCTTTAATAGATTGTTTATATAAATTATGTATTTTATATTTTAATCATTTATGAGTTAATTTCTTAGAGATTTTTGCTTATCTTAGATATTTGCTTGGTGTATATCCTCTGAAGTCAAGTTTTTTTTTTTTTCAAATTAATTTTGTCAATTGGCATTGTGGTATTGTTTCCTAAATCTTTATAAACATTTTTGAAGTCATCAAATATATATATATATATATTGGGGGTTTAAATGATTGGTTAAGAAGAATTATTCAACCCTAGAATGTAGAAAGGCACCTCCTTCATTAACTGAAAAGTAAATATGAAGTAAATATTGCTTTACTTTTTTTAGGCCTTTAATAAAAGTTTATTTTTGTGTAAGGTACTAGCTCGATGTACAATTTAATTAGCTTCCAATTGGTAAGCTAGTTGTTTACCTCATTTATTTAATACCATGTCGTTTTCTCACATATGGCTTTTTGTCACTTGCCTTGGTCTATAAGATTGTTGTGATCAGGCAATATGTTTTAATCAGCCTTGTATTTTCTTCTTTTTTCGCTGTCCCATGTGACTTGTAGGATCTTAGTTCTCTAACCAGGGACTGAACCCCAGGCCACTGCAGTGAACACACCAAGTCCTAACCACTGAACCACCAGAGAACTCTCACAACATTGTATTATAATAATATCTGAAAGTACCAGAAAATAATAAATCACAAGACATATTTTTGAATGAATAAACAAATTATCACAAGATTTCAGAAAGTCATAAGTAACCATTATTTTTATAGATAATTGTGTCTTAAGCTCTGAAATAAAACTGTGAGTTTGTCCACTTGGTGCTCACTCAGAGTAATCAGGGTCAGAAAATATTATTTGTCTTGTTCTTGCTCATTTACATTGTGACCATGGTGGTTAACCTACTCATTGTCCTGACTATGGTGTTCAGCCCAACTCTGGATGCCCCTGTACATATCCTTCTTGGCTATTTATCATTTATGGATGCTTTTTTTGCTACTACAGTTAACCCAAACACATTTATAGACTTACTCTATGAGAAGAAAACCATTTCATTCCAAGCTTGCATGATTCAGCTTTTTACAGAGCTTATTTGGTGGTGCTGAGATTTTACTCCTGTTGGTCATGGCCTATGACCGCTATGTGGCCATCTGCAAACCCTTGCATTATGTGACAATCATGAATCAGTGAGTGTGTTTCCTGCTGTTGCTGTTGGCTTGGGTTGGTGGACTGTTGCATGCTATAGTTAATATTCTCTTTGTTTAGAACCTTCCCTTCTGTGGTCCCAATGTTATTGACCAATTCATGTGTGACATGTATGCCTTGTTAAAACTGGCCTACATTGACACCCACGTTATTGCCATCATAGTGGTTGCCAATGATGGGGCCATCTGTGTGGTCCTCTTTACGCTCTTGCTCATCTCCTATGGGGTCATCCTGCACTCCCTGAAGAATGTTAGTCAGGAAGGGAGGCGCAAAGCCTTGTCCACGTGTGGTTCCCACATCACTGTGGTGCTCCTCTTCTTTGTGTCCTGTATATTCCTATATGTGAGGCCTCCTTCCACCTTACCCATTGATAAATTCTTGGCTGTGTTTTATACCATTATCACCCCTATGTTGAACCCTCTAATCAATACTCTGAGAAACAATGAGATGCAAAATGCCATGGGAAAGCTCTGGATCAGAAAAAGAATATGGGGCAACAGGGAAATAAATGACCAATTTTCAATGAAGAATTGTGCTTCCCAGGATAGCCTTGTTTGTTTATTTAACTGCAGTAAATATCTCCTCGGGATTAGTAACTTACTCATAATGAAAAGATTTATTATCTGAATATTTCCCATGATCAAAATATAATTTTAACATTTTAATGACTTCTTATTTTAAACTTTATATTTTGCTTGAAATAGGTTTTTAAGATTTACACAATTTCCTTGGAAAATATGTATAGCTTTGGTGTAAAATGACTTTATTAAAACCATAGATTTATGTTCTATGATTGTTAGGTACTTAGAATAGGAAAAAGGAGTCCAAAATGACAGAGGCTAAAAGACAAAGAAAGGGAGAAGCCTGCAAAAATGGAACAAAAGAAAATCCTCAGGACTGGAGTGAGAATTTCAGGTGAAGCAAACACACCCGCTTCTTGGCTAGCTCAATTTGCATATGGCAGGCTCGGGGAGAGGAGACAAAACATATAAAAAGAGGAAGCCAAGACAGATTGAGTCCTTTCCTTTGAGATCACCTGCCCTCACACCTCCAGGGTGTACTTTCCTTTAGTTGCTGAATAAAACTCTGAGCTGTAACCAAGCTCTAACACTGGTCTGCAGTTTCCAATCATTGCTGCAGTGAGGCAGAACTAACGAAATTACACACTCTCCTGACACGATGAATTAAGTCATAGTTAATACTGCAAATTTATTTATTTAGTGTAAGTTTTTTTCTCATACTTTTCTCTTAAATAATGTGATCTTTTTCAAAATTAATGAGGCGTATTACAGATTTCAGAAAAAATAGATTAAGATGTGTTATATATATATATATCTTAGTTTAGTCCTCTTCACACAAAGACAGCCCATATTAATATTTGATTTATATGACTTACTTTTGAATCTGCAGGACACTTTACACATGTTATTTTGTTTATATTTCTTAGTACAAGACAATTGATGAAGAATATTTCAGTGTGTAGTATTAATCATCTTTAGGATGTTAATTAAAAAAAAATTGATTGAACATGATGCATGTGCAGAAAAATAACCAAGTCTTACTTTTTTCCCAAATAGGATATCATATTATCTTTTTAAGTTTATCAGGTTTACCTAGAGTCATACAATCAGTCAAAAGGAAAATCCACTCTTACATTGTTCATTTAGGGAAGTGTCATGAATTTAAAATAAATACAAAATTGTATTTAACTGGAGTGGTAAGGAAAATCAAACAAATATCACCCCAATATTTGCATTTTTATGAATAGAATTATTTGAAGTTTTACCACTATTCTATAACTTAGTGATTTATAAACTAGCTAAAAGCAGTACAAGGTCTGAATTCCATTGAATCATATAAATCCATGACAGTGCTAAAGATAGCACACAGATTTCCATGAAGACATCCAATAATCTTTATGTTATGTATCTGTCTTTCAGAAAAAAATTTACCTGACCAAAGTTAAGTTTATTTAGCAGCTATTTATCAAAAGAAGTACAGATGCTTTAAAAATAAAATAAATTTGTTAAAGGGAATATATTTTCTCACATATTTTATCTATTTTTACAAAGAAAACACAAACTCCCTTCTTCCATTGGAAAACACAAAAGACAGCATATTTTAAATGGGATATTAAAAGAGCTTAAAATGATAGCTTAACAAGATATGGATGATGTTGAGGGAAACCAGTAAGGGATGATACAGGCTTGTCAACTATAAATTGGCACTGCGATTGAATACACCAAGTGCATTTGCCAACGACTGAACAACAAAAAGAACATTTGCCATCTGCCTCTGTGAACATTGAATCCTGTGCTGCTATGGCTGCTGACCTTCAACACACCCTGAGGGGGATTCAGGGGAATTCAGTGAGGCACACAGTGCTCCAGGGGAACTTGTGGAACAGACCTTTAGATAATTAGATAAATTCAGGAACTGATTTCAGGATCCTAATTCTTGCCAACAAATCTAGTGGAGGTGATGAAATTCCAGCTTGTTGTTCAGTCACTCAGCTGTGTCCAACTCTTTGAGACACCATGAACTGCAGAACTCCAACTTTCCCTATTCTTCACCATCTCCAGAACCTGCTCAAACTCACGTCCATCAAGTTGGTGATGCCATCTAACCATCTCCTCCTCTATCATCCTCTTTTCTTCCTGCCTTCAATCTTTCCCAGCATCAGGTTCTTTTAAAATGAATCAAGTCTTCACATCAGGTGGCCAAAGTATTGGGGCTTCAGTTTCAACATCAGTCCTTCCAATGAATATTAAGGATTGAATATAAAGGAATTTAGGATTGACTAGTTTGATCTGTTTGTAATCCAAGGGATTTTCAAGAGTTTTCTCCAACACCACAGTTCAAAAGCATCAATTCTTCAGTGCTCAGCCTTTTTTATGGTCCAACTCTCACATCCATACATGACTACTGGAAAAACCATAGCTTTAACTATATGGACCTTTGATGGCAAAGTAATGTCACAGCTTTTTAGTATGCTGTCTAGGTTTGTCAAAGATTTTCTTCCAAGGAGCAAGCATCTTTTAATTTCATGACTACAGTCACCATCTGCAAACAAACTTTCCACATCCATTGGAAAACTGACCAAAAAAAAGTTATTTAAAATGGGAAATGGAAATAGTTAAGCATGATAACTTATTGTTATGCAATGAGTCCTGTCCCCCCTAACTGGTAGAATAAGACACTCACAGCAATGCAAAAGCAAAAACAAGGTTTATTTCTAGCTCGAGCTAGGGCTCCTGCCACTCCCAGAGCAGTGGAATGTGGACAAGAGCCCTGAACCCAGGTCACAGCAGTTTTTATAGTCTCAGGTTACATAAGCACATATTTTTGTTCAAAACATCAAGCTGGCGGAAGCTCATTGGCCAGTTCATGCATGTGTGGGGTTTTTCTGGTGGATATTCCTTTTTCTTCTGATTGGCCCAATTTTTGGTGCCAGCGGGACTTTTCTAGGGAGGAGTTTCTTAATTTTGACTTTTCTTAGGGAGGAGTTTCTGTGAACTTAGCCTCCACCCTGTCTCCAGGAAATCGAAACTTAGGCCTAAGCAAGATCTCAGGCATATCATGGCTACTCAGATGTTAGGGCTCCTAACATATCCCCCCTTTTCTGTTGTTCAAATGGAGGAAGATTCCTCCATGGGTAGAGTTTGATCCAGGGATCTTTATACAGCCTTACTCAAAAACAATTTTAGGAATCTTTACTTAAAAACAACCTTATGTAAAATGGACCAACTTTGGTTCTACGAGCAGCAAGCAGCAAGCAATGTACAGAAGCAAAAATGCATTACAGGAGCATTAAGTTTTACATTATGTTACAGCGTATAATCTGAAATCACACCCATAATATCATTTTTCAGGATATCTGGGAAATAGTCTTTTCCCAGAATGTCTGAACCATAGCTACGTTATTTTGACTTTTAATTGTAAATTTTTTTTTAATAGCCAAAGCAGATGTCACCATTAATGACGTCAGTGTTTTTCTAGGCATGAGAAGATGCAAGAATTGGAACTCATAAAATCCTTTTCTGAAAAGATCTAATTATCTGAAGGCCAGTTCAGATAGTTTTCTGAACTGTTCTGCCAGTATTTTTTTCAGAGCACAGAGTGCCTCATTCCTGATTTTCACCCTGAACTTCTTTCAGGGGATGTTGAAGGTCAGCAGCTTGAAATGGTCATGATGTAATCTTTGTAGAGGCAGCTGGTAAGTATCAACTTCCAGTCAGCAGGGTCCCTTCATAGCCACATATCCGACCACGTGACACCATTTTATGGCCATTGTGTCCTGCGGTGCTGGGAAGGCTCATTCCCAGGTCTAGGGAAGCGATGGGCCACTCAGCGTGCTAAAATTGGACCAGGCCTTGCAAGTAGAAAAAGTCTCTGGACCACTATCTAACTAGCCTCCTGGTCCAGGAAAATATTCCCTCTTGTTGCTTTTTCCCGTACCCAGAGTCACATTATTACAATTATTGATCTCATATGGAAATGCGTATCAGCATTATATCACAGACTCAGTGAAACAAGTGACATAGAAAATAATGTAGCCATAGCTAGCAGTTATTACTAAAATAAGAATTATAAGTTAAGAACTTTTATTAGATAAAGCCTGGTATACACCAAGTTACCTGACTTCATTTGTTAAATGACTATCAGCTTAGTTCAGTCGCTCAGTCGTGTCCGACTCTTTGCGACCCAATGAATCACAGCACGCCAGGCTTCCCTGTCCACCACCAACGCCCACAGTTCACTCAAACTCATATTCATCGAGTCTGTGATGCCATCCAGCCATCTCATTCTGTGTCGTCCCCGTCTTCTCCCACCCACAATCACTCACAGCATTAGAGTCTCTTTCAGTGAGTCAACTTGTCGCACGTGGTGGCCAAAGTATTGGAGTTTCAGCTTCAGATTCAGTCCTTCCAATGAACACCCAGGCTTGATCTCCTTTAGAATGAACTGGTTGGATCTCCTCGCAGTCCAAGGGACTCTCAAGAGTCTTCTCCAGCACCACAGTTCAAAAGCATCAATTCTTCGGAGATCTGCTTTCTTCACAGTCCATACATGACCAGGGCAAAACCATAGCCTTGAGGGACCTTGGATGGCAAAAAGTTATGTCTCTGCTTTTTAACATGCTATGTAGGTTGGTCATAACTTTCCGTCCAAGGAGTAAGCGTCTTTTAATTTCATGGCTGCAATCAACATCTGCAGTGATTTTGGAGCCCAAAAAAATAAAGTCTGACACTGTTTCCACTGTTTTTCCATCTATTTCCCATGAAGTGATGGGACCAGATGCCATGATCTTAGTTTTCTGAATGTTGAGCTTCAAGCCAAACTTTTCGCTCTCCTCTTTCATCCTCATCAAGAGGCCTTTGAGTTCGTCTTCTCTTTCTGCCATAAGAGTGGTGTCATCTGCATATCTGAGATGATTGATATTTCTCCCAGCAATTTTGATTCCAGTTTGTGCTTCTTCCAGCCCAGTGTTCCTCATGATGTACTCTGCATATAAGTTAAATAAGCAGGGTGACAATATACAACCTTGACCTACTCCTTTTCCTATTTGGAACCAGTCTGTTGTTCCATGTCCAGTTCTAACTGTTGCTTCCTGACCTGCATACAGGTTTCTCAAGAGGCAGGTCAGGTGGTCTGGGATTCCCATCTCTTTCAGAATGTTCCACAGTTTATTGTGATCGACACAGTCAAAGGCTTTGGCATAGTCAATGAAGCAGAAATAGATGTTTTTCTGAAACTCTCTTGCTTTCTCCATGATCCAGCGGATGTTGGCAATTTGATCTCTGGTGCCTCTGCCTTTTCTAAAACCTGCTTGAACATCTGGGAGTTCACGGTTTACATACTGCTGAAGCCTGGCTTGGAGAATTTTGAGCATGACTTTACTAGCGTGTGAGATGAGTGCAATTGTGTGGTAGTTTGAGCATTCTTTGGCATTGCCTTTCTTTGGGATTGGAATGAAGACTGACCTCTTCCAGTCCTGTGGCCACTCCTGAGTTTTCCAAATCTGCTGGCATATTGAGTGCAGTACTTTCACAGCATCATCTTTCAGGATTTGAAATAGCTCAATTGGACTTCCATCACTTCCACTAGCTTTGTTCGTAGTGATGCTGTCTAAGGCCCACTTGACTTCACATTCCAAGATATCTGGTTCCAGGTGAGTGATCACGCCATTGTGATTATCTCATCGTGAAGATCTTTTTTGTATAGTCCTTCTGTGTATTCTTGCCACCTCTTCTTAATATCTTCTGCTTCTATTAGGTCCATACCATTTCTGTCTTTTATCGAGCCCATCTTTGCATGAAATTTTCCCTTGATATCTCTAATTTTCTTGAAAATATCTCTTTTCTTTCCTATTCTGTTGTTTTCCTCTATTTCTTTGCATTGATCGCTGAGGAAGGTTTTCTTATCTCTCCTAGCTATTCTTTGGAACTCTGCATTCAGATGCTTATATCTTTCCTTTTCTCCTTTGCTTTTCACTTCTCTTCTTTTCACCGCTCTTTGTAAGGCCTCCTCAGACAGCCATTTTGCTTTTTTGCATTTCTTTTCCATGGGGATGGTCTTGGTCCCTGTCTCCTATACAATGTCACAAACCTCCGTCCTGAGTTCATCAGGCACTCTATCTATCAGAACCAGTCCCTTAAATCTATTTCTTACTTTCACTGTATAATCATAAGGGATTTGATTTAGGTCGTATCTGAATGGTCTAGTGGTTTGCCCTACTTCTATTTAAGTTTGAATTTGGCAATAAGGAGTTCATGATCTGAGCCACAGTCAGCTCCTGGTCTTGTTTTTGCTAACTGTATACAGCTTCTCCATCTTTGGTTGCAAAGAATATAATCAATCTGATTTCGGTGTTGACCATCTGGTGATGTCCATGTGCAGAGTCTTCCCTTGTGTTGTTGGAAGAGGGTGTTTGCTATGACCAGTGTGTTCTCTTTACAAAACTCTATTAGCCTTTGCCCTGCTTCATTTCGTGCTCCAAGGCCAAATTTGCCTGTTACTCCAGGTGTTTCTTTACTTCCTTGTTTTGCATTCCAGTCCCCGATAATGAAAGGGACATCTTTTTTGGGTGTTAGTTCTAAAAGGTCTTGTAGGTCTTCTCAGAACCATTCAACTTCGGCTTCTTCAGCATTACTGGTTGGGGCATAGGCCTGGATTACTGTAATATTGAATGGTTTGCCTTGGAAACGAACAGAAATCATTCTGTCGTTTTTAAGATTGCATCCAAGTACTGCATTTTGGACTCTTTTGTTGACCATAATGGCTACTCCATTTCTTCTGTTAATCTCCTGGTTGTACATTATGTAGCATCTGACCTTTATCTGAAGATTGGTTACTCAGATAAGCCTTAGAAACTAACCAAGAGTGTCCTTTTTAATAACTTAATTAAATCTTTTAGCAGTATCACATAACAAGGAACTGTCTCAGCAGTGAGTCTTAGTAAACACTAGACCTTAATTAACAAAACTAGAAACTTAATTTAACAATTTACAAAACTTAATATTCCGTGATTTTTCATTATGAAGGCATTAACCCTGTAGACAGGAAGGCTTTAACCCATCAAATAAAAAAATGAGGTTTGTCAGGGAGCTGGGAAAAGCCAAGCAGCCATCTTGGATTTTCCATAGCCCTGACTCTGATTTCCAGCTATTGTTTTTAATTTTCCAATTTAGAAGCAGACTGTTGCCATGGTTTAAGGACATTAGGATGGCACAAGTCTAACAGAGTTGTTGTATAAGCAGAATGAACTTTTACATGTCTACAAACCCGACAATTGGATTAATTTCTAAAACTAGCATAGGATCAAGCCTATGGTAGAAAATCATTTGATTTATATGCAGAGGGCTAAGAAGTCAAGAAAATATTATAAATGATCATACGAATCAGGTCCAGCATCTTGGTCAGGCTGTCTACATCTGATGTCGTCGTCTTCTCATCCTGGTGTCGTATAGTTTCTTCTGAAAAAATTCCTTCCATCCAGGTTGGAGACAGTCCCTTAAATTATGTCTTTTTCTAGTCCGGGTTCCAGGTCATGAGGCATCTGATCTTTATCCAAAGATAGATCACTCAAGCTTCAGAAACAAACTTAGTGTGCTCTCTAAGAACTCAGCCAAATCCTATATTAATATCACATAACAGCAAAGATCCATTCAGGAAATGAGTCTTAGTAGATACAGACTTCCATTAACAAACTGGGATTCAACATTCATTGAAACATCATTTTTTGATTTCCTAAAATTACTCTCATTTTTACCAAATATAAACAAATTAAGGCTTGTTTACAAAATAGATCTGTTCTTAATAAACTTGACCTGATTATTTATATAACCATAGACTTTTTTTTGCTTTACTTTGCTGAAACTTTTATAAAACTTTTCAGGGCTAGGGAAGTCATCCCAAAGTCTTATCACAGATTTCGCCTAATATATCTAAGTGAATTCTTCTCTTTTTCAGGTCTCCAAAACTGAGATTTCTGTACCTGTCAGTGAGATAACCTTCTCAATTTATCTGATAAATTTATTGGAAACTAAGAGTTTCACATTTCTGGAGGAGTCAGATAAAGAGAAAATATAATTTTGTTTGTAATGTATAATTTTACCAAAGTATTGTCATAATTAGTTTGAGAGGAAGATTTTCCCCACTCCTGGAAAATGTAAGATTTAAACCCATAATTTTTCACACAGAAACTATAAACGTTATAAGCATATTTGCCAGTTCATTTCGTCCTTTTGTTAACCTTTACACAGTCATTAGGTTTTCTACTAGAATCCTTTAATTTCTTACCCAGTTCAGAAACTTATATTTATCCAAAAGTCCTTTCTAGAAATCTTCTGGAAGAGAAAGAATTTTCACAAGAAACTTGGTTAGTGCTGTGACAACACTTTAAGATAGTAATTAGAATTATGGCAACATTTTACCTGAATGTATCAGAATTTATATATAAATTGTTTTTAGGATATCTGTATTAGCAACATTTACCATACAATATACCGGAGACTTATTAATTACTTGACAATACCTCCCATGTAATTCAACATGGAAGATGAACCCAATTAGTGTAATATCTCCCTTTGGAATGTCGCAGGGGCCCTCTAAAGCATCCCAAAGTTAGCTAGAAGCCAAAAGTGCTTCATCAGAATGATTTATGAAGTCTTGTCAACAAATATCAGAGAGGTTTAGAGCACTTAGTCAGATGGGACTATAGGTCACTGTGAAACAATATCTATTCATTCAACCATAGTAACAATATAGGATTTCAGAGGCAAATATAGAACAGACCACTTAAGAGACAAATAAACTTAAATTTATTGTCAAATGCAGTTTAACATCTCAAGAAAACGTTTATTTATACACAAAACCCTTTTTTTTGGGGGGGGGTCCACATTTTACAAAACCTTTTAATCACTTTTTGTACCCATTTGTTCTTCCATCCTGAAACAGCCAACTGTAAGTCAGACCTACTATCTTTTTTTCTTCATAAAACGTAACTTCATTTTTTATACCTTATTTTTTTTTTTTTTTGACTGAACACATACACATCTTACTTTTTTAGCAACCAAGAACTAACTTTTAAATTAGCATTTTATAGATTGGTGAGCATAAATACCTATGATAATTTTAAAAAATTTTAGCGAACCTCTCAGGATGGCATCAAACATTATTCATTTATAGTCTCAAATCTCTTTAGTTTCTCTGAAAAAGGAAATTAGTGTTTAGTAGTAAATGTTTCAAAATCTTATTTTATTTGGAAATGACCTAATTATTTAGTAGACTTCCAACACTTAGCACACATAGCACAACCCTTAGAAATTCAAGTTATTCCAATCTGGAGAGACTATTTTAGACAGATATTTCTAAAGAATAATTATTCTTAATAGGGCTTATCTAAAAGCTCATATCTCATTTACATTTTTTAGAATTTTTTTTTCACTCAAGGTAATTTCTTTGTTGACAAACTTGTAACAGATATGATATTTAATTTATATTGAACCTAGGTGCAATGAAAATATTCTACTTAATGTTAATTACTCTAAGACATGTCTATATTAGATAGATCAACAAACATTAATATCAGATATTTAATACTGAATAGTTTCCAGTTTACATGAACATGGAATTTATTATTTAATTTAGAATTATTTGATTTGTAAGCGCTTATCATTTTTTAAGCCAACTAAATAGAGCTCATTTACAAATTAACTTCAAAAATATTACTCAGAGACAAAGACATACCAAGACATATTTAGACAGACACAGAGCGAATTTTTAGTCATGAATTAGATATTACAATATAAAATTTGCTAGTTTATAAAAACAGTTGGACCTATTCTATAGGGGGTTGGCGGAGGGGCCCCATAAACAATAAAAGGGCATAAGTAAGGAGAGTCACCCAGTCCCAGCCAGTCTCTATTGCCAATTTTGCCAATGTTTCTTTTAGGGTCCGATTCATCCTTTTTACTTGACCTGAGCTCTGGGGATTGTATTCGCAGCATAATTTTCGTTTAATCTCCATAGCTGAAACCAATCCCTGAACAAATTTATCTTAGCCAAATTCGTTGGTCTCTGGGCAGCTGCTCGGAGGCCTGTCATGAGTCTGGCGGTACACTCGGAGATGCTCCCTACCTTCTGCACGCTCAAGGTCCCACTGGGGCCGGGTCAATGGAAATTCCTCATCAATTAGGTTCGGCTGCATGGTGGGCCTCCCGTCCACAACCAGGACATGTTTCCGAGCTTCTGATAGAATCTGCTTCCATTCTTCCGTGGTGAAGAGCACCTGTAACAGCTACTGACAGTAATCCTAGGTGGGATTATGGGTGACAGGATAGAAACAAAAGGCTTTATCCATGCTGGTGGGTTTTCCACCAGGTCTTGCCAGACCAGGATATAGGGCATCTGGTCCAGGTGGCCGGAAGGGCCGGGCATGAGAACCTTCCCCCTAACAGCCCAGATGATGGGCAGGCTGAAGGTTCCCTCCCTCGGCCACCTGACATTAAAAGTTGGCCACTCCAAGGAGCAGAGCGTCACCAGCTTATTCCTCTTCACTAGCAGAGACAAGTCTCGTGCTCTAGATTTAAAGTCAGAGAAATGATCCATCATGAGGGAGAGCGGGGTAGAACTTCCTTGACCCATGACCACAGAATAGATAACGGGAGAGAAAAGACACAGGAGAGAGACAGAGACAATGCTGGCACACACGAAAACACGACAAACAGAGGACAGACAAACGTCGGCCGAAAACACACTACTAGGTCTCTGAGACCTCTGAGACTTCCTGCAGTTTAAAGTAAGCTTACCAAAGGGCGTCCACTGCCCACCAGATTCCAGATCGGGAGAGACTCCTCTCTCCCACAGAGCCAGCTGCCTTTCAGTGCGAATGCTGGACTTCGGGCTTACGCCGACTACGATGATCAATTCACCCCTGATCAGACCTGGCACCGGTGCTGTAATCAGCCCTCCTCCGGGCTGATGAACCCCTTCTGCCGGGAGAGAGTTATTCTCCCCAGTCAAAGGGATCCCAGACGAGCCCCCAAATGTTATGCCCTGAGTCCGGTCCCCCCTAACTGGTAGAATAACACACTCACAGCAATGCAAAAGCAAAAATAAGGTTTATTTCTAGCTCGAGCTAGGGCTCCTGCCACTCCCAGTGCAGTGGAATGTGGACAAGAGCCCTGAGCCCAGGTCACAGCGGTTTTTATAGTCTCAGATTACATAAGCACATATTTTTGTTCAAAAGATCAAGCTGGCAGAAGCTCATTGGCCAGTTCATGCATGTGTGGGGTTTTTCTGGTGGATTTTCCTTTTTCTTCTGATTGGCCCAATTTTTGGTGGCAGCGGGACTTTTCTAGGGAGGAGTTACTTAATTTTGACTTTTCTTAGGGAGGAGTTTCTGTGAACTTAGCCTCCACCCTGTCTCCAGGAAATCGAAACTTAGGCCTAAGCAAGATCTCAGGCCTATCATGGCTACTCAGATGTTAGGGCTCCTAACACTATTAAATTATGGATAGAATTGGGGGAAACTAATAAGGGATAATATAGTACCATTGAGAACTCAGCTGCAGTAGGAAGCCATTACCACAATAAGGCCTGTGAGATCGAGGGGAGAGAGAGAGAGAGATCTCAGGATCCCAGAAGGTCCATCCAAAAGGTGCAGCCTCAGCTAAAGGCACCCAGACACTGACAAACCACAACGGGAACTAGGACAATAAACCCCATGACATTTCTTATTTTCTTCTCACCTGCCTACTAATATTCAGCTAGTGCTACATCTTGGCTAGGAGGTAAGGGAGATGGTTGAAGCAGACCATGGAAAAGAGCTGCTCAGGTTGGAGACAGTGAGAAGTCCTAGTGTGTTCCAACAGTTTATTTGTTTTTCGTTTGTTTGTTTATTTTGTCTTTTTAAGAAAGAGAGTAAGCACCATTTTTGGAGTTGACTCGTAAAAGGAAAACACAGGGAGAGTCTTCGAACTTAATTTATTCACCTTATTTTATTGAACAACAGTGTGAGTCAGACTCTGACTTAAGTGATAATTGATACGAGGTGATGGCAAATACAGACCTGTATTTCAGACTTATTTAAGTGCTTTTACATGGAAGAAAGGAGTAAATTAGACTGTGTATAAACAGTATGCAGATCATATCCAGTTGTTATACAATGTATTTTAACTTTTAAGGAAGTGTTTTTAACATTTTTTCTTGCTTGAGAAGCTCTCAGGTTTATTACATGGTGTGCTGCTGGGCCTGGGTATCTTCCAGCAAAGAACCAGGGATCACTTGTCAGAAGGTGTGGAAGAAGGACCTGAGCATCCTTGTAGTAAGCTGAATTAAATGGCCTTGAAAGTTTACTCTTCTTATAAAATATAAAATGTAGTGTGCTTCTTCTCCATCTACACACCAAGTGAAAAATACCATTTATTACTAAAATGTGTTGGACTTACCTGAAAACTCAAAATATAAATTTCTCATCCTTTGCTATTAATAGTTTTGTCTTAACAGATCAGTTCTACACTTCTGAATTCATCAACAACACTGAAATGCAATAAAACAGGATGAGTGCGACTGAAGTCATTTTAATGGGACTTACACAGAATCCTCAGATACAGAGAATTCTACTTTTATGTTATTTATCACCTACATTGTCACTGTCATAGGCAACCTGCTTACTGTGGTGACTATAATCTCCAGCTAGACTTTGAACTCCCTGTTGAATTTCTTCCTGACCTTCCTGTCCTTGACAGATGCCTGCTATCCCTCTTTCATAATACCAAAAATGATAGTTGATTTGTTTTCTGATTCAAAAGCTGTCTCCTTCAGGGGCTGTATGGCACAGCTCTTCATTGAACATTTCTTGGGAGTTTCAGAGATTGTCCTTTTGTGGTCATAGCCAATGACCAATAGGTGGCCATCTGCAGTGTGTATGTGCTACATCTCTCTGCATTATGTCACCATCATGAATCATCACATATGCTTCCTTCTGGTGGAGGTGTGTTGGGCAGTGAATTTTCTCCAATTGACTGTGCAGAACCTAGTCATTTTCTGGGTGCCATTCTGTGGCCCCAACATCATGGAACATTTCATGTGTGACATTTTCCCCCAATATACCATGTCTGCACTGACAGTTTCCTTGACAGTTTATTGGTTGCTGCCAATGTTGGCACTCCTTGTCAGTACTTTTGTAATGTCATTGATATTCTGTGTGTTTTTCCTCCTCATGTCAAGGACTCAAGGGGAGGACAAAGCCCTGTCTACCTGTAGCTTCCACATCAGAGTTGTTGTCTTGTTTTCTGTAACTTATATGTTTATGTATCTGCAACCAGGAACTACTTTTCCCATGGGTAAAATCATAGCAGTAATACTGTTATCTACACAGTAAGGAATATAGAGGGCAAAAAATGTCATTACAATGTTATTAAACAGGAATACAATTTCAGATAAGAGGTAAGCCAATATGAAGATTTTATTTCTATCATGGTCTTTATATGTTCATATTTTATTGATATTTTACTGATATTGATAGCTCAGTAGGTAAAGAATCCTGCTGCAATGAGGGAGAACTGGGTTCAATTTTTGGGTTGGGAAGATCCCCTGGAGAAGGCAAAGGTAATATTTATATTTTCATGATCTTTATATTTTCGTCTTTTATTACTATAAAGACTTTCCCAAACCCCTCATCTGACACTAACAGTACTTCTGCAACGTAGGCAGAGGTACTATTTAGATCTGTATTCTCCTAAATTTGAATGTGATAGTCTTTCAAACACTTCAAAAGACATCAGCAAAAACAGTATTTCATCAGACTCTCTCTTCCTTTTTAGTAATAGATGTTTTATTTTTCCTTTCTCATTCAGTTCAGTTCAGTTCAGTTCAGTCGCTCAGTCGTGTCCGACTCTCCACAACCCCATGAATCACAGCACTCCAGGCCTCCCTGTCCATCACCAACTCCCGGAGTTCACTCAAACTCATGTCCACAGAGTCGGTGATGCCATCCAGCCATCTCATTCTCGGTCGTCCCCTTCTCCTCCCGCCCCCAACCTTTCCCAGCATCAGAGTCTTTTCCAGTGAGTCAACTCGTCGCATGAGGTGGCCAAAGTATTGCAGTTTCAACTTTAGCATCAGTCCTTCCAATGAACACCCAGGATCGATCTCCCTTAGAATGGACTGGTTGGATCTCCTTTCTCATTATAGAGTTGTATAAGGTGCCTGTGATTTAAGTAGTCGGTAGTCAGAAAGCTGTATGGCTTAATGATATTTATGATGATGTGACATATAAAATAGAATGAAGATACTCTCTTGACACACACTTGATATTCCTAATATTTAAATTATATATATTTTTTCTTGCCCTGTTGGGTAAAATTGTCAGTGATTATGAAAATTAATTACATTATATTTAAACTGATGACTGAATTTTAAAGTGTTTCCAAATGGGAAAAAATTATAAAATTAAAATTTAGTGAAGTTACTTTATAGGAAACAGTGGAGGATCAGAAAGATTAAATAACTAGATCATAAAATATATGTCAGCTTTGAGCCTGAATACTCTTATTCCATATCCTCTAATCTTTTCATTATACAGAATCCTTTCAGGGCTGGTGTTTAGTTGATGAAAAACTCTTTGTTTATATGCCATAGGAAGTTATACTGTTTTGTTAACAATTATTTGGATCCAGCAAATGAAAGTGTTTTTCAAAAACACATAGTCAAATATATACAGAAAACACTTCACTTATTAGAAAGTTGCTTTAATATTTCTTTGAATTGGAAGTCTTATTTGAAAACTGCTTTACAAGCTTATTTATAAAAAGAAAACATGGATCTTCATTTTTCAGTTGCCCAAAGAAAGTATTACTCATGTAAACAAAACTTTGTTCTGAATGAATTTTAGCTCTTTTCCAAAATGAGGGTGGTTACTAAAATGCAAGTATATGTATATGTCATTGATGTGTTTATAGTTTCTTTTGATAGAAAGATTCAGCCTCCCACTACATGAGTAGCAAAGATGGTCACAATAAAGGACAGAAATGGTATGGACCTAACAGAAGCAGAAGATATTAAGAAGAGGTGGCAAGAATACCCAGAAGAACTATACAAAAAAAGATCTTATTGAAGACCCAGATAATCGCAATGATGTCATTATCAAACTAGAGCCAGACATCCTGGAATGTGAAGTCAAGTGGGACTTAGGAGTCATCACTATGAACAAAGATAGTGGAGGTGATGGAATTCAGCTGAGCTATTTCAAATCTCAAATGATGATGCTGTGAAAGTGCTGCACTCAATATGCCAGCAAATTTGGAAAACTCAGCAGTGGCCACAGGACTGGAAAATGTCCGTTTTCTTCCAATCCCAAAGAAAGTCAATGCCAAAGAATGCTTAAACTGCTGCACAATTGCATTCATCTCTCATGCTAGTAAAGTAATGCTCAAAATTCTCCAAGCCAGGCTTCAACAGTACATGAACCATGAACTTCTAGATGTTCAAGCTGGATTTAGAAAAGGCAGAGGAACCAGAGATCAAATTGCCAACATCCACTGGATCATCTAAAAAGCAACGGGGTTCCAGAAAAACATCTACTTCTGCTTTATTGACTATGCCAAAGCCTTTGACTATGTGGACCACAACAAACTCTGGAAAATTCTGAAAGAGATGGGAATACCAGACTACCTGACCTGTCTCTTGAGAAATTTGCATGTAGGTCAGGAAGAAATACTGAGAACTGGACATGGAAAAAGAGATGGGTTCCAAATAGGACAAAGAGTATGTCAAGGCTATATATTGTCACCCGGTTTATTTAACTTATATATAGTGTACATCATGAGAAACACTGGGCTGGATGAAGCACAAGCTGGAATCAAGATTACCAGGAGAAATATCAGTAACCTCAGACATGCAGATGACACCACCCTTATGGCAGAAAGTGAAGAAGAACAAAGAGCCTCTTGATGAAAGTGAAAGAGGAGAGTGAAAAAGTTGGCTTAAAGCTCAACATTCAGAAAACTAAAATCATGACATCTGATCCCATCACTTCATGACAAACGGATGGGTAAACATTGGAAACACTGAGAGACTTTCTTTTCTTGGGCTCCAAAATCACTGCAGATGGTGACTGCAGCCATGAAATTAAAAGACACTTGCTCCTTGGAAGAAAAGTTATTAGCAACATAGACAGCATATTAAAAAGCAGAGACATTACTTTGCCAACAAAGGTCCATCTAGTCAAAGCTATGGTTTTTCCAGTAGTCATGTATGGATGTGAGAGTTGGACTTTAAAGATAGCTGAGTGCAGAAGTATTGATATTTTTGACCTGGTGGTGTTGTAGAAGACTCTTCTAAGTCCCTTGGAGTGCAAGGAGATCCAACCAGTCCATCCTAAAGGAAATCAGTCCTGAATATTAATTGGAAGGACTGATGTTGAACCTGAAACGCCAATACTTTGGCTACTCGATGAGAAGAACTGAGTCATATGTAAAGACTGTGATGCTGGGAAAGATTGAAGGCCAGAGAAGAAGGGGATGACAAAGGTTGAGATGCTTGGATTACATCACTGACTTAATGGACGTGAGTTTGAATAAGATCTGGGATTTGGCGATGGACAGGGAGGCCTGACATGCTGAAGTCCATGGGGTCACAAGGAGTCAGACATGACTGAACAACTGAACTGAACTGAATTGAGTAGCATATGCTCTGTTGAAGAAATCTGTAGACTTCATAATGCAAAATTATTTAGCACACATATTATGGTTTGAAGATGTAATGGAGCATAGATACACTACTTCAATTTTAGGATACAGGAATTCTATTTCACCAGGGCTTCCCTGAGGGTTTAGATGGAAAAGAATCCACCTGAAATGCAGGAGACTTGGGTTCAGTCCCTGATATGGGAAGATCTCCTGGAGAAGGTAATAGCTACCCACTACAGTATTCTTGACTAGACGGACCAGTGGGTAGCTATTACCTTCTCAAGTGTTTGTTAGCCATCTGTATGTCTTCTTTGGAGAAATGTCTGTTTAGTTCTTTGGCCCATTTTTTGATTGGGTCTTTTATCCTTCTGGAATTAAGCTGCAGGAATTGCTTGTATATTTTTTAGATTAATTCTTTGTTAGTTGCTTCATTTGCTATTATTTTCTGCCTTTCTGAAGGCTGTCTTTTCACCTTGCTTATAATTTCCTTTGCTGTGCAGAAGGTTTTAATTTTTTTTTTTTTGCACAATGTGTTTATGCACCTACCATTTCAATGGAAATTTGAATTATTTCCAGCTTTTAATTTTAATTAGGTCCCATTTGTTTATTTTTGCTTTTATTTCCAATATTCTGGGAGGTGGGTCATGGAGGATCCTGCTGTGATTTATGTCAGAGAGTGTTATGCCTATGTTGTCCTCTAGGAGTTTTATAGTTTCTGGGCTTACCTTTAGATCTTTAATCCATTTTGAGTTTATTTTTGTGTATGCTGTTAGGAAATGGTCTAGTTTCATTCTTCTACAAGTGGTTGACCAGTTTTCCCAGCACCAATTGTTAAAGAGATTGTCTTTTCTCTATTGAATATTCTTGCTTCCTTTGTCAAAGATAAGGTGTCCATAGGTGCATGGATTTATCTCTGGGCTTTCTATTTTGTTCCACTGATCTATATTTCTGTCTTTATGCCAGTACCATGCTGTCTTGATGACTGTGGCTTTGTAGTAGAGCCTGAAGTTTGGCAGGTTGATTCCCCCAGTTCCATTCTTCTTTCTTAAGATTGCTTTGCCTATTCGAGGTTTTTTGTATTTCCATACAAATTGAGAAATTGTTTGTTCTAGCTCTGTGAAAAACACCGTTGGTAGCTTGATAGGGATTGCATTGAACTTATAAATTACTTTGGGTAATATATTCATTTTCACAATATTTATTCTTCCAATCCATGAACATGTTATATTTCTCCATCTATTAGTGTCATCTCTGATTTCCTTCACCAGTGTTTTATATTTTTCTATATTGAGGTCTTCTGTTTCTTTAGGTAGATATATTCCGAAGTATTTTATTCTTTCATTGCAACGGTGAATGGAATTGTTTCCTGAATTTCTCTTTATATTTTCTCATTATTAGTGTATAAGCATGCAAGGGATTTCTGTGTGTTGATTTTATATCCTGCAACTTTACTATATTCATTGATTAGCTCTGATAATTTTCTGGTAGTGTCTTTAGGGTTTTCTGTGTAGAGGATCATGTCATCTGCAAACAGTTGGAGTTTTACTTCTTCTTTTCCAATTTGTATTCCTCTTATGTCTTTTTCTGCTCTGATTGCTGTGGCCAAAACTTCCAAAATTATGTTGAATACTAGTGGTGAAAGTGGGAACCCTTGTCTTGTTCCTGACTTTAGGAGAAATGCTTTCAGTTTTTCACCATTGAGGATAATGTTTGCTGTGGGTTTGTCATATATAGCTTTTATTATGTTGAGGAATGTTCCTTCTATTCCCGCCTTCTGGAGGGTTTTGATCATAAATGTATGTTGAATTTTGTCAAAGGCTTTCTCTGCATCTATTGAGATAATAATGTGGTTTTTACTTTTCATTTTGATATTGTGGTGTATTACACTGATTGATTTGCGGATATTGAGGAATCCTTGCATCCCTGCGATAAAGCCCACTTAGTCATGATGCATGATCTTTTTAATGTGTTGTTAGATTCTGATTGCTAGAATTTTGGTAAGGATTTTTGCATCAATGTTCATCAGTGATTTTGGCCTGTAGCTCTCTTTATTTGTGGCATCTTTGTAAGGTTTTGGAATTAAGGTGGTGGTGGCCTCATAGAATGAGTTTGGAAGTTTCCCTTCCTCAGCAATTTTCTGGAAGAGTTTGAGTAGGATAGGTGTTAGCCCTTCTCTAAATTTTTGGTAGAATTCAGCTGTGAAGCCTTCGGGACCTGGGCTTTTGTTTGCTGGAAGTTTTCTGATTATAATTTCAATTTCCGTGCTTGTGATGGGGCTGTTAAAATTTTCTATTTCTTCCTGGTTCATTTTTGGAAAGTTGTACTTTTCTAAGAATTTGTCTATTTCTTAAAAGTTGTCCATTTTATTGGCTTGTAACTGCTGATAGTAGTCTCTTATGATCCTTTGTATTTCTGTGTTGTCTGTTGTGATCTCTCCATTTTCATTTCTAATTTTATTGATTTGGTTTTTTCCCTTTGTTTCTTGATGAGTCTGGCTAGTGGTTTGTCAATTTTATTTACCTTCTCAGAGAACCAGCTTTTGGCTTTGTTGATTTTTGCTATGGTCTCTTTTGTTTCTTTTTCATTTATTTCTGCCCTAATTTTTAAGATTTCTTTCCTTTTACTAACCCTGGTGTTCTTCATTTCTTCTTTTCTAGTAGCTTTAGGTGCAGAGTTAGGTTATTTAGTTGACTTTTTTCTTGTTTCTTGAGGTATGCCTGTATTGCTATGAACCTTTCCCTTAGCACTGCTTTTACAGTGCCCCACAGGTTTTGGGTTGTTTTGTTTTCTTTTTCATTCGTTTCTAAGCATATTTTAATTTCTTTTTTGATTTCTTCTATGATTTGTTGGTTATTCAGCAGCGTGTTTTTCAGCCTCCTTTTGTGGGGATTTTTAATAGTTTTTCTACCGTAATTGAGATCTAGTCTTACTGCATTGTGGTCAGAAAAGATGCTTGGAATGATTTCAATTTTTTTGAATTTACCAAGGGTAGATTTATGGCTCAGGATGTGATCTATCTTGGAGAAGCTTCTGTGTGTGCTTGAGAAGAAGGTGAAATTCATTGCTTTGATGTGAAATGTCCTATAGATATCTATTAGGTCTAACTGGTCTCTTGTATCATTTAATGTTTGTGTTTCCTTGTTAATTTTCTGTTTAGTTGATCTATCCATAGGTGTGAGTGGGGTTTTAACATCTCCCACTATTCTTGTGTTATTGTTAATTTCCCCTTTAGTACTTGTTAGCATTTGTCTTACATATTGCTGTGCTCCTATGTTGGGTGCATATATATGTATAATTGTTGTATCTTCTTGGATTGATCCTTTTATCATTATGTAGTGTCCTTCTTTGTCTCTTTTCACAACCTTTGTTTTAAAGTCTATTTTATCTCATATGAATATTGTTACTCCTGCTTTCTTTTGGTCTCTATTTGCATGGAATATCTTTTTCCAGCTCTTCACTTTCAGTCTGTATGTGTCCCTCGTTTTGAGGTGGGTCTCTTGTAGACAACATATATAGGGGTCTTGTTTTTGTATCCATTCAGTCAGTCTTTGTCTTTTGGTTGGGGCATTCAACCCATTTACATTTAAGGTAATTATTGATAAGTATGATCCCATTGCCATTTATTTTATTGCTTTGGGTTCGAGTTTATACACTCTTTCTGTGTTTCCTGTCAGAGAAGGTCCTTTAGCATTTGTTGGATAGTTGGTTTGGTGATGCTGAATTCTCTTAGCTTTTGTTTGTCTGTAAAGCTTTTGATTTCTCCTTCATATTTGAATGAGTTCCTTGCTGGGTACAGTACTCTGGGCTGTAGGTTATTTTCTTTCAACACTTTAAGTATGCCCTGCCATTCCCTCCTGGCCTGAAGAGTTTCTATTGAAAGATCAGCTCTTATCGTTATGGGCATCCACTTGTGTGTTATTTGTTGCTTTTTCCGTTGCTTTTATTATTTGTTTTTTGTGTTTGATCTTTGTTAATTTGATTATTATATGTCTTGGTGTATTTTGCCTTGAGTTTATCCTGTTAGGGTCTCTCTGGGATTCTTGGATTTGGGTGATTATTTCCTTCCCAATTTTAGGGAAATTTTCAACTATTACCTCCTCAAGCATTTTCTCGTGGTCTTTCTTCTTGTCTTCTTCTTCTGGGACTCCTATGATTCGAATGTTGGGGCTTTTACCATTGTCCCAGAGGTCTCTGAGATTGTCCTCATTTCTTTTAGTTTTTCTTTTTTCCTCCCCGTTTCATTTATTTCTACCATTCTATCTTCTAACTCACTTATTCTATCTTCTTCCTCAGTTATTCTACTTTTGGTTCCCTCCAAGGTGTTTTTTTATCTCATCTATTGCATTATTCATTGTGTACGGACTCTTTTTTATTTCTTCTAGATGCTTGTTAAACCTTTCTTGCATCTTCTTAATCCTTGTCTCCTGGTTATTTATCTGTAACTCCAATTTGTTTTCAAGATTTTGGATCATTTTCACTATCATTATACGGAATTCTTTATCAGGTAGGTTCCCTAACTCTTCGTTTTTTGTTTGGGTTGGTGGGCAATTATCCTGTTCCTTTATTCTCTGGGTATTTCTCTGCCTCTTCATCTTGCTTATATTGCTGTGTTTGGGGTGGCCTTTCCCTCTTCTGGCAGTTTGTGGAGTTCTCTTTATTGTGGGGTTTTATTGCTGTTGGTGAGTTTGGACGGGTGGTTTGTCAAGTTTCCCTGGCTAAGGAAGCTTGTGTCAGTGTTCTGGTGGGTGGAGCTGGATTTCTTCTCTCTGGAGTGCAATGAAGTGTACAGAAATGAGTTATGAGACGTCAATGGTTTTGGAGTGACTTTGGGCTGCCTGTATATTGAAACTCAGGGCTATGTTCCCGTATTGATCGAGAATTTGCATGGTATGTATTGCTCTGGATCTTGTTGGCTCTTAGGTGGTGCTTGGTTCCAGTGTAGGTATGGAGGGGTTTGATGAGCTCCTATCGATTAATGTTCCCTGGAGTCAGGAGTTCTCTGGTGTTCTCAGGATTCGGGTTTAAGCCTCCTGACTCTGGTTTTCACTCTTATTCTTGCAGTAGCCTCAAGACTTCTCCATCTGTCACTTCCAAGGTGGCTCCCTCTGCTTTAGCTTCTTCTGCTTGCTGGTCTCTTCAGTGTCTAATTTCTGCCTTGACACTAGGGGGCGGTGGTGGACTCTTTATATGGCTCACTTGTTCAGGCGTGCTGTGGGGAGGGAGGAACTCTGTAGCCCAATATCTCTGGCGTCTGTGGGGAGTGCTCACAGTGTCTCAGCCACAGTGGGTTTGCCCCCACTCATGGCATGTGTGCTTTCCCTATCTACACTGCACAGGCTCTAGGTTGTTCTGCCAGGAACTGTCTGAGGCTGGCGCCTGGTTGCATGCACATCCCAGGTCTAAGCTACGCAGACTCAGGTACTCGGGTACTCCACAAAGGCGCAGACTTGGTTGGTCCGAGCAGCTCAGGTGACCAGGTGTTTGCGAGCATGGTTGCTGTGACTTATTGACTCCCTGGTCCCTCCCGCTCGGTTTTCTGGGTGTACAACCAAGTGCACCTTCTCAGGTGGATGTCGACTGGCCAGAAACCAAAGAAGTCTTGGTTAGCAATGAAATATGCTAGCAGTTTGGTATTAGATGCCTCTCTGGGGCCGCAATTGCCCCCTTCCAGCTCTGGTTGCCCTCCCCTGCTTGTCTCAGTGGGGTATGGGGGTTGGGTTGTCCACAGCTGGTTAGCTCTGCTCAGTCCTTCGTTCTGTGGGTGGGTCTGGCAGAGTCTTAGGTTGGGCTTTTCACCTTTTCTTCCGGTAGCTATTCCACAGTCTGCTTTGCTATCTCCAGTTAGCTCTCTCAGATTGCCCTCGCAGCATTCAGGCAGGGTCCTCAGTGCAGCCGGCTCCTCCCTGCCTAGCCCCCGCTTGCAAATGGCGAATGTGGGCATCAGTGCTGCTTCTCCGCTGGGACTTACCGTTGGGCACGTCATCTGTGGGTTTTAATTATTTATTTCTTTTTCCTCCCAGGTATGTTGCCCTCTGAGGTTCCAAGACTCACCACAGACACGCCAGTAAGAGTGTTTCCTGGTGTTGGGAAACTTCTCTCTTTTTTATGCCTGCCTTCCCGGGACAGAGCTCTGTCCCTACCTCTTTTGTCTTTCTTTTTATCTTTTATCCTTTTTCCTACCTCCTTTAGAAGACAATGGGCTGCTTTTCTGGGTGCCTGATGTCCTCTGCCCGCATTCAGACGTTGTTTTGGGGAATTTACTCAGTGGTCAAATGTTGTTTTGATGAATTTATGGGGGAGAAAGTGGTCTTCTGATCCTATTCCTCTGCCATCATCAAATTTGTGCTATTTAAAGTTTTATTATTTTTAGAACATGTTTATGTATTTAAATTAAAAAAAAAAATCTTGCTTAATATAAATCACTTCAGGATACCATTAGAAATATTTGTATTAACTTAGCTAAGGTATGTGAAAAATGTTGGGTTTTTTTTTTTTTAATTTTGTGATGCTTTAATTAATGTTAAACTTTACATTATTGAACATAGCTTACGAAGTTTGAATATTGCTATCAAACGTGTATAGTTTGAATTAAAAATCTGCTATTTTAAATTTTAAAAAAAAATTAAAACTGAAGAATAAAAAAATGAATAAATGAAGCTGCCCATAAGAATATTTTGTTAGGTATCTGATTTTGTTAAATTAGTCTCTGAAAATATCAAACATCATATCATACCTCAATTAGTTTCTTATCAATGATGATAAAATCTATGTATTATTCTTTCTGCTTTCCTTCTGGTTTATCCTTCAAGTTTGAAAATCTGTATTTCTGTCTCCCCAGGATTTTTAACCACTCTGTTCTTGAATTTGTCTTATAGAAATGACTTTCCTGGTATAGCTTCAGGAAGTCCTCTTTGAAAAATTATTTTTATGGACAGGCTTCACAGATTTAGAGCTAACTCAACTCTGCTTTCATTTTCATGCTTGACTAGGGCCTGGAGTGCTGGGCTAAACAGGTATAGAGGGTCTAAAGTTGTCTCTTTAACCACACTATAGATGTTTAAGGAGAGGCTGGATGGCCAATCAATGGGACATTTTGAATAGACATCAGTCTTTATGAGGTTGGAAACAATGACTTTGTCAGTACATGCTAATTCTGATATGACTCTGGCTTTAATTACAGAGTTGAAATATAAGTTGAAGACATTTTCATGATGACACTTCAGAAAAAAACCCATATCCCTTTTACTTTTTTATTTATTTTTTCCAAATCTTCATTTAGATTGCCTTTGACATATGTCATCACACATATCACAGCACAATAATATGGGTGTGTCTAGTCAAACTAGGTTTAGTCACAAGTTTTCAGTTTTCCTAAACTCTTTTCCTGTGTGACACATGTTACTCATAATGATTAGATTCTCTGAAACCAGTTGACAGTTATGTCCAATTTATTTTTCTTATTTAAGAAAGCATATTTGAACATGTTGAGTGAGGCTGCTTCTATGCAGGAATATTCCTAAGTCAAATTGTATTACATTCATTTACAAAATTATTTCAAATATTAGTACTGTTAATTTCAGTAGATAATTATACTGAGCTTTACATTTGGTGGCAGCATAAACATGTAATGTCACTTTAGTTGTAAAATATTAATTTAACAGTAAGTATCCTGGTCCAGGATCTAGTGAACTGGCATCTTCTTTCCCCTTGGCAAATGACTTTCCTATCCCTCATCTGCTATTTCCTTGTTATAAGTTGTCAATTGTACTGCCTATTTTTTCCATTCCATATGGATGTTGTACAATTAAATTTAAAATAAAAAAAAATTTTTTTACCATCTCTGAATGCAATTGAAAAGTAAATTATTTTCATGATTATCATGTCAAACTATATACAGAATTGGCTCAAGAAACAACTACTTTGAAAAATTACTATAAAATTTACCTGATGTGAAGTGCCAATATTATAAAAGGGCTTAGAACTCATACTCAAAGTAAATCTGAAGGCAGTATTTAAAAATTATGACTGGCATGGATGGCAGATAAATTTAAAATATTATAGTAAAAATTTAAAATTCAGATAGCTGACTGCCTGAATATTTTACTTCAGTTCAGTTCAGTTCAGTCGCTCAGTCGTGTCCGACTCTCCGCGACCCCATGAATCACAGCACGCCAGGCCTCCCTGTCCATCACCAACTCCCGGAGTTCACTCAAACTCATATCCACAGAGTCGGTGATACCATCCACCTATCTCATTCTCTGTCGTCCCCTTCTCCTCCCATCCCCAACCTTTCCCAGCATCAGAGTCTTTTCCAGCGAGTCAACTCGTCGCATGAGGTGGCCAAAGTATTGCAGTTTCAGCTTTAGCATCAGTCCTTCCAATGAACACCCAGGATTGATCTCCTTTAGAATGGACTGGTTGGATCTCCTTGCAGTCCAAGGGACTCTCAAGAGTCTTCTCCAACACCACAGTTCAAAAGCATCAATTCTTTGGCCATCAGCTTTCTTCACAGTCCAACTCTCACATCCATACATGACCACAGGAAAAAACATTGCCTTGACTAGACAGACCTTTGTTGGCAAAGTAATGTCTCTGCTTTTTAATATACTATCAAGGTTGGTCATAACTTTCCTTCCAAGGAGTAAGTGTCTTTTAATTTCATGGCTGCAATCAGCATCTGCAGTGATTTTGCAGCACAAAAAAAGAAAGTCTGACACAGTTTCCACTGTTTTTCCATCTATTTCCCATGAAGTGATGGGACCAGATGCCATGATCTTTGTTTTCTGAATGTTGAGCTTCAAGCCAACCTTTCACTCTCCTCTTTCACTTTCATCAAGAGGCTGAAGTTTTCATCAAGAACTAAAGTTCCTCTTCACTTTCCGCCATAAGGGTGGTGTCATCTGCATATCTGAGGATATTGATATTTTTCCCGGCAATCTTGATTCCAGCTTGTGCTTCTTCCAGCCCAGTGTTCCTTATGATGTACTCTGCATATAAGTTAAATAAGCAAGGTGACAATATACAGCTTTGACGGACTCCTTTTCCTATTTGGAACCAGTCTGTTCTTCCATGTACAGTTCTGACTGTTGCTTCCTGACCTGCATACAGGTTTCTCAAGAGGCAGGTCAGGTGGTCTGGTATTCCCATCTTTTTCAGAATTTTCCACAGTTTATTGTGATCCACACAGTTAAGGGCTTTGGCATAATCAATGAAGCAGAAATTGATGTTTTTCTGGAACTCTCTTGCTTTCTCCATGATCCAGCGGATGTTGGCAATTTGATCTCTGGTGTCTCTGCCTTTTCTAAAACCTGCTTGAACATTTGGAATTTCACGGTTCACATATTGCTGAAGCCTGACCTGGAGAATTACTTACACAATACTAAATATTCAATCTCCATTTTAAGCTCATTTGTCATCAAAAACCTAATTCCATAAATATTCAAATGTGTTTTTTTTTTTAATTTTTTTCTCTTATAGCATTTGACGTTCATGTAGACTCCAGGAAAAGTTCAAAATTAAAGATGAGTGCTGTAGAACTTTTCCTCTACTGTTGTGTTAATTTACCTGAAATACTTGAATCATTGGCAGAACTGCTAATGATGATATAATGCCTCTGAGGTCTTGTTAACTATAGCTAAGAAACTTTACAGAATTTGCCCCCAAACAGGATACATAGAAGTGCTTTGAAAACTTATCCAAATATACCATTTATAAATCAGAAAGTATGCTTATTGTAGCTGATCTAGTTGGTATTTTGCTAGTTTACAATTTTACTTCTTTCTTGGTGAAGTAACAGGTGCTGGAACCTATGTCAGACATGTTCACAGGTGAGCCTTTTTTTCCCCCCAGGAAATTGTATAATCATGGACTCTGAGAATTAAATATAACTGACAAATCATATAATTACCCCTCATCCTCATGTGACACTGAAATTCCTTTTTCATCATATAAAACATCCATCAAGAATGACAGACTCAAGTACAATGCCACCAACTTACAAGTAAAATTATCTCAGGGCTTATTTGTATTGATATGATCTTAAATTAGTTAGAATTACACTGCAATTAGTTAGAATTAAATTAGTCAGAATGATTATATAATTTGAAAGAGTATCTTCAATTTTCTTGACTTTATAGAATGTTAGTATGATATGTCACAATTTTTAAAAGCACCTGTTAAAAACTACACATTGATTAAAGAGATGCACTATATTGTAATCATCTACTTCTCCAGTGTTGAACAATCTATATCATTTCTAAATTTTCTACAGATCATAATAACTGTGTTGAGCATACTTGTAAATATTAATATTTCTTCTCTAAAGATATTTTCCATAAGATTTATTAGTAGAAAGAATATTGTGGAGACAAAGAAATATGAAAAAGTTATTTCTGCTTCTTCCCGGTTATTTTCAAAAAGCTTTTGGTAATTGTATCTAAATCTTGCTTACTCCATTTCACTACTTTCTAACCTGCTGGGGGACATCACCTCAGAACAAGGAAGTGTAGTGGGATCGCTGCACTTTGTGTCCACACATGTATAAGGTTTAATTCAGGTGATTACACAGTAAACCTCTGTACCCATTTATCTTGGAAAAGAAATACTTATTTTTTTATAGAATATATTTTATTATATTTATATTTTCTCATCTCTTTTTGTTGAGAAGTTATGCCCCCAGGTTTCTTATTCTTTTAGTAATGAAGTATCCTGTAACCAGTAATGATGATGCTGGGTACTATGGGAAGATCGGAGAAGAAGGCATGAGAATGCATGTAGCAGAAACATAAAGAGTGGGAAACTCGTGCTTATCTTGGAAGGATGCCTTGCTGCTCTTTGGTAACAAAATTTCAGCCATTAAGTGTATTTAACAGGGACGCTCTTTATAACTGTGTGAACAATATGTATTAACACACACACTAATCTTTCAATAGATGCTTATTGAATAATTGAACTTGTAATAATTACTTATCACAAGAAAAATGTTTTATATATGTTTCTGTTAGTCTGTGTGTTACCATTGTTTAGTCACTAAGGTGTGTCTGACTCTTTGTGATCCCACGGACTGTAGGGTGTTCTGTCAATGGAATTTCCCAGGCAAGCATACTGCAGTGGGTTTCCTTTCCCTTCTGTAGGGGATCTTCCTGATCCAGGGATTGAGCCCTTGTCTCCTGCTTTGGTGGGAAGATTCTTTACCATTAAGCCACCTGGGAAGCTGAGTCTGTGTGTACATGATTATATGTGTGGTACATTATCTGTTTTACCTAGAAGACTATTTTGTTCTGTTCTCTACATTAAATTTTATTTTTAGAACTCTGGAAATAAGGATTTCCTTTGCTTAAAACAAATCTTGTGTACTGAACAACTTCATGCGAATTTTTTTTTCAATCCAAGTCTAGAGAAGCTAGCCTGAATATGACTGAATATGATTATGTTAAATTATATGTGTAACAGAGTTTTAGAGAATAAAAATATCCATAAAAATGCCATAATTATCTTGAAAGTAAAATAATCCAGTAATATATTCTTTCCCAGAGGCAATGAATTATTTTCATACTTACCCCATAAAGGGCATCAAAAGCTATTAAACTAGAAAGCATTGCCTTTCAAATGTTTATTTATGTTTCTCATCAAGAAGAGAAAAATGACAAACAGAGCAAGAGAAAAAGAGCACTTGAATTACTCTTAGGTTTATGGTCTGGTTGTTGTTGTTTAGTTGCCAAGTTGTGTGCAACTCTTTTGGAACCCTATGAACTGTAGCCGCCCAGGCTCCTCTGTCCATGGGATTTCCCAGGCAAAATTACGGAAGGGGGTTGCCATTTCTTTCTCCAGGCAATCTTCCTGACCCTGGGAGTGAACTCGGGTCTCCTGAATTGCAGGTGGATTTTTTACTGTTGAGTCACCAGAGAAGCCCTTAAATTCTGGGGAAGAGTCATACCCATGGAAAATGGCAACTCACAAAGTATTTATGCATCATCTAGTATGTTTCAAGCACTGCAGACACGATGCCAGGCACTACAGTAAGTGAGGAAACACGCTTGAATAGTATGTGTGTTCTGAAAGGGACCAGACAGAGTGTGTCACCAAGGACTTATAAACATTTCCCAATACATCTAGTTTATGACATATTTATTTATATTGTCTTCATTTCCACAGTTAGAGCCAACGGTTCAAATGTAAATACCCATGAAAGAGAAAATAACTCTTACTTGTGGGTAGCACATCTCAGCTTACAAGCTACATCTGAGAATTATAATTTATAAGATAACAGACATAGAGGAGGGCGGGAGTCATGGAGTACTGTGATGACTTAGGACGGCACATGCGGTTGGAACCAGAATGAGAATCCAGGTCTCATGCAGAGAGCCCAGTGTTTTCTCAGTAAACTGCACATCAGATCTTGCCCCTATAGATGTTTTACAGTTAACAGGGCACAGGTGTCTGAAGCTAAAAAGTCATCCTCTAAGAAGTAAGAAGACTTGAAAGAGGTACTGGGACAAAAGTGCCAAGGACATGTTCCACTGCTAAAATGACTGCACTATTTTTGTTCTCAGAAATTCAGACCACAATCCTTTCATGATTAAAAGGTATCACTCTTTTTTCCCTTGTAGGTAATTCAGGGCCCAGGAAAGATGGTTGTTTCCTAAATGGACGTCCTTACACTGCCCAGTAATGTGACTGAATTTGTTCTCCTGAGACTCACTCAGAATCCACACTTACAAAAAATACTCTTCATTGTCTTTCTGTTCATTTTTCTATTCACTGTACTGGCCAACTTGTTCTTGGTCATCATCATCACCCTCAGACCGATGCTTTCTGCTCCCATGTAGTTCTTTCTCACTCACTTGTCCTTCTTAGATGCCTTCTTCACCTGTGTGAGCACGCCCAAATTGATCACTGACCTGCTGTACCAGAGGAGAACCATCTCCCGGTGTGGCTGCCTGACTCATCTCTTTGCGGAGCACTTCCTGGGAGGATCAGAGGTCATCCTTCTCATCGCCATGGCCTCTGGCCTCTACGTGGCCATCTGCAAGCCTCTGCACCACACAGCCATCACGCAACAGGGCCTCTGTCAGCTGCTGCTGGTGGTGGCCTGGACCGGGGGCATCCTGCACGCCACCGTGCAGGTTCTTTTCATGGTCAACTTGACCTTCTGTGGTCCAAATGTCAATGACCCCTTCATGTGTGATTTCTTCTCCCTGATGAAACTTGCCTGCAGCGACACCTACCGACCCGGAATGGTGGTGGCAACTAACAGTGGGCATGTGCGTGCTTATTTTCTCCACGTCATTGGTCTCTTACATAGTCATATTGAACTCTCTGAAATCCCATGGCTCTGAAGGAAGGCACAAAGCCCTCTACATGTGGCTCCCACTTTACAGTAGTGGTATGCATTTTTTTGTACCTTGTATATTAACTCACTTGCTCCCTGTAGCCACTTACCCTACAGACAAGTGGGTGGCTGTGTTCTTTGCAAGCTTTACTCCCATGTTAAATCTTATTATTTATACAGTGAGAAATGTAGAGTTTAAAAATGCCATGAGGAGTTTGTTGAAGAAGAGAATAACTTAGAGTAATCATGAGCCAATTTAGTGATCATTTGTGTACCTAGGGAGTATTGTGTCTGTTGTAAATAGTGAAAGAATACCAAGAATTTGCAGATCACTGGCAGCAAATAAATATCTAAACTCTAATACTTATTGATGATTTAATAACTAGATATATTTCAGGCATATTCATAAATTTTGCTGCACTTTACCAAGGCTTCAATGTTCATGTTCATAGATTCAGACTAGACAATGGAAAGAACAAGCAAAAACCCCTACTTTGGTGACTGTAGAATAAGATTTTTTCTCCAGAGTCTTACTGCTGCTTTAGTAAATTCTTCATATATATTACTTGGATGAAATTAGCTTCTTTCATAGAATATTGATCTCAAAATAATTTTTTTTCCGTTTTTTGCTTAGTCTGTGTTAAAGCAAATAAGGGACAGAAATTCTTCAATAAATACATTGGGAAGGGACATTTGAGTGTGGGAATCACAGCTTTTTTTTTTTTTTTTTTTTCTTAATATACTTTGAGTTTCAGTTCAGTTCAGTTCAGTCGCTCAGTCGTGTGCGACTCTCCGCAACCCCATGGATCACAGCACGCCAGGCCTCCCTGTCCATCACCAACTCCCGGAGTTCACTCAAACTCATGTCCACAGAGTCGGTGATGCCATCCAGCCCAAAAGCAAAAAGAGAGACACCCACAACAGGAAAAACAGATAATTCATAATCTATCTGTAATTTCTCCTTTGTAATGAAAAATAAACCAGAAATTTTGAAACTACTCTTAATATGCTCATATTTCTTAACTTCATGTATTTCAGTGTTTCTTGAATATAAACGGAATATTTTGTCTTTTTATACTAAAACCTGAAGAACCATTTGAAAAAGGTTAAGCATTTTTTACAAATCTCAACATAAAAGAATAGTTAGTTTCCAAAGCTCTTGCTCTGTAGGCCTCCTACATATATTAATATTTACATTAAATGAACACTTTAACTATCAAGTGCATTCACCTCAGTTTATATATACATGTAATAAATTAGTGGTTCCATTATCATTATCCCCACTTTACAAAGAAGGAAATTGAAGCCAAGAGAGATTTACCAATCTACTTCACTCACAATACTCTTCTTCCACTGTAAAATGGGTGAGAAACTATTGTATTAGAATACAGCTTCCTTTCAAAAGTTTCAGCTATAAACTTCCAATCTATGTCTTAAAAATCAGTCTTATTTTCTTTCAAATGAGACATAGTGGCTATGGTTTGTGTAAGTCTATAGATAAGAAAATTATCTGCAGTCTTAAAGGTTTAGTTTGTCCTTCAAGACTGTGATGTCAATATGTTTTAGCTTTATCTCACATGTAAGAATGTATTTTAGCATTGCAATTTTTGTCCTCATTTAGAAAGTTCAACTTTTACCACTTCTCTTTTACAGAAGACCAACTGTTGTGGCCTTTCTTTCAAAATGGTACTGGTGTAACAAACCCTATGAGTCCTCTGAGAATAGACTCCTGACCATGTCAACCACTGTCCTTTTGTCTGTAGAAAATCTCTGCCAAAGAATAAATTTAATCAGAGAAGTAAGAAAATGCAGAAGGAAAGGAAAACAGTCAAGAAAAACAAAATAATAATTTCCCCATTAAACAAAGTCAAGAAATTTTAGTTCTTGTTCTAGGTCTGTAGATAAGATGCTGAGCCACATTCTTTGCAGACACTGAAACCCCTACCAGGTGGAAGAAGCTAACTGTATGTTGCCCAGAAGATGTAGACTTCAGAACCAGAAGGTTGATGATGTGACTCCCACTTACCTCACCACCAACCAATCAGAGGAAAGTCCATGAGCTATATAAGCCCTGCTTCTTAAACTCTATAAGGCTTTTCACTACCATCTCCAAGGGGTACACACATTCTTGAGAGCACTAGTGCACTGTGGTCCCATTTACCAGTCAAAGCAATAAAGCTATTTCTTTCTACTTTACCCAAAATTTTGTCCCAGAGATTTATTCTGGCAACAGTGTCCAGAATTAAAATTTCTGCAACAAATGGTAACCTATAATGGAAAAGAATCTGAAGAAATATATATATATATACACATATATATATACATGCACAAGAACACACATACATATACAGTTAGGTCTCTATTTATACATATATATATATATAACTGAATCACATTATTATTCACTTGAAATTAACATAACATTGTAAATTCAGTCAGTTCAGTTGCTCAGCTGTGTCCGACATTTTGCGACCCTATGAGTCGCAACACGCCAGGCCTCCCTGTCCATCACCAACTCCCAGAGTTCACTCAAACTCACGTCCATCGAGTTGGTAATGCCATCCAGCCATCTCATCCTCTGTCGTCCCCTTCTCCTCCCGCCCCTCAATCCCTGACAGCATCAAGGTCTTTTCCAATGAGTCAACTCTTCGCATGAGGTGGCCAAAGTATTGGAGTTTCAGCTTTAGCATCAGTCCTTCCAATGAACACCCAGGATTGATCTCCTTTAGAATGGACTGGTTGCATCTCCTTGTAGTCCAAGGGACTCTAAAGAGTCTTCTCCAACACCACAGTTCAAAAGCATCAATTCTTCGGTGATCAGTTTTCTTCACAATCTAACTTTCACATCCATACCTGACCACTGGAAAAACCATAGCCTTGACTACACAGATCTTTCTTGGCAAAGTAATGTCTCTGCTTTTTAATATGCTGTCTAGGTTGGTCATAACTTTCCTTCCAAGGAGTAAGCATCTTTTAATTTCATGGCTGAAATCAGCATCTGCAGTGATTATGGAACCCCCCAAAATAAAGTCTGACACTGTTTCCACTGTTTTCCCATCTATTTCCCATGAAGTGATGGGACCAGATGCCATGATGTTAGTTTTCTGAATGTTGAGCTTTAAGCCAACTTTTTCACTCTCCTCTTTCATTTTCATCAAGATGCATTGTAAATTAACTGTACTTTAAAAATAAAAACTGAAAAAGTTAAAATATCTGCCAATATTATTCTTATAATGGATTTTTTGGGGGTTGAAAAAAATCCTCCTCAGGTCTATTTCTATTAGTTAAATTAAACACTGATATACATCTTCATAAAAATGAAGTGACTAAAGTGAAATTTAATAAAGTGGGAGATACCTGCAATGCTCCTTTATCCAGGTAAAGAATATCTGGTCATCATACATTCAGTTCAGTTCAGTCACTCAGTCATGTCTGACTCTTTGCGACCCCATGGATTGCAGCACACCAGACTTTCTTGTCCGTCACCAACTTCCGGAGATTACTCAAATTCATGTCCATTGAGTCGGTGATGCCATCCAACCATCTCATTCTCTGTCATCTCCTTCTCCTCCCGCCTTCAATCTTTCCCACCATCAGGGTATTTTCCAGTGAGTCAGTTCTGCACATCAGGTGGCAAAAGTATTGGAGTTTCAGCTTCAGCATTAGTCCTTCAGTGAATATTCAGGACGGATTTCCTTTAGGATGGACTGGTTGGATCTCCTTGCAGTCCAAGGAACTCTCAAGAGTGTTCTCCAGTCCACAGTTCAAAAGCATCATTCTTTGGCACTCAGCTTTTTATTTTTTTCTTTTTTTTTTTTAATTTCAATTGGAGGCTAATTACTTTACAATATTGTATTGGTTGTGCCATACATTGACATGAATCCGCTCCGGGTATACATGTGTTGCCTATCTTGAACCCCCATCCTACCTGCCTCCCCATATCATCCCTCTGGATTCACCAGCCCTAAGCATCCAGTCGAACCTGGACTGGAGATTCATTTCATATATAATAATATGCATGTTTCAATGCCATTCTCCCAAATCATTCCACCAGCTCTCACATTCATACATGACCACTGGAAAAACCATAGCTTTGACTAGACACCCCTTTGTTGACAAAGTAATGTCTCTGTTTTTTAATATGCTATCTAGTTGGTCATAGCTTTTTTTTTTTTTTTTTCCCAAAGAGCAAGCATCTTTTAATTTCATGGCTGCAGTCACTATCTGCAGTGATTTTGGAGCCCAACAAAAGAAAGTCTGTCAATGCTTCAACTGTTTCCCCATCTATTTGCTATGCTTGCTATGAAGTGATGGAACCAGATGCCATGATCTTAGTTTTCTGAATGTTGAGTTTAAGCCAACTTTTTCACTCTCCTCTTTGACTTTCATTAAGAAGCTCTTTAGTTCTTCTTCACTTTCTGCCATAAGGGTGGTGTCATCTGCACATCTGAGGTTATTGATATTTTTCCTGGTAATCTTGATTGCAACTTATGCTTCATCCAGCCCAGCGTTTCTCATGATGTACTCTGCATATAAGTTAAATAGGCAGGGTGACAATATACAGCCTTGACATACTTCTTTCTCTATTTATAACCAGTCTGTTGTCTGATTTATCACTGAACCTGGAATAGTAGGATGCATTTATAGTAAGAAGTCAATAAATGGCAAGTAATGCATTTGTCAATTAAATTTTACAAAGTTACTGATTTTAAATTAATGTCTGCTTGTACTTTTACTACTTTCTTATTCTTTCTTTTATTTTTAGCTATATTCTTACTTTTTCCTTCATTCTATTTATTGTACTGGTCAAAATATTTAGTTCTGTGAAAATATCCGTTTTATTCAATTTCATTTATCTTGCATGAAAGTTCATATATGTCAACTTTTTAAAAATAAAAGTTGAAAGCATAATGCTTAATATAAGTGCTGGGGAAAAAAACAAATAAAAAATACTCAAAAAGTTTCCATGAAACTTTTCCCCGTCCCATACCAGATTCTCCCAGTCCTTCCTGTGCAGTCACTACACTCTGTTGCTAGGATTCTTCAAGTAAAAATGTTCAAATACAAGGCATTTTTATATATTTCAGTTCAGTTCAGTCGCTCAGTCGTGTCCGACTCTCCGCGACCCCATGAATCACAGCACGCCAGGCCTCCCTGTCCATCACCAACTCCCGGAGTACACTCAAACTCATGTCCACAGAGTCGGTGATGCCATCCAGCCATCTCATTCTCCGTCGTCCCCTTCTCCTCCCGCCCCCAACCTTTCCCAGCATCAGAGTCTTTTCCAGTGAGTCAACTCGTCGCATGAGGTGGCCAAAGTATTGCAGTTTCAGCTTTAGCATCAGTCCCTCCAATGAACATCCAGGATTGATCTCCTTTAGAATGGACTGGTTGGATCTCCTTGCAGTATAAGGGACTCTCAAGAGTCTTCTCCAACACCATAGTTCAAAAGCATCGATTCTTCGGCGATCAGCCTTCTTCACAGTCCAACTCTCACATCCATACATGACCACGGGAAACACCATTGCCTTGACTAGACGGATCTTTGTTGACAAAGTAATGTCTCTGGTTTTTAATATACTATCAAGGTTGGTCATAACTTTCCTTCCAAGGAGTAAGCGTCTTTTAATTTCATGGCTGCAATCAGCATCTGCAGTGATTTTGGACCCCCAAAAAACAAAGTCTGACACTGTTTCCACGGTTTTCCATCTATTTCCCATGAAGTGATGGGACCAGATGCCATGATCTTTGTTTTCTGAATGTTGAGCTTCAAGCCAACCTTTTCACTCTCCTCTTTCACTTTCATCAAGAGGCTTTTGAGTTCCTCTTCTTGTGCTTATGTTTCAGTGTATAAATTTTAGGCTTTTCTGGTGGCTCAGAGGTGAAGAATCTGTCTGCAACGCAGGAGACTCAAATTTGATCCCTGGGTTGAGAAGAGCCTCTGGAGAAGCTCCAGCATGAAGCTGCCCATAAGAACACTTTAGCAGGTACCTTGTTTTTTTTTTTCTTAACATTGGTATCACTTGAAACATTGCTTTTTTTTTGAAAAAGACGGGAAAACATGAAGAAGGTCAGATGAATCAATTGCCATGTTTTTTTTTTTTTTTTTTAATTTAGGTAGTAGGAGGAAACTAGAATGAGTTAGACCAAAGAAACTGGTATCTAAAAATGTCCAGGAGGTTGAAGAGTAAAAGGCACAATTTATACATGAAACAGAAATGCAAATATATGAAAATACCATGTGCTGTTTTTGGAAGTGAAAGTCACTCAGTTGTGTCTAACTCTTTTTATTCCTATGAACTGTAGCCTGACAGGCTCCTCTGTCCATGGAATTCTCCAGGCAAGAATACAGAAATGGGTTGTCATGCTTTCCTCCAGGGGATCTGCCCATCCTAGAGATCCAACCCACATCTCTTATGTCTTCTGCTTTGTCAGGCAGGTTCTTTACCACTAGCACCACTTGGGAAGCCCTCAGCTTATCACAGTTCAGTTCAGTTCAGGTACTGTAGTGTCCGACTCTTTGTGACGCCATGAACCGCAGCATACCAGGCCTCCCTGTCCATCACCAACTCCCGGAGTTCACCCAAACCCATATCCATTGAATTGCTGATGCCATCCAAGCATCTCTTCCTCTTTTGTCCCCTTCTCCTCCTGCCCTCAATCTTTCCCAGCATCAGGGTCTTTTTAAATGAGTCAGTTCTTCCCATCTGGTGGCCAAAGTATTGGAGTTTCAGCTTCAACATCACTCCTCCCAATGAACACCCAGGCCTGAATATGCCTTAGGATGGACCAGTTGGATCTCCTTGCAGTCCAAGGGACTCTCAAGAGTCTTCTCCACCACCACAGTTCAAAAACATCAATTCCTCAGTGCTCAGTTTCTTTATACTCTAGCTCTCACAGTTTAGTTCAGTTAGGTTCACATCCATACATGACCACTGGAAAAACCATAGCCTTAACTAGACGGACTTTTATTGGCAAAGTAATGTCTCTGGTTTTTAATATGCTGTCTAGGTTGGTCATAACTTATCTTCCAAGGAGTAAGCGTCTTTTAATTTCACAGCTGCAATCACCATCTGCAGTGATTTTGGAGCCCAGAAAAATAAAGTCAGCCACTGTTTCCCCATCTATTTCCCATGAAGTGATGGGACCAGATGTCATGATGTTAGTTTTCTGTACTTTTTCACTCTACTCTTTAACTTTCATTAAGAGGTTCTTTAGTTCTTCACTTTCTGCCATAAGGGTAGTGTCATCTGCGTATCTGAGGTTATTGATATTTCTCCCAACAATCTTGATTCCAGCTTGTGCTTCCTCCAACCCAGGGTTTCTCATGATGTACTCTGCATATAATTTAAATAAGCAGGGTGACAATATACAACCTTGATGTACTCCTTTTCCTATTTGGAACCAGTCTGTTGTTCCATGTCCAGTTCTAACTGTTGCTTCCTGACCTCCATGCAGGTTTCTCAAGAGTCAGGTCAGGTGGTCTGGTATTCCCAAGTCTTGAAGAATTTTCCCCAGTTTATTGTGATCCACACAGTCAAAGGCTTTAGCATAGTCAATAAAGCAGAAGTAGATGTTTTTCTGGAATCCTCTTGCTTTTTGATGATGCAGCAGATGTTGGCAATTTGATCTCTGCTTCCTCTGGCTTTTCTAAATCCAGCTTGAACATCTAGAAGTTCATGGTTCATGTACTGTTGAAGCCTGGCTTGGAGAATTTTGAGAATTAATTTACTAGCATGTGAGATGAGTGCAATTGTGCAGCAGTCTGAGCATTCTTTGGCATTGACTTTCTTTGGGATTGGAATGAATGGATGTGAGAGTTGGACTGTGAAGAAAGCTGAGTGCCGAAGAATTGATGCTTTTTGGACTGTGGTGTTGGAGAAGACTTCTGCGAGTGCCTTGGACTGCAAGGAAATCCAACCAGTCCATTCTAAAGGAGATCAGTCCTAGGTGTTCATTGGAAGGACTGATGCTAAAGCTGAAACTCCAATACTTTGGCCACCTCATGCGAAGAGTTGACTCATTGGAAAAGACCTTGATGCTGGCAGGGATTGAGGGGCGGGAGGAGAAGGGGACGACAGAGAATGAGATGGCTGGATGGCATCACCAACTCGATGGACGTGAGTTTGAGTGAACTCCGGGAGTTGGTGAGAGACAGGGAGTCCTGGCATGCTGTGATTCATGGGGTCGCAAAGAGTCAGTCACGACTGAGCGACTGAACTGAATGAAAACGGACCTTTGGCCTGTGGCCACAGCTGAGTTCTCCAAGTTTGCTGGCATATTGAGTGCATCACTTTAATAGGTTCATCTTTCAGGATTTGAAATAGCTCAACTGGAATTCCATCACCTTCTTTAGCTTTTTTCATAGTGATGTTTCCTAAGGCCCACTTGACTTCACATTCCAGGATGTCTGGCTCTAGGTGAGTGATCACACCATCGTGATCATCTGGGTCGTGAAGATCTTGTTTGTGCAGTTCTTCTGTGTATTCTTGCCACCTCTTCTTAATATCTTCAGCTTCTGTTAGGTCCCTGTCATTTATTGAGCCCATCTTTGCGTGAAATATTCCTTTGGTATCTCTAATTTTCTTGAAGAGATCTCTAGTCTTTCCCATTCTGTTGTTTTCCTCTATTTCTTTGTATTGTTCCCTGAGGAAGGCTTTTTTTTTTTTTTTCTTTATCTCTCCTTGCTATTCTTTGGAACTCTGCATTCTAATGGGTACGTCTTTCCTTTTCTCCTTTGCTTTTTGCTTCTCTTCTTTTCACAGCTATTTGTAAGCCCTCCTCAGACAGCCATTTTACTTTTTTGCATTTCTTTTTCTTGAGAATGGTCTTGATTCCTGTCTCCTGTACAATGTCATGAACCTCCATCCATAGTTCATCAGGCATCTGTCTATCAGATCTAGTTCCTTAAATCTATTTCTCACTTCCACTATATAATCATAAGGGATTTCATTTAGGTCATACCTGAATGGTCAAGTGGTTTTCTCCACTTTCTTCAATTTCAGTATGTATTTGGCAATAAGGAGCTCATGATCCGAGCCACAGCCAAATTCTTCCACATCTTCTTCCCTGGGTCTTTACTGGAGCACAACCAGGCACAGGGTGCTGAGTTCACCATGAAATTAACTTGATTGCTTTTCAGCCAATAAGAAATATTCAGAACTCTTTTTTTATAATTATATTTTTAATGTTTTAATTTATGTATTTTACTTGGAGGCTAATTACATTATTGAACTCTTTATTAAATATAAAAAAAACTAAAACTTTGGATTCTGATTCTGTATCTGTTAATATACAGAAAAGTCTAATTCACTGTCGTCTTCCATATAAAAGACATTTAAATAAATCTGAGGCATAAGTCTGTATCTGCCTTCACCCCTTTATCACCAGCACTTGGTTCAGTGCCTGACTCATACTGGTGTTCAATACAATTAGCTGAATAAATAAGTTGGAAGACTTTCATTCCCCATGTTTTACTTTTTCCTCCCCAGTAATTCACTAAATAATATTTACTCTCTTTTTATTTTGTGTGCTATTTCACCATGCTTTTTCTGTTTTATTTTGTTTGGGATTTTTTTTTTTTTTCTAGCTAATCAATTTGTAAAAATCTCCTTTATAACTTGTTTTGAAGTCAAATGTTCTTATAGAACTTTCTCACTTCTGTTTCATCATTTGTGATATCTAAAGGTTACAAGTTCTGAGATGATGAAGGACTTTTCTCTTGAGTGATGTTATTATATAGTAAACTACAAATGATTTTTTTTCCTGCAAATTGCAAGATTTTTTGAACGAGAGACCATTGTTATAAAAAATGATCAAAAGTTAATATTGACTGCTTCATATATACTAGGTGTTTTGCAAAAGATTTTATTTAAATAATTTCAGTTAACATGCTTAAAACAAGTTATATGTTGTTGGAAGACAGGAAAATTGAGACAGAGAAGGTCAGCAATGTGTCCCAAGTACATAGAGTGAATGAGGAGCAGACCTAAAGATACAATGCAAGACTGCTGCTGCTGCTAAGTCACTTCAGTAGTGTCCAACTCTGTGCGACCCCACAGATGGCAGCCCACCAGGCTCCCCCGTCCCTGGGATTCTCCAGGCAAGAACACTGGAGTGGGTTGCCTTTTCCTTCTCCAATATGTAAAAGTGAAAAGTGAAAGTGAAGTCGCTCAGTCTTGTCCGACTAGTAGCGACCCCATGGACTGCAGCCCACCAGGCTCCTCTGTCCATGGGATTTTCTAGGCAAGAGTACTGGAGTGGCTTGCCATTGCCTTCTCCGACAATTCAAGACTAACTGATCTCAAATATTTTAAAAGAAATTATTTATCTGTGGTTGCTCTGGGTCTTTTGTTGCTGTGCTTGGGCTTTCTCTAGATTTAGAGAGCGGAAGCTACTGTCTAGCTGTGGGGAATGGGTTTCTCACTGTGGGGCCTTCTTCTGCTGCTTGGAGCACAGACTCTAGGCCCAAAGTCTTCAATGGTTGTAGCATGTGGACTCAGCACCTGCAGTACGCAGGCTCTAGCACCCGTGGGCTTCAGTGACTGAAGCACTCAGGCTCAATAGTTGTGTCTCGCCTGTCCCAGAGCTCTGGCTCACTAGTTGAGGCACATGGACTTGGCTGCTCCATGGCATCAGGACTACTCTCAGACCAGGGATGGAACCCCTGTCCTCTGCATTGTCAGGCAGATTCTTATACGCTGTGCCACCAGGGAAGCCCTAATCCCAAGTTTTGTTCTGGTTTTGACCCCACATTACCTCTCATGTAAAAACTTACCAAATGGTAAGCAGGAGACTTCTTTAACATCCATCTATCAACGAAGACTTTCAGAGGACTGTTTCTCATGGAGACCATAAATCACTTGGGAATTTGAAAAATGTCAGTTTCTTCCGTGGAGAATTTTCCATCTCCTCTCTCAGGCAGGGTTTAGAATCATGCAAGTATGCTCCTTACTCTGATAAGTTAGTTAATAAGACATTACTAAAGACATGTGTATTTCTAATCTGCCTTAAATTTGCTATTAAAAGGAAATATCATGCATTGAACACTTATTATTGGCAATCATCTTTCATATTTTATCTAAAAACAGCTACATGAGATGAAATTATTATTCTCATTTCATAAATAGAAAATCTGAGTCTAAAAAATTACTCCCACTTGTCTTGTTATGCCCTGAGTCCGGTTCCCCCATACTGGTAGAATAAGACACCCGCAGCAATGCAAAAGCAAGAATGGGGTTTATTTCTAGCTCGAGCTAGGGCTCATGCCTCCTCCAGCGCAGTGGAGTGGGACAAGAGCCCCAAGCGGAGGTTACAGCGGTTTTAATAGTCTCTGGTTACATAAGCACCTATTTCTGTTCAAAAGATCAAGCTGGCAGAAGCTCACTGGCCAGTTCATGCACGCGCGGAAGCTCATTGGCCAGTTTATACGCGCGCGGGGTTTTTCTGGGGGATTTCCCTTTTTACTCTGATTGGCCCGAATTTGGCGCCGGCAGGACTTTTCTAGGGAGGAGTTTCTTAATTTTGGCGCCGGCGGGATCTTCTTAGGGAGGAGTTTCTGTGGACTTAGCCTCCACCCTGTCTCCAGGAAATCAAAACTTAGGCCTAAGCAAGGTCTCAGGCCTATCCTGGCTACTCATATGTTAAGGCTCCTAACAGTCTGGGATGGTGAACCAGTAAGCAATAGAATTAAAAGCCCATTACTGTTCTTTCATTTCTGAGTTATTAGCTGTCTAATTTAATAGCTCTCAGAAATCGTCAATCTCTGGAAAATGTTGGACATTTTTCAACAGAGCAGAATAACAACCCTGGATATCATATTATATTTTAAATGAACTTTCTGAGAATTCAAACACATGCAGGCCAGATTTTGGTCTACAAATAAGCAAACAGATAATAAATCTTTGGCACTGAGAAATAATAGTTTATTGTTGTTATTGTTGTTCAATCTTAAAGTCCTGTTGGACTGTTTGTGACCCGTGGACTGTAGCATGCCAGGCTCCTGTCCTTCACTATCTCCCAAAGTTTGCTCAAACTCTTGTCCTTAGAGAGAATCTAATTTATTCTTTATTGTGCACACAAAGAATCTGAAACTCAATAAAGGAAAGCAACAGTTCTAAAATTGCACATTCTGATACTGTCAGTTTAAAGATAAGAATTCAGATTACCTAAATCCCAATCTGCTTTATCTTTGTCTTATATGGCATAACTGATATCCTCACTTGTTAGAGAATAATGAGAACAATAGGAATTGTTTTGTCTAACTGATGTATGTGACTACTTCAATGAGCTTCATTGTATTCCATTGAGACCTACCTAGGGAAATGAAGATGTTAAGAGACTATAGGCAAATACATCCTTTGACTCAATCCCATAGTGTTTTATCATATAAGTCACTTTATATGATGTGTTTTCTCTGTGGCTCAGCCTATAAAGAATCATCCTGGAATACAGAAGACACAGGTTGGATCACTGGGTCAGGAAGGGTCTTGAAGAAGGGAATGGCTACCCACTCCAGTATTCTTGTCTGGAAAATTACATGGACAGAGGAGTCTGGTGAGCTACAGTCCATGGGGTCACAAAGAGTCGGACACAACTGAGTGACTAACATTTTCAAAGATTAACGATATGGTATTTTTTAAGTTTGCATTTTTCACATTGATTTAGCATGGCTCTCCATTTGTTGCTAAACCAAAACTTTAATTACACAGGAGTGGGATAAGACTTATTCCCTGCACTATCAAATTTCTTTAGGAACACAATAATATCGTGCTTCTTTGTGCTAACTATTTAGGAATGGGAGATTTTTTTTCCCCAAAAACTTTCTATTCAGTCCTGTATTATAATGACTTTATTCAAGCACTGGGGACCCAATATGGAAATGTATGCCCTTTAGAACACTTACAGGCTACTAGATATTCAGAATTGGCCCAGTGTAAGAGAATCAGAAAGATGGGCTCGATAAAGGACAGAAATGGTATGGACCTAACAGAAGCAGAAGATATTAAGAAGAGGTGGCAGGAATACACAGAAGAACTGTACAAAAAAGATCTTCACGACCAAGATAGTCACGATAATGTGATCACTGACCTAGAGCCAGACATCTTGGAATGTGAAGTCAAGTGGGCCTTAGAAAGCATCACTACGAACAAAGCTAGTGGTGGTGATGGAATTCCAGTTGAGCTATTTCAAGTCTTGAAAGATGATGCTGTGAAAGTGCTGCACTCAATATGCCAGCAGATTTGGAAAACTCAGCAGTGGCCACAGGACTGGAAGAGGTCAGTCTTCATTCCAATCCCAAAGAAAGGCAATGCCAAAGAATGCTCAAACTACCGCACAATTGCACTCATCTCACACGCTAGTAAAGTCATGCTCAAAATTCTCCAAGCCAGGCTTCAGCAGTATGTAAACCGTGAACTCCCAGATGTTCAAGCAGGTTTTAGAAAAGGCAGAGGCACCAGAGATCAAATTGCCAACATCCGCTGGATCATGGAGAAAGCAAGAGAGTTTCAGAAAAACATCTATTTCTGCTTCATTGACTATGCCAAAGCCTTTGACTGTGTGAATCACAATAAACTGTGGAACATTCTGAAAGAGATGGGAATCCCAGACCACCTGACCTGCCTCTTGAGAAACCTGTATGCAGGTCAGGAAGCAACAGTTAGAACTGGTCATGGAACAACAGACTGGTTCCAAATAGGAAAAGGAGTGCGTCAAGGTTGTATATTGTCACCTTGCTTATTTAACTTATATGCAGAGTACATCATGAGGAACGCTGGGCTGGAAGAAGCACAAGCTGGAATCAAGATTGCTGGGAGAAATATCAATAACCTCAGATATGCAGATGACACTACCCTTATGGCAGAAAGTGAAGAGGAACTCAAAAGCCTCTTGATGAAAGTGAAAGAGGAGAGTGAAAAGTTTGGCTTGAAGCTCAACATTCAGAAAACGAAGATCATGGCATCTGGTCCCATCACTTCATGGGAGATCGATGGAAAAACAGTGGAAACAGTGTCAGACTTTGTTTTTTTGGGCTCCAAAATCACTGCAGATGCTGATTGCAGCCATGAAATTAAAAGACGCTTGCTCCTTGGAAGGAAAGTTATGACCAACCTTGATAGTATATTAAAAAGCAGAGACATTACTTTGCCGACCAAGGTCCGTCTAGTCAAGGCAATGGTTTTTCCCGTGGTCATGTATGGATGTGAGAGTTGGACTGTGAAGAAAGCTGATCGCCGAAGAATCGATGCTTTTGAACTGTGGTGTTGGAGAAGACTCTTGAGAGTCCCTTATACTGCAAGGAGATCCAACCAGTCCATTCTAAAGGAGATCAATCCTGGATGTTCATTGGAGGGACTGATGCTAAAGCTGAAACTGCAATACTTTGGCCACCTCATGAGACGAGTTGACTCACTGGAAAAGACTCTGATGCTGGGAAAGGTTGGGGGCGGGAGGAGAAGGGGACGACGGAGAATGAGATGGCTGGATGGCATCACCGACTCTGTGGACATGAGTTTGAGTGTACTCCGGGAGTTGGTGAAGGACAGGGAGGCCTGGCGTGCTGTGATTCATGGGGTCGCGGAGAGTCGGACACGACTGAGCGACTGAACTGAACTGAACTGAACTGAAGAGAATCAGGTCAATGTTTTGTCACTTTGGAAATGCTAATAAACAGAAAATGAAATGGGGTTGAAAGACTAGAAAGGGGAAATCCTAAACCCTGCCACAGAGCAGAGCCCAGCAGGAAGAAGAAAGACTCTGCTTTCCTGTCAAGGCCTAAGGTAATGAAAAATCATGGGCTCTTTATTAACTAGAGCCCCCTCATTCTCAACTCCCCTTTCCTTTCCATAAAAGCATTGCTCTTCATTTGTCTTGGGGGTGATTGCACATTTTCCTCCATGGTTTCAGGCCTCAAATTGCAATTTTCCAAAACCAGTCTTTTGGAGAAATGTCTGTCAGTCTATTTGTGTCAGGTCAACAACTGTCAGTAGGTTTTCTGACCAGTGGAGGACAGTGCCATTCTGCCACCCGGGAGTGAGTTTTAGCTTGGAGCCTACGTCAAGTGATCTTCAAAAAGATTTGAGTATTTTTATTTGATCAGAGCATGATTAACTGGTAAATAGTATCAGATTTCACAGAGAAAGATTGGTTGAAGGTTTATAACACCTATTTGAGGTGACATTACAGAGGACTTATTTTTAAAAAATGCTTGATGTCTCCTTTCTTCAAAAATCTCTGGGTTTGGAGGTGACTTGATCAGGAGCCATGCTTTTTCTGAATTGAATTCTGATCATTCAGTACAGATCTCCATTCACCAAGCTTAGTGTAAGGTGTACAATAAAGATTATTTGATATATCTACACAGATATTATGTATATATAGCAAAAAAAGGTTACCATAGTAATATGAGCTATCACATTCACCACCTCACATAATTATTGCTTGTGTGTATGAGTTGAGAACATTTAAGATCTACTGTTAGCAACTTTCAGCATATAAACAATGTTGTTAATTGCTTCACCATGTTGTGCATCGGGCTTTTCTCATAGCTCAGTTGGTTAAGAATCTGCTGGCAATTCAGGAGACCCTGGTTTGATTCCTGGGTTGAGAAGATCCCCTGGAGAAGGGATAGGCTACCCACTCCAGTATTCATGCCCTGCCCTTGTGGCTCAGCTGGTAAAGATTCCGCATGCAATTCTGGAGATCTGGGTTCAGTCCCTAGGTTTGTAAGATCCCCTGGAGAAGGGAAAGGCTACCCACTTCAGTATTCTGGTCGGGAGAATTCTATGGACTGTATAGTTCATGTGTTGAAAAGAGTTGGACACGGCTGAGTGGCTTTCAAGTACACACTATAACCCGAAACACCAGAATGCTACCTTCATGACTTAGTCATTTCCCAAAGGTCCCCCTTCACATACTACCACATTTAAAAGGATTTAAATTATGATTCTGGAGAGGGACTCAGACTTACATTTTTATAGCAACATCCAAAAGTGGAGGAACAAATTACTTAAAATTTGATAAACCAAATGTTTGCTATTATTAGTCACGATAACGTGATCACTGACCTAGAGCCAGACATCTTGGAATGTGAAGTCAAGTGGGCCTTAGAAAGCATCACTACGAACAAAGCTAGTGGAGGTGATCGAATTCCAGTTGAGCTATTTCAAGTCTTGAAAGATGATGCTGCGAAGGTGCTGCACTCAATATGCCAGCAGATTTGGAAAACTCAGCAGTGGCCACAGGACTGGAAAAGATGTCTTCATTTCAATCCCAAAGAGAGACAATGCCAAAGAATGCTCAAACTACTGCACAGTTGCACTCATCTCACACGCTAGTAAAGTCATGCTCAAAATTCTCCAAGCCAGGCTTCAGCAATATGTGAACCGTGAACTTCCAGATATTCAAGCTGGTTTTAAAAAAGGCAGAGGCACCAGAGATCAAATTGCCAACATCCACTGGATCATGGAGAAAGCAAGAGAGTTCAAGAAAAACATCTATTTCTGCTTCATTGACTATGCCATAGCCTTTGACTGTGTGGATCACAATAAACTGTGGAACATTCTGAAAGAGATGGGAATCCCAGACCACCTGATCTGCCTCTTGAGAAACTTGTCTGCAGGTCAGGAAGCAACAGTCAGTACTGTACATGGAACAACAGTTAGTTCCAAATAGGAAAAGGAGTCCGTCAAGGTTGTATATTGTCATCCTGCTTATTTAACTTATATGCAGAGTACATCATGAGGAACGCTGGGCTGGAAGAAGCACAAGCTGGAATCAAGATTGCCGGGAGAAATATCAATAACCTCAGATATGCAGATGACACCACCCTTATGGCAGAAAGTGAAGAGGAACTTTAGTTCTTGATGAAAACTTCAGCCTCTTGATGAAAGTGAAAGAGATGAGTGAAAGGTTGGCTTGAAGCTCAACATTCAAAAAACAAAGATCATGGCATCTGGTCCCATCACTTCATGGGAAATAGATGGGAAAACAGTGGAAACAGTGTTAGACTTTCTTTTTTTGTGCTGCAAAATCACTGCAGATGCTGATTGCAGCCATGAAATTAAAAGACACTTACTCCTTGGAAGGAAAGTTATGACCAACCTTGATAGTATATTAAAAAGCAGAGACATTACTTTGCCAACCAAGGTCTGTCTAGTCAAGGCTATGGTTTTTCCCGTGGTCATATATGGATGTGAGAGTTGGACTGTGAAGAAAGCTGATCGCCGAAGAATTGATGCTTTTGAACTGTGGTGTTGGAGAAGACTCTTGAAAGTCCCTTGGACTGCAAGGAGATCCAACCAGTCCATTCTAAAGGAGATCAATCCTGGGTGTTCACTGGAACGACTGATGCTAAAGCTGAAACTGCAATACTTTGGTCACCTCATGCGATGAGTTGACTAGCTGGAAAAGACTCTGATGCTGGGAAAGGGTGGAGGTGGGAGGAGACGGGGACGACAGAGAATGAGATGGGTGGATGGCATCACCGACTCTGTGGACATGAGTTTGAGTGAACTCCGGGAGTTGGTGATGGACAGGGAGGCCTGGCGTGCTGTGATCCATGGGGTTGCGGAGAGTCGCACACGACTGAGCGACTGAACTGAACTGAACTGTTTGAGAAGACTTTGACAAATATAAGAAATATAAGAAATTTGAACATAAGAACTCTCTTTGTAAAAGGTATTTAAAATCATGATATGAAGTTTCTCATTTAGTGTCATTTACTCCTGAAAAGCATCCATTGCCCATATCCTTAGCCCCATGCGAATCCAGAGTAATAAGTTTCTTCAATCACACGCTTCTAACCACATTCCGTTCAGTTCAGCTCAGTCGCTCAGTCATGTCTGACTCTTTGTGACCCCATGAATCACAGCATGCCAGGCCCCCCTGTCTATCACCAACTCCCGGAGTTCACTCAAACTCATGTCCATCGAGTCGGTGATGCCATCCAGCCATCTCATTCTCTGTCGTCCCCTTCTCCTCCTGCCCCCAATCCCTCCCAGCATCAGAGTCTTTTCCAGTGAGTCAATTCTTCTCATGAGGTGGCCAAAGTTTCAGCTTCAACATCAGTCCTTCCAATGAACACCCAGGGTTGATCTCCTTAAAACGGACTGGTTGGATCTCCTTGTAGTCCAAAGGACTCTATAACATCCATACGTGACCATTGGAAAAACCATAGCCTTGACTAGACGGACCTTGGTAAGAGGCAGTTAATATTGTATTTCAAGACTGTTTTCTGAGAGACAGGATTTCATGAACGATGTCTCTGTCAAATAAAACAATATAGTCTGGTAACAAAACCTGGCAATCAGCTTTAGTGGTGTCCTGATGGTTTAGAGGTTAAATAATTATCCTACAATGCAGGAGGCACATGGTTGTCATGGGAGAAGGGGTGTTGAGGAGGTGTGGATTGGGAGTTTGGGGTTGCTGCTGCTACTGCTGCTAAGTCACTTCAGTCGTGTCCGACTCTGTGTGACCCCACAGACGGCAGTCCACCAGGCCCCCCCGTCCCTGGGATTCTCCAGGCAAGAACACTGGAGTGGGTTGCCATTTCCTTCCCAATATGTGAAAGTGAAGGTGAAGTCAGTCAGTCATGTCTGACTTGTAGCAACTCCATGGACTGCAGCCTACCAGGCTCCTCCGTCCATGGGATTTTCTAGGCAAGAGTACTGGAGTGGCTTGCCATTGCCTTCTCCCATGGCAACTACAAGTCTGTTGCCTGTTTGAGAGTTTGTTTTCATTTTATAGGTAAGTTCATTTGTGCCGTATTTTGTCAAGAAATTTGGGGTTAACAAACGCAAATTATGATATATAGGATGGATAAACAACAATGTCCTACTGTAAAACAAGGGCATTATATTCAATATCCTGTGATAAATCATATTGGAAAAGAATATGAAATATATATATATATATATATATATAAAACTGAATCACTTTGCTAGGTAGTAGAAATTGACACAAATTTGTAAATGAACAACACATCAAAAAATTTTATAAAACTACGAAAAAATAAAAAATAGTTGCTAAATTAAAAAAAAAAGGAAATCATAACAATATTTAGCAAATATATTGTTGTCATGAAAATGTAAGGACATTTGCTTCAGGATCAGGAGACATTAGTTTTCTTTCAGACTACGCCATCATCTTCTATAACCTTAAACAACTTTCCCTGTTTCTATAAGCTCCTTGCTTAGGTAAATTTAAAGGTGTTTCCCAGTTTTGTAATTCTATCCAGAACAATATGTTCATAGCCATAAATATTGTTTATTTACTTCTACTTCAATTAGAAGTAAAATTGGAGGAGTTATGAGATGACAGTTCACCTCCCCAAAACATTTCCATTCCTGGCTAAAAAAAAAAAAAAAAAAAACTTTGGAGATGTCCTTGTCCTTGTGTGATGAAAGATTCCTTGGACTGGACTAAAACAACAGGATCTCTGTTCCTGAGGGCTTTGTTCTTTTAAGGATATGTTTGTCTACCTATTGAAATGCATGAAGCTGCCCATAAGAACACTTTAGCAGGTACCTTGTTTTTGTGAAATTATTCCCTGACAGCAAAAATTGAACCATCCTTCAACTAATTTCTGATCAACAATAATAAGATCCATATATAATTTCTCTTGCTTTCATTCTAGTTTACCCTTCAGTTTTGAGAATCTTAGTTGCTATCTCTGTGTAATTTTAAATCCCTGTGTCCTTGAACTTGTATTCTGGAAGGAGATTTTCCTGGTATAGCCCCAGGAACTCTTCTTTAGAAGAATATTTGCATGGACCCTTCTATGATTTGGAACTGATTCCACCCTCTTTCCTGTCTATGCTGTTTTCATGCTTGGGGAGTTGGATAGACAAGTGTGCTGCTGGTGCTAAGTCACTTCAGTCATGTCCGACTCTGTGTGACCCCATAGACGGCAGCTCACCAGGCTCCCTCGTCCCTGGGATTCTCCAGGCAAGAACACTGGAGTGGGTTGCCATTTCCTTCTCCAATGTATGAAAGTGAAAAGTGAAAATGAAGTCGCTCAGTCATGTCCGACTCTTAGCGACCCCATGGACTGCAGCCTACCAGGCTCCTCTGTCCATGGGATTTTTGTAGGGGTTATAAATCAATTTCTCTACCCAGCACTGTAGCTATTTAAGTAGAAGCTGAATGACCACTTAACAGACAATTCTGAATGGGTTTCAATCTTTTATGAGGTTGGGGATGATGACTTTGTCAGTACATGCTATTTCTCTGATCTGACTTTCATTCCAAATATAAAGACAAGTCTACAACATTTTCATGATGACACTTCAGGAAAATCCATAACACTAATAGTTGTTTAGATAATTTCAAATTCCCAAACTGTCTTCGGCATCTGACATCACAAATATTATTTGTGCACCCTAATGGAGAGTGCAATGAATATGTTTGATCAAATGGTTTCACTTTCTTAAAACTCTTTTCTTTGATTGTACATGCTGCTCACATTCTGTGGAGCCAATTGAACTTTACCAACCAACCAGTTAATCACTCAGTCATGTCTGAATCTTTGTGACCCCATGGACTTCTGTAGACTGCCAGGCTCCTCTGTCGATGGGATTCTCCAGTCAAGCATACTGGAGTATGTAGCCATTTTCTTCTCTGGGACATCTTCCAGACCCAGGGATCAAACCCAGGTCTCAACCCAGGTTTCCCCATTGCAAGCAGATTCTTTACCATCTGAGCCACCAGGGAAGCTCAAGTATTAGTCTCTCAGTAGTATCTAACTCTTTGCGACCCCATGGTCTCTAACCCGCCAGGTCCCTCTGTCCATGGGATTTCCCAGGCAAGAATACTGGAGTGGATTGCATTCCCTTCTCCAGGTGATCCTCCCAACCCAGGGATCGAACCCAGGTCTTCTTCATTGTAGGCAATTATTAGCCATCTGAACCAGCAGGGAAGCCCCTATAATCGAGCTTTAGCTACAACTTATTTTTCGTCTTAGTAGCACAAACATATTCAAACATGCCAAATGAGTGCTGATCTATACAGGAATACTTCTGAGCTGAATTTATTTAAATTTATTGATGAAATTATTTCAAATATCAAATTGTTATTTATTTATTTACATAGATAATTGTAATGGGCTTTATGGTAGGTGGTAGCATAAATGTGTCATGTCACTTCAGTTGTAAAATAATTTAGATAAGGATCCTGGTCCAAGATTTGGTCTCCTGGCTTCTTATTTCTCCTTGTCAAGTGGCATTCTTTTATCCTGTGTTATATGTCCTTGTTATAAATTGTGAATATTATTACCTAGTTTTCATATTCCATATGAATATTGTATAAATGACTTCAATAAGTGCATTTCAGCATATCTCAGTATAATTTATCTTCAATATTATCATGCTAATTTAATTCCAGAACTGACACAAGAACTAATTCAAAGAAGTACAGTGCACTTTACTTGTTGGTGTGAAGTGACAATACTGCAGTAGGATTTATAAATTAATGGATATAGAAAAGCAATATTTAAAAGCTATGATTAGCATGAATAATAAATCAATTTAAAAATAATTATTATAATAAAATTTAAAAATCAGTTGCCAACAGATATTTAAATTGTATAATACTAAATATTAAGACCTCATAATAAACACGTTATCAAATACCTAAATTCATAAATACTCAACTGTTTTCTTACTCTTGTCATAATGTTTTGTCTTCTTGTAGACACAAGAGGAGTTCAAAATTAAAGATGGGTTCAATAAAAGTTCTCCTGTGCTCTTCAGTTAATTTACATGAAATAATTGAGTATTTGGAAATGTCTGCTAATGATGGTGGAATACCTCCTGGGTCTTATTAGCCACAGCTAGGAAACTACAGATTTTCCTACAAACAAAATATAGGGCAGTAGTTTTAAGGCTCATCCAAAGGTACCATTTATAAATCAACAAGGATACTTATTTTAGCTGAGCTAGTTGACACTTTAAAATCTTACAACTTCACTTTTTTCTTGGTGAACTAAGAACTGTCTGAGGCCTTGACCATGGATCCATGTCACATATAGGTTAGCACAAGTGAGCTTTTTTTCCCCTAGGAAATTATATAATCATAGGTTTTTGGGTTTAAATGGATCTTACAAATCATGCAATCACCACTTATCTTCACCTGAAATCAAAATCCCATTTTCAGCATACAAAATTTTAAGAAACATAGACACATATATAATATTGTTAATTTAGAAATAGAAAGTTTTGGGCCTTTTTTTCTTATTAATATATATTTAAATGTAGTTTGAGTAATACACTAGTTATCATTAGAATAGTTATGCAATTCAAATTGCATCTAGACATTCTCCACTTTATATTACAAATTAAGAATCTTCCAGTGATACTGCACAATTTTAAAAACCTACACAATAAGCAAAGTGATGCCCTACATTTAATTACCCATTTCTCCAATTTTTAACATTCCATGCTGTTTCTAAAATTTATGCAGCTCCTAATATTGTGTTGAACACAATTATAAATTATTTTTGTCCTTTAAATATATTTTTATATTTTATAAACATATTTTTACATTCTATAAATATATTTAATAATATTTTATAAATATATTTTTATTTAATTTTTAATATTTAATTATTTATTTTTTGTTAAAGCCCTGTATTTTCTGTCAGGGTAGAGCCAAAGATAAATGGAAAAGTGGTTTATATTTTTCATCTTTATTTTGAAAATTTTTATTAAGTAGGTTTAACTCTTACTTTATGTACACTATATCCTTTTCTATTCTATTGGGGGAATCCCACTTGGAAATGATAAAATGCAAAGGAACTGTTGCACATTTTACATAGGTATAAAATTCTCCTCCAGATAATTAAAAAATAAAAGTTTATCCATTTATCTTTGAAAAGGAAGACAATGTTTTGCAGAATACATTTTATATTTATGTTTTCTCTTCTATTTTCTTTGGAAAATGTTCCCCAAATTTTTCATTCTGTTATAATGGTAATGCAGCAGCCTAGGACCAGGAAGATGAATGCCTTGGGAAGTTGGGAGAAGAAGACATGGGGCTGTATGCAGCAGAAACATAAAGGAGTGGGAATTCCATTCCTACCATGGAAGGACAACTTGCTGCTGTTTGGTAACGAAATTTCAGGCGTTAAAGGCCCCTAACTAGGACACTCTTCATGCATGACACTGTGAGAATAAACATACATTAATATACACAATAAGTGATCAATAAATGTTTGTTGTATGAGTAAGCATATAATAGGTACTTAAGTAGATTACGTATGTGTTTGTGTTAGTCTGTGTATACATGTTACAAGTGTAACACGCTAACTTTCTATCTTACCTACCAATCTATTTCTTTGTTTTCCACATAAAATTTTTATTTTCAGAACTTTGAAAATATGGATATCTTCTGTGTGAAAAATCTGTGTGTGCTTAACACCTACACGAGTTGTTCATCCATGTCTATAGAAGCTGTAAATTTACTGAATATAAATATGCTAAACTGTTGGGGCTTCCCTTGTGGCTTAGCTGGTAAAGAATCTGTCTGCAATGCAGGAGACCTGGGTTCGATCCCTGGGTTGGGAAGATCCCTTGGAGAAGGGAAAGGCTACCTACTCCAGTATTCTGGCCTAGAGAATTCCATGGACAGTCTATGGGGTCACAAAGAGTCGGACACGACTGTGTGACTTTCACTTCACTTCACTTCACTTCACTTCAAACTGTATGTGGGACACAAATTTGAAGACTAAAAAATAACAATAAATAAACACCATAATTAAATTGAAGGTAAAATAACCCAGTAACATGCTTTTTCCTAGAGATAACTAAATGTATTCATATTTATTACACACATTAATACTGTGTCAGAAACTATTAAACTGGAGTGCAGCTTCCTTTCAAATATTTATGGTTCTCATAAAGCCGAGACTAATGATAAACAGAGCAGGGGGGAAAGAACACTTGAATTTATCATAGGTTTATGGTCAGGGGAAGCAGTCATACTTTACTTATGGCAAATGGCAATTCACTAAGTATTTATTTATCACCTAATAGGTTTCAGGGGCTTCCCAGGTGGTGCAGTGGTAAACAATCTATCTGTCAATGCAGAGATACAGGTGATACAGGTTCAATCCCTGGCTTGGGAAGATCCCCTTGAGTAGGAAATGGCAACCCACTCCTGTATTCTGGCCTAGAAAATTCCATGGACAGAGCAACCTTGTGGGCAGACTATAGTCCATGGGGTCAAAAAAAGTGGGATATAACTGAGCACTCATGCAGTAGGTTTCAGGCACTGCAAACATCATGTCAGGCACTAGAGATAAGTGAGGAAACAAAGGAATAGTTTATGTGTTCTGGTTGATACCAGGTAGAGTGTCTCCCAATGATTGATACACATTTTTTAAAACTCCCTTCTTATAACAGACATAATTACTGATGGTTCCTTTCCTTCCACTTTAGAGCTGAGAATTTAAATGTAAATTCTCATGGAAGGGGGAAAAATTCTTAACTTTGAAACGATTGTAAACTTAAAAAGTTACATCTGAGAATTAAAATTTGTACCCTCACAGACACAGAGGGAAACTCAGAAACGTGGGACACTCTGAAGCTTTGCAGAGTCACATGGAGAACCAGAATGAGAATTTAGATCTCATGTAGACAGCCCAGTGTTTTCTTAGCAAATTACACGTAAAATGTTGCTGTGGAAGTGTTTCACAGGCAACAGGGGCTAAGTGTCTAAAGTATTACAGAGAAAATAAGGAAGACTTGAAATATGTACTGGGGCAAAATGCTGAGGAAATGCTCCACAATTACAGTGAATAGACTGTTGTTTTTTTTTTTTGTGACTTTTAGAACACAATCCTTTCATGATTAATAGGTATCATTCTTTATTCCTTTGTAGGTAATTGAGGCCCGAGGAATGTGCTGCTTACTAAATGGATTTCTTCAGGCTTCCCAACAATGTGACTGAATTTGTTCTCCTGGGACTCACACAGAATCCACACTTGCAGAAAATACTTTTAGTTGCCTTTCTGTTCATTTTCTTATTCACTGTCTTGGCCAGTCTTTTCATCGTCATCACCATCTCCCTCAGCCCCACACTTTCAGCTCCCATGTACTTCTTTCTCACCCATTTGTCCTTGTTAGATGCCTCCTTGACCTCCGTCAGCACCCCTAAAATGACCATTGACCTGCTGTACCAGAGGAGAACCATCTCCTGGGGTGGCTGCCTGACTCAGCTGTTTCTGGAGCACTTTCTGGGAGGGTCAGAGGTCATCGTCCTCACTGTCATGGCCTATGACCGCTACGTGGACATCTGCAAGCCTCTGCACTACACAACCATCATGCCACAGGGGCTCTGCCAGCTCCTGGCGGTGGTGGCCTGGATTGGGGGGATCCTGCACACCACCGTGAATATTCTTTTCACAGTAGATTTGACCTTCTGTGGTACCAATGTCATTGATCACTTCATGTGTGATTTCTACTCACTATTGGAAATTTCCTGCACTGACACCTACAGGCTTGGATTGGTGGTGGCAGTTAACACTGGGGGCATGGCCTTGCTCATTTTTTTCCTCCTTCTCATCTCCTACATAGTAATTCTGAGCTCCCTGAAATCCCATAGTGCTGAAGGACGACGCAAAGCCCTCTCTACATGTGGCTCCCATTTTACAGTAGTGATACTCGTTTTTGGACCTTGTATATTCACAGGTGTACATGTGTTCCCCTTCTTGAATTGTCCTCCCATGTCCCTCCCCATACCATCCCTCTGGATCAACCCAGTGCACCATCCCTGAGCATCCTGTATCATGCATCGAACCTGGACTGGCGATTCATCTCACATGTGATAATATACATGTTTCAATGCCATTCTCCTAAATCATCCGACTCTCACCATCTCCCACAGAGTCCAAAAGACCTCTACACATCAGTGTCTCATTTGCTGTCTCATATACAGGGTTATAGTTACCATCTTTCTAAATTCCATACATATGCATGGCTGCTACTGCTACTGCTGCTAAGTCACTTCGGTCGTGTCCGACTCTGTGTGATCCCATAGACGGCAGCCCATCAGTCTCTCCTGTCCCTGGGATTCTCCAGGCAAGAACACTAGAGTGGGTTGCCATTTCCTTCTCCAATGTGTGAAAGTGAAAAGGGAAAGAGAAGTCGCTCAGTCATGTCTGATTCGTAGCGACCACATGGACTGCAGCCTACCAGGCTCCTCCGTCCATGGGATTTTCTAGGCAAGAGTACTGGAGTGGCTTGCCATTGCCTTCTCCGAAGTGTTTCTTAAATATACACAAATATAAAATTAAGTATTGCTATTATTTTCTCCCATTCTGAAGGCTGTCTTTTCACCTTGCTTATAGTTTTCTTTGCTGTGCAGAGTCTAGAACTAAACAGACATTTCTCCAAAGAAGACATAAAGATGGCTAACAAACATAAAAAATGCTTAACATCCCTCATAATCAGAGAAATGCAAATCAAAACCACAATGAGATACCATTTCACACCAGTCAGAATGGCTTCTATCCAAAATTCTACATGCAATAAATGCTGGAGACAGTGTGGAGAGAAGGGAACCCTCTTACACTGTTGGTGGGAATGCAAACTAGTACAGCCACTATGGAGAACAGCGTGGAAATTCCTCAAAAAACTGGAAATAGAACTGCCATATGATCCAGCAATAGCACTCCTGGGCATACACACCGAGGAAACCAGAATTGAAAGAAACACATGTACTCCAATATTCATTGCAGCATTGTTTATAATAGCGAGGACATGGAAGCAGCCTAGATATCCATCTGTAGACGAATTCATAAGAAAGCTTTGGTACATATACACAATGGAGTATTATTCAGCCATTAAAAAGAATACTTTTGAATCAGTTCTAATGAGGTGGATGAAACTGGAGCCTATTATAGAGAGTGAAGTAAGCCAGAAAGAAAAACACCAATGAAGGCAATGGCAAGCCACTCCAGTACTCTTGCCTAGAAAATAGCACAGACAGAGGAGCCTGGTGGGCTGCAGTCCATGGGGTCGCTGCTAGTCAGACAAGACTGAGCGACTTCACTTTCACTTTTCACTTTCACACTTCAGTAGTCGCTTCAGTAGTGTCCGACTCTGTGTGACCCCATAGACGGAAGCCCACCAGGCTCCCCCGTCCCTGGGATTCTCCAGGCAAGAACACTGGAGTGGGATTCCATTTCCTTCTCCAATGTGTGAAAGTGAAAGTGAAATCGCTCAGTTGTGTCCGACCCTTAGCGACCCCCACGGACTGAAGCCTACCAGGCTCCTCCATCCATGTGATTTTCTAGGCAAGTGTACTGGAGTGGCTTGCCGTTGCCTTCTCTGAACCCTGTATACGAGACACCAAAAAAGACACAGTTGTTTAGAACAGTCTTTTGGACTCTGTGGGAGAGGGCGAGGGTGGGATGATTTGGGAGAATGGCATTGAAACATGTATATTATCATATGTGAGATGAATCGCCAGTCCAGGTTCGATGCATGAGACAGGATGCTCGGGGCTGGTGTACTGGGATGATCCAGAGGTTGGGATGGAGAGGGAGGTAGGAGGGGGGTTCAAGATGGGGAACACATGTACACCCGGGGTAGATTCATGTCAATGTATGGCAAAAACAACCAATATAATATTGTAAAGTAATTAGCCTCCAATTAAAAAAAATAAAAAATTGAAAAAGTTATATTTTGTTATCGATTTCTAGTTGAACTACTGAACTACACTATTATAATATATGCATGCTGTATGATTTAAGTCCTAAAAGATGTATTGCAACTTCTGTCATGGTCCAGGGTATTTTCTACTTTGGTGAATGTTGAGCACTTTGAGGTGATTGGAATAGTCCCACAAATATTTTCTCTTTCCCCACTTTGATACCATCACAGATTCTATCAACTTGCCTGTCTGAAATTATGTCACAACCTTTATCTGTATTTGAAATAAACCTTAAATAACTGGTTCTGAAATTAACATTCATAATATTTGGAAATTTGTTCAGATATCACCTTCAAAGACAAAGCTTAAATGTAAACATATTTGCATATTTTGAAGTTATTTTATTTCTCCCCAGAATGGACATTTTCTTTTATGTGATATGATTTCAAGGTTTTTTTTTTTTTTTTTAATCTTAAATAATTTCCCCCCCAGAGACAGAGTTCTGTTAGTCTAGTTCTACATGGTGATTATCCTGGTGTCATCTGTGGAGATAAAGAGTCTACCCACAAAATCATGATTAAGGTCCCAATGATTTTAATTAGACAAGAATCACCATTTTTTTTAATTGGAGATGAACTAATTGAATGACTCAGTAGTAGGTCCCATAGTTAAATGCAGACAAAGCATTTGTCTTTAGGCCCCTACCTCAGAGAGGATTTGTCTGTAGCAGTGCTCACATGAGAAGGTTCTTCAAATTAAAATGTTGTACTCAAAACATAATAATGTACATATATGAAATTATTCTCCATCCTTCAGGAAATCCAAAGTTCAACAATGTTGTATGAAGACAGGACAGTGTAACTGATTGAGGCTCAAAATAAAAATAGGCTATTTCACTATTTCACTTTGATTATATAAACAAAAACAGCAACTATTTTATTTTAAACAATTTTTGCACACTTTGTAGTTTAATCTCCAATCAAAATGTTGATTAACATTTGTTTGTTATCAGGACAAATTTGGCCAACAATGAATATTTTGAGTTTCTGTTCACCGTCAAGATTAAGTATTCTTTAGACAGTAGGACATTCATATTCATTTTGAAAATCCCGACAATTTGAAAAGTAGTATTTTCTCTGAATAATTGAGATGAATTAGATTTCTTGCAAGCATGGAAATAGTTGATCACATGGAACCAGTTCAAGATCCAGTGATGCTGTGTGTACCTTGCTCTCTGTGTTCCCAGAGATGGCATCAGGGCATGAAAAACAAGGGAGAAGGCATCAGAACCCAGAACGTGGGTTGACTGGGTTTCTCCTTATACAGGTATTCCAGGAAGTATATTTAGACATAAAATTCTAAACCAGCCTTTCCACTTTGCAGGAGAACATTGGTGGTATGAGAATTAAGTCTAAGAATCTCTGTGATTTTCAAAATTAGCCATGTTAGGAAACCCTTGCAATTGTTACATATGTAAATATTTAAATATTATTAAATAAATATTTTATATGATTATTAAAATATTCTATTCTGCAATACTCTTTTTATATATATTTTAATTCTAAAGATATGGGATACATTTACCTTCTGAAATACACTCTTAGACATTGATTTCAAGTATAATTATTTGGGATATTTTCATAGGCAGATATATGTAAAACTGATGGTAGGTTCAACAAATATGTTCTCTAAATGTTGTCTGTTAATCTGTTAAAAGTTCAAAGATGTGGTGGAATCTGTAGACCTTGATTGAGTGACTTTCAAAAACCCAAGTCAATACTGTGGTTAGCAAGATATGGCTTCAATTGCTACTTATCTGTTCATGGGTGAGCTTTAAGATTTTAAATTATGCTTGTTGGCCATTTGAAGGTTTTCCGTATTTGTCTGTTCATATTTTAATTTATTTTATATTCTTTATTCTTATCTTTTATTAGTTTAAGGATCTTTATATTAAATATTAACTGTGTATGTCATATAACATGAAAATTTTTCTTCAAACTATTTTCTCTACTAGTGTTGTGGTATCACTTTCTAAATTCTTAAAAATATTGAAATTGTCAATGTATCTATTTGGAATTTCAGTGCTTGGGTAAGAAGATTCTTTCAATTCTATAATGAAGTCACCTCCTTAATGAAATGGACAGTAAATAGGGAGTAAATTTTGCTTTACTTTTTTTAAAAACTTTAACCAGTTTTTTTTTAAAGATATTAGCTGTATGTACAATTTATTTAGCTTCCAGATGGAGAACTAGTTGTGACACCTCATCTCTTTAATAATGTGTCCTTTTCCACATATATCTCTAATCACTCACATCTCTATCAGTATCCCAGATAATTGATGTGAGGGATGATGTTTTAAAAGCCTTGATCATAATATTTGAAAGTGCCAGAACATAATAAGTCATACTGCTTACTTGTTGAGAAAATAAATTACCATAAGATTTCAGGAACTCACCATTAACAATTATATTTACAGGTAATTTTGTCCCGAACTCAGAAATAAGACATACAGAAGGACCTATGGAACAAAGTAACAATAAGTTTGTCCTCTTGGACTCACTCAGTATGTTCAGGGTCAGAAAATATTATGTGTCATGTTCTTGCTCATCTACATTGTGACCATGATGTGCAACCTACTCATTGTCCTGACTGCAGTGTTCACCCCAACCCTGGATGCCCCTATGTACTTCTTTCTTGGCTACTCATCACTTATGGAAGCTGTTTATTCTAAAGTCACTCAAATTTGATAATTAACTTACTCTATTTCTTGCCTGGAGAATCCCAGGGACAGTGGAGCCTGGTGGGCTGCCGTCTATGGGGTCACACAGAGTCAGACACGACTGAAGCAACTTAGCAGCAGCAGCAGCAGCATGAGAATAAAACCATTTCAAGTTGCATGACTCAGCTATTTACTGAACACTTATTTAGCAATATGGAGGTTTTACTCTGGTGGTCATGATCTATGAATACTATGTGGCCATATGCAAAGCCTTGTATTATTTTATAATCATGAATGAGAAAGTACATGTTCTTACTCTGATATTGGCCTAGGCTGGTGGCCTTTTACTTGCTGTAGTTCATATTCTCTTTGTTCACAGTCTTCCGTTCTATGGCTCTCATATCATTGACCACTTCACCTGTGACTTGTATCCACAGTTAAAGCTTGTCTGCACTGACACCTACATTATTGGCCTCACAGCTGTTACCAATGATGGAACATTCTATGTAATCATCGTCATGGTCTTACTCATCTCCTATAGTATAATTCTGCACTTGCTGAAGAGTCTTAGGATGGGAGGCACAAAACCTTATCTACCTGTGGCTGAACATGCATGCAGCAGAAATATAGATGAGTGGGAAGGTCATGTCTATCATGGATGGATGAAGTCCTGATGTTTGGCAATAAAATTTCAGGCATTAAAGGCATTTAACAAGGAAACTTTTTACAGCTTTGTGTAATCAAACATACACATTAGGATACATAGTAAGTTGTATAAATAAATATTTGCTGAATGAATGAATTTATGGTATACATGATAAATAATCAATTTGATACATGTTTGTGTTAGTCTGTGTATACCTAGTGCATCATCTATGGCTCAGTGGTATAGAACACACCTGCAATGCAGGAGATGCAGGAGACTTGGGTTTGATCCCTGGGTTGTGAGGATCCCCTAGAGGAGGACACCGCAACCCACTCCATCATTCTGGCTAGGAAAATCCAATGGACAGTGGAGACTGGTGGGTTACAGTCCATGGGGTTACAATGAGTTGGGCATGACTGAAGCAACTGAGCACGCAAGTACTATTTTTATATTATCTAGTGGACTGTTTCTTCCTGTTCCCCACATTATTTTTTATTTTTAAAATAAAATACGGATTTCCTTTGCTTGATAGATGCTACTGTATTGAACACATATACAAGAGATTTTATCCATGTCTACTGAAGTTGTAAATTTACTTTATATAACTATGTTATATTGCATGTGGGTCAGAGTTTTAAGAATAAAAATATCAATTAAAAATGCCATAATCATCTTTAAAGTAAAAGGACCCAGTAAATACCCTTTCCTTGAAGCAAGAATATTTCCACACTTAACCTCTAAAGTGTGTGAGAAATAATTAAACTGGAAAATTGCCTCCTTTATACAGTTCATGTTTCTCATAGAGAGTAACAGTAAACAGAGCAGGAGAACAAAAACACTAAATTCCTCCATGTTTATAGCCTGAGGAAGCAGGATTAATCTTATCCATGGAAAATGGCAATTCCCTGAGCATTTACTCATCACGTCATAGGTTTCAGGCACTGCAGCAAGTGAGGAAACACACTTGAAAAGTATGTGTGTTCTGATAGGTCACAGGGAGGGTGCATCTCAATACATCTCAATGACTCATATACATTTCTCAAAACTGCCTGCTTATGATAGAGATTTATGGTGGTATCTTTGTTAGCCTAGGTAGAGTTGAGTGTTCAAATGAAAATTCTCATGGAAGAGGGAGAAACTCTTACCTCTTTGGGGCAACACTCAGCTTACAAGATACATCTGAGAATTTCAATGTGTAACCACACATACACAAAGAAAGGCTCAGAAAACATGGGGTTCTGAGATTACTTGGCAGTCACATGAAGTCAGAACCAGAAAGAGAATCTAATATCCAGATCTCGTGTAGATAGATCAGTGTTTTCTAAGCATAGGGCGGATTCATGTCAATGTATGGCAAAACCAACCAATATAATATTGTAAAATAATTAGCCTCCAATAAAAATAAAAATTAAAAAAATATGTATGGCAAAACCAACCAATATAATATTGTAAAATAATTTGCCTCCAATAAAAAATAAATTACTTAAAAAAAAAATGTGAACTTTCTGCATGACCATGTGAGTAAACTTTGATAAAGTGAGATTTGAGCATTCATTTAACAAATTTATAATACTAACAGCTAGATCTACATTCTAGGCACTAGATCTCTTACTCATATGGTATTAATCTCATGAAAATCTTGAGCAGTCATCACAGCGATGCTTAGTCAGCACTTGTGAGCCTGTGCTAGGGTCTGGTGGCATCCGTTAGTGAACACCAAGTTCCTGTTTGTTAAAGTCGCGATGTAGCAGCAGAGACAGGCAAACAGACCATTAAATTAAAAAAAAAAAAAAAAAAGAAGAAAACTAAAAAAATAAAAAAATTCAAACCTGCTTATGATTTTATGCAAGTATTTTTAAGAAGTGAAGAAAGAAGTGTTGATCTATAAATGTAATGAAAACCAATCAAAATATCAAACTTATATGTGATGAAATTTGAGAGACTGATTCTAAAATTTATTTGTAAGAATAAAAAATGTCCTCTGTATTGTGCTATATGGGAAATAATTGAAAAAAAAAGTGGATATATGTATAACTGATTCACTTTGCTATACACCTGAAACTAACAGTGTTGCAGATCAAATATACTCCAATAAACATTTTGTAGATAAGTAAAAAATAAATAAATAAATGTGAACTATTGCTCTATATGTGCTTTACTGGTGATAGGTATTAGATGTCTGAAAAGATGAAAAGCATCATGGAAAAAAACAATGAGAGGGTTGAAAAAATTACTGGTGCAAAAGTGCCAAGGACAGGTTCCACAGTCACTGTGACTGGTTCAGTTTTGTTCTAAGAAGTTCAAGCTACAATCCTTATATGATTCATAGGCAGCATTCTGTACTCTGTGTAGGTAATTTAGTCCCCAGGAAGGTGTTACTTACTGGATGGAGCTCATCATGTCTCCCAGCAATGTGACCAAATTCATTCTCTTGGGAGTCACACAGAATCCACATTTGCAGAAAATACTCTTCATTGTCTTTTTGTTGATTTTCCTATTCACTGTGTTCGCCAACCTGCTCATTGTTATCCTTCAGCTCTACACTTTTGGCTCCCATGTACTTTTTTCTCACTTACTTGGCCTTATTAGATGCCTCCTTCACCTCTGTCAGCACCCCCAAAATGATCATTGACCTGCTGTACCAGAGGAGAACCATTTCTTGGGGTGGCTGCCTGACTCAGCTCTTTCTGGAGCACTTCCTGGGAGGATCAGAGGTCATCGTCCTCACTGTCATGGCCTGTGGCCACTACGTGGCCATCTGCAAGCCTCCCTTGACACGGCCGTCATGCGACAGGGGCTCTGCCCGCTCCTGGTGCTGGTGGCCTGGACTGGGGGGATACTGCACGCCACCGTGCAGATTCTCTTTATGGCTGAAGTGACCTTCTGTGGTTCCAATGTCGTTGACCATTTCAGATGTGATATTTTCTCATTGTTGAAACTTGCCTGCAGCGACACCTACGTGCTGGGAATGGTGGTGGCAACTAACAGTGGAGGCATGTGTTTACTAATTTTTTTCCTGCTCCACATCTCCTACATCATCATCCCGATCTCCCTGAAATCCCCTGGTTCTGAAAATGGCAAAACGCCCTCTCTACATGTGGCTCCCACTTTACAGTAGTGATACACTTTTTTGGTCCTTGTATATTCACCTACACAGGTCCTGTGGCCACATACCCTGTGGACAAGTGGGTGACTATGTTCTCTGCAATCTTCACTCCCATGTTAAATCCTATCATTTACACAGTGAGAAACACAGAGGTATAAAATGCCATGAGGAGTTCGTTCAAGAGGAGAGTAAATTAGGCTATGAACAATGCCAAGAGGCTTCCCTCATAGCTCAGTTGGTAAAGAATTTTCCTGCAATGGAGGAGGCCAGGGTTCGATTCCTGGGTTGGTAAGATCCTCTGGAGAAGGAAATGGCAACCTGCTCCAGTATCCTCGCCTGAAGAATCCCATCGACAGAGGAGCCTGGCAGGCTACAGTTCATGGGATCGCAAGAGTCAGACATGTCCTCACAACTAAACCACCACCAATGCCAAGAAAATGATGATTTATATGCACAGGGAAGATTACACCTGTTGTAAAATGGGGGGGGGGGGAGGGGAGAAAAACATTAAAAAATTTGGTAGATCAATGATAGAGAGACAAAAGATCAGAAAGTAACATTTGTTGAGTACTTAATACTTGCCAGGTACTTATTTAGCTTTTTGATCATTTAAAGTACTTCATCAAGACTTCGGTGTTCATGTTCATAGATTCAGAAAAGGTAATGAAAGCAACGATAAGCACTTAGTTTGATGATTATAAGTATGTTTTTCTCCAGACTCTTACTGCTACTTTACTAAATTCTTTTTATAGATTACTTGGAGGAAATTAGAAGAATTTTAAGTCTTTGTGAGTAACTTAAAACTCTTCAACCACATTGTAAGCATGCCTCCAAAATATGACAATAGTGAATACTGGGAATCAGGCTTCATAATTGTGTAACTTTCTTTAATATGCAAGAAATTAAATTATTTTGGGAAATAAATGAAACTTTGATCCCAATTCTGGTTTTATCATTTAAAATGTTTGACCTTCAGGAAATTAATGAGATGTTCTAAGCCTTAGGGGACTTCCCACATAGTTCAGTTGGTAAAGAATCTGCCTGCAGAGCAGGAGACCTGGGTTCCATCCCTGGGTCAGAAAGATGCCCTGGAAAAGGAAAGGGCAACACACTCCAGAATCCTTGCTTGGAAAATCCCATGGACAAAGGAATCTTGTGGACTGCAGTCCAAGGGGTTGCAAAGAGTTGGGCATAACTGAGCGACTAACACTTCACTTCTAAGCCTTAGATTTTTCAAATTAAACATGGGGACCTGTTCTTTAGACTATAAATGTTAAAAGATATACATTAAACTGTGAGTATATGATTGAAGTCCACTAGTAGTTAAAAAAACGTAGTTAACTACTAGTGACACTAGTTGTTAAAAAAAAACAAAACTGCCAATGCAAGAGATATAAGAAATGTGAGTTTGATCCCTGGATAGGAAAACTCCCCTGAAAGAGGATGTGGTGACCCACTTCAGTATTCTTGCCTGGGGAATTCCATGGACAGATGAGCCTGGTGGGCTACCATCCATAGAGTTGCAAAGAGTGGGACACAAGAGAAGTGACTTAAGATGTGGAAGTTTGGAGCAGTAGAGCAATATCATCAGAACAACATTAAAGAGAACTGTTGGGCTGCTTCAAGAAAACAGATTGTTAGAAGTCAGAATACTAGTAGATATACCTGGCAGGAAGCTGCTGCCATGGCCACGAAGAAGATGGGGTAGAGAATCATCAAGTTTGTGATACATTTAAAAAGTAGAGACGGATGGATTTTCTAAAGGTTTAAATAAGTCATAGGAGATCAATAAGGGAGTGAAAAACACGGTGAAATTTATGGTCTGAGCAATAACATTGAAGGTAGTACCATTTAATGAGACAGGGTACAACTTTTGTATTGTAAAAAACTTTAAACTTTGTATTATGCATACTAAATTGATATTTCAGTACAGATGTCCAAAACTGAAGATATTACATACAAAAATTTGAAAATAAGGGTAGAGGTTGAGGACGGAGATATAACATTGGATGGCATCAGTATTTATAGGTCAGGAAATGGGAACACCCAGTAAAGACCCTAAGGAAGACTCAGTGAGTTCCAAAGACAGTGACATTCTAGTCACAGCTTGATCTACTCATGTTAAATGTAAAATTTTTTTGAAGTGTATTTCAATAATTACATCTGTGTGACTTGGTGAATGGTGAATATTTCTGTGAAATTCTTTTGCCTTTATTTATTCTATCACTTTTAGTTAAGACTCCTTTAAATCTCAACTAAGCAATGCTTTTTCTGAGAAGGCCTCTCAGATTCCCATTTGAATAATATACTTCTACACCTCAATCAAATCCCTTATGATTATACAGTGGAAGTGAGAAATAGATTTAAGGGACTAGATCTCATTGATAGAGTGCCTGATGAACTCTGGACGGAGGTTCGTGACATTGTACAGGAGACAGGGACCAAGACCATCCCCATGGAAAAGAAATGCAAAAGAGCGAAATGGCTGTCTGAGGAGGCCTTACAAGTAGCTGCGAAAAGAAGAGAGGCGAAAAGCAAAGGAGAAAAGGAAAGATATAAGCATCTGAATGCAGAGTTCCAAAGAATAGCAAGAAGAGATAAGAAAGCTTTCCTCAGTGATCAATGCAAAGAAATAGAGGAAAACAACAGAATAGGAAAAACAAGAGACCTCTTCAAGAAAATTAGAGATTCCAAGGGAACATTTCAGGCAAAGATGGGCTCGATAAAGGACAGAAATGGTATGGACCTAACAGAAGCAGAAGATATTAAGAAGAGGTGGCAAGAATACACAGAAGAACTGTACAAAAAAGATCTTCACGACAAAGATAGTCACGATAACGTGATCACTGACCTAGAGCCAGACATCTTGGAATGTGAAGTCAAGTGGGCCTTAGAAAGCATCACTACGAACAAAGCTAGTGGAGGTGATGGAATTCCAGTGGAGCTATTTCAAGTCTTGAAAGATGATGCTGTGAAAGTGCTGCACTCAATATGCCAACAGATTTGGAAAACTCAGCAGTGGCCACAGGATTGGAAGAGGTCAGTCTTCATTCCAATCTCAAAGAAAGGCAATGCCAAAGAATGCTCAAAGTACCGCACAATTGCACTCATCTCACACACTAGTAAAGTCATGCTCAAAATTCTCCAAGCCAGGCTTCAGCAGTATGTAAACCGTGAACTCCCAGATGTTCAAGCAGGTTTTAGAAAAGGCAGAGGCACCAGAGATCAAATTGACAACATTCGCTGGATCATGGAGAAAGCAAGAGAGTTTCAGAAAAACATCTATTTCTGCTTCATTGACTATGCCAAAGCCTTTGACTGTGTCGATCACAATAAACTGTGGAACATTCTGAAAGAGATGGGAATCCCAGACCACCTGACCTGCCTCTTGAGAAACCTGTATGCAGGTCAGGAAGCAACAATTAGAACTGGACATGGAACAACAGACTGCTTCAAAATAGGAAAAGGTGTAAGTCAAGGTTGTATATTGTCACCTTGCCTATTAACTTATATGCAGAGTACATCATGAGGAACTCTGGGCTGGAAGAAGCACAAGCTGGAATCAAGATTGCCGGGAGAAATATCAATAACCTCAGATATGCAGATGACACTACCCTTATGGCAGAAAGTGAAGAGGAACTCAAAAGCCTCTTGATGAAAGTGAAAGAGGAGAGTGAAAAGGTTGGCTTGAAGATCAACATTCAGAAAACAAAGATCATGGCATTTGGTCCCATCACTTCATGGGAAATAGATGGAAAAACAGTGGAAACAGTGTCAGACTTTATTTTTTTGGGCTCCAAAATCACTGCAGATGCTGATTGCAGCCATGAAATTAAAAGACGCTTACTCCTTGGAAGGAAAGTTATGACCAACCTTGATAGTTTATTAAAAAGCAGAGACATTACTTTGCCAACCAAGGTTCGTCTAGTCAAGACTATGGTTTTTCCCGTGGTCATGTATGGATGTGAGAGTTGGACTGTGAAGAAAGCTGATCACTGAAGAATCGATGCTTTTGAACTGTGGTGTTGGAGAAGACTCTTGAGAGTCCCTTTTACTGCAAGGAGATCCAACCAGTCCATTCGAAAGGAGATCAATCCTGGGTGTTCATTGGAGGGACTGATGCTAAAGCTGAAACTTCAATACTTTGGCCACCTCATGCGGCGAGTTGACTCACTGGAAAAGACTCTGATGCTAGGAAAGGTTGGGGGCGGGAGGAGAAGGGGACGACGGAGAATGAGATGGCTGGATGGCATCACCGACTCTGTGGACATGAGTTTGAGTGTACTCCGGGAGTTGGTGATGGACAGGGAGGCCTGGCGTGCTGTGATTCATGGGGTCGCGGAGAGTAGGACACGACTGAGCGACTGAACTGAACTGAACTGAACACCTTTCATATGATATATTCCAACACCAGGTTTCCCTTGTGGCTCAGACAGTAAAAAAATCTGCCTGCAATGTGGGAGACCAGGGTTTGATCCCTGTGTCAAGACCTGGGAAGATCCCCTGGAGAAGGGAATAGGGATCCACTCCAGTATTCTCACCTGGAGATTTCCATGGACAAAGGAATTCCATGGCATGCTACACTTCATCGGGCTGCAAAGAGTCAGACAAGACTAAGCAACTAACATTTTCACTACACTGTTACCCTTAGTATTTTTCGATATGATTGAAATAACACTTTGTAATTTGATCTGGAATTCGTTGAGGCATCATATCACTGGAGGCAGGGAAGTAGGCCTTTTTTAATTTGTCTATCACAATATCCATACCAAATTGGACACAAATTGATATATCATGGCTGAAGAACAAACTGGAATCAACATTGCTGGGAGAAATATCAATAACCTCCAATATGCAGATGACACCACCCTTATGGCAGAATTAAAGAGACTCTTGATGAAAGTAAAAGAGGAGAGTGAAAAAGTTGGCTTAAAATTCCACATTCAGAAAACTAAGATCATGGCATCTGGTCCCATCACTTCATGGCAAATTGATGGGGAAACACTGATGGACTTCATTTTTTTGAGCTCCAAAATAACTTCAGATGGTGACTGCAGCCATGAAATTAAAAGATGATTACTGTTTGGAAGGAAGATTATGACCAACCTAGACAGCATATTAAAAAGCAGAGACATTACTTTGTCAACAAAGGTCCATCTAGTCAAAGCTATGGTTTTTCCTGTAGTCATGTATGGGTGTGAGAGTTGGACTATTAAAGAAAGCTGAGATCAGAAGCATTGATGCTTTTGAACTATGGAATTGTAGAAGACTCTTGAGAGTCCCTTGAACTGGAGATCCAACCAGTCCATTCTAAAGTAAATCAGTCCTGAATATTCTTTTGAAGGACTGATGCTGAAGCTGAAACTCCAATACTTTGGCCACTTAATGCGAAGAACTGACTCATTTGAAAAGACCCTGATGGTGGGAAAGATTGAACATGGGAGGAGAAGGGGATGACAGAGGATGAGATGGCTGGATGGCATCACTGACTAGATGGAATGAATTTGAATAAACTCTGGGAGTTGATGATGGACAGGGAGGCCTGGCGTGTTGCAGTTCATGGGGTCACAAAGAGTCAAACACAACTGAGTGACTGAACTGAAGTGAACTGAGCTGAACACATTATTTTAGTTGAATGGGTAAAGAAAAAGATGAACTTATAATGCATTTAAAAGTTAGAATTGCCATATGATCCAGCAATCGCGTTCCTGGGCATACATACCAAGGAAACCAGAATTGAAAGAGACGCATGTACCCCAGTGTTCATTGCAGCACTGTTCATAACAGCAAGGACATGGAAGCAACCTAGATGTCCATCTGCAGATGAATGGATAAGAAAGCTTTGGTACATATACACAATGGAGTATTATTCAGCCATCAAAAAGACATTTGAATCAGTTCTAATGAGGTAGATGAAATTGGAGCCTATTATACAGAGTGAAATAAGCCAGAAAGAAAAACTCCAATACAGTATACTAATGCATATATATGGAATTTAGAAAGATGCTAACCTTACCCCTGTATACGAGACAGCAAAAGAGACACAGGTGTATAGAACAGTCTTTGGGACTCTGTGGGAGAGGGTGAGGGTGGGATGATTTGGGAGAATGGCATTGAAGCATGTATATTATCATATGTGAAATGAATCACCAGTCCAGGTTTGACGCATGATACAGGATGCTTGGGGCTGGTGCACGGGGATGATCCGGAGGGAGGATATGGGGAGGGAGGTGGGAGGGGGGGTTCAAGAAAAGGAAAACATTACACCTGGGGTGGATTCATGTCAATGTATGGCAAAACCAACCAATATAATATTGTAAAGTAATTAGCCTCCAATAAAAAAAAATAAATTTTTCCCCTTTGTTTTGTAGGGTAGCTGCTTCTACTATGTGAACTCAGGTCCTATTCAGACTAGATGGAACCAGGGAACAAATATCTTCTTTTGTCCTATTGGGCCTCACTCTTGCTCTTCTATATTTTGACGATGGTTGTCCACCTGCACATTGTCATGGATAAAACTCTCAGTGAGGCCTTAAACTCACAGATGTAAATGGATAAGGCTGTGGGTATGTGTTTTACTGCTACTAGTGTCCCGGGTTGGAGGTTTCCTGTACTCAGTAATGCAACTTAGCACTACTTATGGGCTCCCATTCTGTGGCGCCAATGTCATTGATCATTTTAGGTGTGACATGCACCCGTTATTGAAACCCATATGTATTAACACCTATATTATTGATCTCTTAGTGCTGGCCTATCGGGGACCAGCCTCGATATGACCCAGGGTATCCTCGGGATGAACGGCGTCGGCGTCAGAGAGAGAGAGAAAGAAAGAGAGAGAGACAGGGGTGATGATTCCTTGGTTTACGCTGGAAACCAATAAAACCCCAGCATGGGGCTTGCTCTGTTTACATAGGCCGCAGGCGCCCTCTCGAATCACTGGAGGCACCCCACCAGGGCACCCCCTCAAGTGGGTCTTAGAAGCCCAGGCAGATAAGTAAACTCAGAGGGCCCAGCGCTCCAAGGATCTCAACCAGAAAAAGGAGACTAGAGAAAAGGATGGAAAAAGAGAAAGAACGACACGGGGAGACCAAGCTTCAGTGAGCAAGGCCCAAAACTTTATTTTCCAGTGCTGCTTTTATACCCTAAGTTATGCGCATAAGAAACAGAGAAAGGGAGGTATAGATTCACACCAAAATCGCGTGGGGTCAGCAGTCTTGACCCTTATCAGGCTCAGGGCTTATTTTTGTGTGTCTTGTGATAAAAGTTTTAGGTGGTTTACATCCTCTTCTGGCCAGGGGGCCTGCTAACAGTTTATGGCCCTCTCTCCTAACAATAGGTTAGTTAGCAAGTAAAAGGCTTATATTCTTTTAAGGTGACTTTCCTAGAGTCAGGTGCTAGACACATAACAAAGTTACATTCCTATAAGGCACCGGTGTAGTGAGCTGCAAGAAAGGAATTTATTAACTTAAGATCTGATGTGGTTAAATCAAAGGCTACTACTTATATTCTCTATATGTGATTAATATATTTCCAAGGATACAATAGATAGAGGAAACTTTGCGCAAGCATTGATTCAACAATGAAATCTTTTTTAGTACTAGTCTAATGATTTTAACTTCTTCAACAGATTCCTGTATTTTAGAATATTAGGCTTTCTGTCCTTGCATGGCTGGGAGGCTATAAACAGTCACACTCATAGTTGTAAGAGCCCGGACAAACTTGTCATGCAAGTTAGAAAGCTATCAGAGGGGTCTGGATTGGAACACTCCTATTAAGCCGAGGAGAACTTTTAAACTACAGCTCTGAATTAATGTTTTCAGAGAAAGGTGGTTGGGGGGAAGCCCCCGTAAGTATTAGAGGACTTGGTAAGAAGCGTAAGATAGTAAAGCAGTCAGATTCCGGTTTTCTTTGGGGTAGATGCTCAGGTAAGTCCAGTGGGCTCCTCGAGTCCTGATTAGCCTTTGCCCGTCAGGCCTCTTCCTCAATTGACCTTTGCCACGGGTAGAATTTCCCTCGCTGGCTCCCGGCACTGGCCAATGGAGGACTGATATGCACTATTGTTTTTCTGCTCTTACTTATCGTCTATGGGGTCATCCTGCACTCTCTGAAGAACCTGAGTCAGGAAGGGAGGTGGAAAGTCCTTCACATCTGTGGTTCCCACATCTTTGTGGTCATCTACTTCTTTGTTCTTGTATTTTTATGTATAGAAAACTTACTAAGAGCTTCCGCATTAAAAAATAATTGAGTGTATCATATACACTCAGTTAATCTACAGTCTAAGAACCCATTAATGCTGAACCCATTAATCTACAGTCTAAGAAATTCTGAAATGACTAATGCTATAAATAAGCTCTGGAAAGAAAAAAAGGCAGACCAAGTTTTAAATTAGTGTATTATCCATTATGAAGTTAGTAAATTAGCATTAGGGCCAATCTCCTTAGAATGTAAAAGTCTTCGTAAATTTGATATATAGTTTCCATTTCTTTTGAAGGAGGAAAGAGCAACCCACTCCAGTATTCTTGCTTGGAAAATCCCGTGGATGGAGGAGCCTTGCAGGCTGCAGTCCATGGGGTCGCAAAGAATTGGACACAACTGAGAGACTTCACTTCACTCCATTTCTTCAGACTAGTGATAATTATAATTAAAGAATAATTTATATGTTCAGGCTATTTATTAATAACAATTCACTGCTGATATGTAAACTGAATAATTTCTAGTTTAACAATGAATCTTGAAAGCATACATTTAAACTAGGGAATCAATAAATAATATGCCATGAATTAGCCAATCAAAATTTTATACAGTTAATAATTTTAAATTAATTTGTGTTTTTTTTTGGCTTAAATTTTTTTTTATTTTTTTATTTTTTCAAAATTTATTTATTTATTTTTTGCATTTCAATAGTTTAATATGAACAATCAGAACTAATTAACAGTATAACAATATTTTACAACTGAAATAATTAAACTATAAAATTACTACATAAAACAGGTCTGATCTAGCTTATTTACTTTCTATAATCTCTTCAGTGCTGCAAAACCATTTCTTTCTTTTTTTTTTTTCATGTTTTAATAAACACTTCGTCTTTTTGTATTGCTTTCTTTTTCATCACAATAATAGAAATATAACAGCATATATCACTGTAAAACACATTTCCACATAAATGCTGATAAGCACAAAGTATTTTTCATCATTTACATTTTAACTGTAATAATATATGGCAGGATTAAAGCTGCATCCATCATGTGTCTAACTAACCTTGCTGTAATGAATTTTTAAATGTAATGGTTTCTGCCGCAAAGTAAAATCGTACATAATGTCTAGTGACAGTACGCTGGTGGATGGGTGGTTTTGTAAAATGGAAATGCAACTTCATTTTTAATTAGATTTATAAACTTCACCACCTCCACCTCCAGCCAGCTTCCCAACCCTCCCTCCCACCACCATTATTTATTTATTTATTTATTTTTTTAAATGAGGCTTCTAATTAATGTTTGACAGAGCTGATTCAAGTTGAACAGACGAAATTTCTTTAAACAAACTTACTTATACTCCAGAGTCCTTTAAAAACTTAATAGCATTTATACATTGAAGGTATTTGATTTTCTTGTAACTAGCACTTCAAATGCAACAAGCATTTGAAGCAACAAGCATTACCCAACAAGTAAAACTTTCTACAGTTCATAACTTTTATAAATAAAATAAATTAAATGTACAGTGAATAAGTTCTCTGAAATATTTCAATATTTCTGCAGGTTTAGTAACATCATAAAATACATTTCAACTAAAATTCACAAATCTAAAAACCTGTTATGCATTTTTAGGCGTTTTAAGTTGGAAATGAAGACCAGTGTTACATCGTAATATGCCAAATACAAATAGTACTTCAAATAGCAAATACTACAGTTTGTCCCAAACTTTAAAAAAAATATTCTAATTCCTGTTTCTATTGTTAGATTCTTATTTTTTATCTTCTTTCTACTTATTGTACTAGTTAAAATATATTGTGTTTTATAGAGTGTCCTTTTTCCTCAGTTTCACTTGTATTCATATGGAATTTTAGGATAATATTTTAATTTTCTAAATAAAAAAGAGTATGACAATGAACAATAAATACTAGAAATAGAATCATGAAAAGTTAAATCATGTAGAATAAAATTTCTCCCCATCCCAACCCAGATTCTCCCAGTCCTTTCAGATGCAGTCACTATATTCTCTTTGTCAGATTCCTCAAGTAATAATCTGCAAATACACGCTTTTTTTTTTTTTTTTTCATTTTTGTGTTTGTATTTCTGTTTCAGTGTAGAAATTTGTTATTTTACTGCACAACCTCCTGGAGGTCTGTACATGCCAGTTTACATAGCTCGTAACTGAATTTAGCTAGTTAACTACTTAACACTTAACTCTTTCATGAAGCTACACTAAAATTGATGGATCTTCCTATTTTCATGTATTCTTCAGTTTTTTTCAATGTTTAATAATTCTGTAATGAAGTTTTTAAAATTTTGTCTGTTTGAGTTCTAAGAAGTAGAATTGTTGAGTCAATTATTTTATGTATTTAAATGATGATGTTGATATATATTGTCAGAAATGCTGTCTGTTTGGGGATCTTTTCACACACTTCAAGGCATTTATATTCCTTTTCCATGAACTGCTTATAAATTAAATTTATTTATTTTCTTTGATTGCTGATATTTTCCACTTGATTTGGATACTGTGGTCACTTTAACAATATTTTTCTTTATTCCAATTCATGAACATCGGGCATCCTTTTTTATTTCTTAATTTCTTTAATTAATAGTATACATTTTTTAGTGTACAAGTATTTCATTTTCATTATTTACTTTATTCCTATATATGTTATTCTTAACATATTACCTATTCTTAACATAATATACAGGCTGTATAGTGTCACCCTGCTTATTTGACTTATATACAGATTCCGTTTCCGTTCGTTTCGTCGCTCAGTCGTGTCCGACTCTATGCGACCCCGTGGACTGTAGCCTACCAGGCTTCTCCGTCCATGGGATTCTCCAGGCAAGAATACTGGAGTGGGTTACCGTTTCCTTCTCCAGGGGATCTTATATGCAGATTACATCATGAAAAACACTGGGCTAGAAGAAGCACAAGCTGGAATCAAGATTGCTGGGAGAAATATCAATAACCTCAGATATGAAGATGACACCACCCTTATGGCAGAAAGTGAAGAGGAACTCAAAAGCCTCTTGACGAAAGTGAAAGAGGAGAGTGGAAAAAGTTGGCTTAAAGCTCAACATTTAGAAAACTAAGATCATGGCATCTGACCCCATCACTTCATGGGAAAAGGATGGGGAAACAGTGGAAACAGTGTCAGACTTTATTTATCTGGACTCCAAAATCACTGCAGATGGTGATTGCAGCCATGAAATTAAACACTTTCTGCTTGGAAGGAAACCTATGTCATATTAAAAAGCAGAGAGGTTACTTTGCCAACAAAGGTTTGTCTAGTCAAGGCTATGGTTTTTCCATTGGCCATGTATGGATGTGAGAGTTGGAATGTGAAGAAAGCTGAGTGCTGAAGAACTGATGCTTTTGAACTGTGGTGTTGGAGAAGACTCTTTAGGGTCCCTTGGACTGCAAGGAGATCCAACCAGTCCATCCTAAAGGAGACCAGTCCTGGGTGTTCACTGGAAGGACTGATGCTGAGGCTGAAACTCCAATACTTTGGCCACCTCATGTGATGAGTTGGCTCATTGGAAAAGATCCTGATGCTGGGAGGGACTGGGGGCAGGAGGAGACGGGGACGACAGAGGATGAGATGGCTTGATGGCATCACCGACTGAGTGCACATGAATTTGGTTGAACTCCGGGAGTTGGTGATGGACAGGGAGGCCTGGCATGCCGTGATTCATGGGGTCACAAAGAGTCAGACATGACTGAGCGACTGAACTGAACTAAACTGATCTTTAATCAGTTATAAGATTAAAACTTTTTCCTTTAATTTTTTTGTCTGGCCTATGGTGACTTATGGTATCCATTTTATTTCTTTTTATGCACTGGTTATTTAGAATCTGGAGAAGGAAATGGCAACCCACTCCAGTATTCTTGCCTAGAGAATCTTGTGGACAAAGGACCCTGGTGGACTGCCGTCCATGGGGTCGCACAGAGTCGGACATGACTGAAGCGACTTAGCATAGCATGCATGGTATTCTTACTGATGTTATTTTAAATGGAATTAGTTTCTTAATTTCCCTTTTATATATTTCATGGTTAAATATGTAAATGCAATTCATTTTTGCAGGATTGATTTTGTACCATGAAAATTTGTTGGATTTGTTTATTAGATCTAACAATTTTGATTCAGTTATCTGCATTTTCTGTATAAGGATTATGCCTTTTCTGTAAACTTTTAAATATGGATTTTTCTCATAGTGGTATGCATTTGAGCTTTACACGTATCCTTGTATTGATCAGTAGTTTATTCATTTTATTGATAATTAGCATTCCATTTTGTGGATATGTCACAGTTCTTAAACTTTTCTTGATTAAGAGTTATTTTGCCTGTTTGCAGCTAATTTAAATTATGATTAAAACTACTGTAAATATACATATAAACTTTTTATGAAACAAGCAAACAGGTCAGAAAAAATAGAAAACAATTATTTTTGAGGTACTACATGTATGAATTAAGTGGCAGTGATCACTGAAAGATGGAAAATTAGTTGAGTTTCAAGTGTTTCCCTGCTTATTACTATTAAAATATTTCATGTTTTGGTACAGAGTGGGATACATCAAAAAAATCCCAATAGAATTTCTGAGTTGAAGAGATTAAGTTCAGGGTCTGAGGACACCAAGGCAGCTAAAATTCTGAAAGCAAAATACTGCAGAGGATACAACTATAGTTCTGGAGTCTAGAGAGGGTTATGGGAGAGAGAGATTTTTCATTCACTCAAGTTTCATCAGAGTACTGATCGGTGCTCACATATGAGGAAAATCCCTGAGGCTGAAGGAAGATTTAACCAGTTGGATTACAATAAAGAGGGCTTGGAGCTCACACTGGGCCAGGGATAGTTTTTATTCTCACCAGGTGGAAAACCTCATAGTTCACAGAGACAGTGGTGTTGGTTGACTACTCAGAAAGATTTTTATATCAGTAGTGGGACATGATTAATTCCAGATTGAGCACTTCTCAGGATGTGATCCAAAAATTGTATTAACAGATTAAAAAAAATTCCCCAAAGAAAGCATCCAAAGTAAGGAAAATAAGTATCATGTTCAGAATCTTGTGTATTTGCTAATGTGAGAAATTAATCTAATTATTTTGCTTTCAATGTCCTTGTTTCTTTCTCTGATAAGGTTATTCGCAGCTCAGTTCAGTTCTCTTGCTCCAACACTTTGCGACCCCATGGACCACAGCACGCAAGGCCTTCCTGTCGATTACCAACTCCCAGAGTTTACTCAAACTCATGTCAATTGAGCTGGTGATGCCATCCAACCATCTCATCCTCTGTCGTCCCCTTCTCCTCCCGCCTTCAATCTTTCCCAGAATCAGGGTCTTTTCAGATGAGTCAACTTTTCGCATGAGGTGGCCAAAATATTGGAGCTTCAGCTTCAACATCAGTCCTTCGAATGAATATTCATGACTGATTTCCTTTAGGATTGACTGGTTGGCTCTCCTAGCAGTCCAAGGGATTTTCAAGAGTCTTCTCCAACACCACAGTTCAAAGGCATCAATTATTCAGCACTCAGCTTTCTTTATAGTCCAACCCTCACATCCATACATGACTACTGGAAAACCCATAGTCTTGACTAGGTGGACTTTGTCAGCAAAGAAACATCTCTGCTTTTTAATATGCTGTCTATATTGGTCATAAGATTTCTCCCAAGGAGGAAGCGACTTTTTATTTCATGGCTGCAGTCAACATCTGCAGTGATTTTGAGCCCCCCAAAAATAGTGTCTGCCATTGTTTTCACTGTTTGTCCCTCTATTTGCCATGAAGTTATGGGACCGAGTGCCATGATTTTAGTTATCTGAATGTTGAGTTTTAAGCCAACTTTTTCCCTCTCCTCTTTCACTTTCATCAAGAGGCTCTTTAGTTCCTCTTAACTTTCTGCGTTTCTCATGATGTATTCTGTATAAAAGTTAAATAAGCAGAGTGACAATCTACAGTCTTGACATACTCCTTTTCCTATTTGGAACCAGTCTGTTTTTCCTTGTCCAGTTCTAACTGTTGTTTCCTGACCTGCTTATAGATTTCTCAGGAGGCAAGTCAGGTGGTCTGGTATTCCAATCTCTTGAAGAATTTTCCACAGTTTATTGTGATCCATACAGTCAAAGGATTTGGCATAGTAAATAAAGCAGAAATAGATGTTTTTCTGGAACTCTCTCGCTCTTTTGATGATCCAGTGGATGTTGGCAATTTGATCTCTGGTTCCTCTGCCTTGTCTAAAACTAGCTTGAACATCTGGAAGTTAACGATTCAGCTATTGCTGAAGCTTGACTTGGAGAATTTTGAGCATTACTTTGTTAGCATCTGAGATGAGTGCAACTGTGCGGTAGTTTGAGCATTCTTTGGCCTTGCCTTTCTTTGGGATTGGAATGAAAACTGACCCTTTGCAGTCCTGTGGCCACTGCTGAGTTTTCCAAATTTTCTGGCATATTGAGTGCAGCACTTTCACAGCATCATCTTTCAAGATTTGAAATAGCTTAACTGACATTTCATAAATTCCACTAGCTTTGCTTGTACTGATGCTTCCTAAGGCCCACTTGACTTCACATTCCAGGATGTCTGGCTCTAGGTGAGTGATCACACCGTCGTGATTATTTGGGTTGTGACAATATTTTTTTGTACAGTTTTTCTGTGTATTCTTGCCACCTCTTCTTAATATCTTCTCCTTCTGTTAGGTCCACAACATTTCTGTCCTTCACTGAGCCCATCTTTGCATGAAATGTTCCCTTGGTATCTCTAATTTTCTTGAAAAAATCACTAGTCTTTCCCATTCTGTTGTTTTCCTCTATTTCTTTGCATTGATCGCCAAGGAAGTCTTTCTCATCTCTCCTTGCTATTCTTTGGAACTCTGCATTCAGATGCTTATATCTTTCCTTCCCTCCTTTGCTTTTCGATTCTCTTCTTTTCCCAGCTATTTGTAAGGCCTCCCTAGACAGCCATTTAGCTTTTTTGCATTTCTTTTCCATGGGGATGGTCTTGATCCCTGTCTCCTGTGCAATGTCACGAACCTCTGTCCACAGTTCATCAGGCACTCTATCAGATCTAGTACCATAAATCTATTTCTCACTTCCACTGTACCATCATAAGGGGTTTGATTTAGGTCATATATGAATGGTCCAATGGTTTTCCCTACTTTATTCAATTTAAGTCTGAATTTGGCAATAAGGAGTGCATGATCTGAGCCACAGGCAGCTCCCAGTCTTGTTTTTGCTAACTGTATAGAGCTTCTCCATCTTTGGCTGCAAAGAATATAATCAATTTGATTTCGGTGTTTACCATCTGGTGATGTCCATGTGTAGAGTCTTTTCTTGTGTTGTTGGAAGAGGGTGTTTGCTATGACCAGTGTGCTTTCTTGGCAAAACTCTATTAGCCGTTGCCCTGTTTCATTCCGTGCTCCAAGGCCAAATTTGCCTGTTATCCCGGTGTTTCTTGACTTCTTAGTTTTGCATTCCAGTCCCCTATAATGAAAAGGACATCTTTTTTGGGTGTTAGTTCTAAAAGGTCTTGTAGGTCTTCATAGAACTGTTCAACTTCAGCTTCTTCAGCGTTACTGGTTGGGGCGTAGGCATGGATTACTCTAATATTGAATGGTTTGCCTTGGAAACGAACAGAGATCATTCTGTCATTTTTGAGATTACATCCAAGTACTGCATTTCTAGCTCTTTTGTTGACCATGATGGCTACTCCATTTCTTCTAAGGGATTCCTGCTCACAGTAGTCGATATAATGGTCATCTGAGTGAAATTCACCCATTCCAGTCCATTTTAGTTCACTGATTCCTAGAATTCGACATTCACTCTTGCCATCTCATGTTTGACCACTTCCAATTTGCCTTGATTCATGGACCTAACATTCCAGGTTCCTATGCAATATTGCTCTTTACAGCATTTTTTCTAGTCAAAATTATGGTTGTTCCAGTGGTCATGTATAGATGTGAGAGTTGGACTGTGACTAAATCTGAGCACTGAAGAATTGATGCTTTTGAACTGTGGTGTTGAAGAAGACTCTTGAGAGTCCCTTGGACTGCAAGGAGATCCAACCAGTCCATCCTAAAGGATATCAGTCCTGGGTGTTCATTGGAAGGACTGATGCTAAAACTGAAACTCCAATACTTTGGCCACCTCATGCAAAGAGTTGATTCAGTGGAAATGACTTTGATGCTGGGAGGGATTGGGGGCGGGAGGAGAAGGGGATGACAGAGAATGAGATGCCTGGATGGCATCACTGATTCGATGGACATGAGTTTGAGTGAACTCTGGGAGTTGGTGTTGGACAGGGAGGCCTGATGTGCTGTGATTCATTGGGTCACAAAGAGTCGGACATGACTGAGTGACTGAACTGAACTGAAACACCCTTTATTAAATTTCAACAAGGTCATATTTTTACGTTCGAAAGCTATTGCTCTGTAGGTCTGATAAATGTATTTGCATCACATGATCATTTTATTATCCATCAGACACCAGTTTATTCATCCATGTTGTAAGCTGGTAGTTTCGTTATTATTATCTCCATTTTACAGAGAACAACTTGAAACCAAGAGAGGTTCACTTGCTTCACATCACATGTGTTTCCCTCATTAGTGTGTCAGGAACTATTACACTGGAATCTAGCTTCCTTTCAAAAGTTTCAGCGATGAATTTCCAACTCAGGTCTTTCAAACTCACTCTTACTTTCTTTCAAATGAAACATTGAAGTCTGTGGTATGTTTGGTTCTATAGATGAGACAAATATCTGCAGTCTTAATGATTTACTTTGTTGCTCAGTCATGTCTGACTCTTTGCGACCCCATAGACTCTCCATGGAATTCTCAGACCAGAATACTGGAGTGGGTAACTTTTCCCATCTCCAGGGGATCTTCCCAACTCAGGAATCAAACCCAGGTCTCCTTCACTGCAGGAATACTCTTTACCAGCTGAGCCACCAGGGAAACCGAAGAATACTGGAGTGGATAGCCTTTCCTATTGCCAGGGGACCTTCCCAACTCAGGGATCAAACTCAGGTCTCCTGCATTTCAGGCAGATTCTTTACTAGCTGAGCCACAGGGGAAGCCCAAGAATACTGGAGTGGGTAGCCTATCCCTTCTCCAGGGGATCTTCCTGATCCAGAAATTGAACAGAAGTCTCCTGCATTGCAGACAGATTATTTACCAACTGAGCTATAAGGAAAGCCCGTGTCCTTCAGAAGATAGTGTTAAATCTGTTGCAGTTTCTTCTCACATGTAGCAATATATTTCAAAATTACAATTTTTTTTTCTTTTCTTTTTTTTTTTCCGCTTTGGCATGGTGAGTTATGCCAACTCACTATTACAAAAGCCAACATTAGTTAGTATGGTATCAGATTTGTTTCTTTCTCAGAAAAGCAAAAATCTATTTCTTTCCATTAGTGAAATTGAATACTAATGTTGGTCTTCAGTGACCCAAAGGACTGTAGCCTGCCAGGCTCCTCTGTTCCTGGGATTTACCAGGGAAGAATACAGGACTGGGTTGCCTTTCCCTCCTCCAGGGGATCTTCTCAACCCAGGAATCTAACCGGTCCACCTGGGAATCCCCTTGCTGCTACTAAGTCACTTCAGTCGTGTCCGACTCTGTGTGACCCGGTAGACGGAAGCCCACCAGGCTCCCCCGTCCCTGGGATTCTCCAGGCAAGAACACTGGAGTGGGTTGCCATTTCCTTCTCCAATGTGTGAAAGTGAAAAGTGAAAGTGAAGTCACTCAGTCATGTCTGACTCGTAGTGACCGCATGGACTGCAGCCTACCAGGGCCCTCCGTCCATGGGGTTTTCTAGGCAAGAGTACTGGAGTGGTGAGAAGCCCCTTAAGCTGTTAAAATGATTAAGTTTGCAACTGATAATGATAATTAAGCATTTCAAGAGTCTAGACTTAAATAATATGTGGTTCATTTTGTCTTGTGACTGTTAGAGATTAGCTGAGCAGAATCCAGGGATAAGAATGGGGAAACTCTTGAATAAATACTGCTTCTACTCTAAGACTAAAGGGAGGATCTGAAGAGGAAAACTAAGGCCAATGGGGCTATATGAAGGGCTTGCTGGAGGGGTGAGAAGTTTAATAAGCTGTATATTATAAATTGTCAACAGAAAACTTAGAAAGTTTCGGAGCGGAAGATGGAAATATAAGGCTATCTGGCATTCTCAGTTGGAGACTTGCTGGCTTGTAAGTTTAAGGTATATTAAGATGTCCCTCATACTCATCATCAAGAATATCTCTTGAAGACTAACAGCGACCTAATTATTTCCAATTAAAAAATAAATAAAACATAGAAGCATGCAAGTATGTTTCCTTAAAATTAGTTAGATAAATGTGTGGATCTTTATATAAGGATACATTATTTTAAACTGGACTTTAGTGAAATTATTAGGCATTAAGTGAGGAAAGTGAGTTCTCTATTGTTGAAGGTCAACTATAAGGGTTTTCTCTCCCTTCCCCGTCTTGTTTTCCTGATGAAACCAATCAAACATAGTGAAACTATCTATCTATATACAGTCTAGTGAAAGGTTTGAGTTAGAGTTTGAAGCTTTCATACCAACATGCTAGAATAAAAAAGTGAATATTTAAGTGAATATATACATCTTTTTAATAACCAGTGACTGAAAAAGACTCTTCCTCTGCAATCTGGTAACACTGAGTTCAGTTCAGTTCAGTCGCTCAGTCGTGTCCGACTCTCCGTGACCCCATGAATCACAGCACGCCAGGCCTCCCTATCCATCACCAACTCCCGGAGTACACTCAAACTCATGTCCACAGAGTCGGTGATGCCATCCAGCCATCTCATTCTCCGTAGTCCCCTTCTCCTCCTGCCCCCAAACCCTCCCAGCATCAGAGTCTTTTCCAGTGAGTCAACTCGTCACATGAGGTGGCCAAAGTATTGCAGTTTCAGCTTTAGCATCAGTCCTTCCAATGAACACCCAGGATTGATCTCCTTTAGAATGGACTGGTTGGATCTCCTTGCAGTATAAGGGACTCTCAAGAGTCTTCTCCAACACCACAGTTCAAAAACATCGATTCTTCGGCGATCAGCCTTCTTCACAGTCCAACTCTCACATCCATACATGATAATGGGAAAAACCATTGCCTTGATTATAGAGACCTTGGTTGGCAAAATAATGTCTCTGCTTTTTAATATACTATCAAGGTTGGTCATAACTTTCCTTCCAAGGAGCAAGCGTCTTTTAATTTCATGGCTGCAATCAGCATCTGCAGTGATTTTGGAGCCCCCAAAAATAAAGTCTGACACTGTTTCCACTGTTTTTCCATCTATTTCCCATGAAGTGATGGGACCAGATGCCATGATCTTTGTTTACTGAATGTTGAGCTTCAAGCCAACATTTTCACTCTCCTCTTTCACTTTCATCAAGAGGCTTTTGAGTTCCTCTTCACTTTCTGCCATAAGGGTAGTGTCATCTGCATATCTGAGGTTATTGATATTTCTCCCGGCAATCTTGATTCCAGCTTGTGCTTCTTCCAGCCCAGAGTTCCTCATGATGTACTCTGCATATAAGTTAAATAAGCAAAGTGACAATATACAACCTTGACTTACACCTTTTCCTATTTGGAACCAGTCTGTTGTTCCATGTACAGTTCTGACTGTTGCTTCCTGACCTGCATACAGGTTTCTCAAGAGGCAGGTCAGGTGGTCTGGGATTCCCATCTCTTTCAGAATGCTCCACAGTTTATTGTGATCCACACAGTCAAAGGCTTTGGCATAGTCAATGAAGCAGAAATAGATGTTTTTCTGAAACTCTCTTGCTTTCTCCATGATCCAGCGGATGTTGGCAATTTGACCTCTGGTGCCTCTGCCTTTTCTAAAACCTGCTTGAACATCTGGGAGTTCACAGTTCACATACTGCTGAAGCCTGGCTTGGAGAATTTTGAGCATGACTTTACTAGTGTGTGAGATGAGTGCAATTGTGCAGTAGTTTGAGAATTCTTTGGCATTGCCTTTCTTTGGGATTTGAATGAAGACTGACCTCTTCCAATCCTGTGGCCACTGCTGAGTTTTCCAAATCTGCTGGTATATTGAGTGCAGCACTTTCACAGCATCATCTTTCAAGACTTGAAATAGCTCCACTGGAATTCCATCACCTCCACTAGCTTTGTTCGTAGTGATGCTTTCTAAGGCCCACTTGACTTCACATTCCAAGATGTCTGGCTCTAGGTCAGTGATCACGTTATTGTGACTATCTTTGTCGTGAAGATCTTTTTTGTACAGTTCTTCTGTGTATTCTTGCCACCTCTTCTTAATATCTTCTGCTTCTGTTAGGTCCATACCATTTCTGTCCTTTATCGAGCCCATCTTTGCATGAAATGTTTCCTTGGTATCTCTAATTTTCTTGAAGAACACTGAAGTACTTGCTATATTGAATCTGAAGTCATGGCTGAGCTTTTAAAATTTGAATTAATTAGTAGTAACAATTTTAATTTATATTTAAACATAAATTGACAGCTAATTTAAGGTTTACCTTAATAATAAGACTATTTTTGAGCAAAATTAACAAACCATATACATGAAGACTAGCACCACTTACACAAGAGATGCAGATTTGAACACTAGGTCAGGAATACCCCCTGGAGAAGGGAATGGCAACACATTCTAATATTCTTGCATGGGAAGTTCCATGGACATAGGAGGCTGGTGTGCTATAGTCCATGGGTTCACAAAGAGTTGAACATGACTGAAAAACTAACACAACTTTAAGGCATACATTTTCATAGGTTATTCAAATAATTTAAGCAACAAGTGTAATTAAGGAGGATTTTACTGCATTTAATAGAAAAATATATGACTCAGTGAAGGTAAGCCACACATCAAGACTTTAAGACTTTGTTTCCTTCCTCTCTTCTCACCTGACAACAGTAGTCCTTGTTGTCATGACGTGAAAATATCAAAACACAGATATGATCATTTGTCGCATTGTGGATACTGCCACTGAGACTTTTTCCCTTTTAGTGGGGCAGAGACACTGTCCTCCCTCAGCTCTCCCTTGACCTTCATTCCTCACGTGACTTGCACTTTTTTGATTCCACTTTTGTTAGAGAGAAGCCACTTGATGGTCTCATCTTTGGAGATATATTACCCTTCATGGGCATCATGAAAAGTGAAATATAATCGGCTCAAGAAATGAAATTCAAATGGTTGAATTTCAAAGAAAGTGACTCTTGGGTGAAAGATATTTGGAGGAAAAAAATAGCTTAATCATTGAGGAGATTGATACTGAGTTTGGGCACGAGGGTAGCACCTTGAGGAGCTAAACAGGTGTTATTTCTATAGGGCTTTTGCCATTGTTATCCCACAATGCTAACATCTATTACTTGAAAACTGGCTTCATGGTTAATTCAGTTAGGAAAATTAGACATTAAATTCATTCAAAAAATATTGTTCAGTGTCTACAGTGGGGGGAAAAAAACTGTAGGATTTGGGTATACAACATTGAATAATACAAAAGGGTTGAATTTGTGAGGAACTAATTCCAGTGGTGAATAAGTAAATAATAAGCAAGTAAAGAAATGAAAAATAAAATTTTGTTAGTAATGGGTAATATGAAGCATGTTTTATGAGAGGGTGATGTAGCAGAGAAAAAAATTGCATATAGATATGTGCAGTTGTTTGAAGCACTGCTAAAATTTCAGTTTATTCAGAGTTTAAATAACCATACTATCCTCCTTCCATTTTAAAAATTAAGCAACCTATTTAAAAATATGCATTTGAAATGAGGGCAATATCTTTCTCAAGGAAGTAAAAATCTTTTCTTAGGGGATGAACATTTTTTTTACTGTTTTTAATTTTATGCACAGACTTACATAAATCACATAAAAAGATGGCAAATTTTTGGCATTCCTATTTCAGAAGAGAAAGTGGTTAAGGAAACGAAACATCCAACAAAATACCTTTTGGGCAGGGGGCGGTAATAGTGAAAAAGATATTTGTGCAAAGGTGCCCAGTGTGGCATGCTGTGTTTAGTCGCTCAGTCGTGTCCAACTCTTTGCAATCCCATGGACTGTCACCCACCAGGATCCTCTGTGCATGGGGATTCTCCAGGCAGGAATACTGGAGTGGGTTGCCATGCCCTCCTTCAGGGGATCTTCCCAACCCAGGGATAGAGTATGGGTCTCCTGCATTGCAGGCAGATTCTTTACCATCTGAGCCATCTGGAAAGTCCAAGTTGCCCTAACTCATGTCTATATCATGTTAGATGAGAGCATGGAGTAACTTTAGAATGTTAGGAAAGTTAATCCAAGCACAGGTTGGCCCATCACCTGACCTTCAGTAAAACTGAGAGACTCTTGCTTCTCTGGAGACTTCTAAGAGCATGGTCAACTATGTTTATTGGACCAGTTATAGTCTGTGAGGTGTGTTGCAAATGTAGGATATTGATTTTTTAAAAATTATTAAGAGTAGAAAGAGAATAATGACTCTAACCCCAAATATTTTTAAATTTTAAACATGCTATTTGAGAATACCAATTTTTAAGGAGTGTGAAAGAATTTAGACTTTCTTTTTTCTTGCTGAGGAACATTTGTAAATGCTTTATAATGGCAGTTAGATGTGATATTATTTTAATAACAGTCTTAAAGGATACAGAGAACTCCAGATCAGGTGATGGAAAAATTCAGCCCTGGGGCTAGCGAGGTGATCAAGAATAAGTTCTACTGACTTTTCTTCATGTCTATTATCAGGCAGATGAATCATTGTCTGGTTATTCTTCTACTGAAGAAGAAAACTTAGTTCAACAAATAACTCAGTAGTTATACCCACCATGATCTGGTTGTGATTGTGGAGCATCAGTTTGGCCTAGCTCCAGTGAGGCTCCACTCCTGGGAAATGTGGATCATTGCAGGGGTCAATGGGAATTTATTGGTATGGTGATTAGTGCCCTCAGTCAATGGAGACACAGCCTCAAAGGGGTGCAGTTGAATTGATGCAAGTCTACACTTTTTGAAATCCTGTGTCATTTGAAAATAACACTTTGTTCTCTTTAACCCGAGTCTATTACCCAAAGGAAAATGTCTTAGTAGTGATTTTTTTTTTCTAAGATATGTACTGGCAACTGTTTATAAATTAAATTCTAATATAGCTAAATGGCAGGCAGTTGCACGAATGATTTTCCAAACTGTTTATATCTGGCTTCTTTTTTTAGAAAACTTTCATATTTAAACTCTGCTCCTATCCACAGAGGTTGTTTCCTATATAAATCCTTGGACGTTTATATATGTTTTAAATGTGTTTTTCAAAATCATTGGAAAGTCTGGTCCTATCAAAATTACCTCCCATTGATTGATTGGATGATTTGCTTCCAGTGTGATCCTGATTTGCTTCATTCCATACTTGAATTTTCTAAGTTGTAACTATAATGCATCATGATTTCTAGACCTTTGTAGAGAAAATTTCATGTAAGTATATCCTGGATGGAGCCAGACTTTTGATTATTCTGACATGATCTTAGAAAATTACTCACACGCTCTCTGCCTTCTAGTTACAGAGATCATCAGGTAATTAGAGAGATGACATGAAACTGAGTTTTGGAAAGGAGTTTAACAACTTTTTTGAGTATTAACCATCGTCTTATTAATTTGAGTTACTGTTTTGAGGTGACTGAAATGACTGAATCATATACATAGACGATTTTATTTAAAATGTCAATTGCTAACCTGTTTGGTCTGTATAAAAAATTTTAGCCTGACGTTGAAAAGTCTTGAGTTATCAACAATTTTTAGCTTAATTTACTTTAAACACTGTGGACAAATTACCAGAACTTAAGTGTCTACCTTTTGGTCTCTATCCTCTTCATGAGATTAGCAAATAAATTGTGTTTACATGTCAGTGTTTGTCTTATAAAAGGGAGGAATGGGAGTAGGTGGTACACATAGGATAGTTTTAGACAGATTGTATTTCCCTTCTTTCAAGCAACATTCTGTGTGCATATATATTATATAAACAATATATATGTGTATATACATAGATATATTTCTGTGTTCCTCTTGTACCAACTGCCTTTCTTTTTCACCTTTGACAAAGACTTCATTTAATATTTTTTCCTTGTTTTGATAAACTATTGATTCTAGTTATTTAATAAATATATTAATTAATACATATTAATAGTTAATATGTTGATTGTTAACTAATAGTTAATAGTTAACTATTACAGTTATAGTTATAATAGTTATAGTTATATAATAATTATAATTATAACTATATATATTATAACTATAATATATACAGTTATAATAGTTAACTATAGTCAACTATTAACAAATAGTTAATATGTTAATTGCTTATTCTAGTAATTTAATACATATATTATTATTTAATACATATGTTAAATTTATATATATAAATAATACATATTAAATTTGCGTATATATATGTTAAAACACAGACATTTATTTCTGAGGAGCTCAGCCTATAAGGGTGGTGTCTGCATTGGTCCTGAGGGTGAAGCAAATGGTTGTTCAGGGTTGAAGCCCCCTGCCTCTGGAGTCAATTCAAGAAAGCATTAGTTTTTGTATCTACAACGATATACTAATTTCTATCCAAAATTATGCTGCTGCATATAATTGCATGTCTATTCCTCTTTCAAGGAAAGCAAGTGAAGGAAGGAAGACTTAGGGAGAGAAATAATCCATTTAAAGTCCTTCATTTGATTTCGGTCATATCTGAATGGTCTAGTGGTTTTCCCTACAGGACTAGATCTGACAGACAGAGTGCCTGATGAACTATGGACGGAGGTTCGTGACGTTGTAAAGGAGACAGGGACCAAGACCATCCCCATGGAAAAGAAATACAAAAAAGCAAAATGGCTGTCTGAGGAGGCCTTACAAATAGCTGTGAAAAGAAGAGAAGTGAAAAGCAAAGGAGAAAAGGAAAGATATAAGCATCTGAATGCAGAGTTCCAAAGAATAGCAAGGAGAGATAAGAAAGCCTTCCTTGGCGATCAGTGCAAAGAAATAGAGGAAAACAACAGAATAGGAAAAACAAGAGATCTCGTCAAGAAATTGAGAGATACCAAGGGAACATTACATGCAAAGATGGGTTCAATAAAGGAAAGAAATGGTATGGACCTAACAGAAGATATTAAGAAAACGTGGCAAGACTACACAGAACAACTGTACAAAAAGATCTTCACGACCCAGATAATCACAATTGCGTGATCACTCACCTGGAGCCAGACATCTTGGAATGTGAAGTCAAGTGGACCTTAGAAGGCATCACTATGAACAAAGCTAGTGCAGGTGATGGAATTCCAGTGGAGCTATTTCAAAACCTGAAAGATGATGCTGTGAAAGTGGTACACTCAATATGCCAGCAAATTTGGAAAACACAGCAGTGGCCACAGGACTGGAAAAGGTCAGTCTTCATTCCAATCCCAAAGAAAGGCAATGCCAAAGAATGCTCAAACTACCGCACAATTGCACTCATCTCACACGCTAGTAAAGTCATGCTCAAAATTCTCCAAGCCAGGCTTCAGCAGTATGTGAACCGTGAACTCCCAGATGTTCAAGCAGGTTTTAAAAAAGGCAGAGGCACCAGAGATCATCAAATTGCCCACATCCGCTGGATCATGGAGAAAGCAAGAGAGTTCCAGAAAAACATCTATTTCTGCTTCATTGACTATGCCAAAGCCTTTGACTGTGTCGATCAGAATAAACTTTGGAAAATTCTGAAAGAGATTGGAATACCAGACTTCCTAACCTGCTTCTTGAGAAACATGTATGCAGGTCAGGAAGCAACAGTTATAGCTGGACATGGAATAACAGACTGGTTCCAAATAGGAAAAGGAGTACGTCAAGGCTGTATTTTGTTACCTTGCTGATTTGACTATACACAGAGAACATCATGAGAAACGCTGGGCTGGAGGAAGCACAAGCTGAAATCAAGATTGCCGGGAGAAATATCAATAACCTCAGATATGCAGATGACACCACCCTTATGGCAGAAAGTGAAGAGGAACTAAAAAGCTTCTTGATAAAAAGCCTCTTGAAAGTGAAAGAGGAGATTGAAAATGTTGGCTTGAAGCTCAACATTCAGAAAACAAATATCATGGCATCTTATCCCATCACTTCATGGGAAATAGATGGGGAAACAGTGGAAACAGTGTCAGATTTTAATTTTTTGGGCTCCAAAATCACTGCAGATGCTGATTGCAGCCATGAAATTAAAAGACGCTTACTCCTTGGAAGGAAAGTTATGACCAGCCTAGATAGCATATTAAAAAGCAGAGACATTACTTTGCCAACAAAGGTCCGTCTAGTCAGGCTATGGTTTTTCCAGTGGTCATGTATCGATGTGAGATTTGGACCATGAAGAAAGCTGATGGCTGAAGAATTGATGCTTTTGAACTGTGGTGTTGGAGAAGACTCTTGAGAGTCCCTTGAACTGCAAGGAGATCCAACCAGTCCATTCTAAAGGAGATCAGTCCTGGGTGTTCAATGGAAGGACTGATGCTAAAGCTGAAACTCCAATACTTTGGCCACCTCATGCGACGAGTTGACTCACTGGAAAAGACTCTTATGCTGGGAGGGATTGGGGGCAGGAGGAGAAGGGGCTGACAGAGAATGAGATGGCTGTATGGCATCACCGACTCAATGGACATGAGTTTCAGTGTACTCTGGGAGTTGGTGATGGACCGGAAGACCTGGCATGCTGTGATTCATGGGGTCGCAAAGAGTCGGATATGACCGAGAGACTGAATTGAACTGAACTGAACTGACCTGAAAATTCTTCACTAGAGGCAGTCTGTTGATGATGCCTGTGCTCAGGCATGAGTCTTCTAAGAAACACAGGACAGTGTTACTCCTTAAAAATGATGACCCATAACATAAATGGCATTATTTTGAGAGAGGGATAACTTAGGTATGGCATTTTTTTTTCTTCTTTTTGCAGCCTGAGACAGTTGTAAAATAGCTTAATGTCCCTTTTTACAACTGTGTATTCTATAGTATTTTTTCATTTGGTGAAATTTTAACTGTTAATATTTTTGGCATTGTGCTTTGTACCATTTATTAAATAAAAATTTAAAAAAATGATGACCCAGAGGCTCTCCCTAAATGCCTTGCTATCACTTCCTGTTATCCAAGATTTTATTAAATAAATCATTAAGCTCCAAGAGAAATTCAGACACAATAAACACGTATCAACTTACAGTTGGCTTCTTGGGTTCATATCCAGGCTTTGTTAATTACTGACTATATACCCTTAAGCAAATTAATCATTTGGCTTTATCTCAGTCATACAATATGTCTCATCATAGTTAGATGTGAGGACTAAGTGAGAAAACCTACATTAAGTAATAGCAAAATATCTGATATATATAATATTCTAAATAATTTATTATTAGTTTGATTGGGATATGTGTATTGATGGTGTCTCAGATGTAAAGAATCTGCCTGTAATGCAGGAGTCGCAGGAGACACAGCTTCTATTGCTGTGTCGGGAAGATCCCCTGGAGGAGGGCATGGCAACCTACTCCAGTATTCTTGCCTGGAGCATTGCATGGACAGAGGAGCTGGCTGGCTACAGCACATAAAGTCACAAAGAGTTGGATATGACTGAAGTGACTATATATATCTCTATATAGATATTATATCATATCTCTTTAATTTGGGTTTCCTTGGTGGCTCAAAGGTAGAGTCTGCTTGACAATACAGGATATATGGTTTCAATCCCTGGGTTGGGAAGATCTCTTGCAGGAGGAAATGGCAACCCACTACAGTATTCTTGCCTGGCAAATTCTATGCATAGAGGAGCCTAATGGGCTATAGTCCTTGGGGTCACTAAAGAGTTGAACACGACTGAATGAATGTGTTCACAGGCATGCAGAACAGCTTTAACTCTGAAGACTAACATTTGTTGTTTATATCACCAATGAGATTCTAAGAATGAATGATTAAGCAAATTCAAATTAAAATGAGATGATTTTCTGCATCATTATTTTTCAATATAATCAAGGTTCTTAATATTTAGTAATGGCAAAGCTGTGGGGAAAATTAGTTTTTAATACACTATTTTGGGGAATAACAGATACTTAAGGATTTAGACAGCAATGCTACAGAATCTGTCAAATGTAAACATATGTGTATTTTTTGTTTTGATGATGACATAGATTTCTCCAACAGAAATAAGTGAAGATGTCTGTAAGTGGTGTTCATTGTGTATCTGTGTGTAAGGCAAAATACTAAAACTAAAATAAATTTCAAGCAAAAATGAACTAAAGGAATTATATTCTAATAATGAAATTCAATAATATGTAACAACTAAAAAGGAAAATTCATCAATATTGACAGATAATGCTCACACAAGCTGTAATTAGAATTTCAAGTGAATTATTATATTTAGTATATGTTCATATAGAGTAAAACATATCAATGATGATATATATACCAAATACAAATGTATATCTTAGGAACATTTACTAAACTGTTAATAGTGGCTCAAATGAATGAGTGTTTATGGTTGGGAGAGGGTTTTTGATTTTAACCTTTCTATCTATCTATCTAAGCTATTCCTCATGGGGCATGTCTTGCTTTTATAATTAATGAAAATAAATTATTTAATTATAAATATTCTACTTTTGGCTAGAAGAGTGTTTTAGGAAACATGCTGCTTTTGAAGGTTTCCTTTAAAGTCAGTTCAGAAACTTACATCTTACTAAGTGTTCAAGAGTGATTAAGCTGATGCCCTTTAGTCAATTTAGTATGTAACAGACCCAGTGATGTTGGTTGTAAAGAATCAGCCTGCCAGCGAAGGAGACCAAGAGATGTATCTTCCATCCCTGGCTTTGGAAGATCTCCTGGATAAGGGAACCCAGTAGAGTATCCTGGCCTATATAATTCCATGGACTGCACGGAATATTTTCCTTTATCATAAATAAATTAATTTGGAAAATTAGATATTTTTTTGTTTTTGCTTTTGTTTATTTTATTTTTTATTTATTATTATTTTTTAATTTATTTATTTTAGTTGGAGGCTAATTACTTTACATTATTGTATGGGTTTTGCCATACATTGACATGAATCTGCTCCAGGTGTACATGTGTTCCCCATCTTGAACCCCCTCCCACCTCCCTCCCCATCCCATCCCTCTGGTTCATCCCAGTACACCAGCCCCAAGCATCCTGTATCATGCACCGAACCTGGACTGGTGATTCGTTTCACATATGATAATATACATGTTTCAATGCCATTCTCCCAAATCATCCCACCCTCGCCCTCTCCCACAGAGTCCAAAAAAACTGTTCTATACATCTGTGTCTCTTTTGCTGTCTCATATACAGGGTTATTGTTACCATCTTTCTAAATTCCATATATATGCATTAGTATACTGTATTGGTGTTTTTCTTTCTGGCTTACTTCACTCTGTATAATAGGCTCCAGTTTCATCCACCTTATTAGAACTGATTCAAATGTATTTTTTTTAATGGCTGAGTAATGCTCCATTGTGCATATGTACCACAGCTTTCTCATCCATTCTTCTGCAGATGGACATCTAGGTTGCTTCCATGTCCTGGCTATTATAAACAGGGTTGTGATGAACATTGGAGTACATGTGTCTCTTTCAATTCTGGTTTCCTCAGTGTGTATGCCCAGGAGTGCGATTGCTGGGTCGTATGGCAGTTCTATTTCCAGTTTTTTAAGGAATAAACTGAACCAGGAAGAAATAGAAAATTTTAACAGACACATCACAAGCACGGAAATTGAAACTGTAATTAGAAATCTTCCAGCAAACAAAAGCCCAGGTCCAGATGGCTTCACAGCTGAATTCTACCAAAAATTTAGAGAAGCACTAATGTCTATCCTACACCAACTCTTCCAGAAAATTGCAGAGGAAGGAAAACTTCCAAACATATTCTATGAGGCCACATCACCCTAATACCAAAACCTGACAAAGATGCCACGAAAAAAGAGAACTACCGGCCAATATCACTGATGAACATAGATGCAAAAATCCTTAACAAAATTCTAGCAATCAGAATCCAACAACTCATTAAAAAGATCATACATCATGACCAAGTGGGCTTTATCCCAGGGATGCAAGAATTTTTCAATATCCGCAAATCAATCAATGTAATACACCACATTAACAAAATGAAAAATAAAAACCATATGATTATCTCAATAGATGCAGAGAAAGCCTTTGACAAAATTCAACATCCATTTATGATCAAAACCCTCCAGAAGGCGGGAATAAAAGGAACATACCTCAACATAATAAAAGCTATATATGACAAACCCACAGCAAACATTATCCTCAGTGGTGAAAAAATGAAAGCGTTTCCCCTAAAGTCAGGAGCAAGACAGGGGTGCCCACTCTCATCACTACTATTCAACATAGCTTTGGAAGTTTTGGCCACAGCCATCAGAGCAGAAAAAGACATAAAAGAAATCCATATGGGAAAAGAAGAAGTAAAATTCTCATTATTTGCAGATGACATGATCCTCTACACCGAAAACCCTAAAGACTCTACCAGAGAATTATTAGAGTTAATCAATGAATATAGTAAATTTGCAGGATATAAAATCAACGCACAGAAACCCCTTGCATTCCTATACACTAATAATTAGAATATAGAAAGAGAAATTCAGGAAACAATTCCATTCACTGTTGCAACGAAAAGAATAAAATACTTAGGAATATATCTACCTAAAGAAACAAAAGACCTATATATAGAAAACCATAAAACACTGGTGAAAGAAATCAGAGAGGACACTAATAGGTGGAGAAATATACCGTACTCATGGAATGGAAGAATAAATATTGTGACAATTTGATATTTTTTTTAAATAAAATTATCTTTTTAAAAATCTGGTGTACTGGTTAAATGTTTATTAAGCAAGGCATCCAATTTTTGCTTAATTATTTTTTAAATTTATTTCATAAGCATTAATCTTTTTTTAAAAAAAATTTAGCTAAGTAAGGAGATAAATGAATTACTTCAGATATGCACGCTAACAGATACATGTAACAAATATATAGAATAACAGGTGAAGGAGACTTTGGAGATGATGTGAGGCAGAAAGATGAGTGTAATGGATTAGTTTAACAAATGACATGAACATGGGAAGGGGAGGCCAGGAGTTTATATGAATGGAAGATAATCATAATGAATATTTGGATAGTGCTCTCCAAACATTCTCATGTCTCCTACTTCCTTTGATTTTCATGACAGTTTTGTGAGATAGGGTGTAAATTTTGTGGAGGGGCTGTGGTCAGTGAGATGAAATATCAACTTAATCACATAGGCATCAAGAGGCTTTGAGCAAGTTATGTACATTTTCTAATTCCAGTTGAGCTATTTCAAATCCTGAAAGATGATGCTGTGAAAGTGTTGCACTTAATATGCAATGAAATTTGGAAATCTCAGCAGTGGCCACAGGATTGGAAAGGGTCAGTTTTCATTCCAATACCTAAGAAAGGCAATGCCAAAAAATGCTGTAACTATTCCACAATTGCTCTCATCTCACACACTAGTAAAGTAATATGCAAAATTCTCCAAGCCAGGCTTCAATAATACGTGAACCATGAAATTCCAGATGTTCAAACTGGTTTTAGAAAAGGCAGATGAACAAGAGATCAAATTGCAAACATACGTTGGATCATCAAAAAAGCAAAAGAGTTCCAGAAAAACATCTATTTCTGCTTTATTGACTATGCCAAAGCCTTTGACTGTGTGGATCACAACAAACTGTGGAAAATTCTGAAAGAGATGGGAATACCAGACCACCTGACCTGCCTCCTGAGAAACCTGCATGCAGGTCAGGAAGCAACAGTTAGAACTGTACATGGAACAACAGACTGGTTCCAAATAAGAAAAGGAGTACATCAAGGCTGTATATTGTCACCCTGCTTATTTAACATATGCAGAGTACATCATGAAAAATGCTGGACTGGATGAAGCACAAGCTGGAATCAAGATTGCCAGGAGAAATAGCAATAACCTCAGATATGCAGATGACACCCCCTTTATGGCAGAATGTGAAGAAGAACTAAAAATCCTCCCAATGACAGTGAAAGAGTAGAGTGAAAAATTTGACTTAAAGTTCAGCATTCAGAAAACTAAGATCATGGCATCCGGTCCCATTACTTCATGGTGAATGGATGTGGAAACAGTGGCTGACTTTATTTTGGGGGCTTCAAAATCACTGCAGATGGTGAAATTAAAAGATGATATTAAAAGATACATACTCCTTGAAATTAAAAGATACTTACCACTTGGAAAAAAAAAAACAAAAACTATGGCCAACTTAGACAGCATATTAAAAAGCAGAGGCATTACTTTGCCAACAAAGATCCATCTAGTCAAAAGCTATGGCTTTTCCAGTAGTCATGTATGGATGTGAAAGTTGGACCATAAAGAAAGATGAGCACTAAATAATTGATGCTTTTGAACTGTGGTGTTGGAAAGGACACTTGAGAGTCCCTGGACTGCAAAGAGATCCAGCCAGTCCATCCTAAAGGAAATCAGTCCTGAGTGTTCACTGGAAGGACTGATGTTGAAGCTGAGACTCCAATACTCTGGCCACCTGATGCGAAGAGCTGACTCATTAGAAAAGACCCTGATGCTGGGAAAGATTGAGAGCAGGAGAAGGTGATGGCAGATAATGAGATGGTTGGGTGGCATCATCAACTCAATGGACATGAGTTTGGGTGAACTCCAGTAGTTGGTGATGGACAGGAAAGTCTCAGAGACTGAACTGAACTGAAGATAATCAGTGGACAGAAGGGAATGTGATGCAAGGTGATAATTACAGAGGTTTCTTCTGATTCAAGGCGAGATGTGAAAATTTAACAGATTTCCTCTGATTAGTAAATCTGTTAATTTTTGACTTTTAAGTTCAAAGTGAATTATCAGCATCAGAATAATTTTGATTAGAAAAATAATTAAAAATCAAATCCTTCATGTGTTTGTGGATAACTCAGCAATTTGGCATCAAACACCTTTGCAAATGGGCTTTGCAGATAGTGCTAGTGGTAAAGAACATGCCTGCCAATGCATAAGAGATGCTAGTTTGATCCCTGGGTTGGAAAGATCTCCTGGTGGAAGGCGTGGCAACCTACTCCAGTATTCTTGCTTGGAAAATTCCATGAATAGAGGAGCTTGGTGGGCTCCCTAGGGTCGTAAATAGTAGGATATGACTGAAGCAACTTGGTATGTATGCACGCATCTTTGCACAGAGCGTCCATTTGATTTTTGCTACGTCATAACAGAACATGTTTACTGGATGCCTACAGTACCTTAAAATTGAACACCTGGATTCACCTAATAATTATTTTTCTCGCCTCATGTCAAAGAAGAAGAAAAAGCTACTGACAGTTTGTAAGTGTTAATCTCTGTGAGAGCTTTCTGATGATCATTTTTACTATTTTAATTATCAGAACTGGAAGGTTCATAATGAGAAACCTAAAGCTAAATAACATTTTTGGTAATTCTCCCGCATCAGAGGAGGTCCAGAAATTACATTTTTATTACAAAGGTAAGACCATTCTCACCATTCATGCTGAAGTTATTACCTGCAATTATATTCCACAAATCTCTTCTCTCATCTGTAGGTCTCCCTAATTTCTTCACATGAAATAGCTTTATTCATTAAACATATTACTTTTCAGCTCACTGCTGACCTTTTTTGTTTCATTCTTTGATGCTTTTATTCTAAAACAAATCTTGGTCTTGCTGCTTTTTTAAAGAAACTCACTGTGGATAATTGATTGTAAATAATCTAATCTGTGTATCAGAATAGAAAATTTCAATACTATTTATGATACAAAAACATTGCAAAGTAGGAATAAGATAGAATTTTAATTTGAAGGAGAGTATTGGTCTTAAAAAAAAAAAAAAAACAACTACGACAAACATCCAACATTTGGGGACATTAAATAAGCTTACTTCCTATTTCACTCTGAAAATGTAAGCTATCTGAAGGGAACTTCCTTAGACTATTACAACTATGTCTACCAATTTCCAGTACCCATTCAGATATCTGTTATCTTCTTCAGTTCAGTTCATTCGCTCAGTGGTGTCTGACTCTCTGCGACCCCATGAATCACAGCATGCCAGGCCTCCCTGTCCATCACCAACTCCTGGAGTTCACCCAAACCCATGTCCATCGAGTCGGTGATGCCATCCAGCCATCTCATTTTCTGTCATCCCCTTCTCCTCCCACCCCCAATCCTTCCCAGATCAGAGTCTTTTCCAGTGAGTCAACTCGTCACATGAGGTGGCCAAAGTATTGGAGTTTCAGCTTCAGCATCAGTCCTTCCAATGAACACCCAGGATTGATCTCCTTTAGAATTTGATATTAACCAGGGGCAAAATTAGATGATGAATAGGAAAGGGGATACTTACCATTTTTAAAGAAGCTACAGATTTTGAAATTTTTCAAGTCTACTTTATAACATTGTAATAAATCACAAAAATATAACTAACAAATCTCAGTAAACATGACCTTTTTAAGAAAATTTGTAAATATCACTCTATTTTTCTCTGTCACATTTCTTTAATTTAGAAAAATAAATGGAATGCAAATATTGCTCTCATGTTGAATCAACCAGTCATAAGTACTTACAGTCCCAAGGGTTTTTCACCTTAAATACTCAAACTCTCCAAAAATTTTAGATATCCATTAGCTAAATACTTCTTAATATTTTAACATTATGTTTATTTTTTATATTTGTATAATGAGATATTTATTTTGTTTTTCTTTGTTTGTTTGTTTTGTTTTTTTTGTCGATATATTTTAGTTTTATTAATTGTGTTTTATGAAGTCATTTTTTCTAATTAATTTATTTTTTATTGGCCGCAAATTATTTTACAGTATTATATTGGTTGGTTTTGCCATTTATTTTGAATACTTACTGTGCTTATATGTAAAACATAACATATGCTATTGGCTTAATTATATATGTGAGGTCTCAGAAAGTTTTCTGAAATACAGAATGATAAGAAAAATTGTATGCATATGTATGCATGTGTAGTTTTAATACATATGTTCATATTTCTCTTTTTTTGTATTTACATGTATTCAGACATGAAAATATATCTCAGTTGAGGCTATTAATATTATTCCAATCTGAAATGTGGGCAATCCATGCCATATTTGCCATTATGACAACACTAAACAATAGACAGTTCAGTTCAGTTCAGTTCAGTCGCTCAGTCGTGTCCAACTCTCTGCGACCCCATGAATCACAGCACTCCAGGCCTCCCTGTCCATCACCAACTCCCTGAGTTCACTCAAACTCATGTCCATAGAGTCGGTGATACCATCCAGCCATCTCATTCTCGGTGGTCCCCTTCTCCTCCCGCCCCCAACTTTTCCCAGCATCAAAGTCTTTTCCAGTGAGTCAACTCGTCGCATGAGGTGGCCAAAGTATTGCAGTTTCAGCTTTAGCATCAGTCCTTCCAATGAACACCCAGGATCGATCTCCCTTAGAATGGACTGGTTGGATCTCCTTGCGGTACAAGGGACTCTCAAGAGTCTTCTCCAACACCACAGTTCAAAAGCATCAATTCTTCGGCGATCAGCTTTCTTCACAGTCCAACTCTCACATTCATACATGACCACGGGAAAGACCATAGCCTTGACTAGACGGACCTTTGTTGGCAAAGTAATGTCTCTGCTTTTTAATATATTATCAAAGTTGGTCATAATTTTCCTTCCAAGGAGTAAGCATCTTTTAATTTCATGGCTGCAATCAGCATCTGCAGTGATTTTGGAGCCCAAAAAAAGAAAGTCTGACACTGTTTCCACTGTTTTTCCATCTATTTCCCATGAAGTGATGGGACCAGATGCCATGATCTTTGTTTTCTGAATGTTGAGCTTCAAGCCAACCTTTTCACTCTCCTCTTTCACTTTCATCAAGAGGCTTTTGAGCTCCTCTTCACTTTGTGCCATAAGGGTAGTGTCATCTGCATATCTGAGATTATTGATATTTCTCCCAGCAATCTTGATTCCAGCTTGTGCTTCTTCCAGCCCAGCGTTCCTCGTGATATACTCTCCATATAAGTTAAATAAGCAAGGTGACAATATACAGCCTTGACGCACTCCTTTTCCTATTTGGAACCAGTCGGTTGTTCCATGTCCAGTTCTGACTGTTGCTTCCTGACCTGCAGACAGGTTTCTCAAGAGGCAGGTCAGGTGGTCTGGTATTCCCATCTCTTTCAGAATTTTCCAGTTTATTGTGATCCACACAATCAAAGGCTTTGGCATAGTCAATGAAGCAGAAATAGATGTTTTTCTGGAACTCTCTTGCTTTCTCCATGATCCAGCAGATGTTGGCAATTTGATCTCTGGTGCCTCTGCCTTTTATAAAACCTGCTTGAACATCTGGGAGTTCACGATTCATGTATTGCTGAAGCCTGGCTTGGATAATTTTGAGCATCGAGACAGCAAAAGAGACACAGGTGTATAGAACAGTCTTTGGGACTCTGTGAGAGAGGTGACGGTGGGATGATTTGGGAGAATGGCATTGAAGCATGTATATTATCATACGTGAAACGAATCACCAGTCCAGTTTCTATGCATGATACAGGATGCTTGGGCCTGGTGCACAGGGATGACCTGGAGGGAGGATATGGGGAGGAGGGAGGTGGGAGGGGGTTTCAAGAAGGGGAACACATGTACACCCAGGGCAGATTCATGTCAATGTATGGCAAAACCAACCAATATAATATTGAAAAATAATTAGCCGCCAATAAAAAAAAGTGAAAATAAAAATAATGGATGAATCTAGGCAAAGAATATATCAGATTTCTTGCAACTTTTCTAAGGATCTAAATGATTTTTGTTTCAAAATAAAAACCTTAAGTAAAGTTTTAACTCTGGTTTAAATATCAGACAGTCAATCTCAGGATTATGTTGGCATTTAGTGGCAAAAACATATTATTCAGCAATTTTGAGAAAACTACCAGTAGTAATTTTTTAAAGAAAGAAAGTAAATTGTGAAGATGATGTATATATCCTTTACAAAATACTTTAAAAATAAACACAATAGGGATATCACTGATATAATCCTGAAGAAATGTGGTTGATCAAATGGTGGAAGGAGATATCACATATCAGAAGCTTTGAACTTGTTGTTAGAAGACATGAATTCTACTCTTCTACCAATATTTACTGGTCTTTCCTGATAGCTCCATGATAAACAATCCACCTGCCAATGCAGGTGACACAGGAAATGTGAGTTCGAACCCTGGGTTTGGAAGATGCCCTAGAGGGGGAAATGGCAACCCTCTCCAGTATTCTTGCCTGAAAATCTCATGGACAGAGGAGCCTGGCGGGTTACGGTCCATGGAGTCGCAAAGAGTTGGATACAACTGAGCAATGACCAACCAATACTTACCAGCTATGTATCCTTGAATAATAAAACTCTTTAAGCTATAAAAAAAAAAAAAAAGAAAGTGGACTACATAATGCCTATGTAGAATGAACATGATTTATTTAGATAACTGTTGATATGTAATACAGTAGTTAATTTCCCACAAAAAGCACTAATGGCCCAGGAAAGGACATAAAAGGTAAAAGTATCTTACTCATCTGACAGAGCAGAGTCTTCTGATTTTAAATTTACTCATTTAATTTTCTCTATGTACACTTGGTGTCATAACTAGCATTAAACTTCTGCTGCAGAATTGTTCACAAATATTTAAATGGCTGAAGTTTCTAACTGCCTTAGTGCTAGTCAGTTCAGTTCAGTTAGTGCTAGTAGTTGTGGCTTTTTCTCTCTCTTATATGAACTAATTCACTAAGAGAACAGAAGGAAAAAAGGCTCAGGCATCCATCAGGAAGGACACAGGTAGGATCACTGAAAGGTTATTTTTCCAAATTCCCAAAATAGTAGGAGTATATAAGTTGAAACATTTAGGGAAATCAGCAGAGCAATATTGAGGGGAGTAAAAGATCTGAAATCTGAAGAGAACACATTTCTCAGACCGTAAAGGAAAATAATATGCTTAAATAGATGAAAAAATAAACATTTATTGTTGGAGTAAATAACAATGATGGATAAAAATGCAGTAACCAGAGGGATGGGATGGGGAGGGAGGTGGGAGGGGGTTCAATATGGGGAACACATGTACACCCGGGGCAGATTCATGTCAATGTATGGCAAAACCAATACAATAATGTAAAGTAATTAGCCTCTAATTAAAATAAATATTTTTTTTAATGCGGTGGATTCAAGGAATTTAACTTGGAAGGTAATTAGAATTGATTTTTAATCTATTAATTTAATATTAAAATATAATTAGAAAACTGCATATAATGCGGCTAAGTAGCGTCAGTCGTGTCCAACTCTGTGTGACCCCACAGACGGCAGCCCACCAGGCTCCTCTGTCCCTGGGATTCTCCAGGCAAGAATACTGGAGTGGGTTGCCATTTCCTTTTGCAGCATATAATGACACCCTTATTATTAATTTCTCATATAATTTTGAATATTGTATTTATTTTATAATTCTATTATATAAACTATTATATAATAATTACATCAGCTTTAAATTAGACACAGAAATTTCTATATTATTTTCTGAATGATCAATGCTGGAATAATGTTGCTGCAAAATGAATGGGAAGAAAACAGTGAGTAATGGTAAGAGCGAGAAGGCAAAATTTCCAGGGTGCCAGGTCCAAAACATGGTTCAGAGCCCTCAGTTAATGGTGTGAAGGACCCTCAGATATCTTCTGTACACCTCCAGCATCTGAAAAATATAGCTGTCAGGGAAGGGAAGTCTGTGAGATATTTTCTCAGAAATATGAACAGAACAAGCTGTTTTCAGGAAAAACATATGAAGGCAAAACTTATAGGGAGAGCTAGGCCTATGATTTGCCTATCTGTGGAGTCTTTACTGCAGGAAAATACAATTCAAGATTCTATGTTATGTTAGCATGTTGGTTCCACCAATACAAATTAATTACACTGGATAAGTAATAAAATTATCCTCAAACATCATCTTTTCCTGAACAAATATTTAGGTGATAAATAATACGATGTTGTGGGATTTAAATTGATTTTTAATGTTGATTTTTCTTTATTATTTCAAAATGCATGTTGAAGATAAAAAGTCTCTACTATCTTCATACATTATTAATGAATAGGGTTGATACAATTTTTCATTTAACATGCTGTAAAAATTCTTCACCAAGTATGTCCTTATGTTATTAGTGTTTTATTCATAGCATATTTTGTTATTAATTTATAATAGATTGAGTTGCATGAACATTTTATTCAACATTTTAGATATTTCTGAATTTTAATAAATGAAATATCATCTTCCATAAAACTTGCATCACTTTATTTCACTCTTAGAAAAATTTTTAAGGTTGAGATTACTTGTACAAAAAACATAGTCATTTTTATGACTCTAAAAATATTTGTTAAAACATTTCCCAATTAGATACTATGAAATAAGCTGTTTCATTGCAATTTAGAAGACATCATTTTTGAAAATTTTATTTAATTGGAGGCTAATTACTTTACATTATTGTATGGGTTTTGCCAAACATTGACATGAATCTGCCCTGGGTGTACATGTGTTCCCCATCCGGAACCCCCCTCCCACATCCCTCCCCATCCCATCCCTCTGGTTCATCCCAGTACACCAGCCCCAAGCATCCTGTATCATGCATCAAACCTGGAATGGCGATTCATTTTACATATGATAATATACATGTTTCAAAGCCATTCTCCCAAATCATCCCACCCTCGCCCTCTCCCACAGACTCCAAAAAACTGTTCTATACATCTGTGTCTCTTTTGCTGTCTCATATACAGGGTTATTGTTACCATCTTTCTAAATTCCATATGTATGTGTTAGTATATTGTATTGGTATTTTTCTTTCTGGCTTACTTCACTCTGTATAATAGGCTCCAGTTTCATCCACCTCATTAGAACTGATTCAAATGTATTCTTTTTTTAATTGCTAAGTATATATTGTATATATTTTATTGTTCCATTGTATATATTTTATTATTAAGATAGATTGTTCAATGCACTTTGTATGTGTGAACACTATTTAAAAAAATAAAGCTTATATCAATATTCCACATCTTCCTGTTGAATTATACATTACAAAGCAGTTCTTAATAACTGTCTTATTTGACTGTCACAGGTCAACAGCTTGAACAAATGGTACTCTATTTTATCAGAGAGGACTCAGAAGCTTCGTGGTTTCTTCAGTGACACATGACTATAAATTTGTAGCTTCAAGATTCTTTTATATTGGAAACTGAACAATTACTATATTATTTTAATTAGCTTTTCATTTTGGAATAATTTAAAACTAATAGAAAAGCTGCCAATAGAGTTTCTGTCTACTTCTAAATTATTTTCCCCTAATAATTATCATCTAGCATTCAGTTCAGTTCAATTCAGTTCAGTCGCTCAGTCATGTCCGACTCTCCGCGACCCCATGAGTCACAGCACACCAGGCCTCCCTGTCCATCTCCAACTCCCAGAGTTCAAACTCATGTCCACAGAGTTGGTGATGCCATCCAGCCATCTCATTCTCTGTCATCCCCTTCTCCTCCCGCCCCCAACCTTTCCCAGCATCAGAGTCTTTTCCAGTGAGTCAACTCATCGCATGAGGTGGCCAAAGTATTGCAGTTTCAGCTTCAGCATCAGTTCTTCCAATGAAAACCCAGGATTGCTGCCAGCAAATTTGGAAAATTCAGCAGTGGCCACAGGACTGGAAAAGGTCAGTCTTCATTCCAATCCCAAAGAAAGGCAATGCCAAAGAACGCTCCAACTACCGCACAATTGCACTCATCTCACACGCTAGTAAAGTCATGCTCAAAATTCTCCAAGCCAGGGTCCGCGCGGCACCGACGCGGGGAGCGCGCTTCGCGCTGAGTCAGCGGCGAAGGCCGCGGCGGCGTTAGCCGGCCCTCAAGCTCTTATCCTTCCTGGGGCGCCAACCCCGCCCGCCAGCTTGCTAGCTTGCCTGCCCGGCGCCTCGCAAGAAAAGGCGCCAGGAGACGCAGAGCGGCGAGAGGCGTGCGACCCCGGCCAGCTCCGTCTCCAGCGTTAGCGCCGCGGCCGTGGCGGAGGACGACGGTGACGAGGACGAGGGCCGCTCTTCTCACTCCCTGCTTGCGGCGCGGCTCCACTGACCGGCCCTCGGAGTGCAGGCGGGCAGGCGGGATGGAGTGATAGGGAAGATGTTTGTGGATTCTTCTGTGGGATTCGAGGGCACACCTATTGTAATCAGAAAACTCCAAGTATAGCAGCAGGAATGGATGAACAGGCTCTCTTAGGTCTAAATCCAAATGCTGATTCAGACTTCAGACAAAGGGCCCTGGCCTATTTTGAACAGTTAAAGATTTCCCCAGATGCCTGGCAGGTGTGTGCAGAAGCTCTGGCTCAAAGGACATACAGTGATGATCATATTAAGTTTTTCTGCTTCCAAGTACTGGAACATCAAGTTAAATACAAATATTCAGAACTAACTACTGTTCAACAACAACTAATTAGGGAGACGCTCGTATCTTGGCTTCAAGCTCAGATGCTGAATCCCCAACCAGAGAAGACCTTCATACGAAATAAAGCTGCCCAAGTCTTCGCCTTGCTTTTTGTTACAGAATATCTCACTAAATGGCCCAAGTTTTTTTTTTGACATTCTCTCAGTAGTGGACCTAAATCCAAGGGGAGTAGATCTGTACCTCCGAATTCTCATGGCTATTGATTCAGAGTTGGTGGATCGTGATGTGGTTCACACCTCAGAGGAGGCTCGTAGGAATACTCTCATAAAGGATACCATGAGGGAACAGTGCATTCCAAACTTGGTGGAATCATGGTACCAAATCCTACAAAATTATCAGTATACCAATTCAGAAGTGACATGCCAGTGCCTTGAAGTAGTTGGGGCTTATGTCTCTTGGATAGACTTATCCCTTATAGCCAATGATAGGTTTATAAATATGCTGCTAGGTCATATGTCAATAGACGTTCTACGGGAAGAAGCCTGTGATTGTTTATTCGAAATTGTAAATAAAGGAATGGATCCTGTTGATAAAATGAAACTGGTAGAATCTTTGTGTCAAGTGTTACAGTCTGCTGGGTTTTTCAGCATTGATCGGGAAGAAGATGTTGACTTCCTGGCCAGATTTTCTAAACTGGTCAATGGAATGGGACAGTCATTGATAGTTAGCTGGACTAAATTAATTAAAAATGGGGATATCAAGAATGCTCAGGAGGCCCTGCAAGCTATTGAAACAAAGGTGGCGCTGATGTTGCAGCTCCTCATTCATGAGGATGATGACATCTCTTCTAACATTATTGGATTTTGTTACGATTATCTTCATATTTTGAAACAGCTTACAGTGCTTTCAGATCAACAAAAAGCTAATGTAGAGGCAATCATGTTGGCCGTTATGAAAAAATTAACTTATGATGAAGAATGTAACTTCGAAAATGAGGGTGAAGACGAAGCCATGTTTGTAGAATATAAAAAACAACTGAAGTTATTGTTGGACAGGCTTGCTCAAGTTTCACCAGAGTTACTACTGGCTTCTGTGCGCAGAGTGTTCAGTTCTACACTGCAGAATTGGCAGACTACACGGTTTATGGAAGTTGAAGTGGCAATAAGATTGCTGTATATGTTGGCAGAAGCTCTTCCAGTATCTCATGGTGCTCACTTCTCAGGTGATGTTTCAAAAGCTAGTGCTTTGCAGGATATGATGCGAACTCTGGTAACATCAGGAGTTAGTTCCTATCAGCACACATCTGTGACATTGGAGTTCTTTGAAACTGTTGTTAGATATGAAAAGTTTTTCACGGTTGAACCTCAGCACATTCCGTGTGTACTAATGGCTTTCTTAGATCACAGGGGTCTGCGTCATTCTAGTGCTAAAGTCCGGAGCAGAACCGCTTACCTATTCTCCAGATTTGTTAAATCTCTCAATAAACAAATGAATCCTTTCATTGAGGATATTCTGAATAGAATACAAGATTTATTAGAGCTTTCTCCACCTGAGAATGGTTACCAGTCTTTGTTGAGCAGCGATGATCAATTATTTATCTATGAGACAGCTGGAGTGCTAATTGTTAACAGTGAGTATCCAGCAGAGCGGAAGCAGGCGTTAATGAGGAATCTGTTGACTCCACTCATGGAGAAGTTTAAAATTCTGTTAGAAAAATTGATGCTGGCACAGGACGAAGAAAGGCAGGCATCTCTAGCAGACTGTCTCAACCATGCTGTTGGATTTGCTAGTCGAACCAGCAAAGCTTTCAGCAACAAGCAGACTGTGAAGCAATGTGGCTGTTCCGAAGTTTACCTGGACTGTTTACAGACATTCTTGCCAGCTCTGAGTTGTCCCTTACAAAAGGATATTCTCAGAAGTGGAGTCCGCACTTTCCTTCATCGCATGATTATTTGCCTGGAGGAAGAAGTCCTTCCCTTCATTCCATCTGCTTCAGAACACATGCTCAAAGACTGTGAAGCAAAAGACCTCCAGGAGTTCATTCCTCTTATCAACCAGATTACAGCCAAATTTAAGATACAGGTATCCCCATTTTTACAACAAATGTTCATGCCTCTTCTTCATGCAATTTTTGAAGTTTTGCTCCGACCAGCAGAGGAAAACGACCAATCTGCTGCTTTAGAGAAGCAGATGTTGCGGAGGAGTTACTTTGCTTTCCTGCAAACAGTCACAGGCAGTGGAATGAGTGAAGTCATAACAAATCAAGGTGCAGAGAATGTAGAACGAGTGCTGGTTACTGTTATTCAAGGAGCAGTCGAATATCCAGATCCCATTGCTCAGAAAACATGTTTTATTATACTTTCCAAGTTGGTAGAACTCTGGGGAGGTAAAGATGGACCAGTGGGATTTGCTGATTTTGTTTATAAGCACATTGTCCCCGCATGTTTCCTAGCACCTTTAAAACAAACCTTTGACCTGGCAGATGCACAAACAGTATTGGCTTTATCTGAGTGTGCGGTGACACTGAAAACAATTCATCTCAAACGGGGCCCAGAATGTGTTCAGTATCTTCAACAGGAATACCTGCCTTCCTTGCAAGTAGCTCCAGAGATAATTCAAGAGTTTTGTCAAGCGCTTCAGCAGCCTGATGCTAAAGTTTTTAAAAACTACTTAAAGGTGTTCTTCCAGAGAGCAAAGCCTTGAGGACTAGATCTCCCCGTGCCTACTTCATGATCAAGAATTCCAGTTAATAATTTATAAAGAAACAATTTTTTGTGTGCTGTTCACACTGGTCTTTTTAACATTGCTTTGAGCTTATTGCGGTATATGTATTGGGATTTTTTTCTGTAAAATTGGTGTAATTTTCCCTAAATTACAGGTATGTGACAACATAGAGAAGTTGCATGCCGATTAAATTGTTCTGTATAAAAATGCTGTTGTAAGATACAGCAGAGCTATCCTAGTACCTTTTTTTTTTAAACTTGAAACTTTTAAGTCCTTTATAAAGACCATAGCAAGAAAACAGTGTACTTCTTTTTCATTACTGAATATAAAATGTTTGAAAATTAAAATTTTTGTTTTATGTGTGGAGACTCATAAACTGTTTCATTTATGTGTGCAGACTCAAAGTGGGGGGAATAAAATCAAAATTAACTTTTTTGTAGATAGCTATTACATTTCCTTAAACTGTTTCAATGCCAATGTGTATTCTACAAAACAGAATGGTTTCATAAATTAACTGAAGAGTAGGTGCTGGTGTTATACATTTTTTATTATGAAAAAGCAAATAAATTTTACGTAGTGAAAAAAAAAAAATTCTCCAAGCCAGGCTTCAGCAATATGTGAACTGTGAACTCCCAGATGTTCAAGCAAGTTTTAGAAAAGGCAGAGGCACCAGAGATCAAATTGCCAACATCCGCTGGATCATGGAGAAAGCAAGAGAGTTCCAGAAAAACATCTATTTCTGCTTCATTGACTATGCCAAAGCCTTTGACTGTGTGGATCACAATAAACTGTGGAGCATTCTGAAAGAGATGGGAATACTAGACCACCTGATCTGCCTCTTGAGAAACATGTATGCAGGTCAGGAAGCAACAGTCAGAACTGTACATGGAACAACAGACTGGTTCCAAATAGGAAAAAGAGTCCATCAAGGCTGTATATTGTCACCTTGCTTATTTAACTTATATGCAGAGTACATCGTGAGGAACGCTGGGCTGGAAGAAGCACAAGCTGGAATCAAGATTGCTGGGAGAAATATCAATAACCTCAGATATGCAGATGACACTAACCTTATGGCAGAAAGTGAAGAGGAACTCAAAAGCCTCTTGATGAAAGTGAAAGAGGAGAGTGAGAAGGTTGACTTGAAGCTCAACATTCAGAAAACAAAGATCATCTAACATTACTAGTAGTATATTTGTCAAAACTGTGGAATGTGCATTGATTATATTACTTTTAAAGAAGCACAAGATTTTAATCATGTATCACTAACTTCCACTTCTATCACTTTTCTGTTTTAGGGGTCAGTCCAGAACAGCACAGCATGTTTAACTGCCTCTTAAATAGTTTCTAACCATAGACCTTGTGGTCGTAAACTCAGGACACTCACTTTTCCACTGCCTAAGTATTAATAGTAATTTTGGAAGAACCTTTTATCTTAAAGAAAGAACAGTTTGATTTGTTCATATTTAATGAGCATTTGATTCTAAAATAGTATTTCTTAGAAACTTCCCAGATTAGGGACGTACAGAGCCTAAGAATTTCTGGTTAGATTAGTACAGGACCTTGTTCTTTCTCTCCACTGTTTGTATTATTTGATATTCTTTGTACAATGACGCTACCTGAAAAAGAAATAGATACCTGAGGATCTGGTCTTCTTAGGTGACACTAATGGTAAAGAACCTGCCTGCCAATCCAGGAGACAGAAGAGATGCAGGTTTGATCCCTGGGTCAGGAAGATCCCCTGGAGAAGGGCGCAGAAACCCATTCCAATATTCTTGCCTGGAGAATCCCATGGACAGGGGGGCCTGACAGGCTACAGTCCATAAGGCCAGAAAGAATCGGACACAACTGAAGCAACTTAGCACCCATACATGCACACATGAGGGTCTGAAGACTATAAAATTGAATTCAGGGATTATTAAATACTTAAAAGTTTTGCAAATTTAAATGATACCATATCTTCATTGTGGTAACCAAAAAAAAAACTATTTTATATTTGTGAATATGTAAAAGGATGACTAAAGATATTTGTAAGCTTAGATCATGGTAAAGCATAAATTAGGAGTAAAAGGATTGTCATTTCTGCTCTGTGTCAAAGGCTCTGGGAATTTGTTAGCACTTATGGCGCTTTTCTCCAGTGCATGTAACTGCATTAATGGTTTTATCAATATCAATATTGCCTTATCTGATTCTTCTGAGAACCTTATCAACAGATATTGTTATTACACACAATTACAGAATAGAATCTGAGCTCTTGAGAATTTTAAGTAGCATTTCTCATCACATAATATAACTTAGTACAAGAGCTTTGATTTGAACCTAGGTCTCTATGAATCTGGACATGATGTCTTTGTTTCATTTCATTGTCTCTGCATATATTGATAGTCTTTACTCTTTAATATCTAGTCATTAACTGATCCAATGATCTTATAAGGTTTTTTTCATGTTCTTGTTTGCTTGATGACATAGCTGAATATGGAGTTCAGAGTCCAGGTGCTGTTTAGGAATGTATAGTACCCTGGAAACAATTTGTTTTAAAGTAAGTAAAACAACGTATTGTATCATTCAGTTCAGTTCAGTTCAGTCGCTCAGTCGTGTCCGACTCTTTGCGACCCGATGAATCACAGCACGCCAGGCCTCCCTGTCCATCACCAACCCCCGGAGTACACTCAAACTCATGTCCATGGTGATGCCATCCAGCCATCTCATTCTCGGTCGTCCCCTTCTCCTCCCGCCCCCAATCCTTCCCAGCATCAGAGTCTTTTCCAGTGAGTCAACTCATCGCATGAGGTGGCCAAAGTATTGGAGTTTCAGCTTTAGCATCAGTCCTTCCAATGAACACCCAGGATTGACATCCTTTAGAATAGACTGGTTGGATCTCCTTGCAGTACAAGGGTATATTTGCTAGTTTTATTCATATTTTCAATCATTTTTGTTAGGAGTCAGTGTCATTCATAAAAATGAACTCATTTTTAATTCTTTCAGAAAGCCTAATTATTCTTTTACTTCCCTATTTAACAAGCATAGATAGTATGTATATGTACACACACACACACACACACACACACACACTCACTTGCCACTTGAGTGATGAGTTTCTCATATGTTCAAGGAAGGACACAATCATATTTCCCTGATTGTTTAGCAGTAAAGTATCCACCTGCCAATTCAGGACACACTGGTTTAATCCCTGCATTGGAAGATCCCCTGGAGAAGGAAATGACAACCCACTCCAGAGTTCTTGTCTGGGAAATCCTACGAACAAAGGAGCCTGGCAGGCTACAGTCCATGGGGTCACAAAGAGTCAGACACTGAGCAACTAAACAACAACAAAGGACAGTCACTCTTCAAAGCTGTGTCTTGCTATAAGAAATGAAGTAAATAGTTGGAGTAATATCTGGATAACTAATGGAAAAGCTTTCTGTGGGTAAGCTCTTTGGCTTTTTAAGTGAGAGAAGAGTCACTAAAAACAGTAAGGGCATTTTATCATAAGCAGCAATTACACATTTTCTAATTTGACCCTCATTATAATTGTATGAAATGGGTAGGGATGTTCTATGTGAATCTTCCTGCATTGCAGAAAGTCATATACATTTGAAACAGACACACACTGCTTGATCTGATTGGGCTACCTTGAATAAATACTTAGCGATGAATAAAGCCTCAGGCTCTGGCTATAGTCAGCATTGTTTCTATTCCTTACCGATGTGGTTACTGTCAGTTTGTAGCTGTAAATAACCCAGCCATTACCTTCTGATTCTACATCACTGGCTCTGTGTCCTTCATCAAGAAGTATCAGTCAAACATGAACACAGGAATCAGGTTATAACCTCTACAGTGAATGGAGACTCTAGAGAAGCCCCTCCTGCTCTGAAGCTCTTGCTAGAAAAACTTTGCTTATTTCCCTGTAGAGTCAGTCACTTTCATGCTGGAGTCAGAGGTTCTGGGTTAAAATTCCAGAGCCAGTATCTATTATTTATTTAATTTTATCTCTTTAGGCATGGGCTTCTTACTTGTAAACTGATTAATAAGATCTAATGTGGACTGTTTCCTAACCACTTAACTCTGAACAACTTCTTCCTTGCATTATTTAACTTAGTCATCATAACAGTACATACTAGTAGGTATTACTTATTTTTGTCAGCTTCTATTCTTGTTTTTAAATAATGAGTGGAAAGAAAGCCAACTTAACACATGGATATTTATTATGTATTAGTCTACAGCAAGGTGTGTCCCCAACTTTCTTTCTTTTTTTTTTTAAGAATGAATTAGTTGATTTTAAAGTGTCAGTTTTGTCTAGATTTTAAAGAAATAACTAGGAGTATAGCCATGATCTAAGCACTTCTTCAGCTTTGTCTTATTTCTTCTATCTGTAGATAAGGAAGCTACCTGATCACGGATGGCATGCAATCCCCCTTTCTCCCACCCATGCACATGGCAGGCATGACCAATAAACTGCTCTTTTCCTTTCCTCAGAACATGGACGTGGCTTCAGAATTCTTCTCACAATTCACTCCAGGAAACCACTACTATTAATATATGACCAGAGTTGACAGTTGAGATAACAACTCTTTCTTATCCCCACCCCAGGTGGATCCCTACCCTTCTCCTACATTGAAGCTTTATCTTAAAACATTTAACAATTTATCTAAACTTCAATTCTTCCTGGTATCCCCCTACCGCCTTCAACAAATTTCTAGCTTTGTGTTCTCAATGAAAAAGCAAGCACAAGAACATGTCAATTTTTCACATGGAAGCACCAATTTGTTGATGACTCTCATGACTCCCAAAATTGGTCTGAGACACAATTTCTTTCTTCTAACTATATATTCTACATGCTCACTGAGGTACCTTTCACCTTTTCCTTGGAAATTATGCAAAACCAAAGCTTTGTAACTGAGTTTGTCCTCCTGGGGATTTCACAGAATCCAACTGAAAGGTCACGCTGACAGCGGGCGAGAAACACAGGCCAGGAGAGCGTCCGTATACACAGGCCAGGAGAGCGTCCGTATACCGGGCCGGAAGAGCGTCACTATACCGGGCCGGAAGAGCGTCAGTATTTCCGGAAAACATCCACCAATCGGTGGCCTGTTGCCTGGTCAACGGACAGGCATAAAGGCATCTCGGCGTTGGCCAATTAAAAACCCACACAGGGTCAAAAAGAACCAACCTCCCATCACCGAGTTCAATCTATACCATAAATAATAAAGATCTGCCACATTCCCAGTCGCAGGGGTATAAAAGTGCCAGGCTCCTTTGTTCCCATCGCAGACTCCCGCCCTTGCCTGCTCGCGCTTGGGAGTGCTGCCCGAGAGCGATTGCCCAATAAAGCCTTTGTGATCACTCACTCCGGCGTTTCTTACTATCTTGCCGCGGCGTTTTTCTTACATTTGGCGCCCAACGTGGGGCTCGAGGTGAGGGCCCCGGCCCACGCCGCGCGGGCCCCCTCGAGCTCTATCGCCGCGGCCAAAAACGCCGCACCCGCAGACCAACCTCCCGGACGACAGGCGACGGGGTAAGTCCCTTCGGCTTTGGATCCCGCCACCCTAGGCGACCATTTCCTAGGGGCCAGATAATCGGTGCGCACTTATCGGGCTCCTCTCCGGCAACTGTGCCTTCCCGGTTCTCGGCTCGTGCAGGAGACGTCCTAATCGGCTGAGTAACCCCCGGTCTCTTGTGAGACCTCTGCCACCTCTGTTCGCCCGGGGACGCCTGGACAATAGAGGTTGGCCTCCGGCCTCCACTGAGGCCTCCAATCCGGCTACCTCTGCTTGCCCAGGGACGCCCGGGCAGTAGGGACTAGCCCCACGTGGTCGCCATGGGATCGACTGCTTCCAAACCCGAGCCAGATTGGTCTACTCCAATCCAATGCCTGATAGCCAATCTAAAAAATTTGGGGCTAGCAGGCTATATCAGGCCAAAACGCCTCACCTTTCTGTGTTCAGAGGCATGGCCCCAATATTCCCTCGATAATGATTCCCATTGGCCTCCCGCCGGGACACTAGACTTTGATGTCCTCCGTGACCTAGATAATTACTGTCGGAGAACGGGAAAATGGTCTGAGGTCCCCTATGTACAGGCTTTCTGGTCACTGCGCTCCCGTCCCACCCTCTGTGCTTCCTGCTCCCCGAGTCAGATCATGCTCACCATGGCTCCTAAACAACCCCCTCACTCAACCCCCAAATCTCCCGAACGGCCGCCTGATTCCGAACCTTCTGCCTTCTCTATCCCTCCGGAAGACTTGGTAGCCCCCCCACCTTACGCCACCCCGACTCCAGCGACACCTCCCCTCTCTTCCCCTACGACCCCCACTTCATCCCCGGCTTCCCAGCTTGACACGCGGCACACACATTCTTCGCCGGCCCCTATCCTATATCCCCCGCTGCCCCCCTTAACACCCACCTCGTCACCAGTGAGCTCTCACACCCGGTCACACGGATTACCGCCTCAAGATTTTTCTCCAACGACCCCGGCCCCTCTGCTGCCTCTAAGGTAGGTTGCGGTAGCAGGCGAGGGCATGGCACAAGTCCACGTTCCCTTCTCCCTTCAGGACCTAGCTCAGATCGAGGCTAAACTTGGGTCGTTTTCATCTAACCCCACCCAATATATCAAGCAGTTTACCCAGCTAACCCGCTCCTACGCCTTGACCTGGCAGGACATCTATGTGGTTTTGGGCTCTACCACCACCCCAGAAGAGAGGCAGGCCATTTGGGCGGCTGCCAAGGCCCGGGCCGATCAGAGACATTTTGCTAACCCCTCCCCTGAGCGCCCCCCGGGGGGGCAGGCCGTCCCCGACACAGACCCCGAATGGGACTATCAGGATGCAGGGGGAGGCCAACTCAGGGTCAAATACATGGTTGAATGCCTCCTAGATGGCATGGAAGCCACTTCTAACAAGGTGGTTAATCTCCTTAAGCTAGATGAGATCACCCAGGGCCCAAACGAAAACCCCGCCCTTTTTCTTAATAGGCTGACAGAGGCCCTTATCCAATACACCCGCATGACCCCAGACTCCCCAGCCGGAACGATAACCCTAGCTGACCGTTTTATTTCCCAATCCGCCCCCGACATCCGGAAAAAGCTGGCCAAGGCTGAAGGCGGCCCTCAGACTCCCATACGAGACCTGGTAAAAATGGCCTTTAAAGTCTACAATGCCCGGGAGGAGACCGCAGAGGCTAGCCGCAAGGCTAGGCTAAAACAAAAGGCCGAACTCATCAACCAACAAACCCAAGCCCTGGTAGCAGCCCTGCGGCCGGCACCGGGCTCGGGCCCACAAAAGCCCCCACCGGGGGCCTGCTTCAAGTGCGGCAAAGAGGGACACTGGGCTAAAATGTGTCCTAACCCAAAGGCACCCACGAGGCCCTGCCCTAGATGCAAACAGCGCGGACATTGGGCGAGTGACTGTTCCTCGGCCTCTCGGGCCCTGACCCCTGGGGGTAAGGGACCAGAGCGACCCAAAAAGACTCCAAGCCCAGACTCCGCCCTACAACTGCTAACCTTCGATGAAGACTGAAGCCGCCCAGACTCGGAAACCCCGATAACCCAAGCCGAGCCCAGGGTAATGCTCCAGGTAGCGGGTAAGTCAATTGACTTTTTGGTTGACACGGGGGCTACCTATTCGGTCCTTCCTTCCTTCGGAGGCACTTTGTGTCCTTCCCAGGTCTCGGTAATGGGAATTGATGGCCAACCGTCACAGCCTTTGGAGACCAAGCCCTTAAACTGTCAATTAGACGATTACCTGTTTACCCACTCCTTTTTGGTCATCCCCTCCTGCCCAACTCCCCTGCTGGGTAGAGATATCCTAACAAAACTCAGGGCCACACTCCATTTGGCCCCAAGGCCTTCTCCCTCCACAGGCAGATTTCTAATGATGCTCATAGGGCCATCTAACCCCCAAGTAGACCCTCAAGTTTGGGACACCAATATCCCAACAATAGCCCAACATCAAACCCCAATCCTCATCCATTTAAAAAACCCCACCCGGTTTCCGGCTCGTGCCCAGTTCCCACTGTCTCAGGCTAACCTCCGCGGACTCAAGCCAATAGTCGATCGCCTTCTAGGACAAGGCCTATTAGTCCCCACTACGTCTCCATGCAACACCCCCATCCTTCCAGTCCGCAAAGCCTCGGGGGCCTATCGGCTGGTCCAGGACCTTCGACTAATTAACGAGGCAGTTATCCCCGCACACCCACTGGTCCCTAACCCCTATACTCTGCTTTCTCACATACCCCCAGGCACCACCCATTTCACCGTGATCGATCTTAAAGATGCTTTCTTTACCATCCCCATCCACTCAGACTGCCAATTCTTGTTCGCCTTCACTTGGACTGATCCCGACACCAAACAAGTCACCCAGCTCACATGGACGGTTTTGCCTCAAGGGTTCCGAGACAGCCCCCACTACTTCGGCCAAGCCTTGGCCAGGGACCTGGCCCTCTGTCCACTTAATCCTAGTACCTTGCTCCAATATGTAGATGACCTCTTACTCTGCAGCCCTTCCAGGCAACTTTCTAAACAACACACCATAACCCTCCTAAATTTCCTGGCCTCTAAAGGCTATCGGGCCTCACAATCTAAAGCCCAACTCACCCAGTCCTCAGTCACCTACCTGGGGTTACATATTACCCCTACCACCAGGGCCCTCACAACCGACCGCCGCAAACTCCTTCAGTCTATCCAGCCCCCGACCAACGGAGACCAGATTTTGTCTTTCCTAGGTCTGGCAGGGTTTTTCCGGCATTGGGTGCCCAACTATGCCTCACTGGCAAGACCCCTCTACACAGCAGCTAAAGAGACCCCAAAGGGGCCACTTTCCTCACCAAACGAGGTTACCCGAGCCTTCCTCCTGCTACGCTCCACCTTGACATCTGCTGCCCCTCTGTTCCTGCCTAACCCCAACTATCCATATCATTTATACACAGATGAAAAAGGGGGGATAGCCTTTGGGGCCCTAGTACAACCGGTGGGCCCTGAATTACTGCCCGTGGCCTTCATCTCCAAACAACTTGATCCCACTGCCAGAGGATGGTTTCCCTGCCTGCGAGCGCTAGCAGCCGCAGCAGCAGTCTATACAGACGCAAAGAAACTAATCCTAGGTCAGCCCCTAACCATCTTCTCTCCACACCACCTCAGCGATCTCTTGGCTTCTAGATTCCTTTCTGACCTCAGTGATTCCAGACTACAACAATTTCACCTGATATTCCTAGACAACCCACAGGTCACCGTGGCACGCAGTTCTCAGCTAAATCCAATATCAGCGCTCCCCTCTCTCTCTCTTTCTCTCTCTCCAGAGATCCCAGCTCATCAATGCACCGAACTTTTAGACTCTCTGACACAACCTTCCCCAAACCTCTTTGCAGAGCCCCTGCCAGACCCCGACATAACCATGTTTGTTGATGGGAGCTCCAAAAAAGACTTAAACGGACACCGAACAGCAGCCTACGCAGTAGTAACCCTACAAAGAGTCCTTGAGGCTCAACCCTTGCCCCTGGGGACGACCTCCCAGAGGGCAGAACTGACCGCGTTAACCCGAGCTCTACACCTGGCAAAAAATAAGAGAGCAAACATCTACACTGATTCCAAATACGCCTTTCTAATTGCCCACTCACACGCGGCAATCTGGAAAGAAAGAGGTTTCCTCACAACCAGGGGCTCCCCAGTATGCAATGCCTTCCATATCACCAAACTGTTAGAGGCCATCCCCCTGCCAAAACAAGTAGCTATCATACACTGCCGAGGACACCAGGCGGCCCAAGACAAGGTAACTCAAGGTAATAATTTGGCCGATCGGGTGGCCCGGCAGACAGCCTTACAGCAAGAGGTGGCCCCTCTACTGGCCTTGGAAACCTCCTTCTTCCCCAGGTACACCCCAGCAGAGGCCAAGGCCCTGCTCGCCCAGGAGGGGACACAGGCACACTCCTCCGGATGGATCACACTCCGTGATAAGCTGGTCCTACCTGAACAACAGGCTATTGCCATCATAAAACAAATACATGACACCCTTCATATCGGACCGCGAGCTCTCCTAACTTTCCTCAGTCCGCTCTTCTCTTCTCTACACCTCAGGCAGACTATCCAAACCGTGCATCGCTCCTGCCTGACCTGTGCAATCATCTCCCCACAAGGAGGGCTCCGGCCTCCCCAAAAAACCCACCAGCTGAGAGGACATCTACCCGGCCAAGACTGGCAGGTGGACTTCACCCACATGCCCAGACATCGGGCTTATCGCTATCTGCTGGTACTCATTGATACATTCTCAGGATGGGTCGAGGCCTTCCCTACCGCTCACGAAACAGCAACCGTGGTGGCCGAAACACTGGTCAAACACATCATCCCCCGGTTTGGACTCCCCACCTCCCTTCAATCCGATAACGGACCTGCTTTTGTTTCGCAGATAACCCAACAGGTGGCTACGGCCCTCAACATCACCTGGCACCTCCATATTCCATACCGACCTCAATCCTCGGGTAAGGTAGAACGGGCCAACGGGATTCTCAAGACCCATCTCACCAAACTTGCCTCAGAAGTGCGGCACTCCTGGGTCGACCTCCTTCCCTTGGCTCTGACCCGCATCCGCACGACACCGCACTCAAAAACAGGTTTGACCCCCTTCGAGCTGCTATATGGCAGGCCCTTCCTGTTAACACATCTGCCTTCTGGGAAATCCCCCCCTTTGGCTGAATATCTTCCCCTCTTCACCCGCCTGCGAACTCTGCTCAGAGAACACGCAGATCGGGTACTACCACAACCAGGAAAAGACGACGGCTCTCTCCAGCCGCTATCACCGGGAGACCAAGTGCTACTTAAAACCCTGTCTCCGGGGCCCCTCCAACCTCGCTGGATGGGTCCCCATACGGTAATCCTAACTACCCCCACAGCAGCCAAACTCTCAGGCCTAGAGGCTTGGTACCACGTAACCAGACTCAAACGGGCCCCCCCCAGTCTCCCAAAAGAAAAGGGCCCAGGCCTAACTTCAGACCAAAAGGCCCCACCTAAATATACATACCAGTCTACTTTGACGGGGCCCATTAAACTGACAATCTCTCGAACCCCGCTCCCACCGGTGGCCGAGGATGCCGAAGAAGGCGGGGACCCTCCTAATACTGGTCATCCTCAGCCAAGCCCACGGGGGATTTGATGACCCGGCAAAAGCGAGACAGATTCTGGCAAAAAACATGGGGAGGCCTTGCGACTGCGCAGGGGGAACCCTATCCCAATATCCCGAGGGAAAGGTCAGACATCTCCAAGCAGTTAACTGTGGAAACAAAATGGCCTACAACTTTATGGGATCAGGGTACATACCCTCCTCGAGAGGACAAACATACATCGGGAAGGCCAACTCATGGCAGTGTGTTGAGGCCATCCCTGTCCCAAAGCCACTGCCCCCTGGCCGACCAGACAGCTGTCCTTGCTCAGAATACCAGGAAACTCTCCACTCTCTATGCTACCTCAAAGAACAGGCCCGCCACTGCAAGGGCCAAAACAACAAAACCTATTGGGTAGCAACACAGACAGCACACTTCCCAGGTACCTCGGGCCCAGGCTCTTTCTCGCCGGCATGCCCAGATAAAACAGGAAAAGAGGTCTGCTGGAGCCTTAAGGCACCCATACATGTCTCAGATGGGGGAGGGGTCCAGGACATGGCCCGAACGGAACAAGCCCAGCAAAAACTTCAAGAAATAATAGACCACTACTTCCCAAAAGTCCATTACCATCCCCTGGCCTTACCTGACCGGCGAGGCCCTCTACAGGTAGATCCAGCAACCACAAACCTACTACAGCTAACCTGGAACACCCTAAATCAGTCTAACCCCGAGTGGGCCCAAGACTGCTGGATATGCCTGGCCATGGGGACCCCCCGCCCACTAGCCATTTTAGTTGATAACTCTCAGCCAATCAACGCCTCTACCGATCCATCAGCATGTAAAGTGACACCGCCCTTGCGGGTACAACCAATCGAGGCCCCAATAGGATACTGCCTAGAAGGAAAGTTAATCGCTAATGAGACCGCTATAGATGTGGGAATACAGGGCTTTGCCAACTGCACCACCATACAAAACAACACTACCTCTGTGTGCGCCCCTCATCCCCTGGTCTTCGTCTGTGGGGGAAACCTAGCCTATACCTTCCTCCCCACTAATTGGACAGGAATCTGCATACTCGCGGTCCTGCTCCCAGACGTTGACCTAATCTCAGGAAAAGAACCGGTCCCCATACCCGCCCTAGACCATATACCTGGAAGACAAAAACGGGCTGTCCAGATGGTGCCTTTGCTGGTAGGACTGGGCCTGTCCACCAGTTTGGCAGTAGGGGCAACAGGGATCGGCCTCTCACAACATACATATACCAAACTCTCCCAACAAATTATATCTGATGTCCAACATGTAGCTAGCACCATGTTGGAGCTCCAGGGACAGATAGACTCGCTGGCAGAGGTCGTTCTCCAAAATAGACGTGGGCTAGACCTCCTGACCGCCAAAGAGGGCGGCATATGCCTTTTCTTACAGGAAAGATGCTGCTTTTATGCCAACCGCTCCGGAATAGTCCGAACCAAAATTAGGGAGTTACAAGACGACCTGGAACAGAGGCGCAGACAGCTCCAGGAGAGCCCCCTCTGGACCGGGCTAAATGGCTTACTCCCTTATCTCTTGCCCTTTTTAGGACCTATACTCCTACTGGTTATGGGCCTCACCATAGGTCCTTGCCTTCTTCAGTTTGTTCTTCGCAGGGCCCAGGATCTGGCGCAAGCCGCCGCCGGACGAGTCATGATACTAACAGCCTACACCCGACTCGCCCAAGAGGACACGGAACAGCCCTCCAGCCCCGCATAGGCTGACCTTTCATCCCGGGCAGGCCCCAACCCCACGTCGCCCCTGTTCAGCAGGAAGTAGCCAGAAGACAGACGGCGCCCCTTGTCCTATACCAAACAGGCCGGAATGAAAGGTCACGCTGACAGCGGGCGAGAAACACAGGCCAGGAGAGCGTCCGTATACACAGGCCAGGAGAGCGTCCGTATACCGGGCCGGAAGAGCGTCACTATACCGGGCCGGAAGAGCGTCAGTATTTCCGGAAAACATCCACCAATCGGTGGCCTGTTGCCTGGTCAACGGACAGGCATAAAGGCATCTCGGCGTTGGCCAATTAAAAACCCACACAGGGTCAAAAAGAACCAACCTCCCATCACCGAGTTCAATCTATACCATAAATAATAAAGATCTGCCACATTCCCAGTCGCAGGGGTATAAAAGTGCCAGGCTCCTTTGTTCCCATCGCAGACTCCCGCCCTTGCCTGCTCGCGCTTGGGAGTGCTGCCCGAGAGCGATTGCCCAATAAAGCCTTTGTGATCACTCACTCCGGCGTTTCTTACTATCTTGCCGCGGCGTTTTTCTTACACCAACCATGCAGAAAATAATATTTGTTGTAGTTTTGTTCACTTATATTGCAACTGTCGGGGGCAACTTTCTAATTGTGGTGACCATCAGTAGCAGCCCAGCACTCTGGGGCTCCCTCCGTGTACTTCTTCCTGGATTTTCTGTCCTTCCTGGATGTATGCTTCTCCTCCATCATTGTCCCAGAGATGATTGTGGACTCTCTCCTTTGGAGGAAAACCATTTCCTTTTAAGGCTGCATGACCCAGCTCTTTGCTGAACACTTCTTTGCTGTGTTGATTGTGATTGTTCACAGTGCCATGTCCTATGACCGCTACGTGGCCATCTGCAAGCCCTTGCACTATTCTTCTATCATGAACCGCAGACTCTGTGTCCTTCTGAGAGTGGTAGCCTGGACAGGGGGCTTGATACATTTCATGATACAGATACTCTTCATTTTCCAGCTGCCTTTCTGTGACCCCAGAGTCACTGACCACTTCATGTGTGACTTATACCCACTGTTGGAGCTTGCCTGCATTGACACTCACATCTTTGGGCTTTTGGTAGTTACCAACAGTGGGTTTTTCGGCATCTTAATCTTCTCCTTGTTGCTTGTCTCCTATGGGGTCATCCTGCTGTCTCTGAGAACCAATAGTTATGAAGAGCAGCAAAAAGTCCTCTCCACGTGTGGCTCTCACATTGCTGTTGTGGTTTTGTTCTTTATCCCATGCATATTTATGTATGTATGACCTTCACATTCTTTCTCCTTTGACAAAATGGTAGCCATATTTCCCACAATCCTAATTCCCTTGTTCAATAGTTTGATTTACACGTTCAGAAGTAGGAAGTGAAAAGTGCCATGAGGAAAGTGTGGAATAGGATAACGGTGTTTTCTAATGAAAAATAAAACATTTAAAGTTGAATAAAAAATTCAAATTTTCTAATAAGACAAACATTCTATATGGATGAGCATTGTTTGACAGGGGTTCACTATGTGGATCACAATAAACTGTGGAAAATTCTGAAAGGGATTGGAATACCAGACCTCCTGACCTGTCTCTTGAGAAACCTGCATGCAGGTCAAGAAACAACAATTATAACTAGACATGGAACAACAGACTGGTTCCAAATAGGAAAAAGAGTATGTCAAGTATTGTCACCCTACTTATTTAACTTATATGAAGAGTACATCTTGAGAAAAGTTGGGCTGGATGAAGCACAAGCTGGAATCAAGTTTGCCAGGAGAAATATCATTAAACTCAGATATTCAGATGACACTAGCCTTATGACAGAAAGTGAAGAAGAACTAAAGGGCCTCTTGAAGAAACTGAAAGCAGAGAGTGAAAAAGTTGCCTTAAAGCTCAACATTCAGAAAACTAAGATAATGGCATCGGGTCCCATCACTTCATGACAAAAGGATGGGGAAACAGTGGAAGCAGTGGCTGACTTTATTTTTCTTTGCTCTAAAATCACTTCAGATGGTGATTGCAGCAATGAAATTAAGATGCTTACTCCTTGGAGGGAAAGTCATGACCAACCTAGGCAGCATATTAGAAAACAGAGACATCACTTTGTCAACAAAGGTCCATTCAGTCAAGGCTATGTTTTTTCCAGTGATCATGTATGGATGTGAGAGTTGGGCTATAAAGAAAGCTGAGTGCCAAAGAATTGATGCTTTTGAACTGTGGTGTTGGACCGCGAGGAGATCCAACCAGTCCATCCTAAAAGAGACCAGTCCTGGGTGTTCACTGGAAAGACTGATGCTAAAGCTGAAACTCCAATATTTGGCCACCTGATGCGAAGAGCTGACTCATTGGAAAAGACCCTGATGCTGGGAAAGATTGAGGGCAGGAGGAGAAGGGGACGACAGAGGATGAGATGGTTGGATGGCATCACCAACCCAGTGGACATGGGTTTGGGTAGGCTCCGGGAGTTGGTGATGGACAGAAAGACATGGCGTGTTGCAGTTCATTGAGTCACAAAGAGTTGTACAAGACTGAACGACTGAACTTAACTGAACTGAAAGTTCAGTTCAGTTCAGTTCAGTTCAGTCGCTCAGTCGTGTCCGACTCTCCGCGACCCCATGAATCACAGCACGCCAGGCCTCCCTGTCCATCACCAACTCCCGGAGTTCACTCAAACTCATGTCCACAGAGTCGGTGATGCCATCCAGCCATCTCATTCTCCGTCGTCCCCTTCTCCTCCCGCCCCCAACCTTTCCCAGCATCAGAGTCTTTTCCAGTGAGTCAACTCGTCGCATGAGGTGGCCAAAGTATTGGAGTTTCAGCTTTAGCATCAGTCCCTCCAATGAACATCCAGGATTGATCTCCTCTAGAATGGACTGGTTGGATCTCCTTGCAGTATAAGGGACTCTCAAGAGTCTTCTCCAACACCACAGTTCAAAAGCATCGATTCTTTGGCGATCAGCCTTCTTCACAGTCCAACTCTCACATCCATACATGACCACGGGAAAAACCATTTCCTTGACTAGACGGACCTTGGTTGGCAAAGTAATGTCTCTGCTTTTTAATATATTATCAAGTTTGGTCATAACTTTCCTTCCAAGGAGCAAGCGTCTTTTAATTTCATGGCTGCAATCAGCATCTGCAGTGATTTTGGAGCCCAAAAAAACAAAGTCTGACACTGTTTCCACTTTTTTTCCATCTATTTCCCAAAATAGCATAAGTTCCAGGAAATAATTTAGTTTTCATTCTTAGATCACTTATGAACTCTGATTTGGCAATTCAATACCCTCAAAAGAAAATTAGGAAGACTTGAATTTTATGCTTACTTAGAGTCTAAAAGTCAAAAAGAATGAAAAAATTACTCTTTCTTTATAGCCCAACTCTCACATCCATACATGATCTTGCTACTCATTTGATATTTTAGAAAACATTTCTGAAGAGAAGACAAAACTGTCTTAGAGATTAGGTTTTACATATGTATATATATATACATATATGAAGTTTTTGCCCAACCTAATGTATCTGATGTACAATTGAAAATAGCAAAATATTGTAAACCAACTTTATTTAAAAAGTAAATAAAGAAAAACATTAACATATTAATGTTTCAGATTTGCCAAAGAACTGTTATTATTGCTGACATTAGCTCTTTGATATTGATGATAACTATAATTCACACTTTGAAAGTGAAAGTGATGTTACTCAGTCATGTCCAACTCTTTTCTGACCCCATGGACTGTAGCCTACCAGGCTCCTCTGTCCATGGACTTTTCCAGGCAAGGGTACTGGAGTGGCTTGCCATTTCCTTCTCTAGGGTGTCTTCCCGACCCAGGGATCGAACCCTACTCTCCCGCATTGCAGCAGATGCTTTACCATCTGAGCCACCAGGGAAACCAGTTCATACATTGATAAAACAAGAGTAGTTAACCACACATATTTCATCTACGGGCTTTCAACTGCCTTCAAAGACTTCCAAGCCTCTAGAAGAGATGGGCTTAAGGAAAGTGTTTGGTGAAGAGAACAGAATTGCCTCAGATCAAGTCATACGAGTTGAAATTTAACCAGTTGTCCCCAAGGTTTGAGTTTACCCTTGAACTGTTTGAGCTAGGTAGCTCATTGCATATCATTTGGGACTGGTTTGGAAGAAATAGTTTCCTTGGAGCTCCCGAGGCTTAAAGCCTACCGTAATCATTTGCAAACTCTTGTGTGAATTTCTATAAATTACAGTACAGCAAAAATAAAATACTTAGCCTCAAGATTTTTCACAAAAAAAAAAAACAAACAAACAAACAAACAAAAAACGGAGAGAGAGAGAGATACAATGGGAAGGAAGCTGGCCGCAGAGACATTTATGTCTCAGAGTGTAGGAATTGTTTACTCTAATTAAGTTTCCAAGGACCGAATTAAGAAATTCACTCCATTTTCAGAGCATTCTCTCTGCTCCAATACAGACCTTGCTGTTCTGTCTGACCCGGTGTTTCCAGGGAGGAGCTGTGTGAATTATAGCTACATGAAGAGTTCCCTTTCTCCATAAACTCTTTACATCCCATCATCACTTGTGATAGAAGGCAATGATAAATCTCAATGAAGTATAGTTTGTGTGTTTTATTCAAGCTTCACATAATTCACTTTCTAAGTAAATGAAAGTTGAAGATATAAAAAATACACTCTATTGGAAGTCATCTGTTTGGTTGTAGGAAAAGAGGTGAGTTTCTCAATCTGTCTGAAATATTTTCTTCTGTGCTGTGCTTAGTCTGACTCTTTGTGACCTCATGGACTGTAGCCTGCCAGGCTCCTTTGTCCATGAGATTCTCCAGCAACAATACTGGAGTGGGTTGCATTCGTCCAAGGGATCTTCCCAACCCAGAGATTGAACCTAGGTCTCCCGTATTGCAGGCAGATTCTTTACCATCTTAGCCCTAAACACTGATTTCTTGGAATCTATACCCAGTGTGTCTTCTACCAAATGAGAGATCTCCTGGGGAGTGTTTCTACCAATGAAGAATTATGGTGGTTCAGGCTTCCTAAGCCTTCCCTGGACACAGCACATAGCTGAACTACCTCTCAAAGGCATCTCTGCTCACAGAGGATTCAACACATGGAGTGAAGCCCAGTTTGACAGAAATTGCTCTCTTGGGGAGCTCCTGGTTCAAAGTTTATGGTCAGTGCTGATATTTCCGGGACAGAGTATGAAATTGGGCTCCCCTTTCTACACACCTGGGTTTTCAGGATCCTTGACAATCCTTGTGACAACACACAACTACAGTCTCTCTTTAATCAGAGTAACTGATGGTGTGATTGTTCAGGAAGAAAGAAGCTGAACTGCGGGATAAAATCTCAGATAAAACTACTTTCTCTAAGATGTTTGCTCTCCTTCCCACTCTATGTCTTTCTATATCCCCTCTCCGACTCTTCTTTCCCTGGTTCCTGCTCACTCCTCTCCCCTGTTCTGACTACATTAGTCTGCTTCTTTCCTCCTCTTCACTATTATCCAGTTAGATCTTTATTTTTTTGCTTTAATAAAAGCCTCAGTTTGCATTTAATGCACTTGGTTTTGGAGTCAGGACAGAAATTTAAGATATCAATTGCTATCCTTCTCTCATGACTCATGAGTTCTCTTTAAGAAATTTCTCCTAAATGCAATCTATGTGATGATTAGAATTAGATATTTTATATGAGATGAGGGTGAATGCTGAGAGAGAGTCTATGTAGTAACATCCCATTCTAGTTTTAGCCTAAGTGCCTTAATTAAAACACTCTGTATCACAGGTCATGCTTTGTAACTAGAAATGGATGAATCACATGGCCAAGCCAGTTACCTTGCAAAAAACGTGTATGTCAAACGAAATAACACAAGCAAAAACTTATTTGAATGATAAGATTATGGAAAAAGAATAATATTTAATCCTGAATTGTCTTATTCAATCATATTATATATATATATATATAATATATGTACACACACATATATATAGAACATAGGAGATAGAGGCAGATTGGTTACTTAACTTAGGAAGAATGGAAATTTTTTGGCACCAAATATATTTGAATCAGTTAACAATTCAGTAGGTAAAATTAAAATGTAAGGATCAAGGAAGGAAAAAGACCTTCTACTACCATGATGCCCTCTCAAATCAAAGAGGCAGGGTGGTCCAGAAAAGTTTGGAGTTAATGGCTGAATTCAATAATAAAAATCTCAGGTAGTATTGATTTAAACTAATGTATCCATCCTGTTTATGATGCTTTTCTGCTTTTATGTCCCCAAACCTTCTTTTTGCTTACCTAAAATAAAACAAAATTAGTTGAACTGGATATCATGGTTGTCTGTTACATACCCAAAATTTGTCTCTTAAAATGTTTGGATTTAAGGAGAGTGCAGTTTTTAATGATGGGAGTATCTATTTTTCCTGAAGCAGTGCATGTTCCCTTTCTAAAAATATTTAATCACTCTTGTATTCTAACTCCTCCTCTTCTCACAGCAAAGGGCTCCCTCTCTTGTTTTTATCCCCTACTGGAAACCTAATGTATTAAAATTAAATAATCATTGATTTATTTTCTTTTTTTAAACAATCAGCAGAGAAAATTGCAACTTCCAAAAAGAGTTTGCAATTATTGTAATTTCTCATAATGTAATTTGTAGTTGTAATTTGTAATTTCTCATTGTGAACTAATATTATTTTAGCTCAACTGCAAGGAAAACCTAATTGTATTTAGATGTGTAACTTTACTAGAGTTAAATAGTTTGATTTACTGATATTGATATATTTATCTTACTTAAAGAAACCCTTTATAAACTTTTTGAATATTTAATTTTCAGAGAACTTTGTTGGAATTTGCAGTGTAACTCAATTAAAGTTATAATTTCACTTATTTCCCATGTTTAAACCTTTAACTACCAAAAACCTTATTTTCTAGAATCTTTCTGATATGGAGTTAAAATTTACTTGGTATTAATGCAGAGTTGTGTGTAGTTTTTCAGTGATTAAGAATCTTACATAGATAAATGGTATCCCTCCAACGTCGTTGTGAGGAGGTGGAGGATGTCTTTTCATGCTCTGTAAGTTGACTCCAGATGTGAGCAGATTCTCAGTACACATTTGATGACTGAGTTGATGGTGTCATCGAATCACTAAAGAATTGATGATTAATCAGAAAGAGGAAATGTACATCAAAATTCATGTTAAAATGTGTTTCATTTGACATTAAATTTTATTTTATTTTTTAATTTATTTATTTTTATAAATTTATTTTATTGGAGGAAAATTACCTTATATTAATATATTGGTTGGTTTTGCCATACATTGACATGAATCCACCCCGGGTGTACATGTGTTCCCTTTCTTGAACCTCCCTCCCACCTCCCTCTTCCCCATATCCTCCCTCCATGTCATCCCCGTGAACCAGCCCCAAGGATCCTGTATCATGCGTCAAACCTGGACTGGTCATTTATGATAATATACATGCTAAAATGCCGTTCTCCCCAATCATCCCACCTTCACCCTCTCCCACAGAGTCCCAAAGACTGTTCTATATGCCTATGTGTCTTTTGCAGTCTTGTATACACGGTTCAGGTTACAATCTTTCTAAATTCCATATATATGCGTTAGTATACTGTATTGATGTTTTTCTTTCTGGCTTAATTCACTCTGTATAATTGGCTCCAATTTCATCCATCTCATTAAAACTGATTCAAACGCATTCTTTTTGATGGCTGAAAAATACTCCATTGTGTATATGTACCAAAGCTTCCTTATCCATTAATCTGCAGATGGACATCTAGGTTGCTTCCATGTCGTGGCTATTATAAACAGTGCTGCAATGAACATTGGAGTACATGTGTCTCTTTCAATTCTGGTTTCCTCGGTGTGTATGCCCAGGAGAGCAATTGCTGGATCATATGGCAGTTCTATTTCCAGATTTTTGAGGAATCTCCACACTGTTCTCCATAGTGGCTGTACTAGTTTGCATTCCCACCAACAGTGTAAGAGGGCTCCCTTTTCTCCACACCCTCTCCAGCATTTATTGCATGTAGACTGTTGGATAGCAGCCATTCTGACTGATGTGAAATGGTATCTCATTGTGGTTTTGATTTGCATTTCTCTGATTATGAGGGATGTTGAGCATTTTTTCATGTGTTTGTTAGCCATCTGTATGTCTTCTTTGGAGAAATGTCTGTTTAGTTCTTTGGCCCATTTTTTGATTGGGTCACTTATTTTCTGGAATTGAGCTGCAGGAGCTGCTTGTATATTTTGGAGATTAATCCTTTATCAGTTGCTTCATTTGCTATTATTTTCTCCCATTCTGAAGGCTGTCTTTTCACCTTGCTTATAGTTTCCTTTGCTGTGCAGAAGCTTTTGATTTTAATTAGGTCCCATTTGTTTATTTTTGCCCTTATTTCCAATATTCTGGGAGGTGGGTCTTGGAGGATCCTGCTGTGATTTATGTCGGAGAGTGTTTTGCCTACGTTCTCCTCTAGGAGTTTTATAGTTTCTGGTCTTACATTTAGCTCTCTAATCCATTTTGAGTGTATGGTGTTAGGAAGTGTTCTAGTTTCATTCTTTTATAAGTGGCTGACCAGTTTTCCCAGCACCACTTGTTAAAGAGACTGTCTTCTGTCCATTTTATATTCTTGCCTCCTTTGTCGAAGATAAGGTGTCCATACGTGCGTGGATTTATCTCTGGGCTTTCTATTTTGTTCCATTGATCTATATTTCTGTCTTTATGCCAGTACCATACTGTCTTGATAACTGTGGCTTTGTAGTAGAGCCTGAAGTCTGGCAGGTTAATTCCTCCAGTTCCATTCTTCTTCTTAAAGATTGCTTTAGCTATTCGAGGGTTTTTTTTATTTCCATACAAATTGTAGATTATTTGTTCTAGTTCTGTGAAAAATATCGTTGGTAGCTTGATAGGGATTGCATTGAATGTATAAATTACATTGGGTAGTATACTGATTTTCACAATATTTCTTCTTCCAATCCATGAACACGGTATATTTCTCCATCTATTAGTGTCCTCTTTGATTACTTTCACTAGTGTTTTATAGTTTTCTATGTACAAGTCTTTTGTTTCCTTAGGTAGATATATTCCTAAGTATTTAATTCTTTTCGTTGCAACAGTGAATGAAATAGTTTCCTTAATTTCTCTTTCTATTTTCTCATTATTAGTGTATAGGAATGCAAGGGATTTCTGTATGTTTATTTTATATCCTGCAACTTTACTGTATTCATTGATTAACTCTAGTAGTTTTCTAGTAGAGTCTTTAGGGTTTTCTGTGTAGAGGATCATGTCATCAGCAAACAGTGAAAGTTTTATTTCTTCTTTTCCAATTTGTATTCCTTTTATGTTTTTTTCTGCCATGATTGCTGTAGCCAAAACTTCCAGAACTATGTTGAATAGTAGTGGTGAGAGTGGGCACCCACGTTTTGTTCCTGACTTTAGGGGAAATGCTTTCAGTTTTTCACCATTGAGGATAATGTTTGCTGTGGATTTGTCATATATAGCTTTTATTCTGTTGAGATATGTCCCTTCTATTCCCACTTTCTGGAGAGTTTTTATCATAAATGGATGTTGTATTTTGTCAAAGGCTTTCTCTGCATCTATTGAGATAATCATATGATTTTTATTTTTCAGTTTGTTAATGTGGTGTATTACGTTGATTGATTTGCGGATATTGAAGAATCCTTGCATTCCTGGGATAAAGCCCACTTGGTCATGATGTATGATCTTCTTAATGTGTTGATGGATTCTGATTGCTAGAATTTTGTTAAGGATTTTTGCATCTATGTTCATCAGTGATATTGGCCTGTAGTTTTCTTTTTTTGTGGGATCTTTACCAGGTTTTGGGATTAGGGTGATGGTGGCCTCATAGAATGAATTTGGAAGTTTTCCTTCCTCAGCAAGTTTCTGGAAGAGTTTGAATAGAATAGGTGTTAGCTCTTCACTAAATTTGTGGTAGAATTCAGCTGTGAAGCCGTCTGGACCTGGGTTTTTGTTTGCTGGAAGCTTTCCGATTACTTCCTCTATTTCTGTGCTTGTGATGGGTCTGTTCAGATTTTCTATTTCTTCCTGGTTCAGTTTTGGTAAGGTGTACTTTTCTAGGAATTTGTCCACTTCTTCTAAGTTATTCATTTTATTGCCAGATAACTGCTGATATTATTCACTAATAATCCCTTGTATTTCTGTGTTGTCAGTTGTGATTTCTCAATTTTCATTTCTAATTTTATTGATTTGGTTCTTCTCCCTTTCTTTCTTGATGAGTCTGGATAGTGGTTTCTCAATTTTATTTACCTTCTCAAAGAACCAGCTTTTGCCTTTGTTGATTTTTGTTATGGTCTCTTTTGTTTCTTTTGCATTTATCTCTGCCTTAATTTTTACAATTTCTTTTCTTCTGCTAACCCTGGGGTTCTAAATTTCTTCCTTTTCTAGTTTCTTTAGATGTAGAGTTAGGTTATTTAGTTGACTTTTTTTTGTTTCTTGAGGTGTGCCTCTATTGCTATGAACTTCCCCCTTTGCACTGCTTTTACAGTGTCCCAGAGGTATTGGGTTGTTGTGTTTTCATTTTCATTCATTTCTATGCATATTTTGATTTCTCTTTTGATTTCTTCTATGATTTGTTCATTATTCAGCAGTGTGTTGTTCAGCCTCCATATGTTGGCATTTTTAATAGTTTTTCTCCTGTAATTGACTAATCTTACTGCATTGTGGTCAGAAAAGACGCTTGGCATGATTTCAATTATTTTGAATTTACCAAGGCTAGATTTATGGCCCAGGATGTGACCTATCCTGGAAAAGGTTCCTTGCGCGCTTGAGAAAAAGGTGACATTCATTGTTTGGGGTTGAAATGTCCTATAGAGATCTATTAGGTCTAACTGGTCTGTTGTATCATTTAAAGTTTGTGTTTCCTTATTAATTTTCTGTTTAGTTGATCTATCCAAAGATGTAAGTGTGGTATTAAAGTCTCCCACTATTTTGTGTTATTGTTAATTTCCCCTTTCATACTTGTTAGTAATTGTCTTACATATTGTGGTGCTCCTATGTTGGGTGCATAAATATTTATAATTGTTATATCTTCTTCGTGGATTGATCCTTTAATCATTATGTATTTTCCTTCTTTGTCTCTTTTCACAGCCTTTGTTTTAAGATCTATTTTATCTGATATGAGTATTGCTACTCCTGCTTTCTTTTGGTCTCTATTTGCGTGGAATATCTTTTTCCAGCCCTTCACTTTCAGTCTGCATATGTCCCTCGATTTGAGGTGGGTCTCTTATAGACAACATTATGGGGTTCTTGTTTTTGTATCCATTCAGCCAGCCTTTGTCTTTTGGTTGGGGCATTCAACCCATTTACGTTTAAGGTGATTATTGATAAGTATGATCCTGTTGCCATTTTCTTGTTTTGGGTTCGAGTTTATATACCCTTTCTGTGTTTCCAGTCTAGAGAAGATCCTTTAGTATTTGTTGGAGAGCTGGTTTGGTGATGCTGAATTCTCTCAGCTTTTGCTTGTCTGTAAAGCTTTTGATTTCTCCTTCATATTTGAATGAGATCCTTGCTGGGTACAGTAATCTGGGCTGTAGGTTATTTTCTTTCATCACTTTAAGTATGTCTTGCCATTACCTCCTGGCCTGTAGAGTTTCTGCTGAAAGATCAGCTGTTATCCTTATGGGGTCCCCTTGTGTGCTATTTGTTGTTTTTCCCTTGCTGCTTTTAATATTTTTTTCTTTGTGTTTGATCTCTTTGTTAATTTGATTAATATGTGCCTTGGGGTATTTTGCCTTGGGTTTATCCTGTTAGGGACTCTCTGTGTTTCTTGGACTTGGGTGATTATTTCCTTCCCCATTTTAGGGAAATTTTCAACTATTATCTCCTCAAGTATTCTCTCATGGTCTTTTTTTTTTTTTTTTTTTTTTGTCTTCTTCTCCTGGGACTCCTATGATTCGAATGTTGAGGCGTTTAATATTGTCCCATATGTCTCTAATATTGTCCTCATTTTTTAAAATTCTTTTTTTCTTTTTCCATCTCTGTTTCATTTATTTCTACAATTATATCTTCTAGCTTGCTTATCCTGTCTTCTGCCTCGGTTATTCTACTGTTTGTGCCCTCGAGAGTGTTTCTGATCTCATCTATTGCATTATTCGTTATATATTGACTCTTTTTTATTTCCTCTATTTCCTTATTGAACATTTCTTCCATCTTCTCAATCCTTTTCTCCAGATTATTGATCTGTAACTCCATTTTGCTTTCCATATTTTGCATCATTTTCCCAATTAAAATTCAAAATTCTTTATCGGGTAGGTTCCCTATATCTTCCTCTTTTGTTTGTGTTGGTGGGCATTTATCCTGTTCCTTTACTTGTTGGGTATTTCTCTGCCTCTTCATGTTGCTTATATTGCTGTGTTTGGGGTGGCCTTTCCGTCTTCTGACAGTTTGTGGAGTTCTCTTTATTATGTAGTTACCTCGTTGTGTGTGGGGTTGGACGGGTGACTTGTCAAGGTTCCCTGGTTAGGGAAGCTTGAGTCGATGTTCTGATGGGTGGAGCTGGATTTCTTCTCTCTGTAGTGCAATGAAGTGTCCAGTAATGGGTCTGAGATGTCAGTGGGTTTGGGGTGGCTTTGGGCAGCCTGTATATTGAAGCTCAGAGATATTCTCCTGTGTTGCTGGATAGCTTGCATAGTATGTCTTTCACTGAAACTTGTTGACCCTTGGGTGGTGCCTGGTTTCAGTGTATGTATAGAGGCATTTGATGAGTACCTATCAATTAATGTTCTCTGGAACAGGAGATCTCTGGTGTTCTCAAGATTTGGCCTTAAGCCTCTGCCTTTGGTTTTCAGTCTTATTCTTGCAGTAGGCTCAAGGCTTCTTCCTCTGTTACTTCCACGGCAGTTCCTTCTGTTGTAAAAGCTCTTCTGTTTTCTGGTCTCCTCAATGTCTAATTCCCGTCCTGACACCAGGATGCGGTGGTGGACAGTTCCCCCCCTCCCCCAGCTCACCTTATTCAGTCCTTCTATGGGGAGGGAGGAACAGCTAACAAATATCCCTGGCGTCTGTGGGGAGTGCTCGCGGTGTCTCGGCTACACTGGGAATGCTCCCGCTCGAGGCGTGTGTGCTTTCCATGTTTATGCTGCTTAGGCTTTAGGTTGCTCTGCTGCGAGCTGTCCGTGGCTGGCGCTGGGTTGCATGCACTTCCCAGGTCTGAGCGGCTCAGGTTCAGGTCCTCGGGTACTTGACAAAGGCGCAGACTTGGCTGGGCCTGCGTTTTGTGCCTTCCCTGGTCCTAGCAGCTCAGGCGACCAGGTGTTTGGCGAGCGTGGTCGCTGCGACTTGCCACCTTCCTGGTCCCTGCCGCTCGGTTTTCTGGGAGTACAACCAGCGCACTTTCTCAGGCGGATATCAACCGGCCCGAACCCAAGAAGTCCTGGCCAGCAAGGAAGCCTGCCTGCAGCTTGGCACGGGAAGCCTCTCTGGGGCTGAGGCTGCCCCCGCCCCGGCGCTGGCTGCCCTCCCCGCCTGCGTCGGTAGAGGCTGGGGATTGGCTGCCCGCTGCTGGCTGGCTCCCCTCAGCACCCGGTTCTGTGGGCGGGGCTGGCGGAGTCCTGGCTTGGGGCTTTTCGCAGGCTTTTTCCAGCCCTCTCGCCCTTCAGCTGCAACCTCTGCTCTGGTATCTTAAGTTCGAGCCCTCAGTTTGCCTTGGGGCATTCAAGCCCAGTTCTCCCTCTAAGCGCAGCCGCCAGTTCTCCCTCTAAGTGCAGCCACCAGTTCTCCCTCAGCGCCGCCGCCGGTGCCTCCCTGCCCAGCCCCCACCTGCTAGTGAGGGGCGCGGTTGTCTGCACCGTTTCTCCGCTGAGAGTTTCCTCTGTGCACTTAGTCTGTGAATTTTAATTATTTATGTCTTTTGTCTCCCAGTTATGCGGCCCTCTGAGATTGCACTCGCCAGTGTTTCCAGGTGTTTGGAAACTTCTCTTTTTTTTTTTAGCCTCCCCTCAGAGGACGGAGCTCCTTCCCTCCCTCTTTTGTCTCTCTTTTTATCTATTTCCTACCTCCTTTTGTCGACTATGGGCTGCTTTTCTGAGTGCCTCATGTCCTCTGCCGGTATTCAGAAGTTTTTTTGTGGGATTTACTCTGCGTTCAAATGTTCTTTTGTTGATTTTGTGGGGGAGAAAGTGGCGGCCCCGTCCTATTCCTCCGCCATCTTCCCGTCAGCCCCCTCATTTGGCATTAAATTTTAAAGGCATGATGGACTAAAACGGAAACAGGAGTGTAAAATTGATAGAGTTTATTGCATAATGTTGAAAAAAAAAAGAGCTCAAAGCTTGAATATATCAAAAATTAAACAGACATACAAAATTCAAAACAAATGAAATATAAGAAATTAAAATATACAAAAATGTTATACTCTTTTGCTGATCAAAATATGTATTTCATAATTCTTTTTTTTTTCTTTTTTTTATTGGAGGCTAATTATTTGTTATTCAACAAATATGGAACCACCCTTTGTGAGAGTTGGACTGTGAAGAAAGCTGATCACCGAAGAATTGATGCTTTTGAACTGTGGTGCTGGAGAAGACTCTTGAGAGTCCCTTGGACTGCAAGGAGATCCAACTAGTCCATTCTAAAGGAGATCAATCCTGGGTGTTCATTGGAAGGACTGATGTTGAAGCTGAAACTCCAATACTTTGGCCACCTCATGCGATGCATTAAATCACTGGAAAAGACTCTGATGCTGGGAGGGATTGGGGGCAGGAGGAGAAGGGGACAACAGAGAATGAGATGGCTGGATGGCATCACTGACTCTATGGACATGAGTTTGAGTGACCTCCGGGAGTTGGTGATGGACAGGGCGGCCTGGTGTGCTGTGATTCATGGGGTCGCAGAGAGTCGGACATGACTGAGCGACTGAAATGAACTGAACTGAACTGAATTATTTTACAATATTATATTGGTTGGTTTTGCCATACATTGACATGAATCCGCCCCAGGTGTACATGAGTTCCCCTCCCTGAACCCCCCTCTCTCCTCCCTCCTCCCTTTATCCTCCCTCTGGCTCATCCCCACACACCAGCCTCGAGCATCCTGTAACATGCATCGACCCTGAACTGGTGATTCATTTCACATATGACAACATACATGTTTCAATGCCTTTCTCCCAAATCATCCCACCCTCACCCTCTCCCACAGAGTCCCAAAGACTGTTTTATACATCTGTATCTCTTATGCTGTCTCGTGTACAGGGTTATCATTTGCATCTTTCTAAATTCCATATATATGCATTAGTATACTGTATTGGTGTTTTTCTTTCTGACTTACTTCACTCTGTATAATAGGCTTCAGTTTCATCCACCTCATTAGAACTGATTCAAATGCATTCTTCTTAATGGCTGAGTAATACTCCATTGTGTATACGTACCAAAGCTTTCTAATCCATTCGTCTGCAGATGGACATCTAGGTTGCTTCCATGTCCTGGCTATTATAAACAGTGCTGCAATGAACATTGGAATACATGTGTCTCTTTCAATCTGGTTTCCTCAGTGTGTATGCCCAGGAGAGCAATTGCTGGATCATATGGCAGTTCTATTTCCAGATTTTTGAGGAATCTCCACATTGTTCTCTATAGTGGCTGTACTAGTTTGCATTCCCACCAACAGTGTAAGATGGTTCCCTTTTCTCCACACTCTCTCCAGCATTTATTGCATGTAGACTGTTGGATAGCAGCCATTCTGACTGGTGTGAAATGGTATCTCATTGTGGTTTTGATTTGCATTTCTCTGATTATGAGGGATGTTGAGCATTTTTTCATGTGTTTGTTAGCCATCTTTATGTCTTCTTTGGAGAAATGTCTGTTTAGTTCTTTGGCCCATTTTTTGATTGGGTCATTTATTTTTCTGGAATTGAGCTGCAGGAACTGTTTGTATATTTTTGAAATTAATCCTTTATCAGTTGCTTCATTTGCTACTATTTTCTCCCATTCTGAAGGCTATCTTTTCACCTTGCTTATAGTTTCCTTTGCTGTGCAGAAGCTTTTGATGCAATCCTTATCAAGCTTCCAACAATATTTTTCACAGAACTAGAACAAATAATCTCACAATTTGTATGGAAATACAAAAAACCTCAAATAGTCAAAGCAATCTTGAGGAAGAAGAATGGAACTGGGGGAATTAACCTGCCAGAATCAGGCTCTACTACAAAGCCACAGGCATCAAGACAGTAAAGCCACAGGCATCAAGACAGTATGGTACTGGCATAAAGGCAGAAATATAGATCAATGGAACAAAATAGAAAGCCCAGAGATAAACCCACGCACCTATGGACACCTTATCTTTGACAAAGGAGGCAAGAATATTCAATGGAGAAAAGACAGTCTCTTTAACATGTGATGCTGGGAAAACTCGTCAGCCATTTGTAAAAGAATGAAACTAGAACACTTCCTAACACCGTACACCAAAATAAACTCAAAATGGATTAGATAGCTAAATGTAAGACCAGATTCTATAAATCTTCTAGAGGAGAACATAGGCAAAACACTCTCCGACATAAATCACAGCAGGATCCTCAAAGACCCACCTCCCAGAATATTGGAAATAAAGGCAAAAATAAACAAATGGGACCCATATTTCATAATTCTATTAACTAAACAAATATAATAATGCCTCAATTTAATTTTTATTTATAACTTGTGCCATATTGTTATAGTTTTAGAAACAATGGAAAATGACCTAATTTATACATAAAAATATTTCATATATATGTGTGTACATATATATATCTATACATGTATATACTTATATATAGATGTATGTCTGAAAACCCAGCAGAATGTGTAAGTGTAAGGAACTAAATTTTATTTCTGGTTTATGGGCTCCGCTGGTGTCTCAGATGGTAAAGAATTTGCCTGCAATGCAGGTGACCTGTGTTTGATCTCTGGGTTAGAAAGATACCCTGGAGAAGGGAATGGCAGTCCACTTGCCTGGAGAATCCCATGGACAGAGGAACCTGGTTGGGTTCATGGGGTCACAAAGAGTCTGGTCTGACTGAGTGACTAACGCCATGGGATTGGTTAAGTATGAATTTTTGAAGGGCAATTTTTTCATCCTGTAATACATTGCAAACTTTGGAAATTTTATTATGCAGATATACCCACCCAATAATTAATTTTCTAATAAATATTGAAGCAACCAAATTGAAAGATTATTTGAGAATAGTGTCAATAATTATGGGCATCCCTGCTGGCTCAGTGGTAGAATATGCTTGCAATGCAGGAGATGTGGGCTCAATTCCTGGGTCAAAAAGATCCCCTGGAGAAGAAAATGGCCACCCATTTCTGTATTCTTGCCTAGAAAATCCCATGGACAGAGGTGCCTGGTGGGCTACAGTCCATGTGACTTAAAATACTGATATTTATATTAGCAATCCCCTGGGCATATATTTGATTAAACTATTAAAATAAGCACAAGCTATATGAGAAGAGTTTATTAAAAGTATTTTAATTAAGATGAAAATTTGGAAATACAAAAAATAAATGGTATAATTTATATTTTAAGATTTTGATATGTTAATTTTGGACTCCCCTGGTGGCTCAGCTTGTAAAGAATCTGTCTGTATTGAAGGAGACCTGGATTTGATATCTGGGTTGGAAAGATCCCCTGGAGGAAGGAATGGCAACACATGCCAGTATTCTTGCCTGGTGAATACTATGGACAGAGGAGCCTGGTGGAGTCCATGGTGTCACAAAAAGTCAAGCATGACTGAGTGACTAATATCATGTTTATTGATAATTGTTAAGTAGATAATTACACTACAAATACAGTTTAGCTAACATAGAAAAGGATTTTAAATTAAAAAAGGAAAACCAGACAATATTATAAGATGATCTGAACCACCGGGGAAGCCCACAAAATTATATAGATATACGTATATAAGGAAAAAGTAAAGGAGAGCAAGGAGATGTATTTTTATGTTGAATTTATGAAATACGTGTTTAAGTGTACATTTTAAAGAGATAAAAATGGAAAGAATGCAATATTCTAGATGACAGTGGTAGGAGAATCAGATATGAAGTAGGATACAGGTTACAGAAATATAGAAAGTGAAATACCAGGTTGAGTCCACAGAATGTGAAATTTGCTAACATGCATCTAACATACCTAATGGTTTATATCAAATATATAGCAATTTTCCAAAATATCACTAGCCTCAATGATTTGCTCAAATATCTCATGTGCCCTAACTGGCGATGAAGGTAAAGTTATAACTGCAATGAACCTAAAGATGGAAAAATAAGCTTTTTTCTTAAGTATAACCCAACAAAGGTATTGAAGAGATCAGGAATAATGGCTACTAACTGTTGTTCAAATCAAGAAATGTATTCACTCAGGAAAGAATCTTCAAATATATGATTTCTAAATTATATAAGGATATTATCAGTAATTGATGTGCATACACATTCAGTACAGTTCAGTTCAGTCACTCAGTCATGTCCGACTCTTTGAGACCCCATGAATTGCAGCATGCCAGGCCTCCCTGTCCAACACCAACTCCCAGAGTTTACTCAAACTCATGTTCATCGAGTCGGGGATGCCATCCAGCCATCTCATTCTCTGTCGTCCCCTTCTCCTCCTGCCCCCAATCCCTCCCAGCATGTGCACATATATGTATCATACACATATGCAATACTTAATAATGTATCTGTTAGATTCTCTGTCATATAAAGAAACAGCATCAAGACATTACAATGATCTGATCAAGATCATAAAGCAAATTCACTAGTTTTCAGACCATGGCAGAGTGCACACTTGAGATTTTTTTTCCCACACAGAAAAAGAAAATTGGCCACCCATAAGAAGACCTTGAATCAATGCCAATGTTTAAAGCATGTTAACATTAATCAAAAAAAATTCCTGAGTGAGTATAGTGTATGAAAACTTTGAGAAACACTAAGTTTCATGTTTGATGAAATTAGCACTCTTTATAATAGCCAGGACATAGAAGCAACCTAAATGTCCATCAGCAAACGAATGGAGAAGAAAGCAGTGGTACATAGACACAATGGTATATTACTCAGCCATTAAAAAGAATACAGTTGAATCAGTTCTAATAAGGTGGATGAAACTGGAGCCTATTATACAGAGTGAAGTAAGCCAGAAAGAAAAGCGCCAATACAGTATACTAACACATAAATATGGAATTTAGAAAGATGATAATGATAACCCTGTATGCAAGACAGCAAAAGAGACACAGATGTACGAAACAGTCTTTTGGACTTTGTGAGAGACAGTGAGGGTGGGATGATTTGAGAGAATGGCATTGAAACACGTATATTATCATATGTGAAATGGATCTCCAGTCCAGGTTTGATGCATGATACAGAGTGCTCAGGGTTGGAGCACTGGGATGACCCAGAGGGATGGGATGGGGAGGGAGATGGGAGGGGGTTTCAGGATGGGAACACATGTACACCCGTGGTGGATTCATGTCAATGTATGACAAAACCAATACAATATTGTAAAGTAATTAGCCTTCAAAAAATAAATAAAGAAAAAAATTTAAAAAGAACTCTAAAAATTCCAATTCTGCATCCAAATACAGGGCAACTGCCAAGTCACCATTTCTCCAACTTTTTTTTTTTTTGCAGATGTACCACTTCTTTTCTGTGTCTGTTCTATATTCACCATAACCATGGAGGTGAACAGCAGTGTGGACGAGTTCTTTCTGCTTGGGTTAACACAGAATCTACTAAAGGAGAAAGTAATATCTGTTATCTTCTTATTTCTATACTTTGGGACTCTGTTGGCAAACTTCCTAATTGTGATGGCCATACGCTATAGCCAGATACTTCAGAGCCCCATGTACTTCTTCCTTTTCTACTTATCCTTTGCTGATGCATGTTTTTTAACAACCACTGCCCCTAGGTTGAATGTGGATTCTGTATCTGAGAAGAAAGCCATCTCCTTCAATGAGTGCGTGACCCGGATCTTTGCAGTTCACTTCTTTGGGTGCATGGAGATCTCAGTATTTGTCCTCATGTCCTTTTATCACTATGTGGCCATTTGCAAAGCCCTGCGGTACACAGCCATCATTAGCCAGTGTGTCTGTGACACACTGGTGAAACTGGCCTGGGTGGGGTCTTGCTCAACCCTCTGATTTACACTCTGAGGAATGCAGAAGTCAAACAAGCCATGAGAAAGTTATGGTGCAACAAAGTCTGACTCTAGTTGGCAAAGAGCAGAAGATGCCAACTGTTAATTCTGTCAGAGTTTAAGTTTAATTGGATTGATGGAAAAGAGAAGGTATTCTCATTCTATTGTGAACAGTATAGATGTGCCAGTGGGGCATTTAGGGGAATAGGCAGAATGAGCACCCAGAAAAATCTGTGTTGTTTTAACCATGTCTCAGAGAAAGAACCTGAAGTTCCATCATCTTTGGGGGGTACAAGCCCACTCCTAATGTCTGCTGTCTGCTTTGATGTTTCTGATTGTGAGCCACATCCTGTTCTTTCTATAGGTTTACCTTCTGGTTTTGTACATTATTATTTTTTGTTTGTTTGTTTCTTATCCAAGTTTAATAGTTTGTCCCTGATTTCTATCAACCATTTTGTTGGCAAATCAGCTGTGGAACTACTGGGTCTGTATTATACAATTTGTGGCTCAAGAGTCAATAATATACTGTCACACCCAGAAACCTATGATCCCCAAGGAACATAAATATCAACTAGTTAAGCCTCTATTTGGTGCTTGTCTGCCCTCTATAATACTCTTAAAAAATTAGCTTTTCCTTTGCCTGACTATGTACAGGGAAATAATGCCTCACTTCCTATTCAAATCAGATAATTATAGTTATAACAAAGATAATCACTGTATTGATATATAATTCCTCTATATATACACTTATGTTTTGTTCATCATGGTGATTATTATTTTCATATTTCTTAGTTTTGTACATATCTGTTTTTGTATTTTAAGTTCATGGACACTTCCTTAATCTTTGGTTACTTCTGAACGGATGACCATTTTATAAAGCTGTTAGAGTTATAACTTAGGTATGGCATTGGGTCTTTTTTTTTTTTAAGCTTGAAGCATTTGTAAAATAACTTAATGTAGCTTTTTGCAACTGTGTATTCTATAGTATTTTTTTTTCATTTGGTGAAATTTTAACTGTTAATGTTTATGGCATTGTGCTTTGTACCATTTATTAAATAAAAATTTAAAAAAAGAGTTATAAAAACTAACATCTCACGGATGAGATCATACATATGAAAAAGGCAATAACTGACAAAATAAAACTAATGTCATAATGTGTGTGTGTGTGCTCAGTCACTCAGTCGTGTTTGAATATTCTCAGACCCCATGGATTGCATCCTGTCAGGATCTTCTGTCCATGTGATTCTCCAGGCAAGTATACTGGAGTGAGTACCCATTTCCTTATCTCGGGGATGTTCCTGACCCAGTGATGAAACCTGCATTTCTTGCATCTCCTGTATTGGCAGGCAGATTCTATGCCACCTGGGAAGCTCATATTATTCATACATCTCACTAAATTTGCATTCTTGTTTGAGTACTGTTAGCTAATGTGTGTCAACAGTAGGAACCAGTCCACAAGGGAACAGACATTGAGTCTATCTCTGAGAATAAATACTATAGTTGAAACTCCAATACCTTTTCCAACTGATGTGAAGAACTGACTCATTGGAAAATACCCTGATGCTGGGAAAGATTGAAGGCAGGAGGAGATGGGGACAAGAAAGGATGAGATGGTTGAGTGGCATCACTGACTCGATGGACATGAGTTTGAGCAAGCTCTTGGAGTTGGTATTGGACAGAGAAGCCTGGTGTGCTGCAGTCCAGGGGGTTGCAAAGAGTTGGACATGACTGAGTGACTGCACTGACTGATTTTCCTATAGATCTGAAAACTGGACTGTAAACTGTGGCAGATGAACTCATATGATGCCACTTTGAGATGTTTTGCATGAGCATATCTCTTTGGGAATCTCAGCATTCATGGACCTTCAGACTTATACAATCAAAGTGTGGAAGATCTGATTAAATTCTCTTCTGTAACAACTTTCTATGGTTAAAGATATAACTGTTCTTATTGCTGTGATCATTTCTAAGAATCTTTGCAAGCCTATTTTCTGTCTCTCAGTTATTCTTCCTCTGGACATATTCATAGATTATCCCCTCAATATTTTCGATTTATTATTAAAATGTATCTTCTCAATAATGACTTTTAAGACTACTTCATAAAATTGTAACGCCCACCCAGTAACCTTCTGTATCTCCTATTCCTCCATCTCTACTTAATTTTTCTCCTTAGCACTTATTATTCTCTAACCTGTCATACAGTTTATTCATTTTATTTTCTGGAATATATAATACAATATACTTTTATGATGGTAGAAATTTGTGTCTTAAATATACTATTACATCTCCAGTGCCTAGAAGAGCACCTAGCATAGTGTAAATGGTCAAGTACTTGTTGAGCTAATAAATAAATAGTTGTATAAACATATATAAATCACCTGAGGCTAGAGAGTGACATGGAACGGATTGTCTGTCTTATTGCAGAAGGAACCATATTATAATATCAAATAATAAAGAACAGAAGGAAAAATAAAGAATATAATTATGAAGAGAAGACACACAGAAAGCCATAATTTGGTCCTTTGATTAGAAGAACAAAATTAATAATCCCCTGTCACGTGGTGGTATTTACATGAGTATATATATTTGTCATAAGTTATTTAGTGCATGTTTAAAATGGTAGTCTTTTGTATGTAAATCATACTTTAAGAAGTTCATTAAATGTAAAAATATATATAAACATTTTTCTTTCCATTTTTCTCTTCTCCCTTCCTTTATCTAGTGACTGATTTCAAAATCCTATAAGAATTATAGAAATTTTAATTATTAGTTTTCATTGTCATTAGTTATATTTCACCAGTATCATCAGGATTTATACAATAATAAATATATCTAACAGTAACAGTTTTTAGAATATAAAACTAGGAGAAATTAAGAAACTTGCTTAAAGCCACATGAACATAAGTCATGAAGCTAGAATTCAATTAGATCACATCTATTTGAACCTTTACCTACACTCAGAGCTTCTTCTGTTATTAGGAAAAATTTGACTTAAAGGACAGAGTCTTTGGTAACTTTCTATAGTCTATACCTCCATGTGACATTGAATGTGTGTTTTATCCTTGGAGTAGGGTACGAGTGGAGCTCTTGTTAACGGAAATGGAAGCTGTCCCATTAGGACAGAGTAGGAAGTGAGGGCCAGCGTCTCTCGCATCGCGTCTGTGCCACCAGGGCCGGCGTCTCCCTAGTTCAAGCTCAGGAGGGGCGGCCTTGAGGAGATACCCCTCATCCAAGGTAAGGTACAGCGGCTGCACTTTGCTGGAGCGGATGTGAAGAGATTTTCCACGACCAAGTTAAGAGAAACCCAAATAAGACAGTAGGTATTGCCAGGGGGCATCAGAGGGCAGACAAACTGAAATCATAATCACAGGAAACTAGCCGATCTGATCACATGGACCACAGCCGAATGTGCTCCATTGGAGAAGGGAATGGCAAACCACTTCAGTACACTTACCTAGAGAACCCCATGAAGAGTAACAAAGGGCAAAATGATAGGATACTGAATGAGAAATTCCCCAGGTCGGTAGGTGCCCAGTATGCTACTGGAGCTCAGTGGAGAAATAACTATAGAAGGAATAAAGGGATGGAGCAAAAGCAAAATCAATACCCAGTTGTGGATGTGACCAGTGATAGAAGCAAGGTCCGGTACTGTAAAGAGCAATATTGCATAGGAACCTGGAATGTTAGGTTCATGAATCAAGGCAAATTGGAAGTGGTCAAACAGGAGATGTCAAGAGTGAACGTCGACATTCTAGGAATCAGTGAATTAAAATGGACTGGAATGGGTGAATTTAACTCGGATGACCATTATATCTACTACTGTGGGCAGGAATCCCTTAGAAGAAATGGAGTAGCCATCATGGTCAACAAAAGAGTCCGAAATGCAGTACTTGGATGAAATCTTAAAAATGACAGGATGATTTCTGTTCGTTTCCAAGGCAAACCATTCAATATTACAGTAATCCAGGCCTATGCCCCAACCAGTAATGCTGAAGAAGCCGAAGTTAATCGGTTCTATGAAGACCCACAAGACCTTTTAGAACTAACACCCAAAAAAGATGTCCTTTTCATTATAGGGGACTGGAATGCAAAAGTAGGAAGTCAAGAAACACCTGGAGTAACTGGCAAATTTCACCTTGGAGCACGGAATGAAGCAGGGTAAAGGCTAATAGAGTTTTGTCAAGAGAATGCACTGGTCATAGCGAACACCCTCTTCCAACAACACAAGAGAAGTCTCTACACATGGACATCACCAGATGGTCATTACCGAAATCAGATTGATTATATTCTTTGCAACCAAAGATGGAGAAGCTGTATACAGTTAGCGAAAACAAGACCAGGAGCTGACTGTGGCTCAGATCATGAACTCCTTATTGTGAAATTCAGACTTAAATTGAAGAAAGTAGGGAAAACCACTAGACCATTCAGATATGACCTCAATCAAATCCCTTATGATTATACAGTGGAAGTGAGAAATAGATTTAAGGGACTAAATCTGATAGAGTGCCTGATGAACTCTGGACGGAGGTTCGTGACATTGTACAGGAGACAGGGACCAAGACCATCCCCATGGAAAAGAAATACAAAAAAGCAAAATGGCTGTCTGAGGAGGCCTTACAAATAGCTGTGAAAAGAAGAGAGGCGAAAAGCAAAGGAGAAAAGGAAAGACATAAGTATCTGAATGCAGAGTTCCAAAGAAGAGCAAGGAGAGATAAGAAAGACTTCCTCAGTGATCAATGCAAAGAAATAGAGAAAAACAACAGAATAGGAAAAACAAGAGACCTCTTCAAGAAAATTAGAGATTCCAAGGGAACATTTCATGCAAAGATGGGCTCGATAAAGGACAGAAATGGTATGGACCTAACAGAAGCAGAAGATATTAAGAAGAGGTGGAAGGAATACACAGAAGAACTGTACAAAAAAGATCTTCACGACCAGGATAGTCACGATAACGTGATCACTGACCTAGAGCCAGACATCTTGGAATGTGAAGTCAAGTGGGCCCTAGAAAGCATCACTATGAACAAAGCTAGTGGAGGTGATGGAATTCCAGTTGAGCTATTTCAAGTCTTGAAAGATGATTTTGTGAAAGTGCTGCACTCAATATGCCAGCAGATTTGGAAAACTCGGCAGTGGCCACAGGACTGGAAAAGGTCAGTCTTCATTCCAATCCCAAAGAAAGGCAATGCCAAAGAATGCTCAAACTACCGCACTGTTGCACTCATCTCACACGCTGGTAAAGTCATGCTCAAAATTCTCCAAGCCAGGCTTCAGCAGTATGTAAACCGTGAACTCCCAGATGTTCAAGCAGGTTTTAGAAAAGGCAGAGGCACCAGAGATCAAATTGCCAACATCCGCTGGATCATGGAGAAAGCAAGAGAGTTCCAGAAAAACATCTATTTCTGCTTCATTGACTATGCCAAAGCCTTTGACTGTGTGGATCACAATAAACTGTGGAGCATTCTGAAAGAGATGGGAATCCCAGACCACCTGACCTGCCTCTTGAGAAACCTGTATGCAGGTCAGGAAGCAACAGTTAGAACTAGACATGGAACAACAGACTGGTTCCAAATAGGAAAAGGTGTACGACAAGGTTGTATATTGTCACTTTGCTTATTTAACTTATATGCAGAGTACATCATGAAGAACGCTGGACTGGAAGAAGCACAAGCTGGAATCAAGTTTGCTGGGAGAAATGTCAATAATCTCAGATATGCAGATGACACTACCCTTATGGCAGAAAGTGAAGAGGAACTCAAAAGCCTCTTGATGAAAGTGAAAGAGGAGAGTGAAAAGGTTGGCTTGAAGCTCAACATTCAGAAAACAAAGATCATGGCATCTGGTCCCATCACTTCATGGGAAATAGATGGACAAACAGTGGAAACAGTGTCAGACTTTCTTTTTTGGGGCTCCAAAATCACTGCGGATGCTGATTGCAGCCATGAAATTAAAAGACGCTTGCTCCTTGGAAGGAAAGTTATGACCAACTTTGATAGTATATTAAAAAGCAGAGACATTACTTTGCCAACCAAAGTCCGTCTAATCAAGGCAATGGTGTTTCCCGTGGTCATGTATGGATGTGAGAGTTGCACTGTGAAGAAGGCTGATCGCCGAAGAATCGATGCTTTTGAACTGTGGTTTTGGAGAAGACTCTTGAGAGTCCCTTATACTGCAAGGAGATCCAACCATTCCATTCTAAAGGAGATCAATCCTGGGTGTTCATTGGAGGGACTGATGCTAAAGCTGAAACTGCAATACTTTGGCCACCTCATGCGATGAATTGACTCACTGGAAAAGACTGTGATGCTGGGAAATGTTGGGGGTGGGAGGAGAAGGGGACGACAGAGAATGAGATGGCTGGATGGCATCATCGACTCTGTGGACATGAGTTTGAGTGTACTCCGGGAGTTGGTGATGGACAGAGAGGCCTGGCGTGCTGTGATTCATGGGGTCGCGGAGAGTCAGACACGACTGAGCGACTGAACTGAACTGAACTGAACTGAAAAAGTGAGGAAGGCTCTGTGGGCAGAATTTTCCATTTGACAATTTTGTCTGGGATTAATTAGCCTCATGGTTTGCTGTAATTCTGGATTAACTGAACTTAATAGCTCATTTATCAAATCCTTCAGGGTTGGGTGGGAAGGGTGAAGACATTTTTCCTTCAAAGCCTCGGCAAAGAGCTTTTCATGAGATCCCTATAAATATCTGTTGGAAGAAGAAGAAATGTTTAATTCACATGCTCTGCCAGGGAATGATTTGGGTAATAGATATGGCTATTTAGAGATAGTTTTATTACAGGATAGTGAGAATATTTCCTATTTTTTTCTACAAATTTCTAGGGTCAGAGTAGGAAACTTTCTGCCAGTTTTATGAACCCTTTTGAAGCGTCTAACTCAGGCCTTCTAGGAAGGGTTGGTATCTATGGAGTATCTTCTCTCCCCATAGGTCCTGCAACAGAAAGCAGAGTAGATCTATTTGGAGTACAATTTACATGTTGCATATACTGAGCATGATTTGTCTTCAAAGTAAATCAGAATTGAAGGAGCAAGAGTTCATAGCTCTTTTTTTTTCCCCCACAAAGGAAAAAGGTACGTTTTCAAGCCCAACTGAACAATTTCCTTTTTCTTACCTCCAATTCAAGACTGGGTTTTAGGTCAGTTGCCTCCACCCATTTCTTTCTCCTGAGAGACCTCAGGTTCAAGAAACACATTCCCCTTGGAGATGAGAGGATTCTAATATTTGGGGGATCCTCTTCATTCACCGGTCTCTGCTTAATGCAACATTGGTTGAGGCCCAATTATTATCCAAAAAGGGGATGTATTGAAGGAAGCAGAGGCACAGTATTCTATACCTACACATTTCTTATTTACAAAGCATAGGCATAGGAAAAGGACATGGGCACAGATTAATGATGTGCAGTGGGTATGCACTGATACTGGTGATGTTATGATACATATTGTCCTAATTATTACACTAACATTTTCTGTCCAGGACACACCATCACCCCTACTTACAGCCCCAAATTGCATTCTCTTTCTGGGATTGGAATAAAGGATAATATGAGGAATGGAGAAGAGAAAAATCAACTCTCTAGTGTAACCCTGGGATAAACTACTCTTTATCTCTAACATGGGTCTTCTCTCACCCTTGTCTAGTGACATTTGCCCTGTCTTATCCCCTGGTTCTCCTTCTTTTTCTGGCTCTTTCCCACAATCAAATTTTCCCCTTTTGCTCTGATTCCTGCCACTGTTCTCTAATCTCTCTATCCTTTACTCCTTACTATTATTTTTCAGATATACATCTAAAATGATGATCTCTTTGTTTGACCTTTCCTGAAGTTTGCACTGATTTACTAGTCAAGACATGCACTGAACATGTCAGAGGTTTATTTCTTTACTTGCTTATGGTTTTCTGGCTTTATGCTGGCTCCTCCTGGATGTCTGGAGACTGATATTTTATGTAACAGTGTGGAGCAGAGTCTTAGCAAGAATTTTCATGGAGCACAAATACTTCAGTTCCAGTCCTGGTTCTTCTCTGACTATTCTCTGCTAAATCCTGCCTCTCAGCTTAACTTTAAGTAAACAAAATAGAATAATGTGAACTTGTCTCAATATGACAGTCTCTAGGTCCATCCACATCTGTGCCAATGTCACAATTTTGATCCTTTTATGGCTGAATAATATTCAATTGTGTATATGTGCCACATCTTCTTTATCCATTCCTCTGTTGATGGAGGCTGCTTCCATGTCCTAACTGCAGTAAAAAGTGCCTCAATACACATTGGGGTGCATGTATCTTTTGGAATTATGACTTTCTCTAAAGCAGAAAATAATACAACTTTGTAAAACAACTCTGCTCCAATAAAAATTAAAAAAAAAACAAAAAACACATATGAACTTACCTTATGAGATGGTAAAATCAAATGAACAAAAAATATTAAAGCAAATCTGAAAGGATTGTATAATTCAGTAAATACACACCACACACACACATGCAAACATGCCCTTTAAAATGGATATCCATTAACAAGCACGTTATTTGACAGTGCCAGGCTTGGCTGGTGCATGCAGAAGCAATGTCACTGAGTTAGAGGACTCTGAGAGCCACAGTGAGTATTTCAGTCATTGTTCTTGAAAAACATACTAATCATTTTATTGCATTTATGATGTGTCATATCTTTAAAATGTTCACTTCTCCTTTTCTTTCATTTTTCCTTTGGCCTTGTCTAATGGCATGCAGGATCTTAGTTCCCTGATCAGAGATTGAACCTCTGCCTCATGCACAGGGAACACGGGGTCTTAACCACTAGATGATCATTTGTAATACTGATGTTTATGAAATATCAGCCTGACTTTATGGTATGTAGGAGCTAATAATTCGTACAATCAAAACACACAGAGAGATCTCATTCAAAGTGTTACTTTTCATCCACTAAATTTTTGTGTGAGACATTTTATTTAGAATTGAAAGAAAATGAAGTACTCTGTGAAAAGACTTACTGTGTTCTATGTTTTAGAAATATAAAAATGATCATGTTTTAGGACAGTGGACATATTCTCTATAACACTATAGTAATAGATACATATCATTGCACATTTATTCAAATCCATAGAATGCACACCACCAAGAGTGAGCCTTCTGGTAAACCATGGACTTCAGGTGATTGTCAGTGTGACTTCATCAATATAACAAATGCACCACTCTGGTGGGATAGTTGATAACGGGATGGAGGTTATATATGTGTTAGGGCAGGGACTGTATGGGAAATCTCTGAACCTTTTTAATTTTATTGTGAACCTAAAACTGCTATAAAAAGTAAAGCCTTAAAAATGATAACAATGACAGCACATGATACTATTAAATATAAAAAAGATATATTTAATTTTGCTGTTTTGCATGAGACTAATAAAAAATGAGCATTTAAGATCCTTCTCTAAGAAGTGAAAATCACTCTGTTATGTCTGACTCTTTGCAACCCCATGGAATACAGTTCATGGAATTCTCCAGGCCAGAATACTGGAGTGGGTAGCTATTCCCTTCTCCAGGGAAGGAAGTAAGAAATCCAAAGCCACCAACGAATCATATTTGGGGTCACTGAGGGTCCGGACTTTATTTCGCTGGGACCACAGTGGATCAATTTGTATGCTTCCCACTTAGTTTCTTAGTGTAGGGAATAGACATATCTCCCCTGGAAGCTGCATATTTTCAAGAAGGTAGACATTTCATTGCAGATGAGTGTAAAGTCCAATTGGATTTTTTTTTAATGACAATTTTGTTAAACAACTTAGTTATTTCTGTTCTTAGGTAAGGAATAAATCGTAATAAAAGCTGTTCACATATTTTTAGGCCTCTACATTTTATATATCCCTACAAAAACATATTCAAACAATACACTCTTGTTTTCATGGCCTTTGGCTAGGTAGAAAACCTGGTTTATGAAGCTTTTCTACTATGCCTTTGTTGTTGTTCAGTCACTATGTCTGCCTCTCTTCAGTTAAAGTTCATCTCTTTAAAAAATTCTGAATTTTTCACTCATCAATGTACTCACTAGGAATTTGTACTTTTCTCTCCGCAGATGGTTTCTACTCTTATAACACCAATTGTATGATGACTTACATAATTAGTGATCTTATCTCCAAGTACCTTAAAACTCATAATAAACTTTTAGGAAGAGGGAGAATGTTTTCCACATTCTTCAAAATAACTCCAGATAATTTCAATTATTTAAAATGAAAGACAGAAACATAGATCAATGGAACAAAATAGAAAGCCCAGAGATAAACGCACACACCTATGGACACATTATCTTTGACCAAGGAGGCAAAAAATAAAATGTCGAGAAAAGACAATCTCTTTAACAAATGGTGCTGGAAAAACTGGTCAACCACTTGAAAAAGAATGAAACTAGAACACTTTTTAACACCATACACACGAAAAAAAATTAAAATTGATTAAAGATCTACACGTAAGACCAGAAACTATAAAACTACTAGAGGATAACATAGGCAAAACACTCTCCGACATAAATCACAGCAGGATCCTCTATGACCCACCTCCCAGAATAGTGGAAATAAAAGCAAAAATAAACAGATGGGGCCTAATTAAAATTAAAAGCTTCTGCACAACAAAGGAAACAATAAGCAAGGTGAAAAGACAGCCTTCAGAATGGGAGAAAATAATAGCAAATGAAGCAAGGGACAAAGAATTCATCTCAAAAATATACAAGCAACTCCTGCAGCTCAATTCCAGAAAAATAAACAACCCAATAAAAAAAATGGGGCAAAGAACTAAACAGACACTTCTCCAAAGAAGACATACAGATGGCCAACAAACACATGAAAAGATGCTCAAGATCATTCATTGTGAGAGAAATGCAAATCAAAACCACAATGAGGTGACATTTCATGCCAGTCAGAATGGCTGCTATCCAAAAGTCTACAAGCAATAAATGCTGGAGAGGGTGTGGAGAAAAGGGAACCCTTTTACACTGTTGGTGGGAATGCAAACTAGTACAGCCACTATGGAGAACAGTGTGGAGATGCCTTAAAAACTGGAACTAGAACTGCCATATGACCCAGCAATCCCACTTGTGGGCATACATACCGAGGAAACCAGAATCGAAAGAGACACGTGTACCCCAGTGTTCATCGCAATACTGTTTATAATAGCCAGGACATGGAAGTAACCTAGATGTCCATCGGCAGACGAATGCATAAGAAAGTTGTAGTACATATACACAATGGAGTATTATTCAGCCATTAACAAGAATACATTTGAATCAGTTCTAATGAGGTGGATGAAACTGGAATCTATTATACAGAGTGAAGTAGCCAGAAAGAAAAACACCAATACAGTATAATAACACATACATATGGAATTTAGAAATATGGTGACGATAACCCTACATATGAAACAGCAAAAGATACACAGAAGTATAGAACAGTCTTTTGGACTCTGTGGGAGAGGGCGAGGTTGGGATACTTTGGGAAAATGGCATTGAAATATGTATGTTATCATATGTGAAACGGATATCCAGTCCAGGTTCAGTGCATGATACAGGATGCTCGGGGCTGGTGCACTGGGATGACCCAGAGGGATGGGATGGGGAGGGAGGTGGGAGGGGAGTTCAGGATGGGGAACACATGTACACCCGTGGTGGATTCATGTCAATATATGGCAAAACCAATACAACATTGTAAACTAATTAGCCTCCAATTAAAATTTAAAAATTATATTATTAAAAAAAATGAAAGATAATTATGGAATTATGGAAGGTGAGTGGATACTGTATTACTACTTTAAAGTTTTTTCAAAAACCAGTCCATTCTAAAGGAGATCAATCCTGGGTGTTCATTGGAAGGACTGATGCTAAAGCTGAAACTCCAATACTTTGGCCACCTCATGCGAGGAGTTGACTCACTGGAAAAGACTCTGATGCTGGGAGGGATTGGGGGTAGTAGGAGACGGGGACGGCAGAGAATGAGATGGCTGGATGGCATCACCGACTCTATGGACATGAGTTTGAGTGAACTTCGGGAATTGGTGATGGACAGGGAGGCCTGGTGTGTTGTGGTTCATGGGGTGACAAAGAGTTGGACACGACTAAGTGACTGAACTGAACTGATCTGAACTGAAAATGGGAAAATTGACAGTTTGTATTTTATAAAAAGGAACAAAGTCACAGAAGAAGAAAAGAAGCAAAGTCATAGTAGTGCAAGTAGTAGAGACTGACTTACATAGTTCTTACTTACTATGAGCCACATCATTCTTCATTTTATCTGCATAGTAACCATGATTATGTCTAGAGTGATTTTACCAAGATCTTTCAACTAGTAAATAGTGAATCTGGGATTTGAACCCAGACAAACTGACTACAGTAACTGTATTCTTTACCAAGACATATCACTTTGCTAGATTAATATTAATTGTAAATAAAATAACAAGATTACAAAATATAAGACAACAAAAGACAAAAGATGCTCAAGACAATATGTTTTCACAAAGATGTGGTAAAAAATAAAATGTGGCTTCTTCAGTTCAATTCAGTTCAGTTGAGTCACTCAGTCGTGTCCGACTCTCCACGACCCCATGAATCACGGCACGCCAGGCCTCCCTGTCCATCACCAATTCCCGGAGTTCACTCAAACTCACGTCCATAGAGTCAGTGATGCCATCCAGCCATCTCATTCTCTGTCGTCCCCTTCTCCTCCCACCCCCAACCTTTCCCAGCATCAGAGTCTTTTCCAGTGAGTCAACTCGTCGCATGAGGTAGCCAAAGTATTAGAGTTTCAGCTTTAGCATCAGTCCTTCCAATGAACACCCAGGATCGACCTCCCTTAGAACGGACTGGTTGGATCTCCTTGCAGTCCAAGGGACTCTCAAGAGTCTTCTCCCGCACCACAGTTCAAAAGCATCAATTCTTCGGCGATCAGCTTTCTTCACAGTCCAACTCTCACATCCATACATGACCACGGGAAAAATCATAGCCTTGACTAGACGGACCTTGGTTGGGAAAGTAATGTCTCTGTTTTTTAATATATTATCAAGGTTGGTCATAACTTTCCTTCTAAGAAGTAAGCGTCTTTTAATTTCATGACTGCAATCAGCTTCTGCAGTGATTTTGGAGCCCCCAAAATTTAATATACATATAATAAAAATACATTTTTGCTAACCAAGTGAGATAATACAATAAGTTTTTTTCCTTTGCTTGTATGTGCATTAATTTTTCTGCAATATTCTAAAATTTTATATATCATATCATTAAGTCAATAATTAAACTATAGAAATTATAGCAATGTCAAAATTGTTATAATAATTCTAAGTGAAAATCAGAAACTACAATGATGATTTCAATCAAACTATGTAGGATATTAACAAATATCTGAAATAGAAAAATTATATTGCTGTATATTGGAACTGCAGGATTTTTTTCAAACAATATTTTTAGGAAAGTATTCTGGAAAGTTTAGAGTTAAGAGAGACATGTGTAGGTAAGATCTTATATTAGATTATACACATATTGGAAATTTTACAAGTCAAATCCATAGGCAGAAAGGCTCAATACTTTAATGAGGTAAGTTCAGGAGTATAAACAAGAGGGAAAATAATAGTTTCCCAAATTATATAAACCTTAGTGTATTCTCCACACATTTGTTATATTATGACCATCAGTGAAGGTGACATCTTGAATACAAGAGGCATAGGTAAAAATTGTCGAAGCATATTTCAACCAAGATTCCAATGAAGTCAGGTATAATAGACACAAAAATGAACCAAACTAAAAATGGTTTCTTCAGCAGGGACTCTAGTAATATTAGCACTTAATATTGAAATAGTACTATTTAGATTTTAGAGAACATAGGAAAGATATATAATGCCTGGAATATACATGTGTATATTGATGTCGATGTGGATACAAAATTGTCTTTAAAATTTTAGGAAAACTCAGAATAAGATATGGCAAGTATTTGCACTCCATTTCTTGTCTGAAGGCTAAATTTCGAAGTGTTAAAGTCATTTCCCCAAGGAAGGTACTGGTTCTGGAGTTCGTAATCTTGGCTGGAATAAAAAAATTTTAAAGGCCATTCGTTCTATATCCTCAAAATGCAAAAATAAAAAATGCCTTTGACCCAAGGCAGCTAACTTCTGAATAAATAGATAGATCTGGGAGAGGTTAGGATATGTACAGATTTCCAGAGATTCATATCGGATTAAAGGCATTTGGAACAAACAGAGCATGAAACAGAAACTAGGACTTCAGAATTCAGTCCACTTATCTTCCCAAGATGTCTATTATTTTCTTCTTTCTGCAGATTAAACCTTTGTCAACTACATCTTATCTACAGTCAGTGAATAAGAGTCAGTGCAGTGCAGTCAGTGAATAAGAGTGTGACTGAATTCATTCTCTTTGGCTTGACGCAGGATGTGGGAAATCAGAAAGTGATATTTAGAGTCTTCTTGATCCTATACCTTGAAACACTTTTGGGGAACTTTCTTATTGTAGTGACTATTAAGACAAGCAGGACACTTGGGAGTCCCATGTATTTCTTCCTATTGTAACTGTCCTTTGCTGATGCCTGCTTCTCTACAACCACAGCCCCCAGGTTAATTGTGGATGCCTTTTCTCAGGAGAAAACCATTTCCTACAATGAGTGCATGACCCAGGTCTTTGCAGCCCATTTCTTTGGATGCATGGAGATCTCATCCTCATGGCCTTTGATCGCTATATAGCCATCTGTAAACCCTTGCGATATACAGCCATCATGAGCCAGCACCTCTTGTGATGTTCTGGTGATCCTAGCCTGGGTGGGGTCTTGTATTCACTCTTCAGCACAAATTTTCCTGGCTTTGAGGTTGCCCTTCTGTGGCCCTAATGTTGACCACTATTTCTGTGACTTGCAGCCCTTGTTGAAACTTGCCTGCATGGACACTTCTGTGATAAAGTTGCTTATTATTTCCAATAGTGGGGCCATATGCATGGTGAGCTTTATAATCCTGTTTATCTCCTATGTTGTCATCTTGTTCTCACTGAGAAACCACAGTGCAGAAGGAAGGCAAAAAGCCCTTTCTACATGCACCTCCCACTTCATTGTGGTTGTCAAATTTTTTGGCCCATGTATATTGATATACACACGCCCACCAACCACATTTCCAGTAGACAAGATGGTGGCTGTATTTTATACAATCGGGACACTCTTGCTTAACCACTACGGAATGAAGAAGTGAAAAATGCCATGAAAATGATATGGTGTAGCAAAGCATGACTTCAGTTGATACAGGAATCCTTGCGTGTTTCCTTAATGATTTGGTTCTGCTTTATGGACAGAAGAAATAATGTATTTTTGTCCAGAAGCAAGAGTAAAGAAATACATGGATATAAAGACAGAGATGCACAGCATTCTTATTCTGAGAGACTTGAATTAGAAAATAAAATCCATAATAATTTTGAACAACCTCTGATGACTCTTACTTTAATTCTATCAACATCAGACTATATTCACATGATAATTTAGTTTCCTGTACAAATATTTCTTCAGAGAGAAATGGACTGACAGAATGTGTGTGTATGTGTGTGTGTGTGTGCACATTGATTCTTTTTCTAGATTTTGTCCTAGTTCTTATGAAGGTGGTCATAAGAGCTTATCCATAAGGGACTGGAACTTTACAGAATCATGGTTTCTCTCTTGACAACCTAACAATTTGAGAAGATTCTCTGAGAAAATATTACTCTGAAAATCAATGTTGAATCCACCTCACTAGTGTATCTACACTGATGACATTCAAACTCCTATAAAATCTGGAACTATCAGGGAAAACCTAGACTATCACTGGAAAACATCTTAAAGTATCATGAATAATTAAGAAGATGAAGGGTCTTATATTTGGCTTAATAGGAAATAACAGCCAGTCATTCAGTTGCCCTTCAGAATCTTTCACATTCCTTCTCACGGAGGAGAGGGAAGAGGAAAAATGAGTTTGGCAGCACAAATGTGCAGAAGGGAGATAAAGGGAAGGAGAGAGGACAGAAAACGGTGCTTTATAAACAGAGGGCAAGTGAAAGGAAGTGGTCGTTTTATCCAAGTAGGAGAGAAGAAGCTGCACCTTTCTTATACTTTGAGAATCACTTCTGGGAATATGAACATTTGCAGGAAATAATGAAGTTTCAGGCTATTCCCATATCATGAAGTCTTCTCTGTTATATTTATTTGTGTACAGGAAAGAAGCATTTTTGTTCTTTTGCTTCCCCATAACATATGAAAACTCAAGTTTCAGGATTCTGGGAAGAATCTGAAATTGAAAGTGCTTCTCAAAATTTTATTTTATATGAGTCCTTGGACTGCGAGGAGAGCCAACCAGTCCTTTCTAAAGGAGATCGATCCTGGGTGTTCTTTGGAAGGACTGATGCTAAAGCTGAAACTCCAATACTTTGGCCACCTCATGCGACGAGTTGACTCACTGGAAAGGACTCTGATGCTAGGAGGGATTGGGGGTGGGAGAAGACGGGGAAGACAGAGAATGAGATGGCTGGATGGCATCACCGACTCGATGGACATGAGTTTGAGTGAACTCCGGGAGTTGGTGATGGACAGGGAGGCCTGGCGTGCTTTGATTCATGGGGTCACAAAGAGTCAGACACGACTGAGCGACTGAACTGAACTGAACTGATTTAAAATTGTGTATTTGAAGATAGCTTAATATATAAATAGTGTTCACTCACCACTCCCACTCCCAAAACCACTATATAATCTCATGATAAAGTACTATCATGCTATTTTAGAACCGGAGCTTATAATTCCAATTCAAATTGGCACCAAGACTATTATTTTGTGATATTTAAGTATCATTTATTACTCAAGTACTTAAGTATTACTTTAAGGAAACGTTTCTGTCAAGTGAAGACAAAATGTTGTTATGTTGTACCTAAGATCCCCAATAGCTCTAATATAAAAACTAGTGACAGGAAAAGAAAAATATTTAAGACCAAAAATGACATGTCAGAGCATTTAATATCATATTCACAAGTTGTAAATTTGTTATACACTCCCTACAAATAAACACTCCCCCTTTTTCTAATTTTATGTCTAAAGTCCTGCTTTTAAAGCATTTCCATTTGATCTTATGCTGTGTTGTGCTTAGTTGTTCAGTCATGTCTGACTCTTTGCGACCCCATGGACTCCAGGCTCCTCTGTTCATGGGTATTTTTTAAGCAAAAATACTGGAATGGGTTGCCATGCCCTCCTCCAGGGTACCTCCCCAACCTAAGTATTGAAGCCAGGTCTCCTGAACTGCAGGCTGATTCTTTACCATTTGAGCCACTAGGGAAGCCCAAGAATACTGGAGTGGGTAGCTTATCCCTTCTCCAGGGGATTGTCCCAACCCAAGAATTGAACTGGGGTCTCTTGCATTGCAGGCAGATTCCTTACCAGCTGAGCTACCAGGGACGCCCCTGGTCTTATAAGGATTACATTAAGTGTTATTGGTTCTTAAGTTGTCATTGTTCAATCACTCAGTCCTGTCCGACTCTTTGTAACTCCGTGTCAGGCTTCCTTGTCCTTTATTATCTCCCAGAGTTCACTCTAACTTATATCCATTGAGTTGATGATGCCTTTCAACCATCTCATCCTCTGTCACCCCCTTCTCCTCCTGCCCTCAATTTTTCCCAGAATCAGGATCTTTTCCAATAAGTCAGCTTCTTGCATCAGGTGTTCAAAGTATTGGAGCTTCAGCTTCAGCATCAGTCCTTCCAATGAATATTCAGGACTGATTTCCTTTAGGATTGACTGATTTGATCTCTTTGCTGTTCCAGGAACGCTCGAGAATTTTCTCCAACACCACAGTACAAAAGCAACAAGTTTCTGGCACTCAATCTTCATGGTCCAACTCTCACCCATACATGACTACAAGATAAACCATAGCTTTGACTACACATACTTTGTTGTCAAAGTGACATCTCTGATTTCTAATATGCTCTCTAGATTTGTCATAGCTTTCCTTCCAAGGAACAAGCATCTTTTAATTTCATGGCTACAGTGACCATCTGGAGTAATTTTGTTGCCCAAGAAAACAAAGTCTATCACTGTTTCCATTTTCTCTCCATCTATTTTCTATTAAGTGATGGGACCAGATGCCATGATCTTCTTTTTTTCAATGTTGAGTTCTAAGAGAGCTTTTTCACTCTCCTCTTTCACTTTCAACAAGAGGCTCTTAAGTTCCTCTTTACTTCTTCCATTAGGGTGGTGTCATATTAAGTAAATAAGACATAATTCAAATAAAACTTTCATTCTTTTTTCTTGTTGTTTATTCAAATTTAATATACTGGGGAAATTATTTACCCATGCTTGAATAAAACCTGAGAGGTATCAGCAGTGCATACATAATCTGAGTCCCTCATACATTTTTGATCTTGCTTCTGGCGCCTCTCTGCCTGGATCACTATGTTCCACTCACTCTGTTATTTTCAGTTCAGTTCAGTTCAGTTGCTCAGTTGTGTCCGACTAATTGCGACCCCATGAATCACAGCATGCCAGGCCTCCCTGTCCATCACCAACTCCAGGAGTTCACTCAAACTCATGTCCATCAAGTCAATGATGTCATCCAGCCATTTCATTCTCTGTCGTCCCCGTCTCCTCCCACACCCAATCCATCCTAGTATCAGACTCTTTTACAGTGAGTCAACTCGTCGCATGAGGTGGCCAAAATATTGGAGTTTCAGCTTTAGCATCAGACCTTCCAATGAACACCCAGGATTGATCTCCTCCAGAAAGGACTGATTGAATCTCATTGCACTACAAGGGACTCTCAAGAGTCTTCTCCAACACCACAGTTCAAAAGCATCAATTCTTTGGCGATCAGCTTTCTTCACAGTCCAACTCTCACATTCATACATGACCACGGGAAAAATCATAGCCTTGACTAGACGGACCTTGGTTGGGAAAGTAATGTCTCTGCTTTTTAATATGTTATCTAGGTTGGTCTTAACTTTGCTTCCAAAGAGTAAGCGTCTTTTAATTTCCTGGTTGCAGTCAGCAACTGCAGTGATTTTGGAACCCCAAAAAATAAAGTCTGACACTGTTTCCCCATCTATTTCCCATGAAGTGATGGGACCAGATGCCATGATCTTCGTTTTCTGAATGTTGAGCTTCAAGCCAAACTTTTCACTCTCCTCTTTCACTTCCATCAAGAGGCCTTTGAGTTCCTCTTCACTTTCTGCCATAAGGGTGGTGTCATCTTCATATCTGAGGTTATTGATATTTCTCCCGGCAATCTTGATTCCAGCTTGTGCTTCATCCAGTGCAGTGTTCCTCATGATGTACTCTGCATATAAGTTAAATAAGCAGGGTGACAATATACAACCTTGACTTACAACTTTTCCTATTTAGAACCAGTCTATTGTTCCATGTCCAGTTCTAACTGTTGCTTCCTGACCTGCAGACAGGTTTCTCAAGAGGCAGGTCAGGTGGTCTGGTATTCCCACCTCTTTCAGAATGTTCCACAGTTTATTGTGATCCACACAGTCAAAGGCTTTGGCATAGTCAATGAAGCAGAAATAGATGTTTTTCTGGAACGCTGTTGCTTTCTCCATGATCCAGCGGATGTTGGCAATTTGATCTCTGGTTCCTCTGCCTTTTCTAAAACCTGCTTGAACATCTGGAAGTTCACGGTTCACATATTGCTGAAGCCTGGCTTGGAGAATTTTGAGCATGACTTTACCAGCGTGTGAGATGAGTGCAACAGTGCGGTAGTTTGAGCATTCTTTGGCATTGCCTTTCTTTGGGATTGGAATGAAGACTGACCTTTTCCAGTCCTGTGGCCACTGCTGAGTTTTCCAAATTTGCTCACATATCGAGTGCAGCGCTTTCACAGCATCATCTTTCAGGATTTAAAGTAGTTCAATTAGAATTTGATCACCTCCACTAGCTTTGTTCGTAGTGATGCTCTCTAAGGCCCCCTTGACTTCACATTCCAAGATGTCTAGCTCCATGTGAGTGATCATGCCATTGTGATTATTTTCATCCTGAAGAGCTTTTTTGTACAGTTCTTCTGTGTATTCTTACAGAATGTGGTCCACTGGAGAAGGGAATGGCAAACCACTTCAGTATACTTGCCTTGAGAACCCCATGAACAGCATCAAAAGGCAAAGTGATAGGATACTGAATGAGGAATTCCCCAGGTCGGTAGGTGCCCAGTATGCTACTGGAGATCAGTGGAGAAATAATTCCAGAAAGAATGAAGGGATGGAGCCAAAGCGAAGCAAATACCTAGTTGTGAATGTGACTGGTGATAGAAGTAATATCCGATGCTGTGAAGAGCAATACTGCATAGGAACCTGGAATGTTAGGTCCATGAATCAAGGCAAGTTGGAAGTGGTCAAACAGGAGATGACAAGAGTGAACGTCGACATTCTAGGAATCATAGAACTAAAATGGACTGGATTGGGTGAATTTAACTCAGATGACCATTATATCTACTACTGTGGGCAGGAATCCCTTAGAAGAAATGGAGTAGACATCTGTTATTTTACATTTCCTCAAAAGCACCATGATATTTCTTGAATTAGTGTTTTCTCTCTCTAGAATCTTCATCTCATTAATCCTCACATGACTGTTTCATTCTATTTTTGTAACTGCTCAGCTCATTGGTATTTAAATATTAATATAGCTCATAACTTTTTTCTAAGGTAATATCAATAGAGTTTAATCAGTTTAAAGATACATGCTAATAGAATCCTTTTCTGACTGCCCAATATGAAGTACCTTCCATGAAATAAACACAGCCTTCCATTTCCATTAACTCTATTATAATGTTCACTTTCTGCCTTTTCATTTCAGTCACTTTTAATTTTAGTGTTTGTTTCTTTTTATGCCTCAACCATTTGAACCGGGCTATTTGAAAAATATAGGCTCTTGTGTTTTATATTCATCCAACAGATATTTATTGAAAAACGAATCTGTGGAAAGGATAAATAAAAACCCCTTCTGGGCTTCCTTAGTATGTCAGCGGTAAAGAATCCACCTCCCAATGCAGGAGAGGAGGGTTCTTGATCTGTGAATGTCACACATGCCACAGAGCAACCAAGCCCGGGTACAAGAACTATTGAGCCTGTGTTCTAGAGCCTGTGAACCGAATCTATTGAGGCCCTCAAGCTCTAGGCCCCATGCTCTGCAGCAAAAGAAGTCACCAGATTGGAAGCCCATGCATAGGAACTAGAGAGTAGCCCCTACTTGCCACTACTAGAGAAAAACCCATGAGGCAATGAAGACACAGCACAGTCAAAAATAAATTAAAAATTAAAAAAAAAAATCTTTCTTGGAGACTTGTCCAGTCTAGACCGGCATGGAAAGTAATAAAATTCAGAGGATAATTACACAAAATAAACTTCTTTTGGTCATTGTTACTAAGAAAATGAAGACATTGACATAGAGAATAATGGTGAAATTACAAGAATCGTTAAATAGAGTCACAGAGGAAGGCTCTCTAAAGTAATGACACTTCATCTAGTACCAGAAGTTGGAGTGAACTAGTCACCAAAGTAGGATGAAGACTTGTTTTGATAGAGTTGGAGAGAAGTAGTCACCAAAGTAGGATGAAGCCTTGTATTGATAGAGAGAAAAGCAGTCTTTCATAAATCTAAGAAGTGAAGTGAAGTGAAGTCACTCAGTAGTGTCAGACTGTTTGAGACCCCATGGACTGCAGACTACCATGCTCCTCTCTTTGTCCATGGGATTTTCCAGGCAAGAATACTGAAGTGGGTTGCCATTTTCTTATCCAGAGGATCTTCCTGACTCAGGGATTAAACCCAGGTCTTCAGCATTGTAGGCAGACGCTTTACCATCTGAGCCGCCAGGGAAATCCTGAGGACAAATAACAAATCTCACGATGTCTGATGCACACTGAGGGGTCGGGTGAGGCACTCAAGATGTGATTGGAGATTAAGAGGAAGTAGAAAGATTAATCAGAAAATTCTAGTAAAAGGCAAGGAGATTCTAAATAATCAATAAGCAATAAATAAAATTGTTTATTAAGATTTTAAAACTGTGTACACTGCATTTTCAAAAGTCAGAGGGTCACTAAGAATGAGTCCTAGAAAAACATCTAAATTTGACACTAAACTTTGGTTATAAAAAGACCACTTTTTCACAAACAATAATCCATCAGAAAACATTCCTATCTGGAAGTAGTTCTGCTGAGAGATGGCTATATTTTATCATTACTTATAATGAAGTTTGTTCTGATAATGATAGTTTGTTATCCAGCTTTGAGATAGAACTATCAAAATCCATTTGGAATTATGTTAATGGAAATGAATTAAAAATAAAAATAGGAATAATAGCAAGAAATTTGACAGTTTTGTTGGAATGAACTTTTCCATCAATTCTTTCTCATGCTTGGGGCTTGTGCAATGGGATGACCCAGAGGGATGGTATGGGGAGGGAGGTGGGAGGGGGAGCTCAGGATGTGGCAGATTCATGTTGATGTATGCAAAACCAATACAATATTGTAAAGTAATTAGCCTCCAATTAAAATAAATGCATTTATATTAAAAAAATAACTTATAATATCATCACAATTGAACAAGGCACGGGGAACAAAAATCAAACATAAGCAAAGCCAGAAGAAACAGCATACAAATGGGGCAAAACTGAAGTTGTGAATTAAATTCACTCACTCTTTAGATGTTCACAAATATTTGCTTGACCAAAGAAAATTATTTGGTTTAAAATTCTAAACACTTTGGTTAATATTTAACTAGAATGGAAAAGATGCCTTTGGGAGATACTTGAAAGCAGCAAATAGCAACAATTGCTTCTGCATTCCAGCCTCTTCACTATGGTATCTGGGATAAAACAACATATACGGAACATCCTAAATGTCTTTAAGGTAAAACATTATACAGGTAATATTACTTTCCTTTAAAAATACATTTTGTTGTCTAGATTTAACAAACAGTCCATCAGTTAGTATAGCCCGTCGGTTTGGGCTATAAGCAACCAAAAATAAATGAGTAAATAAAAACCAGCTCAAATTATTTTAAACAAGAAGGACATAGGTATACCTATGACTGGTTCATGCTGATGTTTGACAGAAAGCAACAAAGTCTGTAAAGCAATTATCCTTCAATTAAAAAATAAATTAATTTAAAAAAAGAAGGAAATGTATTCTGTCACACAATTAAATGTCTAGAGCTATGCACACTACCAATGAAGCAGCATAAAGACCCCAGTTCTACATTTTTATGAATCTCTTGTCTGTCTTCTGTCATGTTTTGGTTCTATCCACACCGTGACTGAAGCTCCAATATTCTGGACACCTGATGGGAAGAGCCAACACACTAGAAAAGACCCTGATCCTAGGAAAGATTGAGGGCAAGAGGAGAAGGGGATGACAGAGGATCAGTTGTTTGGATGGCATCACCAACTCAATGGACATGAGTTTGGGCAAACTCCAGGGGATAGTAGAGGACAGAGAAGTCTGGCATGCCGTCCATGGGGTCGCAAAGAGTTGGACACAACTTAGCGACTGAAAAGCAACACGAATTGGCTAGCTACCCCTATAATCTCAAAATAGTTGCTACTTCCAAAGAACACAATACACTTCATTTTTATAATTCTTGAAAGAAAACTTATTCCCCAACTATGGGGAAAAAAGTCTTTCTCTTTAATCTGAGATCGAGTTAAATCATATACCTTCTTCTGTATACTTATGTGGAATGAGACTAAAGGAGGTTATACTTTGAAGAACCAAATGATTTGTTCAGTATTATGAAGAGTCACAATAGCTAGGGTAAGGAGAGAACCAATGAAAAGAAAATATTACTGTAAATTATATTACCTATGAATCAGCATGTAGGTATTTTCTATACATTTGTTAAAATAATAGATTTTAAAATTACATTTGATCTTCTCATCCCAGTATTTTGATGCATGACCTACCAACTAATATTTAAAGAAAATGAGTCCCATTGAAAACATTAGCACAGATTCTAAGAGTGACTTTCATTTGGTATAATATCATGTAATTAATATCTTGTATTGGTGTAATCCAGTTATAAATACAAGACTTTGAAATAATCTACTGAATTATTGAAATCCTGTTTAATTTCTTGCCACCAGAAATTCAGTTTCAGCCCTGAAGTCTCCCTGCTGCTTAAAAATATATACTAAACCATGAGTGAAAGAGTTGTCTTCAAAATTTTGTTTAATATAAATAAATAATGTTTTTAGAAAATCCTTTAATGCCATATCTGACATAATTCTCAATTTTTTTTTTAAATTTGAGGTTAATTATTTTGCAATATTATATTGGTTGGTTTTGCCATATATTGACATGAATCTGCCCCAGGTGTACATGAGTTCCTCTTCCTGAACCCCCCTCCCACCTCCCTCCTCCCTTTATCCTCCCTCTGAGTCATCCCGGCACATCAGCCCCGAGCATCCTGTAACATGCATCGACCCTGAACTGGTGATTCATTTCACATATGACAACATACATGTTTCAATGCCATTCTCCCAAATCATCCCACCCTCACCCTCTCCCACAGAGTCCCAAAGACTGTTCTATACATCTGTGTCTCTTTTGCTGTCTCGTATACAGGGTTATCATTTGCCATATGATCCAGAAATTGCACTCCTGGTCATACACACCGAGGAAACAAAAATTCTCAATTTTTAAACTCCTTTCTGTTAAGTTCAGTCGCTCAGTCGTGTCCGACTGTTTGCGACCCCATGAATCACAGCATGCCAGGCCTCCCTGTCCATCACCAACTCCCGGAGTTCACTCAAACTCATGTCCATCGAGTCGATGATACCATCCAGCCATCACATCCTCTGTCGTCCCCTTCTCCTTCTGCCCCCAATGCCTCCCAGCATCAGAGTTTTTTCCAATGAGTCAACTCTTCGCCTAAGTTGGCCAAAGTATTGGAGTTTCAGCTTTAGCATCAGTCTTTCCAAAGAACACCCAAGACTGATCTCCTTTAGAATGGACTGGTTGGATCTCCTTGAAGTCCAAGGGACTCTCAAAAGTCTTCTCCAACACCACAGTTCAAGAGCATCAATTCTTCGGCCATCAGATTTCTTCACAGTCCAACTCTCACATCCATACATGACCACTGGAAAAAAAATAGCCTTGACTAGATGGACCTTTGTTGGCAAAGTAATGTCTCGGCTTTTTTATATGCTATCTAGGTTGGTCATAAGTTTCCTTCCAAGGAGCAAGCGTCTTTTAATTTCATGGCTGCAATCACCATCTGCAGTGATCTCGGAGCCCAAAAATTACAGTCTGACACTGTTTCCCCAACTATTTCCCATGAAGTGATGGGTCCATTTGCCATGATCTTAGTTTTCAGAATGTTGAGCTTTAAGCCAACATTTTCACGCTCCTCTTTCACTTTCATCAAGAGGCTTTTTGGTTCCTCTTCACTTTCTGCCATAAGGGTGGTTTCATCTCAATATCTGAGGTTGTTGATATTTCTCCCGGCAATCTTAATTCAAGCTTGTGCTTCCTCCAGCCCAGCATTTCTTCGATGTACTCTGCATATAAGTTAAATAAGCAGGGTGACAATATACAGCCTTGACGGACTCCTTTTCCTATTTGGAACCAGTCTGTTGTTCCATGTCCAGTTCTAACTGTTTCTTCCTGAGCTGCATACAGGTTTCTCAAGAGGCAGGTCAGGTGGTCTGGTATTCCCATCTCTTTCAGAATTTTCCAGTTTATTGTGATCCACACAGTCAATGGCTTTGACATAGTCAATGAAGCAGAAATAGATGTTTTTCTAGAACTCTCTTGCTTTTTCCATGATCCAGTGGATGTTGCCAATTTGACCTCTGGTTCCTCTGCCTTTTCTAAAACCAGCTTGAACATCTGGAAGTTCACGCTTCACGTATTGCTGAAGCCTGCCTTGGAGAATTTTGAGCATGACTTTACTAGCGTGTGAGATGAGTGCAATTGTGTGGTAGTTTAAACTCCTTTAGGTAATAGTAACAAGATTTGCTTACTTAGAGTAACTTTATAAAGATTCATTAATCTTCTAAAAATGCCTTGATAGGTTAAAAAATGAATGACTCCATACAGCATGAACTTCTCTGGCAGTTTCAGTTATGATTTCGTTGTTTCTAATGATGGTTTATTTATTATGCATGTATTAAAGTAAAACATTTTGCACATTGCTACCACTTTTCAACTTTTTGCTTTTCTCTCCCATTGTATGTTTTTGCTACTTTAATTAATACCACTGAACACTTTGTTAGTGAAACTCCAGTGGAGAGTATTATTCAGATCTATTTTGAAATACTTAATTCCTTTTAACTTAACCTCACATGGCAGTATTTTTTCTCTGTATAATTTCATTCAAATAAATTATTTAGCAAGCAATAAATAATAAATAAAATAATTGCACTTATTTGCATTTCGATTTAAGTTATTGAGATATTTTCTGAGACAGCATGTAACTATAATTAAAAATAAAGTGAAAAAATAGAAAGGCAATGGAAGCTAAAGAAGAATAGAAAGCAGTAAGAGTATCATAATCCTTAAATTGCAAATAATATAAATCAAAAATAAAATTTATATTTTTAAGAAATCTCTCTGGTTGTTAGTGGAGAATGGGTAGTTTTAATACCTCCACATTTCTGAAAGAATAGAGATCTCTTTAACAGAAACACATGGCATTCTGAGCATGACAGTCACTTGCCAACCGAACTCCCCTGTTTCATCCACAGTTTTCTCATGGCATATTTCACCTCCGTATTCCTCAGGGTGTAGATCAAGGGATTTAACATGGGTGTGATGATGGAATGAGACATGACCATCACCTTGTCTATGGGGTAGGTGGCCACAGGACTGACATACAAAAACATACAAGGCACAAAGAACATGACGACCACAGTGAGGTGGGAGCCACAGGTGGACAGGGTTTTACGCTACCCTTCAGAGCTTCAGGACTTCATGGAGCAGAGAATGACCACATAGGAGGTGACAAGGATGAAGAAGATGGCCACACACATCACCGCACTGTTGAGGATGACTAAGAGGCCCAGGGTGCGGATGTCCATGTAAGCCAGTTTCAACAGTAGGAACAAATCACACATCAAGCTGTCTATTGTATTGGGACCACAGAAGGATATTTGATATATGAAGAGAAGCTGTACTATGGCATGGAAAAATCCCCCCACCCATGACCCTCCCAGTAGTAGGCAGCACATCCGAGGCCTCACGATGGTCACATAGTGAAGGGGCTTACAGATTGCCATGGAGCGGTCATAGGCCATCACAGTAAGAAGGAGGATGCCCACTCAACCAAAGAAGTGCTCAGCTAAGAGCTGGGCCATGCAGCCTTCCAGCAATATGGGAGTGCTCTCAGAGAGGGAGTCCACAATCAACTTGGGGGCAATGGCGGAAGAGAAAGTGACATCCAAAAGGGACAAGAGGTAAGGAAAAAAATACACGGGTGATCTCAGACTCTGACTCGTAACCATGGTTACCACAGTGAGGAGGTTTCCCAAAACGGTGGACATATACATGATTAGAAACACAGCAAAGAGTATTCTCCACAGCTCTGTATACCTTGTAATGTCCAAAAGCATGAATTCCATCACACTGTTTTGATCTCCCTTGTGTCAGGTGCTGATAGGAGCTCCAGCTAAGTTAGGAGACCTGAAAAAGCAGCACATCATTTATGACTAGTGATTATTTGGCTTCAAGTATTTCCAGGATCTCACAGAACTTATGGGTTTTTTGTTTGTTTTGTTGTGTCTTTTTTTTTTTCTCATTTATTAACTATCCAAAATTTGACTGTTAATAACCTGCTAAATAAAGAGTTTAAAAGAGAGCTGCTTCTTTAGTGCTAGCTTCTCCCCAGGCTTTTTCCTTCTCTTTATAATGGTGTTTCCATGTGAAATGCATTTCTCCCTTTTACTGTTATTGTTGATTATCAGCACCGACCCATTCCAGGCACTGGAATAACACCATGACTGACACTGTTTTTCAGATGAAGGAACTGATTCTCACAGACTTGAGGTGAAATAGCCAAGGTAGTACAGCACATGAGTGGGGAAGCCAAAATGTGGACCATACTTTCTGACTCAAGAATCAGTGCCCTCAAATACCAATATTTCTTCTCTGCTCATTACATTGTGATTTTATCATTTAGCAATCACTGTGCTAAGTATATTACCATATACTATATAATCCTGCTTTATCTCCAAATAAATATGAAGTAGCTTCTTCTTTCTTTGCTTTTTTCAAATGTTATGATGATTCTTTATTAATTCAGTGCTTTACTTATAAATATTAAATTAATGAAATACATCTAAAAGTATAATCTCTGAATAATATGTTGCTTGCTAATGAAGATCACAAAGCATGATGATCCGGCAAAGGCCCAGGCCACAATATAATCCACTCAAACTTGAATCAGTCCTAGTCATTCCTTTCAGTTTTCTCTGTTCCACAAATGGAGATAAGAATTCTCGAATGCAATAAGGACAATTCAATAATTAGTTTTTAGGTTCACTTACTATGCTGCTGTTCCATCCTAAAGGTGATCAGTCCTGGGTGTTCATTGGAAGGACTGATGCTGAAGCTGAAACTCCAATACTTTGGCCACCTCATGTGAAGAGTTGACTCATTGGAAAAGACCCTGATTCTGGGAGGGATTGGGGGCAGAAGGAGAAGGGGATGACGGAGGATGAGACAGCTGGATGGCATCACCGACTCGATGGGCGTGAGTTTGAGTAAACTCTGGGAGTTGGTGATGGACAGGGAGGCCCAGTGTGCTGCGATTCATGGGGTCACAAAGAGTCAGACATGACTGAGCAACTGAACTGAATTGAACTATGCTGCTGGGCAAGATGCCAAGATATACATTGCCTCATTTAAACCTCATAGGATACCATATGACCTATGTATCATTACTATTCCCATTTTAAAGACGATACATTGAAACGTTGGAGTGTTAATTCTCTTGCATAAGGTTATGTAACCTGCATGCTATGAAGCTGGCATTTTGATCACACAGCACAAATTCTTAACCACTATTTCCACTACTTGAAATGAGAACAGGTTTATGTGGTGTTTCAGGAGAGTTGTTGCAACCTAGGGGAAAAAGTTACAATGAAAATATTCTTCCTATTATTGGGATTTTTCAGGGAAACTGGTTGCCTTATTTTAGGAATTTTTCAAGCAGAATAACTCCAAATTGACATTTGGACTATAATTCTTGGCAAATGATGAAAGGTCACTCTGGTTGTACAACACCAGCTCCACCCCTACCCATTACAGAAAATGCAAAGCTTCCACAAGGGACTATGGAAGTGCCATTTTATACATTCCTTAATCTCTTTCTCTCCCTCCAAGCCCAAGAGCTGAGATCTTTCTTGCGAGCACCCTTGTGAATTATAAGGAACACTGGCTCAGGAGTCAAGAAATGAGAAGTGTGTTTTGTTCCAGGTTGTGTCACTAATCTAGCCTATCACTTGAGCGTGTTTCTGGCACCTCTGTGCCTCAGTTTCCTCATTTTCAGAGTAAAGATGGTTCACTCATGAGAGGCAATGGGAGGGAAATTGTCCTCTTCATATACAAACAGTCACCCTTAATCGTGTTAATTGACTATGCAAGATTTCCTTAGAGAGGTGATTTGTTTCATGTTAAAAAAAAAAAAAAGCCCCTGCTCTAAATAATATCTAGTACCCCTTTTGTCAATCCCTGTCATCAGCACCCATCCCTTCTTTATTCAATGTTCCTTGTTTGCCGGGAGCCAGCGAGGGAAATCCTACCCGTGGCAAAGGTCAACTGGGGAAGAGGCCTGACGGGCAAAGGCTAATCAGGACTCGAGGAGCCCCCTGGACTTACCTGAGCATCTACCCCAAAGAAAACCGGAATCTGACTGATTTACTATCTTACGCCTCTTACCAAGTCCTCTAATACTTACGGGGGTTTCCCCCCAACCACCTTTCTCTGAAAACATTAATTCAGAGCTATAGTTTAAAAGTTCTCCTCGGCTTAATAGGAGTGTTCCAATCCAAGTCCCTCTGATAGCTTTCTAACTTGCATGACAAGTTTGTCCGGGCTCCTAAAATACAGGAATCTGTTGAAGAAGTTAAAATCACTAGAATAGTACTAGAAAAGATTTCATTGTTGAATCAATGCTTGCTGCAGTTTCCTCTATTGTATCCTTGGAAATATATTAATCCTTTGACTCAACCACATCAGATCTTAAGTTAATAAATTCCTTTCTTGCAGCTCACTACACCCGGTGCCTTATAGGAATGTAACTTTGTTATGTGTCTACCACCTAACTTTAGGAAAGTCACCTTAAAAGAAAAGTCTTTTACTTGCTAACTAACCTATTGTCAGGAGAGAGGGCCATAAAACTGTTAGCAGGCCCCCTGGCCAGAAGATGATGTAAATCACCTAAAACTTTTATCACACAAAAATAAGCCCTGATCCTGATAAGGGTCAAGACTGCTGACCCCACGTGATTTTGGTGTGAATCTATACCTCCCTTTCTCTGTTTCTTATGCGCATAACTTAGGGTATAAAAGCAGCACTGGAAAATAAAGTTTTGGGCCTCGCTCACTGAAGCTTGGTCTCCCCGTGTCGTTCTTTCTCTTTTTCCATCCTTTTCTCTATTCTCCTTTTTCTGGTTGAGATCCTTGGAGCACTGGGCCCTCTGAGTTTACTTATCTGCCTGGGCTTCTAAGACCCACTCGAGGGGGTGCCCTGGTGGGGTGCCTCAAGTGATTCGAGAGGGTGCCTGCGGCCTACGTAAACAGAGCAAGCCCCGTGCTGGGGTTTTATTGGTTTCCAGCGTAAACCAAGGAATCATCAGCCCCTGTCTCTCTCTCTTTTTCTCTCTCTCTCTCTGACGCCGACGCCGTTCATCCCGAGGATACCCTGGGTCATATCGGGGCTGGACCCCGATAAGTGGCGCCCGAACCAGGCTTCCGAGGGTAAGTCTCCCCCATTGTCCAGTTTTCGGGACGGCTAGGACCCCACTTAGGGTTTCCGGAACCCCCCTGCATAAGATAGGTAGGGTGAGTAAAAGTGGAAGTGTTTATACTTTCTTTAAGAGACTAAAACTTCAGACATGGGTAACAGTAAGTCAAAATGATGACAACTCTTTATAGGAGTCATTTTACAACTATTAAACAAAAGAGGAATTAAGGTCAAAAAAGCTAAATTACTCTTGTTCAGGAGCAGTGTCCTTGGTTTCTGGAAGAGGGCACCGTTAATTTAGATACCTGGGAAAAGGTGGGAAAACAGCTAAAAATTTACTATACTCAGCAGAGTCCAGAAAAAGTGCCCACCAATACCTTTTATTTATGGAATATAATCAGAGATGCTTTAGATCCTGCCCATGAATCTAAACGACCACCCATTAAAAAAGGTAGTGGAAATAAAGAGGCTATACCTAGTTATCAAGCCACCAAGAACACCAATAGTCATTCAGAAAGCGGGGATGAAAAAGAACAGGTTTCACCCTCTGCTCCTCCTCAAGATGAGGAAGATTTAGATAAGATAATAGATCAATACCATTCTGATGAGGATAAATACCTTTTAGCTATTGATACTCCTAAAAGCTTAAAAAAAAAAAAAAATCCTCAAATAAACTGTCCTCAAAATCTAAACATCAGAAAGACTCTCCAAAACTAGAGACCAAATATGTGGGACATTCTCGTCCCCCTTTGCCTCCCCCCCTTATAGGGGCGAGAGACCACCGCTGGAAGTTCCCCAGAGAAGAGTTCTCTCTAGCCCCGGAGATGAGTTTGATCCGCACCTTGAGAGGCTTTTACAAGATCTTAGGGCTATTAATGCCACTATGGAAGACATGGGGGCCTTACAGCCGGGGCTCCTCTCCCCAGTAGCTGTTCCAGAGGGATATAATACAATTGTAATTGATTTACAAGACTGCTTTTTCACTATTCCCTTAAACGCCATGGATAAAAAGCCATTTGCTTTTAGCCTGCCGTCAGAAAATTTTAAACAGCCCTATTTGATGTTTCAATGGAAAGTGTTACCTCAGGGAATGAAAAATAGCCCCACCTTATGTCAAAAATTTGTTAATACCGCTATACAAGATATTAGGGCTAAATATGAGCAGGTATATATGATTCATTATATGGATGATATTTTAATAGCTCATCCAGATAGAGCTCATTTACAAACTGTCCTCCAAGAGTTAACTCAGGCGTTATCAGCTAGAGGCTTAAAAATTGCCCCGGAAAAAATTCAAACCAACCCAGTTCAGTTCAGTTCAGTTCAGTCGCTCAGTCGTGTCCGACTCTCCGCGACCCCATGAATCACAGCACGCCAGGCCTCCCTGTCCATCACCAACTCCCGGAGTTCACTCAAACTCATGTCCACAGAATCGGTGATGCCATCCAGCCATCTCATTCTCCGTCGTCCCCTTCTCCTCCCGCCCCCAACCTTTCCCAGCATCAGAGTCTTTTCCAGTGAGTCAACTCGTTGCATGAGGTGGCCAAAGTATTGCAGTTTCAGCTTTAGCATCACCCATAACTTATTTAGGAAGGATTATACATTCAGAAACAGTGACTCATTCCCCACTACAATTAAGAAAAGATCATCTTGTTACTCTTAATGACTTTCAAAGACTTTTAGGTGATATTAACTGGATACGGCCTTACTTAAAATTAACCACTGCTGAGCTAAAACCTCTCTTTAACATTTTGCGCGGGGATCCCGACCCAGCTTCAAAAAGGCAATTAACTACTGAGGCTCAAGAAGCCTTACTTACAATGAAAAACGCCCTATCTAATAGTTATGTAAAACAAATAGATTTAGCAGCCACTTGCAATTCTTTTGCTTAGCTACCCCCATTGCACCTAGGGGAGTCTTATGGCAAAACGGCCCCTTACAATGGGTCCATCTTCCTGCTCAAGCAAAAAAGATAGTGGCTTCTAATCCGGGGCTGATAGCTACTTTGATATTAAAAGGAAGAAGGCGGAGCATTGAACTATTTGGTAAAAAGCCATCAGAGATTGCAATTCCATATAACAAAGAACAGATTGATGCTCTTTTAATGTTTGATAAAGATTGGCAAATTGCTATAGGAAACTATTTCGGTCAAATTTTACGTCATTTACCCTCACATGTTTTGTTAAATTTTATATCTAGACACCCGGTTATCTTCCCTGTTAGGTGCAGACAACTCCCCATTCCAGGCGCTCAGCTAGCCTTTACTGACGGGTCAGCTAATGGCAGAGCCTCTATAGTTACAAAAAATCAACATAAGGTTCTGCAAACACAGGAGACTTCAGCTCAAAGAGCTGAACTCACAGCTGTTATAGAAGCCTTTGTCATGTTTGCAAAAGAAGATTTCAACCTTTTTTCTGACTCTCATTATGTAGTCAGATTATTCCCACATATTGAGACTGCAGTTCTGCCTGAAAATAAAACCACAATATTTCATTTACTAACTAAATTACAGCAACAAATTTGGAAGCAAAACCAACCATTTTTTATTGGCCACATTCGAGCTCATTCTGGGCTGCCTGGCCCTTTAAATGCTTTCAATGATTTGGCAGATGCATTGACCAAGATTACAGTGGCCTCTGCTTTTGAAGAGGCCCAAACTTCTCACTCACTGCACCATCAAAATGCTATGGCTTTAAGATATCATTTTAAGATTCCTCGAGAATCTGCTTGGGAGATTGTTCGTTCTTGTTCACATTGTCCCACTACTACAAATAGTTTGCATATGAGAGTTAACCCTCGCGGTCTCAAACCTAATATACTTTGGCAGACATGGCCCAAAACATATTACGCAGGGAATGTTGGCAAAAATTGATAAATTTGGGGCCGATGAAGACCGAATGCAGTTAAAATTGGGTTTCTAAAAAAGTACTCAAGGTACTCAGGGGCCAGCTTGCCTGCCAATGGACCAGACCCAGCGGCCGCAACTGGGACACTTTTGTCCCTGGTCTCCTCCTGATGCAGACAACTGGCCAGAGTGCCCCGACCTGTAAGGAACAAGAGACTTTAAAGTCTGTCTGTCTGGATTTATGTATGTCTCAATGTGTGTCTTTTGTTTTTTGTTTCTTGTTTATTTTACAATATTGCTGAAGCTGTGAGCTCTAATTTAATTGGCCTAAAAAATAAATAAACAAGCGCTTACAAATCAGACAATTCTAAGTACAAGAAAAATTAACCTGAGTTTCAGAGTCACGTGAACTGGTAAATATTAAATATTAAATATCTAGTATTAATGTTTGTTTGCTAATCCAATATAGACATGTCTAAGAGTCATTAACATTAAGCATATTTTCATTGTACCTAGGTTTATTATAAGTTAAATATTGTTATATTATTATATCTGTCATAAGTTTGTTGGCAAAAAAGGTACCTCTAAAAAAATAAATAAATAAATAAATAATAAAAAAATAAATGAGATATGAACTTTTAGATAAATTCTATTAAGATTAAAAATTTCTGTCTAAAACAGTTTCTCTAGATTTTGGTAACTTGAATTTCTAAGGTTGTGCTAAATTAAGTAACAAAAATTTATTGAATAGCTAGGTCATTTCCAAATAAAATAAGATTCTGAAACATTCACTACTGAATACTAACTTACAAAAAAACTAAAGATTTTAGACTATTAATAAATAATGTTTGATGCCATCCTGAGATGTTCGCTAAAATTTTTTTAAGTTATCACTGGTATTTATGTTCACCAATCTATAAAATGCTAATATAAAGGTCAATTCTTGGTTGCTTAAGGGAAGTAGGATGTGTGTGTTCAGTAAAGAAGGTATGAAGAATGAAGTTACATTTTATGAAGGAAAAAGGTAGTAGGTCTGACTTACAGTTGGCTGTTCCAGGATGGGAGGAAAAATGGGTACAGAAAGTTATAAAAAGGTTTTGTGGAAAGTGGACCCCAAGGAAAGAGTTTTGTGTATAAATAAACGTTTTCTTGAGATTTTAAACTGCATTTGACAATAGATTTAAGTTTTATGGTCTGTTCCATATTTTCCTCTGAAATCCTATATTGTTACTATGGCTGAGTGAATAGCTATTATTTCATAGTGACCTATAATCCCATCTGACTGAATGCTCTAAACCTTTCTGATATTTGTTGACAAAACTTTCTAAATCAATCTGATAAAGCACTTTTGGCTTCTAGCTAACTTTGGGATGCTTCAGAGGGCCCCTGAAACATCCCAAAGCGAGATATTAGAATAATTGGGTTCAACTTCCATGATTAAATTACATAGAAAGTATTGTCAAGTAAATAATAAATCTCGGCTATATTGTATGGTAGATGTTACTAATACAGATATCCTAGAAACAATTTATACATAAATTCTGATATATTCAGGTAAAATGTTGCCATAATTCTGATTACTATCTTAAAGTGTTATCACAGCACTAACCAAGTTTCTTGTAAAAATTTTTCCTCTTCCAGAAGATTTATGGAAAGGACTTTAAGATAAATATAAGTTTCTGAACTGGGTAAGAAATTAAAAGATTCTAGTGGAAAACCTAATGACTGTAAAAAGGTTAACAAAAGGACCGAATGAACTGGCAAATATGCTTATAACTTTTATGGTTTCTGAAAAATTACTGGTTTGAATCTGTGTTTTCCAGATCTTAGGAAACCTTCCCCTCAAACTAATTATGATTTAACAGTAATTTGGTAAAATGGTATTTATTAAACAAATTAAAGCATTTAACATTTTTATCTGACCCCTTCAGAGACTGGAAACTCTTAGGCTTCCAGTAACTTTATCACATAAATTAGAAAGGTTATCTCACTAAAAAATAAGGGAGGAATTCACTTAGATCTGTTAGGCGAAATCTGTGATAAGCCTTTGGGATGACTTTCCTAGCCCTGAAAGGTTTTTATTTTAAAGTTAAGTTTGAGACTCCATAAAAGTTTCAGCAAAGCAAAAAAAAAAAAAAAAAAAGTCTATGGTTATATATATAATCAGGTCAAGTTTATTGAGAACAGATCTATTTTGTAAACAAGTCTTAATTTGGTTATATTTGATAAAAATGAGAGTAAAAAAAAAAAAAAAAAAGTTTCAATGAATGTTGAATTCAAGTTTGTTAATGGAAGTCTGTATCTACTAAGACTCATCTCCTGAATGGATCTTTGCTGTTATGTGATATTAATATAAAATTTAATTGAATTCTTAAAGAACACCCTAAGTTTGTTTCTGAAGCTTATCTCAGTAGATTACTTCATCTTTGGATGAAGATCAGATGTCTCATGACCTGCAACCAGGACAAAAAAAAAAAAAAAGACATAATTTAAGGGACTGTCTCCAACCTGGATGGAAGGACTTTTTTCAGAAGAAATTACACTACACCAGGATGAGAAGACGATGACACCAGAGGTAGACAGCTTGCCCAAGACGCTGGACCTGATTCGTATGATCATTTATAATGTTTTCCTGACTTCTTAGACCTCTAATATTAAGTTTTGTAAATTGATAAATTAAGTTTCTAGTTTTGTTAATTAAAGTCTAGTGTTTACTAAGACTCACTGCTGAGACGTTTATCGAACGTCAGATGCTCCATAATGTACAACCAGGAGATTAACACCAGGCTATAGTCATTTAACAAATGAAGTCAGGTGACTTGGGGTATACCAAGCTTTATCTAATAAAAGTTCTTGACTGATAATTCTTATTTTACTAATAACTGCTAGCTATGGCTATATTATTTTCTATGTCACTTGTTTCACTGAGCCTGTGATATAATTCTGATATGCAGTTCCATATGAGATCAATAATTGTAATAGTGTGACTCTGGGTATGAGAAAAAGCAACAAGAGGGAATATTTTCCTGGATCAGGAGGCTAGTAAGACAGTGGTCCAGAGTATGACTTCCAATTCTTGCATCTTCTCATACCTAGAAAAACACTGACGTCATTAATGGTGACATCTGCTTTGGTTATTAAAAAAAAAAAAAAAATTTTACAATTAAAAGTCAAAATAAAGTAGCTATGGTTCAAACATCCTGGGAAATAACTATTTCCCAGATATCCTAAAAAATGATATTATGGGTGTGATTTCAGATTAGACGCTGTAACCTAATGTAGAACTTAATTCTCCTGTAATGCATTTTTGCTTCTGTACTTTGCTTGCCGCTACTGCCCCCATTACTCTAATTTGACCAAAGAATATTTTTGCTTACCATCTCCCTATGTTTTTCTCTTTACTAATCACTCTGAGAAAATTAATATATGTATGAATTATTCAGGCGGGCCTAATGTAGTGTCTTGTAAACAATGTATGCTCTCATCTTGTCTGACTCTCCAATACAATGTCTGCTCTTTTGTGATATTACAATGACCACCCTATCTAATGGTGCCTGTAACTATAACTACTTATTGGTATGATAACTATGGTCTTGCTGTGCTACAACAACTACAAGATTTAATGTGACCGTGACGATTTGTGGGCTTGCTTATCCTAGGAATTTCAGCTTTAGTAGCAGCAATCACTTCTGTTACTGCAGCAGCAGAGTCATTGACTCAACAAGTACATACTGCTCAATATGTTGACAGTATGTCCAAAGATGTTTCTTTAATACTAGCTACACAGGAAGTTATAGATAGGAAGCTAGAAATAAGGGTAAATACCCTAGAAGAGGCGATGATGTATATTGGGACTGAATTACAGGCTTTAAAAGTAAAATTGGCATTGTCCTGTCACGCTGACTATCGGTGGATATGTGTTACACCCCTGAGAGTAAACGACACAGATTATGACTGGGAGAAAATTAAAAACCACATTTTGGGGGTTTGGAACAGTTCCAGCATTAGTTTGGATTTAGGAAAACTTCAAAATCAGATAAAGACTTTGGAACACTCCCGACTAGAATTTACTGCTGCAGGAGTAGCAAATGACTTTTTTCATACTTTCTCTAACTTCATTTCTGGAAAAAACATTCTATCCACTGTTTTCAGCTATATTGCTGTGGCTGCTATAATTTTGCTTCTCATTATAATTCTTCCTTGTGTCGTCAGAACTCTCCGGCAGAGCACTCAGAAGCTCGCAACTGAACTACATCTGGCTGTTTTAAGAAATAAAAAAGGGGGAGATGCCGGGAGCCAGCGAGGGAAATCCTACCCGTGGCAAAGGTCAACTGGGGAAGAGGCCTGACGGGCAAAGGCTAATCAGGACTCGAGGAGCCCCCTGGACTTACCTGAGCATCTACCCCAAAGAAAACCGGAATCTGACTGATTTACTATCTTACACCTCTTACCAAGTCCTCTAATACTTACGGGGGTTTCCCCCCAACCACCTTTCTCTGAAAACATTAATTCAGAGCTGTAGTTTAAAAGTTCTCCTCGGCTTAATAGGAGTGTTCCAATCCAAGCCCCTCTGATAGCTTTCTAACTTGCATGACAAGTTTGTCCGGGCTCCTAAAATACAGGAATCTGTTGAAGAAGTTAAAATCACTAGAATAGTACTAGAAAAGATTTCATTGTTGAATCAATGCTTGCTGCAGTTTCCTCTATTGTATCCTTGGAAATATATTAATCCTTTGACTCAACCACATCAGATCTTAAGTTAATAAATTCCTTTCTTGCAGCTCACTACACCCGGTGCCTTATAGGAATGTAACTTTGTTATGTGTCTACCACCTAACTTTAGGAAAGTCACCTTAAAAGAAAAGTCTTTTACTTGCTAACTAACCTATTGTCAGGAGAGAGGGCCATAAAACTGTTAGCAGGCCCCCTGGCCAGAAGATGATGTAAATCACCTAAAACTTTTATCACACAAAAATAAGCCCTGATCCTGATAAGGGTCAAGACTGCTGACCCCACGTGATTTTGGTGTGAATCTATACCTCCCTTTCTCTGTTTCTTATGCGCATAACTTAGGGTATAAAAGCAGCACTGGAAAATAAAGTTTTGGGCCTCGCTCACTGAAGCTTGGTCTCCCCGTGTCGTTCTTTCTCTTTTTCCATCCTTTTCTCTATTCTCCTTTTTCTGGTTGAGATCCTTGGAGCACTGGGCCCTCTGAGTTTACTTATCTGCCTGGGCTTCTAAGACCCACTCGAGGGGGTGCCCTGGTGGGGTGCCTCAAGTGATTCGAGAGGGTGCCTGCGGCCTACGTAAACAGAGCAAGCCCCGTGCTGGGGTTTTATTGGTTTCCAGCGTAAACCAAGGAATCATCAGCCCCTGTCTCTCTCTCTTTTTCTCTCTCTCTCTCTGACGCCGACGCCGTTCATCCCGAGGATACCCTGGGTCATATCGGGGCTGGACCCCGATACTTGTTTCCTCATTTTATTGCACTGTCATCACATCCACCTCCTGCCAGACTCACATCATTTTATTTTTCATATCTGCCTTTCTGTTTACAGGGAATATCATTGGGTCCAGACACAGTAAACCTATCAATAACTCTAAGTCACTGACAGTCCATTTACTGCTTCATACACAACCTCAGCTTCCTCAAGCCTCCATTTCTGCACTAGTGCAATTAGTAAACAAGAAACCATAGATGCTATATATATAGTGCCTGAGGGAAATGTGCAAAGCTTCAGTTTTGGTGTTTCTCAGTCGTCACAAACAACCAAATGATGTAAGCATTTTAGTTGTGTGGATTTCCTGAAGTGGCAACTGAGCCTTAGAGAACCTATGTTAACTTCCTTGCAGTTTCTTGGCAGGCATATGATTAATCCTGAGTCCTACTATTGACTCCTATAATTCCCAGCCCCTGTACTCACTTCCTGCATTACAGAGATGTTGTGAAGACCCAAGGAGGTAATACATACAGAAAAAGTTTTTTCCTGACCACATCCTTATGTCTGTAAGTTCTAGGCTTGCTTACTGCCTTTGTCCATTCCCTTTTTACCAACCATTATCAGGTGTCCTATCGGCTACATTTCCCCGATGACTGTCCTCACCTTCGGCAGACTAAATATTTTATTCCACTTACTCATAAAACATGTTTTAATATATTATTATTTCATAGGGCTTCCCTTGTAGCTAGGTTAGTAAAGAATTTACCTGCAATGCAGGAGACTCCAGTTTGATTTCTGGGTCCAGAAGTTCCCCTGGAGAAGGGATAGGCTACACATTCCAGTATTCTTGGGCTTTTCTGATGCTTCAGACAGTAAAGAAACTGCCTGAAATGAAGGAGACCTGAGTTTGATCCCTGGGTTAGGAAGGTCCCTTACAGGAGGGCACGACAACCAACTCCAGTGTTCTTGCCTGGAGAATCCCCATGAACAGAGGAGTCAGCAGGCTACAAGTCCATGGGGTTGCAAAGAGCTGGACATGACTGAGCAACTAAGCACGTTTTACTTTGTATTATTCCTTCATGCTTGTTTTGTATTTTTTCTTATGTCCATAGGGACATGTTTAAGGACTGTTACTTCTTTCACTTTCTGCAAGTTCTTAATAAATTAATAATATTGTGTTCATATCAACATAATCCAAGGCATTTGATCAGTTGGAAGGAAGCTGCAGTGAGCCATGGGGCACAGGGCATGCTGGTACCAGCTCATCTCTGGGTTTGAGAGCAAATCTGCTGTCAGAGTCTGGTGATATTTCTCTGTCAACCAAGCCCAACAATGCTGTGTCCTGACTATCTACATTTGTATTCCTAGACATGCTTCAGCCAAAATCAAGAATTAAAGAGTACCTTGACCTTCCTGTCCATAACCCATTACCTTCCTGATATTTCCTTTCACAGTGGGTCAGTAAGGAGGTAAAATGAAGACAGGGACAGTTTAAATTAATGCCCTTCTTTTTCTTTGTCAGTCTATTTCCCTCACTTTTCCCTAATTATTTAAGTTGACAGCAAATATTCTGAAAGTTGGTCAGATATAATTCATTTCTTTACATAAAGACACGGTTGATAAATTAAAAAATCATTAAAATAAGAATCATTGTAAGGTAATACATGAAAGAAAATAAAATATCAAAGAAATTGTAAGCCTCAAAGCTAGACCATGGTTAAGAGACAGGACAGGTAGGTCTGTTTCCAGCAGAGGGAATATTGTGGACCAATGCCCAAAGGTAGAGTGAAGAGACATCGTGTAAACAAAACAGTGATCAAGGGTCTTGGCTTACACACACCAGTTCAAGAGTTTATTTCTGAAACAGTTTTTAGCTATGTAACTATTTTGTTGTTGTTGTTTAGTCTCTAAGTCGTGTCCAGCCCTTTTGCAATGCTGTGGACTGTAGCCCCTCAGACTCCTTTGTCCACGGAAATTCCCACGCAACAACACTGGAGTGGGTTGCCATCGCTTTGTCCAGGGTATCTTCCTAACCTAAGGATTGAACCTTCATCTCTTTATTGGCAGCCAGGTTCTTTATCAATGAACTACCAGGGAAGCCCATAGAACTATTTTAGCGATGTAATTTGCTCTTTACCATGTCCATTTGTATTTAGAAATGTTTAATTTGCATATTTATACATGCAATTGAACAATATAATTATACAATAGGTACACATATACACTGTACTTTTCATTTTAATGAGAAAAATTATCATTGATACCATTCCATGTCAGTTTAGGAAGATTTACCCTATTTCAATTTTCTGCTATTTAAACAAAAGTACAGTTAAATCTTCTTGTGATTATATGTAACATATATGCTCTTTCTACAAGAAAGAAACATGTTTACAATGGAATTGAAGAATCAAAGAGTATAAACATTTTAAACTGAATACTCATATATTCTTTCAAATTGTTTATTCTGAACAATATTATATCAGAAAACTTTTTTTATTTCTATCTTATATCCTATGAGAATACATTGTATGTTAGAAAATAATTCAGAAAAAAACTTTCAGCAACATTTAAACCAGTTTCATAGATAAACGACTGTGAGAATTACTTTGTCAATTCATAAATATACCTGTTTCTAACAACTGTAATAATAATAATTAGCATTTATTATTTATAGAGCTTGTCACTTCCTTGAGGTCTCAAACTTAACCTGACACTGTGGCTTAGCTTTTTTTGCTCAATTCTGTTTGATGTATGAATATATACATTCTCCAGTGAACACTGGAGTAACTAGATGGTTCTCGTGCTTGCACTTGTTTTTTTCAATTTTACATGTATTCAGTGCATTCATAGCTTATAGAACGCTGTGAGTATTCAACTTAATTAGACTTATCACTTTAGGAATTCAAAACAGTCTCTTCATACAAATATCTTCTTAGCTCCTTCCTCTTTTCATAAAACTAAGGAGTAGCTAGTAGAGTGCAACTAACTCCAGTAGAAATTTTCAGAATGAAAGTGACAACAATGTTGTTATTAAAAAAAATTCAAGTCTACAATAGCTTATTTGTGTTTACCCAGGGTTCCCCTAAGTTGCCTCCATTAACATCACCAAACCACGAGTATCGCCATCACCACAGTCATTCCTATATATAGATCTAATTACAGCTATATGCAGTACTTATGTTTCGACATATAGAGAAATATTAAAATTAGTCTCATTCTTAAAGCCAGGAATTCAACATAGTATTGACTAAATATAATACATTTTAAGAAAAAAAGGTAGTACCTTTTTGTTCCCCTTGAACAGAGATTAGAAGCCAAAAGTAAGAGAGAAAAGTATCGGACTGTGGGAAAAAAGAAAGAAAGAAAAAAAGAAATGGAAAGAGCGTGAGAGATACAGATGCAAAGGCACATGGAGAAAGATTTGAGAAATAGAAAGGGGGCAGAGGAGGGAGGGAGAAGCAGAGAAAGTGAAATTGGAATAAAGGACATCAAATAAATTCCTAGTAACTATTTCTCAGTACATTACCCACTTCCTTTCTTGCTACCTATGAATGCTGTTTTTTGAAATACACGTTTTAGTTTGTTTATGAACTTTCATTTCTAAGAGAGTTTTTTTTTTTAAAGTTTTCTCAAAAGGATACAAAAGCAGATCAAGCAAAATAACTTATTCTAACTCAGGTTAATACTGAAGTTCCTAAGCTGGAGAGTAAATATTGATTACAGATAAAGAAAAGAGATATTGAGTATGAATGATTTATGTACTCTATCTATTTGTTCACTGTAATTCATTTAATTAATGATTGCCATATGTTGAAAGTAATTTCTATGCTATATTTCTGTGAAATAACTAAAACTCTACATACGACATACTTAAATAATAAAGATGCTTCTTAGAGCTTAGTTATAAGAGTTGGTCAATAAAGGAAGATTCTATAAATAAAAATTAAAAGGTCATTTGAGATCTAACCTAAGATCTTACCAACCCAAGGTTCATTAACAAGAGGTAACTTTAGGGAGTCCAAGAACCAAGAGAAATTATTCCAAGCTGATTATTTTTTAATTTTCTTTTTTTCACAGTGAACAAAAGCTGTCTAGGATATAAATGACGTAAATGTCATCCATTTATTATTTCTTGGTCAAATTTGCAGAATTAGAATTTTTATTGCTTTCAAAGAGAGATTTAAAAGCGAAGTCAAATATTTATGTCCTTGATGAAGAAATAAACTTTTTTGATTTTCCAGGCAAAAATACTGGAGCAGTTTGCCATTTCCTTCTCCACTTCTGGTTTACCAAAGGATTTACATTCTCTCTAATTAGGGATGGTTGCTAAAAGTCACCCAAGTACAGTGCTTAGCAAATAATTTAGATCCTTGTTTGCATCCCGGTTGAGTGTAGTCTGAGGTCAAAGTAGAAACATTTTTCTTTCAGCTTCTTAGAAATTATATTACGAATATACTGTTCACCTTGGGGAGATGAACCTGGACTTTAAGAGTTCAATGCCTGTTTGAGCAACTGTGACATGGAACAGATTTACATCATTCTATCTGACCCCTTGAGGCTGATTCTCCTCTGATGGTGGTGTTAATCCCTAATCCAGTGAATTTCCACCCACCTACTTTAATAAAAGTTGTTTTCTGGGGCAAGGACATCACTGGGGCCGATCAGCAAGCAGCTGTACAGGCAGAAATATAGATCACAGCATTAAGAGTTCAATCATTTGTTCCTCCACTGTCATCTCAGTTACAGAATGGACACTTGTGATATCATCTAACAGAGTCATATGCATCTTAGCATGTATTTCCCCCTATCCTTTTGGAACAGGCTTTGTCTTTTATTTGATGGTATTAAATTGATATCCTTGAGCAGTTTCAGAACAAAAGTGGAAAGCAAGACTTTGTTCTTCAAAATAATTCCTAAGTATCAAGATTATCTACTCTGAGATATTCGAACTGACTTTCATTACCTCCTAGATTTCCAATAGATACTTTCTAATTTGCAGTTGCCATTTTTTTCTGTTTATTTCTCAATCATAATTATTTTAGCAACTCCTCCACTGAGTTCCCAGATTTCTTGCAGAATCCCATTCATTAGTTTGATACTGTCAGGGGAGTTTGTAATTTCCTCAGTTCTGTCTTGCCACAGCAAAGATTTGAAGTGATAGACAGACCAGTGTTACAGCTCTGTGTTACAGTTCAGTTTTATTTGGCAAGCAAAGGAAAATACATCCTCAAGGAGTGGGGATGGGGCAACTCAAAAGACATGAAGAGAAGAGATGAGAAGCCAGAGGCTCAAAGTTGGCTCCTCTTTCTATGATTTTGCTCTTGCACCTGAGCAGGCCCTATGTAAACTGGGCTAGCCAGGAGGGCTGTGTGCTTCACCTGAGATTCTCACTCTGGTCCTCGGACATACCTTTGTTCTATTTTCACAGGCTTTTTCCTTTCTTTGTCTTTTAGCCACGGCTAGTTTGGACTCATTTTTCCTATTCTAACTACTTAACAATACCATTTAAATGTTTTCTTATGCCCTGCTGTGTGTGTTAGTTGCTCCGTTGTGTCTGATTCTTTGAGACCCATGGACTGTAGGCTGCCAGATTCCTCTGTTCATGGAATTCCCAAGGCAAGAATACTGGAGTGGGTTGCCATTTCCTTATCCAGGGAATCTTCCTGACCCAGGGATCAAACCCGTGTCTCCTGCATTGGCAGGCAGAAGCAGGCAGGTTCTTTACTATCTGAGACACCAGGGAAGCACCAAAAGCCAAATAACCATGGGCGGTAGCCTACCAGGCTCCTCTGTTTATGGAATTCGCCAGGCCATGATACTGGAGTGAGTAACCACTACCTCCTACAGAGGATCTTCCCAAACAAAGATCAAACTCAGATCTCCTGAATGGCAGGTGGATTCTTTAGTAACTGAGCCATGATTTGCCTTTATAATCCAATAATTTGCTTTATTCAGTTCAGTTCAGTTGCTCAGTCATGTCCATCTCTTTGAGATCCCATGGACTGCAGCACGTCAGGCCTCCCTGTCCATCACCAACTCCTGGAGCTTACTCAAACTCATGTCCATTGAGCCAGTGATGCCATAAAACCATCTCATCCTCTGTCATCCCCTTCTCCTCCCACCTTCAATCTTTCCCAGCATCAGGGTCTTTTCACATGAGTCAGCTCTTTGCATCAGATGGCCAAATTATTGGAGTTTCAGCTTCAACATCAGTTCAGTTGCTCAGTTGTGTCTGACTCTTTGTGATCCCATGAACCACAGCACACCAGGCCTCCCTGTCCATCACCAACTCCCAGAATCCACCCAAACCCATGTCCATCGAGTCGGTGATGCCATCTAACCATCTCATCCTCTATTGTCCCCTTCTCCTCCTGCCTTCAATCTTTCCCAGCATCAGGGTCTTTTCCAATGTGTCAACTCTTTGCATGAGGTGGCCAAAGTATTGGAGTTCCAGCTTCAACATCAGTCCTTCCGGTGAATGCCCAGGATTGATCTCCTTTATGATGGGCTGATTGGATCTCCTTGCAGTCCAAGGAACTCTCAAGAGTCTTCTTCAACACCACAATTCAAAAGCATCAATTCTTTTGTACTCATCTTTCCTTATAGTCCAACTCTCACATCCATACATGATTACTGGAAAAATCATAGCCTTGACAAGACAGACATTTGTTGGCCAAGTAATGTATCTGCTTTTTAATATGCTCTCTAGTTTGGTCATAACTTTCCTTCCAAGGAGTAAGAGCCTTTTAATTTCATGGCTGTAGTCACCATCTGCAGTGATTTTGGAGCCCAAGAAAATAAAGTCTGCCATTGTTTCCACTGTTTCTCCATCTGTTTGCCATGAAATGACGGGAGCAGATGCCATGATCTTTGTTTTCTGAATGTTGAGCTTTAAGACAACTTTTTCAATCTCCTGTTTCACTTTCATCAAGAAATGTGCTTTATGCCCTGGTGTAAATGCTATTTCTTCAATTCTTCTCCAGTGCTGATCCTGACTTGACCATGGTTTTATCCTAGGGCCCCAGGTAGGAAATGACTATCAGATGATTCACCAGGAATTTTGCATTTTCATAGAATGACATGATTGCCAAAATATACAAATGATTAAGTGCTTTGGTAACTTTGTGATGCTTTTGAAAATAGCTAGTCAAATTATTTTTAATAGCTGAATTTATAATTAAAGTCAGATAATCAAATATTATCTATAGAAACTTGTACACTGAAAAAGCTATATTTTAGCACCCAAGGCATTGAATTGAAATTTAAAGATATGAACTGAAATACTTTAATACTACTCCTGACCAGATGTGGAACTTTGAGCATAAAGAAAATTACCTATCTCTTGTTAGTCGTTTTTATGCATAAATTTCCAAGAATTGAATGTAGATGAACTCTGCAGTATCACCTTCCAAATTCCTCAACAGTGCTTATAAAGGAAATAATCTAATTTACAGAGATCAAGACTGTGGAACATTCTGAAAGAGATGGGAATACCAGGCAACCTGACCTGCCTCTTGAGAAACATGCATGCAGGTCAGGAAGCAACAGTTAGAACTGGACATGGAACAACAGACTGGTTCCAAATAGGAAAAGGAGTGCGTCAAGGCTGTATATTGTCACTTTGCTTATTTAACTTATATGCAGAGTACATCGTGAGGAATGCTGGGCTGGAAGAAGCACAAGCTGGAATCAAGATTGCTGGGAGAAATATCAATAATCTCAGATATGCAGATGACACCACCCTTATGGCAGAAAGTGAAGAGGAACTCAAGAGCCTCTTGATGAAAGTGAAAGAGGAGAGTGAAAGGGTTGGCTTGAAGCTCAACATTCAGAAAATTAAGATTATGGCATCTGGTCCCATCACTTCATGGGAAATAGATGGAAAAACAGTGGAAACAGTGTCAGACTTTCTTTTTTGGGGCTCCAAAATCACTGCAGATGCTGACTGCAGCCATGAAATTAAAAGACGCTTACTCCTTGGAAGGAAAGTTATGACCAAACTTGATAATATATTAAAAAGCAGAGACATTACTTTGCCAAAAAGGTCCGTCTAGTCAAGACAATGGTTTTTCCCGTGGTCATGTATGGATGTGAGAGTTGGACTGTGAAGAAGGCTGATCGCCAAAGAATTGATGCTTTTGAACTGTGGTGCTGGAGAAGACTCTTGAGAGTCCCTTGTACTGCAAGGAGATCCAGTCAGTCCATTCTAAGGGAGATCGATCCTGGGTGTTCATTGGAGGGACTGATGCTGAAGCTGAAACTCCAATACTTTGGCCACCTCATGCGAAGAGTTGACTCACTGGAAAAGACTCTGATGCTGGGAAAGGTTGGGGGAGGGAAAAGAAGGGGACGACCGAGAATGAGATGGCTGGATGGCATCACCGACTCTGTGGACATGAGTTTGAGTGAGCTCCAGGGGTTGGTGATGGACAGGGAGGCCTGGCGTGCTGTGATTCATGGGGTCGCGGAGAGTCGGACACGACTGAGCAACTGAACTGAACTGAACTGAAGATTTAGGGAGTGGGAGGAACAGGCCTTTTATTTTAGCATACCAAAGACTTCCAAAATGAAGGTACGTGGAATAGAGCTCTAGAGAACCAATGCAAAGTGTTAAGTACAAGTTTAAAATACAGAGTAGAATTATTGAAAAGTATCGGGGACCAGCCTCGATGTGGCCCAGGATATCCTCGGGATAAACGGCGTCGGTGTCAGAGAGAGAGAGAGAGAGAGAGAGACAGGGGCTGATGATTCCTTGGTTTACGCAGGAAACCAATAAAACCCCAGCACGGGGTTTGCTCTGTTTACGTAGGCCGCAGGCGTCCTCTCAAATCACTGGAGGTACCCCACCAGGGCACCCCCTCGAGTGGGTCTTAGAAGCCCAGGCAGATAAGTAAACGCAGAGGGCCCAGCACTCCAAGGATCTCAACCAGAAAAAGGAGAATAGAGAAAAGGACGGAAAAAGAGAAAGAACGACATGGGGAGACCAAGCTTCAATGAGCAAGGCCCAAAATTTTATTTTCCAGTGCTGTTTTTATACCCTAAGTTGTGCACATAAAAAAATAGAGAAAGAGAGGTATAGAGTCACGCCAAAATCACGCGGGGTCAGCAGTCTTGACCCTTATCAGGATCAGGGCTTATTTTTGTATGTCTCGTGATATACAAAAGTTTTAGGTGGTTTACATCATCTTCTGGCCAGGGGGCCTGCTAAAGGTTTATGGCCCTCTCTCCTAACAAAGGTTAGTTAGCTAGAAAAAGGCTTATATTCTTTTAAGTTGATTTTCCTAAAGTCAGGTGCTATTCTCCAAAGACACATGACAAAGTTACATTCCTATAAGGCAAGGGTGTAGTGAGCTACAAGAAAGGAATTTATTAACTTAAGATCTGATGTGGTTAAATCAAAGGCTACTACTTGTTTTCTCTATATGTGATTAATATATTTCCAAGCATACAATAGATAGAGGAAACTTTGCAGCAAGCATTGATTCAACAATGAAATCTTTTTTAGTACTATTCTAGTGATTTTAACTTCTTCAACAAATTCCTGTATTTTAGAATATTAGGCTTTCCGTCCTTGCGTGGCTGGGAGGTTGTAAACAGTCACATTCATAGTTGTAAGAGCCCGGACAAACTTGTCATGCAAGTTAGAAAGCTATCAGAGGGGCTTGGCCTGGAACACTCCTATTAAGCCAAGGAGAACTTTTAAACTACAGCTCTGAATTAATGTTTTCAGAGAAAGGTGGTTGGGGGGAAGCCCCTGTAAGTATTAGAGGACTTGATAAGAGGTGTAAGGTAGTAAGGCAGTCAGACTCCGGTTTTCTTTGGGGTAGATGCTCAGGTAAGTCCAGGGGGTTCCTCAAGTCCTGATTAGCCTTTGCCCGTCAGGCCTCTTCCCCAATTGACCTTTGCCAAGGGTAGGATTTCCCTCGCTGACTCCCAGCAGAAAAGAATCTCTTTTTCATACAAGGAGTAATTTAAAGGTTTTTTAAAAGTAGTAAAGGGGAAAAAAAAGAAGGCAGAATAGGAATTCCTTGGTAACTGTATTTGTTTACATCCTTAGTATCTAGCATTGAATTAGAAGACATTCGGCTAAAAATACAGTAACAAAGTGATCATTTTATTTAACACTCAATATTTCAAATTTATTAAGTAACCAATGTTTTAAAAATGCATATGGTTTACAGCTATTTATGTACATCGGGCTGTTTTGAAAATATTTTGAAAAGTTTTGCAAATGTTTTCATGACTCTTTGAAGTCTAGTAAATTTGTTTTGGTTTATTTTCACTATGTATGACTAAAGATGTGTGTCTACCAAATTTTTTAATTGTTTGGTTCTATACATTTTGGAAAAAATTTAATTCTTCCCACAAATATTCATAGATTAGCTACTGTGTGCCAGAAGTATTTTAGGTTCTTGAGCTAAAATAGTGAACAGAACAAATAAAGATTCCTTCCCCTTTGTGAATTTAGATTCTAGAGAGTGAGAGAGAAATTGCTAATTACAATTACAAACACGCAAGTGGATATTGGCAAATCCCCTGTAGGCGGAAATGGCAACCCACTCCTGTATTCTTGCCTGAAAAATCCCATGGACAGTCCATAGGGTAGTAAAGAGTCAGACACGACTGAGTGACTAAACACACACACACACAAACAAGTGGATATCATGTTTCATTATGTTTATATGTATTGTAGAAAAATAAAAAATAGCATATTGTAAGGAAGATCATTAGCACTAGAGGGCAGTCTGCAATTTTAAATGCATGATCAAGATAGTCTTAATGAAGGACATATTAATTGAATAAATATTGCAAGAGGATAAGAGAGTCAGTCATGAGGACAGCCACATGAAATCATGCGTCCAGTGGGTTTAGGAAACAGTAAGCTGGCCAATGAGGTGGGAGCTCAGGCGGCAGCAAGAGATATGGTCCCTTCACATGGTGCCTGACAGGTTACATTAATGACTCGTTGCTGATGAGAGTGAAACAGAACCATTAGAGAGCTCTGATCATAGAAAAGAGCAAGACTTGACTTCTCTGTGACAGGATCATTCTGACTGCTCAAAAGGGGCTGACTGGGGTGAAGTTGGTACAGCAATTATAGAATTACAGAGACGGGTTAGGGAGTGAATTTCAGTGATCTATGTGAGAAGTAAATGTGACTCACTCTGATTGGTGTTGATAAAGATAGCATAAAATATTGAGTTCTGGATATATTGTGAAAGTAGAACCAGCATAATTTTGTGTCAAACTGTATGTGGGTAGGAAGAAAAAATTGAGAAGTTACTTAAAGTTTTTGGCCTAAGATATTAAATTCATAAGAAGGGGGTTCCCTGGTGGCTTAGATGATGAAGAATCTGCCTGCAATGGGAGAGACCCAGGTTTGATTCCTGGGTCTAGAAAATCCCCTGGAGAAGGGAATAGTTATCTATTCCAGTATTCTTGCCTGGAGAATTCCATGGACAGAGGAGCCTGGTGGGCTATACTCCATGGGGTCACAAAGAGTCGGACATGACTGAGAGACTAATACTTTCATTTTCACATTGATAGGATGGGGTTACCATCAACTGAGAAGAGGAATCCTTCTCTAAGAGAATAGCATGGTAGTGAGGATAGGATGATGGTGAGTGTACCTGGAATCAGGAGTTCATTTTTTTACATTTAAATTTGAGATGATTATTAAGCAACTAAGTGGAGATTTAGACAGACAGGTACATATATGAGATTTAAATTAGGGACCATGATCTGGGATGCTGTTATATATTTGTGAACATTCAGCAGTTAGATAACATTTAAAGCTATAGGGCTGGATGTATTTATTGAGGTAGTATACATTGACAGAGGGAAAAAGGGGACTTGAACTAAGTCCTAGGGTACTGCAAATTTACATAGGGAAGAAAGACAGAATCAACAAAGGAGAATGAAGAGTGACCTGTCAAGTAGGAGGAACATCAAGAAAGCTAAGTCAATTGAAAACCAATGAAATAAGTGTATCAAGAAAATAGCAATTAATTTAGCAAGGTAAAAGTCATTTGCAATATTGCCAAAGAAAGTTTGTTAAGGTAGAGTGTTGGGGAAGCCTGCCTCATTTTGGCTTGAGATGGAGTGAGAGAAAATGAATAATATAGGAAATATAAAAACTTTCCTGACACATTTTGCTAGGAAGGGGAAGAAATTAATAGAAAACAGTATTTGGAAAGAGAGTGGAGTTTTAAAAAATGATATTTTGAGATTTAAAAAAAAAGAAAGATGTTTCATGCCTATGGAAATGATCTTACAAAGAACAAATGTTGCTAAGGTGGTGTTTTAGTCACTCAGTCATGTCTGACTCTTTGCAGCCCCATGGACTGTAGCCTGCCAGACTCCTCTGTCCATTGAATTCTCCAGGCAAGAATATTGCAGTGGTTGGGAGAGGAGAATTATCAGACCATTGCTCTTACATGGCAGGAGGAAATGAGATCTGGTACACAAGTTTAGGTATTGGCTTGAGATAGTAGAACTGAGAGTTCACAGGGAGCTGAATTCTATAACAGGCAGGGAGGCTGATTATATGGCTGCAGATACAGAAGGTAAACAGAGAAAGTGAAGTGAATCTGCAAAAATTATTTCTAATTACATCAAGCTTTCCCTGAACTAAAAGGTAAAGTCACTGATTGGGACTCAAGAAAGGGAAGAAGGTTTCGGGGTTTTAAAGACAGAGGAGAAGATGGGACTATCACTCTTGCATATATAGCCCTTTATCACTGACAGTCCTAATAGTCCTGTGAGCACTTTAGAACAGTGAGAGAAGAGATGGAGACTGAAACTGCAGTGTGACGGTTTACCAGCTTCGACTCACTTGACATCCAGGCCAAGATTTTAAAGAGAGATTGTATTTCCATACAAATTGTGAACTTATTTGTTCTAGCTCTGTGAAAAACACTTTTGGTAGCTTGATAGGGATTGCATTGAACTTATAAATTACACACCAAGGAAACCAGAACTGAAAGAGACACATGTACTCTAATGTTCATCGCAGCACTGTTTATAATAGCCAGAACATGGAAGCAACCACATGTCCATCAGCAGACAAATGGATAAGAAAGCTGTGGTACATATGCACAATGGAGTATTACTCAGCAATTAAAAAGAATACATTTGAATCAGTTCTAGTGAGGTGGATGAAACTGGAGCCTATTTTACAGAGTGAAGTCAGCCAGAAAGAAAAACATCAATACAGCATACTAGCGCATATATATACTGTATTGGTGTTTATCCAACCAGTCCATTCTAAAGGAGATCAATCCTGGGTTTACATTGGAAGGACTGATGCCAAAGCTGAAACTGCAATACTTTGGCCACCTCATGCGACGAGTTGACTCACTGGAAAAGACTCTGATGTTGGGAAAGGTTGGGGGCGGGAGGAGAAAGGGACGTCAGAGAATGAGATGGCTGGATGGCCTCACCAGCTCTGTGGACATGAGTTTCAGTGAACTCTGGGAGTTGGTGATGGACAGGGAGGCCTGGCATGCTGTGATTCATGGGGTCGCAAAAAGTCGGACACGACTGAGCGACTGAACTGAACTGAACTGAACTGAACGCATATATATGGAATTTAGAAAGATGATAATGATAACCCTGTATGTGAGACTGCAAAAGAAACACAAGTGTACAGAACAGTCTTTTGGACTCTGTTGGAGAGAGCGAGGGTGGGATGAATTGGGAGAATGGCATTGAAATATGTACATTATCATATGTGAAACGAATCGCCAGTCCAAGTTTGATGCATGATACAGGATGCTTGGGGCTGGTGTACTGGGATGAACCAGAGGGATGGGATGGGGTGGGATGTGGGAGGGGGGTTCAGAATGGGGAACACATGTACACCCGGGGCAGATTCATGTCAATGTATGGCAAAACAAATACAATAATATAAAGTAATTAGCTTCCAATTAAAATAAATAAATTTAAAAAAAATTAAAAATAAAAATAGGAGTGTTGCCAACTACAAAAAAAAAGAGAGAGAGAGAGATATTGGTCAGTGTGGTCTGAAATACTACTCACAGAATGAACCGCAATTTAGTGAAAAATTCACAGTCTATTAGCATTTATATGAAGACAGGCAAATCTACCAAATTTCTAGGTGAAATCTGAAGTTGGATTTAGCTCACTCTTTGAGTTGAGCACCACCTTGTGAGAAGATAGCATAAGTACCAAATTAACCAAAGGGTTGTAGAAACTGCAGAAATCATCAGTAAACAGATTATCCTAATCAGTGCAGAGTTTGGATTGTGTGATTTGTCCCCCTGTCTGTTTAGGAAATAATCCTGGGAACTGATATTTATCTGAGCATTTATCATAGTATTGTCTTAACTTATTTGTTTTCAGATGTGACAAAATCTCCACTTTAAAAAAAAATGTGTAGAGAACTCTATAGTAATAAACTTTTCCTTTTCCCTCCAGGTTAAAAGTCTCTGTCTCTATTTTTCTTTTTCCCCCTAAAGAGTTTGAACAGAAGTGTTGTGCTTCAGTTAAGAATTCTATGAGTATTGTATCTGGCAAGTTCTCCAGATTTCAAAACAACTTAAATCTGGCAGAAAGCTATTATTATTCCCCTAAGAGCAGTCCCCAGAACACTTTATTCCTGATTTTATCCCACGTATTTGTTGCTAACTATTCTTATGGGATGGGGGCTTCGTTGGTGGATCAGATGGTAAAGAGTCTTCCTGCAATTCAGGAAATCAGGGTTTGATCCCTGGGTCGGGAAGATCCCCTGGAGAAGGGAAAGGCTACCCACTCCAGTATTCTGGCCTGAAGAATTCCACAGACTTTATAGTCCAGGGGTCACAAAGAGTAGGACATGACTGAGCAACTTTCACTTTCACTTCATTTTAATACCCCACTTACATCAATGAACATATCATCCAGAATTTATGATTAGATTATGGTGAACTCTTCCTTACTACAGAAACAAATGCATTTCTGAATACTGTACCTGATGCCCAGTGACTTAGGCAGTTTTCTATTCTGATGGATAGGAAACCAGAACTATTACAGGTCCTGTGTGAGTTCCTAGGATTACTTCCTCTAGGAAATAATTTTGCCTAATATCCTAAAGATATTCAACATCCTTAGGATCTCAGCTCTCCACAGTGTTACTTACACATTAAAGAGTTGTTCTCCAGTAAAATCATAAATAATACATTTTTTAGTCAAAAAAGTTTATCCATGTTGAAAAATAAATATCCAAAATATGGGCTGGTAACTCTGGACAAAAAATGAGGGGAAGAACCTACAAGATACCAAAAATATAGCAGACAGCTACAGTGACTATAAAAATGTGGTATTAGCAATAGAATAGGCATATCATTTAAATTACAAACAAACCCCTGACATTGAATATAATGGATAAAGGACTTACCTGATGGCTCTGAGGTTAAGACTTCACTTTTCCATGCAGGAGGTGTGAGTTCAATCCCTGGTCGGAGAGCTGAGATCCCACATACCTTACAGCCTAAAAACTCAAGCATAAAACAGAAGATATATAGGAACAAAGTTCAATACAGACTTTAGAAAATGGTCTGCATCAAAAAAAAAAAAAAAGCTTAAAAAATAGGGCACAGTGGATAAGAGATTTTGGAAGAAGGTTAAAGTGGTATCTCAAGTTACTGGAAAAATATATTCAAAAAAGTTGTTACGACAATGTGTAGCTATCTGAAGCACATTCTTTTTACCATGGTTAAAAAAAAAAAAAAACTTTAAATGAAAGTGTCTGTCAAAGTAGCAGAGAAAACTATGCAAAATTATTTTATGATGCTGCAGTATAGAAAGTTTTCCTAATAATGATGAAAAGGAACATGGAATTGGAAGGGTTACTTATCAAGATTGATATTTTTGAACTGTGTGTTGGAGAAGACTCTTGAGAGTCCCTTGGACTGCAAGGAGATCAAACCAGTCACTCCCTAAGGAAATCAGTACTGAATATTCATTGGAAGGACTGATGCTGGAGCTGAAACTTCAATAATTTGGCCACCTGATGAGAAGAACTGACTCATTGGAAAAGACCCTGATGCTGGGGAAAACTGAAGGCAAGAGGAGAAGGGGACGACAGACGGTGAGATGGTTGGATGGCATCACCGACTCAATGGGCGTGAGTTTGAGCAGGCTCTGGTTATTGGTGATGGACAGGGAAGCCTGGCATGCTGCAGTCCATGGAGTCACAAAAAGTTGGACTTGGCTGAGCGGATGAACTGAGCCTATCAAGATGAGCAATTTTAACAACGTATCCCATGAAAACTGACTTAAACCACATTTGCAATTAAAAGTCCTACCAGTAGAATCAGGTTATTATAGGAATGAAAGTGAAAGAGTTAGTTGTTCAGTCATATCTGACTCTTTGCAACCTCATGGATTGTAGCCCACCAGGCTCCTCTGTCTGTGAAATTTTCCAGGCAAGAATACTGGAGTGGTGCCATTCTCTTCTCCAGAAGATCTTCCTGACCCAGGGATCGAGCCCTGTTCTCCTGGATTGCGGGCAGATTCTTAACCATCTGATCCACCAAGGAAAGCCCTCATTATAAAAAGAAGAAAGTGAAAGTGAAGTTGCTCAGTCGTGTCCGACCCTTAGCGATCCCATGGACTGCAGCCTACCAGGTTCCTCCATCAATGGGATTTTCTAGGCAAGAGTACTGGAGTGGCTTGCCATTGCCTTCTGCTAAAATAGTTAGCAACAAATATTTGGGATAAAATCAAGAATAAATAGTGTTCTGGGGTCTTCTCTTAGGGAAGTAACAATAGCTTTCTGCCAGATTTAAGTTGTTTTGAAATCTGGAGATACAGAAAATGGAAAAGTTTAAGGAATGAGAACAAGTGAAAAGGAAAGAAGAATGGTAAAATTAGTCATTTTCTTAAACCTACAGTGAGAAGAAGGTCCTGTGCTTTATATTTTGGAAACTTCTAGCAGTGTAAGAATTTAGGCAAAGGCATGGATAATCAAGGAACCCAGGCTCACGTTCTCAGGAGAGCTCAGCTTCCTATGATCCAATGTGTTTGAGGATTTCAGTGAGCACAGAAGCTCATCTTGTTTTCAGTTCAGTTCACTTCAGTCATTCAGTCGTGTCCGACTCTTGTGACCCCATGAATCATAGCACGCCAGGCCTCCCTGTCCATCACCAACACCTGGAGTTTGCTCAAACTCATGTCCATCGAGTTGGTGATGCCATCCAGCCATCTCATTTTTTGTCGTCCCCGTCTCCTTCTGCCCCCAATCCCTCCCAGCATCAGAGTCTTTTCCAGTGAGACAACTCTTTGCATGAGGTGGCCAAAGTATTGGAGCTTCAGCTTCAACATCAGTCCTTCCAATGAACACCCAGGATTGATTTCCTTTAGAACAGACTGGTTGGATCTCCTTGAAGTCCAAGGGACTCGCAAGAGTCTTCTCCAACACCACAGTTCAAAAGCATCAATTCTTCAGCAATCAGCTTTCTTCACAGTCCAACTCTCACATCCATACATGACCACTGGAAAAACCATAGCCTTGACTAGACGGACCTTTTTTGGCAAAGTAATGTCTCTGCTTTTTAATATGCTATCTAGGTTGGTCATAGCTTTCCTTTCAAGGAGTAAGCATCTTTTAATTTCATGGCTGCAATCAGCATCTACAGTGATTTTGGAGCCAAAGAAAATAAAGTCTGACACTGTTTCCACTGTTTCCCATCTATTTCCCATTAAGTGATGGGACCAGATGCCATGATCTTTGTTTTCTGAATGTTGAGCTTTAAGCCAACTTTTTCACTCTCCTCTTTCACTTTCATCAAGAGGCTTTTTAGTTCCTCTTCACTTTCTGCCTTAAGGGTGGTGTCATCTGCATATCTGAGGTTATTGTTATTTCTTGTCTTAGATTATTCAAAACTTTATGATTATGGGGTAGGGTGGTGTTTGGATTCGGGGGCATTTGTGGCAATTGACCCTCTGGTATTCCATTAAGTTTGTTACATTCAACAAGTAGAGAAAGGAAGAACCTGGGAAAGTTCTGGGAATCTAAGCCTCCATGCATCTTCTGTGTGTTGACATTTTAAATGCAAGTTTAGGTATATGTAATGAAAGTGTTAGTCATTCAGTTGTGTCCTACTCTTTGCTACTCCAGGGACTGTAGCCGACCAGGCTCCTCTGTCCATGGAATTCTCCAGGCAAGAATATTAGAGTGTGTAGCCATTCCCTTCTCCAGGGTTTCTTCCTGACCCAGGGATAATGCTGGGGTCTCCCAGGTTCTTCCATGGACAGAGGAGTTTGGCAGGGTATAGTCCATGTGGTGGCAAAGAGTCAGATAGGACTGAGTAACTAACACTTCCACTTTCACCTTGAAGTATATGTATGCATTTATCTTTGCAAAGGCAAAATTCCCCAAGATGAGTGGCAGTCATGAAAGTTGTGAGAATTAAATAGCTCAAAGAAAATTATGATCTCTTAAATAATTAAAAATAGGAAAATAGATTGATAATTTATGTGAATATTTAGAGTTCATTGGCTTATATATGGGGAAGTCTATTATTGCTTTTTTGAGCTAAGAAATGTCCTCAAAAAAATTAAATCATTTTAAAATTGGGAAAAATATTAATGGTTAGAGTATGCCAGAATTCTAATCATGTGAGCATTTGATTTCTAGCATGTATAACAGCAACACAAGTGGCTTTTAAGAACTTTAATTCATCTAAAATTATTTAATTCATTTAAGTCAGGGATCTTTCAAGAAAAAACAAAACACTCTGGAAATTCTTCACTTGGATAGTGATAAATTAAACGAACAAACAAACAAATAAACAGAAAACAAAAACAGAAACAGACTATCTTCTGGGCCAGCTCAAAGTATCAGGAGGAGGAAATGTTCCAAAATGTACAATAGCATATATGGTAAATCATAGTTTTAAAAATGAAGGCACAGTAAATAATAGAGTATTAGATAAAAGATGTTAAAGAAAATAACGTAGCTAAGGTCATTGATCCGGTTTACATCCAGCCAGACTTAGATAACTGAGATGGGAACAGAAATGCCAAAATACATTGTACTTGTAGGCCCTGAGGTTAGAGTTTACCAGAGCTAGCATCAAAATGACCAAAAGTCAATCACTGAAGACTTCAAATTTAACCTAAAGCAACTCTAATCTGAGGGCACACTTTACTATGGATTTTTATGATATTTTTGGAGGAAGGAGCTCTGCTCACATGTTCCCAGAAGGCTGGGGCACCACAAAATGTTCCTCAGATTTGGTTCAAATGAACACCCATGATGAGTTAACCTTACTACACACCACTGAAACCACAGTCGTCTCCCTACATACTCAGATGGGCCAGCATCCTTCTCTGACACCACGAAGCAAGAATGGAAATCTTGGCAGTTGTCAGTTCTTCAGTCATAATTCAGTAGCTGGGAACACCTGGCCAATTATGTTACAGAATGCCTTGATGAGAACCAATGCAGAGAGATCATTCTCAAAACATTTGTGGGTACAGAAGTGGTACTCAGAACATTCACCATTCTGTTAGTTCCATGAAGAACTTACCTTCCCTCCCTCAAAAGCCCATGCATTTTTAATCTGCTCCATCCTGTATCCTAAGTTTTCTTTCTCCTCTTCCTGTCCAGTTGTGATAACTCTTTGCCAGCACCTTATTAGAGGAATTCACAGAGAACCCTGCCAATAATCATCATTACATAAAAATCTCCAAACCAAACAAAAAGGTAATTTTTAGAGATAAATGTCATATATTTTAAAGGATTTTCAGTGTGTGTGTGTGTGTGTGTGTGTGTGCATGCACACAGTTCAGTGCATTTCATTTGCTCAGTTGTGTCCAACTCTTTGCAACTCCATGGACTGTAGCACGCCAGGCCTCCCTGTCCATCACCAGAGTTTACTCAGACTCATGGCCATTGATTCTTTAGTGCCACTCAACCACCTCAATCATTCCCAGTATTAGGGTCTTTTCCACTGAGTCAATTATTTGCATCAGGTGGCCAAAATATTGGATTTTTAGCTTCAACATCAGTCCTTCCAATGAACATTCAGGACTTATTTGTTTTAGGATGGACTGATTGGAATTCCCTGAAGTCCAAGGGACTCTCAAGAGTCTTCTCCAACAACAAATTTCAAAAACATCAATTTTTCAGCATTCAGCTTTCTTTATAATTCAGCTCCGACATCCATACATGACTACTGGAAAAACCATAGCCTTGACGAGACGGACCTTTTTTTGCAACGTAATGTCTCTGCTTTTTAATATGCTGTCTTGGTTGGTCATAACTTTCTTCAAGGAGTAAGAGTCTTTTTATTTAATGGCTGCTGTCACCATCTGCGGTGATTTTGGAGCCTGAGAAAATAAAGTCTGACACTGTTTCCACTATTTCTCCATCTATTTGCCATGAAGTGATGGGAGCAGATGCCATGATCTTTGTTTTCTGAATGTTGAGCTTTAAGCCAACTTTATCACTCTCCTCTTAAATTTTCATCAAGAGGCTTTTTAGTTCTTCTTCAATTTCTGCCATAAGGGTGGTGTAACTGCACATCTGAGGTTATTGGTATTTCTCCCAGCAATCATTATTCCTGTTTGTTATTCATTCAGGCCAGTGATTCTCATGATGTACTCTGCATATAAGTCAAATAAGCAGGGAGACAATCTACAGTCTTGATGTACTCCTTTTCATATGTGAAATCAGTCTGTTTTTCCATGTCCAGTTATAACTATCGCTTCCTGACCTGCATACAGAGGTCTTAAGAGGCAAATCAGGTGGTCTGAATTCCCATCTCTTGAAGAATTTTCCAGTTTATTGTGATCCACATAGTCAAAAGCTTTGGGATAGTCAGTAAAGCAGAATTGAATGTTTTTCTGGAAGTCTCTTGCTTTTTTGATAATCCAGTGGATGTTTGTAATTTGAGCTCTGGTTTCTCTGCCATTACTAAAACCAGCTTGAACATCTGGAATTTCACGGTTCATATATTGCTGAAGCCTGGATTGGAGAATTTTGACCATTATTTTGCTAGCATGTGAGATGAGTGCAATTGTGCAATAGATCGATCATTGTTTGGCATTGCCTTTCTTTGGGATTGGAATGAAAACTGACTTTTTCCAGTCCTGTGGCCACTGTTGAGTTTTCCATATTTGCTGGCATATTGAGTACAACACTTTCTTTCTTTCTTTTTTTTCTTAGTTTATTTATTTTATTTTTTATTTTTATTTTTTATTGGACACTGCTGCTGCTGTGTCACTTCAGTCGTGTCCGACTCTGTGTGACCCCATAGACGGCAACCAACCAGGCTCCCCCGTCCCTGGGATTCTCCAGGCAAGAACACTGGAGTGGGTTGCCATTTCCTTCTCCAATGCATAAAAGTGAAAAGTGAAAGTGAAGTCGCTTAGTCGTGTCCGACTCTTAGCGACCCCATGGACTGCAGCCCACCAGGCTCCTCCATCCATGGGATTTTCCAGGCAAAAGTACTGGAGTGGGGCGCCAATGCCTTCTCCTTATTGGACACTAATTATAATATTATATTGGTTGGTTTTGCCATACATTGACATGAATCCGCTCCGGGTGTACATGTGTTCCCTTTTCTTGAACCTCCCTCCCACCTCCCTCCTCCCCATATCCTCCCTCCGGGTCATTCACGTGCACCAGCCCCGAGCATCCTGTATCATGCATCGAGCCTGGATTGGTGATTCGTTTCACATATGATAATATACATGCTTCAATGTCATTCTCCCAAATCATCCCACCCTCACCTTCTCCCACAAAGTCCCAAAGACTGTTCATTACACCTGTGTCTCTTTTGCTGTCTCGTAAAAAGGGTTAAGGTTACCATCTTTCTAAATTCCATATATATGCGTTAGTGTACTATATTGGTGTTTTTATTTCTGGCTTACTTCACTCCGTATAATAGGCTCCAATTTCATCCACCTCATTAGAACTAATTCAAATGTATTCTTTTTGATGGCTGAATAATACTGCATTGTGTATATGTACCAAGTTTCTTGTCCATTCGTCTGCAGATGGACATCTAGGTTGCTTCCATGTACTGGCTATTATAAACAGTGCTGTAATGAACATAGGAGTACATGTGACTCTTTCAATTCTGGTTTCCTCGGTGTGTATGCTCAGGAGTGCGATTGCTGGATCATATGGTTGTTCTATTTTCAGTTTTTTGAGGAATCTCCACACTGTTCTCCATAGTGGCTGTACTAGTTTGGATTCCCACCAACAGTGTAAGAGGGTTCCCTTTTCTCCACACCCTCTCCAGCATTTATTGCATGTAGACTTCTGGATAGCAGCCATTCTGACTGGTGTGAAATGGTATCTCCTTGTGGCTTTGATTTGCATTTCTCTGATTATGAGGGATGTTGAGCAATTTTTCATGTGTTTGTTAGCCATCTGTATGTCTTTTTTGGAGAAATGTCTGTTTAGTTCTTTGGCCCATTTTTTGATTGGGTCGTTTATTTTTCTGGAATTGAGCTGCAGGAGTTGCTTGTATATTTTTGAGATTAATTCTTTGTCAGTTGCTTCATTTGCTATTATTTTCTCCCATTCTGAAGGCTGTCTTTTCACCTTGCTTATAGTTTCCTTTGCTGTGCAGAAGCTTTTAATTTTAATTAGGTCCCATTTGTTCATTTTTGCTTTTATTTCCAATATTCTATGAGGTGGGTCATGGAGGATCCTGTTGTGATTTATGTCGGAGAGTGTTTTGCCTATTTTCTCCTCTGGGAGTTTTATAGTTTCTGGTCTTACATTTAGATCTTTAATCCATTTTGAGTTTATTTTTGTGTATGGTGTTAGGAAGTGTTCTAGTTTCATTCTTTTACAAGTGGCTGACCTGTTTTCCCAGAACCACTTCTTAAAGAGACTGTCTTTTCTCCATTTTATATTCTTGCCTCCTAGGTCAAACATAAGGTGTCCATACGTGTGTGGATTTATCTCTGGGCTTTCTATTTTGTTCCATTGATCTATATTTCTGTCTTTATGCCAGTACCATACTGTCTTGATGACTGTGGCTTAGTAGTAGAGCCTGAAGTCCGGCAGGTTGATTCCTCCAGTTCCATTCTTCTTTCTCAAGATTGCTTTGGATATTTGAAGTTTTTTGTATTTCCATTCAAATTGTGAGATTATTTGTTCTAGCTCTGTGAAAAATATCATTGGTAGCTTGATAGGGATTTCATTGAATGTATAAATTACTTTCGGTAGTATACTCATTTTCACAATATTTATTCTTCCAATCCACGAACATCGTATGTTTCTCCATCTATCAGTGTCCTCTTTGATTACTTTCACCAGTGTTTTATAGTTTTCTGTTTACAAGTCTTTTGTATCTTTAGGTAGATATATTCCTAAGTATTTAATTCTTTTCGTTGCAACAATGAATGGAATAGTTTCCTTAATTTCTCTTTCTATTTTCTCATTATTAGTGTATAGGAATGCAAGGGATTTCTGTGTGTTGATTTTATATCCTGCAAATTTACTGTATTCACTGATTACCTCTAGTAGTTTTCTGGTAGAGTCTTTAGGGTTTTCTGTGTAGAGGATCATGTCACCAGTGAACAGTGAAACTTTTACTTCTTCTTTTCTTATTTGTATTCCTTTTATGTCTTTTTCTGCTCTGACTGCTGTGGCCAAAAATTCTACAACTATGTAGAATAATAGTGGTGAGAGTGTGCACACTTGTCTTGCTCCTGACTTTCGAGGAAATACTTTCAGTTTTTCACCATTGAGGATAATGTTTGCTGTGGGTTTGTCATATATAGTTTTTATTATGTTGAGGTATATCACTTCTATTCCAACTTTCTGGAGGGTTTTTATCATAAATGGATGTTGAATTTTGTCGAAGGTTTTCTCTGCGTCTATTAAGATAATCATATGATTTTTATTTTTCAGTTTGTTAATGTGGTGTATTACATTGATTGATTTGCAGATATTGAAGAATCCTTGCATTCCTGGGATAAAGCCCACTTGGTCATGATGTATGATCTTCTTATGTGTTGTTGGATTCTGATTGCTAGAATTTTGTTAAGGATTTTTGCATCTATGTTCATTAGTTGATATTGGCCTGTAGTTTTCTTTTTTGTGGGCTCTTTACCAGGTTTTGGTTTTAGGGTGATGGTGGCCTCATAGAATGAGTTTGGAAGTTTTCCTTCCTCTGCAATTTTCTGGAAGAGTTTGAGTAGAATAGGTGTTAGCTCTTCTCTAAATTTTTCTTAGAATTCAGCTGTGAACCCGTCTGGACCTGGGCTTTTGTTTGCTGGAAGATTTCTGATTACAGCTACTATTTCCGTGTTTGTGATGGCTCTGTTAAGATTTTATATTTCTTCCTGGTTCAGTTTTGGAAAGTTGTACTTTTCTAAGAATTTGTCCATTTCTTTCAAGTTATGCATTTTATTGCCATATAATTGCTGATAGTATTCTCTAATAATCCTTTGTATTTCTGTGTTGTCAGTTGTGATCTCTTCATTTTCATTTCTAATTTTATTGATTTGGTTCTTCTCCCTTTGTTTCTTGATGTGTCTGGCTAGTGGTTTGTCAATTTTATACCTTCTCAAAGAACCAGCTTTGGGCTTTGTTAATTTTTGCTATGGTCTCTTTTGTTTCTTTTGCATTTATCTCTGCCCTAATTTTTATGATTTATTTCCTTCTACTAACCCTGGCATTCTTCATTTCTTCCTTTTCTAGTTTATTTAGATGTAAAGTTAGGTTATTTAGTTGACTTTTTTCTTGTTTCTTGAGGTGTGCCTGTATTGCTATGAACTTCCCCCTTAGCACTGCTTTTACAGTGTCCCAGAGGTTTTGGGTTGTTGTGTTTTCATTTTCTTCATTTCTATGCATATTTTGATTTCTCTTTTGATTTCTCCTATGATTTGTTCATCATTCAGCAGTGTGTTGTTCAGCCTCCATATGTTGGCATTTTTAATAGTTTTTCTCTTGTAATTGAGATCTAATCTTACTGCATTGTGGTCAGAAAATATGCTTGGAATGATTTCAATTTTTTTGATTTACCGAGGGTAGCTTTATGGCCCAGGATGTGATCTATCCTGGAAAAGGTTCCGTGTGTGCGTGAGAAAAAGTTGAAATTTATTGTTTTGGGATGAAATGTCCTATAGAAATCTATTAGGTCTAACTGGTCTATTGTATCATTTAAAGTTTGTGTTTCCTTGTTAATTTTCTGTTTAGTTGATCTATCCATAGGTGTGTGTGGGGTATTAAAGTCTCCCAATATTATTGCACTGTTGTTAATTTCCCCTTTCATCTGTTCAGTTCAGTTCAGTCGCTCAGTCATGTCAGACTCTTTGCGACCCCATGAATCACAGCACGCCAGGCCTCTCTGTCCATCACCAACTCCCAGAGTTCACTCAAACTCATGTCCATCAAGTCGGCGATGCCATCCAGCCATCTCATTCTCTGTTGTCCCCGTCTCCTCCCACCCCCAATCCCTCGCAGCATCAGAGTCTTTTCCAGTGAGTCACCTCGTCGCATGAGGTGGCCAAAGTTTTGGAGTTTCAGTCTTAGCATCTGTCCTTCCAATGAACACCCAGGATTGATCTCCTCTAGAATGGACTGGTTGGATCTCCTTGCAGTCCAAGGGACTCTCAAGAGTCTTCTCCAGCACCACAGTTCAAAAGCATCAGTTCTTCAGCCATCAGCTTTCTTCACAGTCCAACTCTCATATCCAAACATGACCACGGGAAAAACCATAGCCTTGACTAGATGGACCTTGGTTGGCAAAGTAATGTCTCTGCTTTTTAATATGCTATCTAGGTTGGTCATAACTTTCCTTCCAAGGAGTAAGCGTCTTTTACTTTTTAGTAATTGTCTTACATATTGCTGTGCTCCTATGTTTGGAGCATAAATATTTATAATTGTTATATCTTCTTCTTGGTTGATCCTTTGATCATTATGTAGTTTCCCTCTTTATCTCTTTTCACAGCCTTTGTTTTAAAGTCTATTTTATCTGATATGAGTGTTGCTACTCCTGCTTTCTTTTGGTCTCTATTTGCATGAAATATCTTTTTCCAGCCCTTCGCTTTCAGTCTGTTTGTGTCCCTCGGTTTTGAGGTGGGTCTCTTGTAGACAACATGTATGGGGGTCTTGTTTTTGCATCCATTCAGCCAGCCTTTGTCTTTTGGTTTGGGCATTCAACCCATTTACATTTAATGTGATTATTGATAGGTATGATCCCATTGCCATTTTCTTTATTGTGTTGGGTTCTAGTTTATATACCCTTTCTGTGTTTCCTGTCTAGAGAAGATCCTTTAGCATTTATTGGAGAGCTGGTTTGGTGATGCTGAATTCTCTCAGCTTTTGCTTGTCTGTAAAGCTTTTGATTTCATCTTCATATTTCAATGAGATCCTTGCTGGATATAGTAATCTGGTCTGTGGTTAATTTCTTTAATCACTTTAAGTATGCCTTTCCATTCCCTCCTGGCGTGAAGAGTTTCTGTTGAAGATAAGCTGTTATCCTTCTGGGAATCCCCTTGTGTGTTATTTGTTGCTTTTCCCTTGCTGCTTTTAATATTTGTTCTTTGTGTTTGATCATTGTTAATTTGATTAATATGTGTCTTGGAGTATTTCCCCTTTGGGTTTTTCCTGTTAGGGACTCTCTGGATTTCTTGGACTTTAGTGATTATTTCCTTCCCCATTTTAGGGAAATTTTCAACTATTATCTCCTCAAGTATTCTGTCATGGTCTTTCTTTTTGTCTTCTTCTTCTGCGACTCCTATGATTTGAATGCTGGGGGGTTTAACATTGTCCCAGAGGTCTCTAACATTGTCCTCATTTCTTATAATTCATTTTTCTTTTTCCCCCTCTCTTTCATTTATTTCTACAATTCTATCTTCTAGCTCGCTTATCCTGTCTTCTGCTTCCGTTATTCTGATGTTTGTTCCCTCGAGAGTGTTTCTGATCTCATCTATTGCATTATTCATTGTATTTTGACTCTTTTTTATTTCCTCTAATTCCTTATTAAACATTTCTTGCATCTTCACAATCCTTTTCTCCACTTTATCTGTAACTCCATTTTGCTTTCCAGATTTTGAACATTTTCACAATTAAAATTCAAAATTATTTATCAGGTAGGTTCCCTTCCTCTTTTGTTTGTGTTGGTGGGCATTTATCCTGTTCCTTTACTTGTTGGGTATTTCTCTGCCTCTTCATCTTGCTTATATTGCTGTGCTTGTGGTGGCCTTTCCATCTTCTGACAGTTTGTGGGGTTCTCTTTATTATGTAGTTTCCTTGCTGTGTTTGGGGTTGAACGGGTGACTTGTCAAGGTTCCCTGGTTAGGGAAGCTTGTGTCGGTGTTCTGGTGGGTGGAGCTGGATTTCTTCTCTCTGGAGTGCAATGAAGTGTCCAGTAATGTGTTTGAGATGTCAATGGGTTTGGAGTGGCTTTGGGCAGCCTGTATATTGAATTTCAGGGCTATTCTCCTGTGTTGCTGGAGAATTTGTGTGGTATGTCTTTCTCTGAAACTTGTTGACCGTTGGGTGGTGCCTTGTTTCAGTGTATGTATGGAGTCATTTGATGAGCACCTATCAATTAATGTTCCCTGGAACCAGAGATCTCTGGTGTTCTCAGGATTTGGCCTTAAGCCTCTGCCTCTGGTTTTCAGTCTTATTCTTGCAGTAGGCTCAAGACTTCTCCATCTGTCTTTCCCAAGTCAGTTCCTTCTGTTAAAGCTCTTCTGTTTGCTGGTATCTTCAGTGTCTAATACCCGTCCTGACACCAGGGGGCGGTGGTGGACAATTTTTTCAGCTCACCTGTTCAGTCCTGCTGTTGGGAGGGAGGAACCATGGTAACAAATATCCCTGACATCTGTGGGGAGTGCTTGCAGTGTCTCGGCTGCACTGGGATTGCTCCTGCTTTCCCTTTTATGCTGCTCAGGCTCTAGGTTGCTCTGCCAGGAGCTGTCCGCGGTCAGCGCTGGGTTGCATGCACTTCCCAGGTCTGAGCAGCTCAGGTTCAGGTACTTGGTACTCTACAAAGACGTAGACTTGGTTGGGCCTGCGTTTTGTGCCTTCCCTGGTCCGAGCAGCTCAGGTGACCAGGTGTTGGGTGAGCACAGTCGCTGTGACTTATCGCCTCCCCAGTCCCTGTAACTCAGTTTTCTGGGTGTACAACTGGTGCACCTTCTCATGTAGATATCGACCGGCCCGAACCCAAGAAATCTTGGTTAGGAAGGAAGCCTGCCTGTAGCTTGCTATGGGAAGCCTCTCTGGGGCCGCGGTTGCCCTTCCGGCTCTGGCCGCCGTCCCCTGCCTGTCTTGCGAGGGATGGGGGATGGGTCACCCACAGCCAGCTCACTCTGCTCAGTCCTTTGTTCTGTGAGTGGAGCTGGGGGAGTCTTAGGTTGGGGCTTTTCACCTTTTCACAGGCTTTTCACCTTTCTGTGGGGTCGCTATCCCACAGTCTGTTTAGCTATCTCCCGTTAGCACCCTCAGATTGCCCTCGGGGTGTTCAGGCCTGATCCTTTCTCCAAGCTCTGCTGCCCCGCGCCTCCCTGCAAAGCCCCTGCATGCTAGTTGCGGGTGCAGGCGTCTGCACCGCTTCTCTGCTGGGAGTTTCCTCTGGGCAATTAGTTTGTGAGTTTTAATTATTTATTTCTTTTTTCTCCCGGTTATGTGGGCCTCTGAGGTTCCAAGTCTTGCCACAGGCTCGCTAGTGAGCATTTCCAGGTGTTTGAAAATGTCTCTCTCTTTCTCTCTCTTTTTTTTTAAGGCCTCCCTTCCCGGAACAGAGCTCCGTCCCTCCCTCTTTTGTCTCTCTTTTTATCTTTTATACTATTTCCTACCTCCTTTCAAAGACAATGGGCTGCTTTTCTGGGTACCTGATGTCCTCTGCCAGCATTCAGAAGTTGTTTTGTGGGATTTACTCAGTGTTCAAATGTTCTTTTGCTTATTTTGTGTGGGAGAAATTGGTGGCAGCGTCCTGTACCTCCGCCATCTCCCTAAGCCCTAGTTTATTTATTTTAAATTGGAGGCTAATTACTTTATAATATTGTATTGGTTTTGCCATACATTGACATGAATCCACCCCAGGTGTACATGTGTTCCCCATCTTGAACCCCCCAAGATGGAAAAAATAACCCTGTATACAAGACAGCAAAAGAGACACAGATGTATAGAACAGTCTTTTGGATTCTGTGCGAGAGGGTGAGGGTGGGATGATTTGGGAGAATGGCATTGAAACATGTATATTATCATATGTGAAACAAATCGCCAGTCCAGGTTCTATGCATGATACAGGATGCTCATGGCTGGTGAGTGCAGCACTTTCACAGCATTATCTTTCAAGATTTGAAATAGATCAACTGGAATTCTATCACCTCTACTAGCTTTGTTCGTAGTGATGCTTTCTAAGGCCCACTTGACTTCACATTCCAGGATGTCTGGCTCTAGGTGAGTGATCACCTAGATTATCTGTGTCATGAAGATATTTTTTGTAACGTTTTCCTGTGTATTCTTGCCACCTCTTCTTAATATCTTCTGCTTCTGTTAGGTCCCTACCATTTCTGTCCTTTATCGAGCCCATCTTTGCATGAAATATTCCCTTGGTAGCTCTAATTTTCTTGAAGAGATCTCTAGTCTTTCCCACTCTATTGTTTTCCTCTATTTCTTTGCATTGATCACTGAGGAAGGCTTTCTTTTCTCTCCTTGCTTTTATTTGGAACTCTGCATTCAAATGGGTATATCTTTCCTCTTCTCCTTCGCTTTTGGCTTCTCTTCTTTTCACAGCTATTTGTAAGGTCTCCTCTGATAGCCATTTTGCTTTTCTGCATTTCTTTCTCTTGGGGATGATCTTGCTCCCTGTCTCCTGTACAATGTCACGAACTTCCGTCCATAGTTCATCAGGCACTCTGTCTATCACATCTAGTCCCTTAAATCTATTTGTTACTTCCACTGAATAATTGTTAGAGATTTGATTTAGGCCATACCTGAAAGGTCTAGTGATTTTCCCTATTTTCTTCAATTTAAGTCTGCATTTGGCAATAAGGAGTTCATGATCTGAGCCACAGTCAGTTGTTGGTCTTGTTTTTGCTGACTGTATAGAGCTGCTTCTTCTTTGGCTGTAAAGAATATAATCAATCTGATTTCAGTGATGTCCATGTGTAGAGTCTTTTCTTGTGTTTTTGGAAGAGGTTGTTTTCTATGACCAGTGCATTCTCTTGGCATAACTCAGTTAGCATTTGCCCTGCTTCATTCTGTAATCCAAGGCCAAATTTGCCTGTTACTCCAGGTGTTTCTTTACTTCCTACTTTTGCATTCCAGTCCCCTATGATGAAAAGGACATCTATTTTTGGTGTTAGTTCTAAAAGATTTTTTAGGTCTTTATAGAACCATTCAACTTCAGCTTCTTAAGCATGAACACCCACCCAATTGAATATCGCAGAATTGTGAAAGTCTTGTTGGATAATTTTGCTAATTAATTTGCAGCAAGAAACTGAAGTGGAACAAATGAAATGAATAAAGAGATATTGTCTGTTTAGTTCAGTTCAGTTCAGTCGCTCAGTTGTGTCTGACTCTTTGTGACCCCATGAATCACAGCACGCCAGGCCTCCCTGTCCATCACTAGCTCCCGGAGTTCACTCAAATTCATGTCCATCGAGTCGGTGATGCCATCCAGCCATCTCATTCTCTGTCATCCCCTTCTCCTCCTGGGGAATTCCTCATTCAGTATCCTATCATTTTGCCTTTTGATACTGTTCATGGAGTTCTCAAGGCAAGTATACTAAAGTTTTTTTGCCATTCCCTTCTCCAGTGGACCACATTCTGTCAGGCCTCTCCACCATGACCCGTCTGTCTTGGGTGGCCCCACGTGGAATGGCTTAGTTTCATTGAATTAGACAGGGCTGTGGTCCATATGATCAGATCAACTAGTTTCCCCACGTCGGTAGGTGCCCAATATGCAACTGGAGATCAGTGGAGAAATAATTCTAGAACGAATGAAGTGATGGAGCCGGCGTGTCTCGTATCTAGCTCCCAGCTCAACATACTCTCTCTTTATTACTGTTTTGAGAAATTTAACTATTCTATAATTGTCTAAACTTGTTTGAAAATTTAAAGATACCTTTGAGAATCTGACTTCTGGGAAAAGTCGACATATGGTCATACAGAGAGACGTATAGAAAAGTATCCATTGATGTTAGAAGGATAGGAAGAATATCAAGGCTGTCCTTGCGTTCTTGAAGGGCCATGGGTTCATGTAAAATGTGTAGAAAAATCACAATGGTCATCTTAGGCATGCCAAAGTCCTAAAATATTACATGGACAAGTGGTGCTGTTGTGAGTACAACATGTTGTGGAGATGATTAAATTATTTAAAATTTATCTCATTTTGTTTTTTCAAACATATAAACTGGGAGCACACTTACCTGTTCACCGTACAATACATACTATACAGATGGCCACAGTAACTTACTAATGTGAATGTGTCTTTAATCAGAATAGTACTAAAACAATCAGATGATTATTACAAGAAGTAACTAACAAGGTTGAGCTTAAAAATACTTATTAAGCATGTACATTGTAGAAGTCATTGGGTTTGAATCTGGGGAGAGCAAAATCCTGAAGACTTCAAAGATTCTCCTTCTATGAAAGAAGCTAAAGGAAGCTCACATAGTTTTGATTTTAATCCTAGTATGTGATAGCATAAGAAAAGCTATAAAAGAAGCTTTAAAGAACTGGAGAATTTCCTTTATCCCAAAGCAATCGCTGATGACTTTTATAAGAGATTACTTTTTTAAATTAGTGTTTTTAATTGAAGGATATGTGCTTCACAGAATCGTGTTGTTTTCTGTCAAACCTCAGCCAGAGTCAGCTATAGGTACCCTTAGCAGTTGGGTCCTGAGTTTCAAGACAGAGTAACCAGAAATAAAATTACAGTTAAGGAGGGAAGGAGACTACTGAATACACTGTTGATTGAATATTTGATAAAAATTCACAATTATTTGCAAGTTAATCATGCATATTTATGGGCTTCCCTAGTGGCTCAGATGGTAAAGAATCTGCCTGTAAGGCAGGGCACCTGGGTTTGATCATTAGGTTGGAAAGATCCTCCAGAGAAGGGTATGGCAACTCACTCCAGTATTCTTGACTGGAAACTTCCATGGACAGAGGCATCAGTCCATGGACTTGAAAAGAGTCAGACATGACTGAGTGACTAACATACACACATGTACTTATAATGTTAAAAAGCACATGTATTTATGATTCTTAATTTATCTTACAAGTATATGTCCTACTGTATAAATAAGGTTGTTCTAGAAATGGACAATTTAAAGAGATTGATAACATACAAAACAAAACCCATATACTCAAAAGAGTGGCCACAATCACATACCATATTTTCAAGTACAACTACTTCATGATGGATCACTCATTAAAATGCATATGGAAAGAATGAGTTTATTGCACTGATTGAAACATCAAGACTTACTTCCCTGACAATTTACAATCTTTGCCAACAATTACATGATCTAAATAGATTATTTTCTAAAATCAGAAATATTAAATAACTTTGACAATTTCCCAGCAGGAGATTTTGATTTGCAGGAAGATAGTACATGATTCAACTACTTTGAGGGGAAGAAAATTTATTGAGGAGCAGAAAAATAACAGATAAGAATCATTGTCTATTTGGTTTATCAGTTTGTGCTTTGGTGGCTCACAGGTTTCAAGATGATGCACTGAAGATTTGGGTAGGACTGAGGATGGATACAGTTGGGTAAGTTTTCCAAATTATATTTAAATTTGTCACATTCAGTTTATATTTTTACTTGCAAATGGTGCTCTTTTCAACATCATATTGACAATAAAAACCTAGAGGAAAGATTTTGTTCTATGAAGTGAAGTCAATGATAATATTTCTTTTCACACATGAAAAATGCTAACTCTTCATTGAAGGAAATGATGTTTCAAAGTTGAATAATGATTGATTTTGCAAAGACCTAAAACAATTTGAATACAGGCAGTTACTGACTATCCACTGTTCCTCTTGACTACAATTATATGTTCCTCTCTCTTCTGAATATATGTTCTATAACAGTAATGTGGAGATTCCGGGTACCCAGATAAAACAAATTCTACTGGGGATTACAAACATGATTAGGCCCGGAAAGGACTATCTGTTGACATCTCTTCAAATGACCTCAGTTCTAAAATGCTTAAGCAAAGCATTTGAAGTTTAAACATATAAACTATTGAGTGAATACCCAAAGTAATTTACGTGTAAACTCTGGAACTTTGCATTTTTTGAAGGGTGTTTTCAGAAATGGATAAAAAAACTGGAAATGAAAACATTTGCGATATTATCAACCAATGAAGAACGTTCACTTCTCCCCATTGAGGTTCACTTCTCTCCGTTAGTGTATGTCAAATAATGAATATCATAAAGTTGTTTCCAAGTAAGGACATTATATTTAAAGATTATAAGTGCTTTATCTTCCTCTTTTTAAGCTGTCACATATAGAATATATTGCACAATGGAGAGGATCATATTATAGACTAATAAAAATAAACATTTATATAAGCAAATATAACAAACAGTGATATATATATATATATAATTGATATGTGGAGACATTTTTAGGGGATGAGACTGGGCCGTTATTTTAACATTTATGTTATGAACTTCCAAAGGCAGTAAAATATATCCAAAATGCCAACTATCCAAACATGCTTCCTCCCCCTTGATTAAATGAACATGAAAAGTAATTAAGCTAATATAATGGAGCTGTATTTCTTAATATTCATTAGGCAAAATTAATGAGAATCATGTAAAATACACAAATGGTTGTATTTGAAGAGTGCTATAGAAAAGTTTACTTTTCACAATCTTACAAGGGACTCATAATGATCCCATGAAGTTGTCATTACAAATTAAGTGTTGAGGTGCCTTGTTAAGAAACCACAACTAAAATGTCCATGATGAAGAATATTTATCTCACTTAAAATATTCTTAAAAATCACACATCACACCATGAATTAATTCTTTTCTATGTTTCGCAGATAAACCATTTAACACTCATCCCTTCTCTGCATTGATATGATCATGCAGCTGGATAATAATGTGACTGAGTTTATTCTGCTTGGGTTGACACAAGATCCTGTTAGGAAGAAAATAGTGTTTACCACTTTCTTGATTTTCTATTTGGGGACATCGTTGGCGAACTTTCTGATTATTACTACCATCAAGACCAGCAGGGCACTTAGGATTCTGATGTATTTCTTCCTTTTCCATTTATCTTTATCTGATACCTGCTTCTCTACATGCATAGCCCCTAGGATGATTGCTGATGCCCTTTTGAAGAAGACCACTATCTCTTTCAGTGAGTGCATGATTCAAGTCTTTGCATCCGCTTCTTTGGCTGCCTGGAGATCTTCATCCTTGTCTTCATTGTTGCTGACTGCTATGTGGCCATCTGTAAGCCCCTGCACTACATGAGCCATCGAGTCTGTGGTGTGCTCATGTCCCTGGCCTGGTTGGGGTCCTGTGTGCATTCATCAGCTCAGATTTTTCTAGCCTTAAGTCTGCCTTTCTGTGGTCCCAGTGAAACTGACCACTACTTCTGTGACTTGCAGCTTTTGTTACAACTTGCCTGTACAGACACTTATGCGACCAACCTACTCTTGGTGTCCAAAGGTGGGGCCATCAGTACAGTGAATTTTGTTATGCTGAGGTTCTCCTATGCTACCATCTTGCATTCTCTGAGAAACAAGTGCTGAGTGGAGGAAAAAAGCGTTATCCACCTTCATCTCCCACATCATTGTGGTCATCTTGTTCTTTGGTCCTTGCATATTTATATACACTAGCCCTGCAACCACCTTCTCCATGGATATGATGATAGCTGTGTTTCACACACTTGGAACACCTTTGATCAACCCTCTGATTTATACACTGAGAAATGCAAAAGTGAAAAATTCCATGAGGATATTATGGAGCAAGAAGTTGGTCTCAGATGACAAAAGATGAATGGAAGTTTCAAAGTTTTCTTCATAGTTTGGATTGATCTAAAAGAAGCTCATAGACAATAATATCCTCTTATTGTGGAGTTAATATAATCCTAACTCAGAGTGTGAAGATTACTTCCTTTAGTAAAAGGGGCAATGTGACCACATATGAGAGTTAGTATTGAGTCAAATATCTGTAGAACCGAAAGCATGATCATGGTCTTAGTTATTCACTGCTGCCTCTGCCTCTCTTGTCTGTGTAACATCGCTGTAGTTTTGATCTGCTGTTTTCCTCCCTTGCACTGACTTCTGGATTTCTCTGTTTAACATTACACTATATGCTTTTATCTATAGCCTGACATATTTTTGTCTCAAAGAGTTTATTTCTTAGATACTGTGATCAAATGTTTGATCATGGACCTCCAACTTGGTTGTTCTTACTGACCTCAACATAAATCACCAGGTTCAAATAATAATAGTATATATATATTATAAAGACAAAATATTTAATCTAGGAAACCTCTTTTCTTTTTCTTGGGTTACAGTTCAATTTTTTTTTTCTGTATATTTGCATAATTGTTCTAGAAAAGTGACAGAACATTATGAGAAAATTCACCCTTTTGTAATATTTTTTCCTTAGGGAGGTTCTGACTGTTGGGGTTGGCCTCATGTTAACATTCTGTCTGTAAAAAAGAAAAAAAAAAAAACTTTTTGCTATTAAAATGATTCCTTATTTTGAGGGACCTATTAAGTTTTCTCTTGAATCATATGAATTATAATAATGTTTAAATATTACTTTATTATGATTATAGCATAGAAGCTGTAAATTAAGGAAGATACATTTAAGTGAGCTTTAAAGAAATGTGTACATATAGTCAATGGTAGGGAATGTATTAATAAGAGTTAATTGAATAAAAAACATTATAACCCAGAAGAGGGTATTCAGGTTTTGAAACATAGTTATACCACATATATGAATTGTTTTAGTGAGTTTTAAGACAATATAGAAAGGAGAGTAGCTTAAGAAAGACAGAGATATTTGGATGAAAATTAAATGTATCCGATGGAGATGGATATCATCTTTCACCATTCATTATCACTTACGTCTCTAATTACATGGTCATTAAGAAATTTTCTGATTTGTCTGATTTATTATTTGTATTTTTATCCATATAGAAAATTCAATAAGAGCATTTTTGTTTATTTGGAACTTATATTTCTATTTACAAGCTAATAATTTTATTATGAGTACTAAATTTGTTTTGCTTTCATTGAAACCAGAAGTTTATATTTTTTCTTTACCTTGAGAAAAAGATAAGTGTGGAAATGGGAACTTGTGAATTCTAGAATGAGCTGTAATACCTTTCTATACACATCTTTTTTTTTTTTTTTTAGATTCTGAGAATTTCAAGGCTAATCCTTCACAGTTTTTTTAAATCATATCTGTTACAGTAAATAAGTCATCTGTACTATGACATTCTATTCCCTTTGGATTTCTTGATACATAATTATGTGAAACAAAACTAATAAATATATATTTTAAAAAAAATAGACATTTCTGTTAAACATGCTGAGTTACCCTTAAAAGTATATTCCCTTAATCATAAAATTATGTGTCAAAGCACATGACAGAAAGACCCAGATAGGAAATACCAGTTGGTAAAAGATTTTCACGTGTTTTTTGAAACATAGATGTGAGTGGTAGGTAACTAAGTAATTTAGCAGAGTAGAAGTTACAATCATCCGAGAAAAGAGATAAGTAAGACCACCAAGTTCCACAAAAAGTAGACATGAAACATACATTGAATTACATAAAGATTTCCCCAGGTTACTTTCTGCTAGTCAGGTGACACTTCCTCTATTCCATCCCACCAAAGATTGGAGGTTTATTATTTTTAAAAAATGAACAAAAGTGTTCCTGATATCACTGTGGAGAGCAGTGATAAAATGCACAACAGCATGTATACAGAGATTAAGTGAAAATCTACATAGTGAAATGTGAGACTCTTTCTTCTCAGGAATCCCAGGATGTCAGCAGTCAGTATACTTCATGAGCTCACCATTTCTGGGACTAGGCACAAAGCCCAACTGAAAGAGTGAAACTGTCTGTTTGTTTTGTTTGGGGTTTTTTGGTGAGGGAAGAAAATATAAGATCTGTATTATATAGTCTAATTACCTTAAAATAATTATACCTCCAAATATGTACTCATTGCCTATAACATGTGTAGATTCCAAATGATTTTTTGTTGTTGTTAACTTCCTTTGCTTTAAACATAAATAGTTTTTGCTTTTAGGTAAGATGGCAAGACTGATGAATGGGAAGATAGAGCAACAGAGACCTGCCTTCAGATGGAAGAGGGGGATTGGGTTGCTGGTCACACACTGGGCCTAGCAACTTCTCTATTTTCCTCAATAATTTAGCTCTGATCCTACACCTATAACACTCATGCTCTGTAAATTACTAGACCATTTTCTTACAACTTTCTAAGGTTCAGTTCAGTTCAGTCGCTCAGTCGTGTCCGACTCTCCGCGACCCCACGAATCACAGCACGCCAGGCCTCCCTGTCCATCACCAATTCCCGGAGTACACTCAAACTCATGTCCACAGAGTCGGTGATGCCATCCAGCCATCTCATTCTCTGTCGTCCCCTTCTCCTCCCGCCCCCAACCTTTCCCAGCATCAGAGTCTTTTCCAGTGAGTCAACTCGTCGCATGAGGTGGCCAAAGTATTGCAGTTTCAGCTTTAGCATCAGTCCTTCCAATGAACACCCAGGATCGACCTCCCTTAGAACGGACTGGTTGGATCTCCTTGCAGTCCAAGGGACTCTCAAGAGTCTTCTCCAACACCACAGTTCAAAAGCATCAATTCTTCGGCGATCAGCTTTCTTCACAGTCCAACACTCACATCCATACATGACCATGGGAAAAATCATAGCATTGACTAGACGGACCTTGGTTGGCAAAGTAATGTCTCTGCTTTTTAATATGCTATCTAGGTTGGTCATAACTTTCCTTCCAAGGAGTAAGCGTCTTTCTAAGTTTAGTGGTCATCTATTAATAACTAATTATTCACCTAAAACTATATAAAGATCCTCATATTATTATTCCTGCCAAGGAAACAAACATTGTATTTTTGCCTATCATTTATGCTATTCAAAACAGATTTTCCAGTGAATGTTCATTTCCCATGTGCTGTTTAACATGAAAGAATGCTAAGCAGAGTTTAGTTGTTTTATTTCTTGCATATTAAAATTGCATTTATCAAGACTAGAAAGTGATTAACAGTTCAGGGTTCTGGGAATCCAGATTCCTGCCATAACTGCCATTCTCTGAGTTTGTCTGTGATTCCTTTTTAAAAATCTAATAATTTACTTTTTTAAAAAAATTTTCTATTGCCTCCATATTGTCTGTTTACTCAAAATGTCTGCTTTCACATGGCTCTGGGTTGTCAAGGTAGCGATTCTTTCTCCATGTATCTTACAATATTCTCCCTATTTCTCGGGTGTCTGTGGCTTCCCTGGTGGCTCAGACGGTAAAGCATCTGTCTGCAATGCAGGACAATGGGGTTCGATCCCCGGATTGGGGAGATCCCCTGGAGAAGGAAATGGCAGCCCACTCCAGTATTCTTGCCTGGAAAATCCCATGTACAGAGGAGCCTGGTAGGCACCTTCCATGGGGTCGCAAAGAGTCGGACACGATTGAATGACTTCACTCCACTTCACTCCGGTGTATCCAATACCCTATTCAGAATTCCAGACAGGAAATCTGAGTAAACTTGCATTTGAATAGACTAAACTCAAGTCATTGGTCAAATCATGCAGTAACTCCCCAAGAAGGTGTTTTCTCTGGTACAATCTGCTATGAATGATATAGAAGTGTTGGTGGGGAAGATAATGGGGTGAAAAAATATATATCTAAGGCAATTTATCAAGTTTATTTAGTATGGACCATTATGCATCATGCTGGGAAAATGAGAAAAACATTATAGTAACTAATCAATAATTTACCTGGATATTTTAAGTAAATGTGATTTTTTTCCCCTAACTTTATTGAGAGACTATTGACATATGACATATGTAAGTTTTGTGTTGATTTGATTCAAGTATACATTGGAAAATGAGTAGCACAGTAAATTTACTTAATGCATTCACACCAAATACTATTATGGGTATGTATGAGTGTGTGCTCATATGTGGTGATAATATATAAGATCTACTCTCTTGATAACATTCCAACATATAATCAGTTCAGTTCAGTCACTTAGCCGTGTCCAAGTCTTTGCAACCACATATACTGCAGCACAACAGGCTTCTCTGTCCATCACCAAATTCATATCAATCTAGTCAGTGATGCTATCCAACATATAATACATTATTGCTAATTACAGTCACTATTCTACACATTAGATCACCCAAACATTTATTTTTTTTCTTTGATTAATATTGCCCTTTTTCTCCTACTTCCTGGCCCCTGAAACCACCATTCTAGTATTTCTATAAATTTAGTTGTTACAAATTCTGCATGTGAGAACACACAGTTTGTCTTTTTCTGTCGGACTTATTTTACTTAGCATAATGCCCTCAGGTTCCAGCCACATTGTTGTGGAAGGTAGGGATTCCTTCTCTTATATTGCTTAAGAGTATTCCACTGCATATGCACATCACATTATATTTTTCCATGAGTCTTTTGATGTACACTTAGGTTCTATCCATATTTGGTTATTGTGGATAACACCACATTAAACATGGCGGTAAAATATCTTTTTAAGACTTTTTTTCCCCTTGGATACATATCCGGATGTAGAATTGGTAAATCATATGGTAGTTCTCTTTTTAATTCTTTGAGGAAACTTCATACTTTTTCCATAGTGGCTACATTGATTTACATTCCCACCAATAGTGCACAAGTGTCCCCTTTTCTCCACATCCTCAAACAAATCCTTGTTTCTTATAACCCTTCCTCTAGGAAGACTTGCACAGTTTTAGGACTTTTAAATTTGAGTAAGTGTGATGGGCTAATGGAGAACTGACTAGTCTGCACAAAGAGGGAGCACCAGCACTTCAGGTTTCCCCTGCACCATTCTTCAATCCTAGGGTCTCAGAATCTCCTTACAAGCTCACACATCAAGTGATCTTCCCTATCCCATTGCTGCAATCATGTTCCACATTCCTCTTCCATAATGCCCTCTGTCTCCCTTTCCTGTAGATATAGTCTCATTTAGGCTGCAGGAAGGGAAAAATGGCATCCAGTAATCAACAGTGTCAGGGAATCAGGGAATCATACTCTGCTATGTAGGTTAGTTTCTTTATTCATTTTTTATTTTGCATGAGCTGGAAGAAGGTGAGAAAGCATTCAAGTCAACAGTGATAAAAAAGAGAGGAAAGGAAATACACATTAAAAAAAAAATTTGCTATTTTGCTATATAACGTTCCCACCTCAGTTTATAAACAAAACAGTTCTGGCATTCAAGAGTTCTAGTAGTCTCTGATTAATTTTTTCTATACCATCAAATCTATCATTAACTTGCCATTCTGACAATGTCTTATCAAATAATGTTTTAACCTATTGACAAATATGACTGATTTTTTCATATTGTTAAATCATTTACTCACTGTTTTGTATTTATATTTTATTACCATCTAACTTTGCCTTTTACAAATACACGTTGCTTATTCAATGTCCATTCTGATCTTATCATATTTTTGTTGTTCAGTCCCTAAGTCGTGTTCAACTCTTTGTGACCCCATGGACTGCAGCATGCCAGGCTTCCCTGCCCTTCACTATCTCCTGGAGTTTGCCTATACTCATGTTCAGTGAGTTAGTGATGCCATCCAACCATCTCATCCTCTGTCACCCCCTTTCTGTCCTGCCCTCAATCTTTCCCAGCATCAGGGTCTTTTCCAATGAGTTAACTTTTTGCATTAGCTGGCCATAGTATTTAAGCTTCAGCATCAGTCCTTCCAGTGAATATTCAGGGTTGATTTCCTTTAGGATGGACTGGTTTGCTCTCCTTGCAGTCCAATCAGCACATTACACTGATACACTTGGTGTGTGTGTGGGGGGGGATGTGTGTGTGTGTGTTTGTGTGTGTAGATTATAAAGGAATTTCTTTTAAATTTTTTTCTAAAAGACTTCAACTATTTTAAATAAAACTACAGTGAGAATTCTATCACCTTTAACTTAGTATTCTTTGCTACAGTTCAGGTATATTGATAACAAATCTAGTTGCTAAATTTAAACTAATCTAAATTTAGCTAATAAATTAAGCTCAACTTCTAGGTAATGAATCTAGTAACAGAGTAATTATTTTGATTATTTTATGTGTCTGTTACTGTGTAACAGATTACCACAAAGTAATATCCTAAAATAGCCCCCATTTACCATCTCACAGAGTTTGAGTAAGCTTCTGTCATCAGTGAGGTCAAAAGCAAAAATCTACTGTGCTGGGTTTTAATCTGCAGGTTCTAGGGAAGAATTGATTTTAGGTTCATTCAAATTGTTGTCAAAATTCAGTTCCTATAGTTATAGGACTGAGGCCATTATTTCCTTGCTGGATTTCAGCTAGGGGTCATTCTCAGCAGGTTGAGGCCCTGAATTTAACCCTCTATCTTCAAATGCATCAATCGTGCATGTAATTCTTCCTGATTGCACTCTGAATTTCTGTAATTCCTCCTGTTATCAGCCAGGGAAAATTCTGTTTTTAAAGAACTTATGGGATTAAATAGAGCTCAAATATTATTCAAAGTTAACTGATTAGTGACCATAATTAAATTTTTTGAATCCCTTATGACATGTAATTTAACATAGATGTGATATATTACCATACTTAAAGCCCCAAGGGTTCAGGCAGAAAATCTTGAGCAGCATTTTGGCATTATGGCTACCACAGAGATAAAGGAGTCTTTTTTAAAATCATAGCTTTAGCAAGAGATTCAGAGAATGTATCATTTCATATTTCAAAAGGATAGCTATATTTTTTCTATTAAGTATGTCATCTTTCTATTCTCTGTCAAAAGTTTATCCATGAGAAAAGATAACATTCCCATCAACATGGGAAAGAGACTTGGAAGATATATGTGACATTTTAATATCAATTTAAATGGACATTTAGGAGGTGCTTCCCTTGATGGCTTAAATGGTAAAGAATTTGCCTTCAATGCACGAGACCTGGGTTCAATCCCTGGGTCAGGAATATCCCCTGGAGAAGGCAATGGTTACCCACTCTAGGATTCTTGCCTGGAGGATTCTGTAGACAGATGAGCCTGGTGGGCTACAGCCCATGGGATTGCAAAGAGTTGGACATGACTGAACGACTGACACTTTCACTTCACTTTCACTCTTACACTTCAGTGGTAAAGAACCTGTCTGCCAAATAAGGAGACTTAAAAGATGCAGGTTCTATCCTGGATTGGGAGCATCCCCTGGGAGAGGACATGGCAACCCACCCCAGTATTGTTGCCTGGAGAATCCCATGAACAGAGAAGCCTGGCGGCCTACAGTCCATAGGGTCACAAAGAGTCAGACACAATAGCAATAATACTACCACTAATAACAGAGAATACATATTAATTATGTATAATGAGATATATATTCTCAATGTATTTGTAATGAAGAACCTGAATCCAAATTAATTAAAAATCTTTCCCAAAGTCACATCGCTGGTTAAAAGTACATTTGGTAGTCATACAGACTTTCTAGCTTCAATATCTTAGGTGATATATACCTAAGATAAGTTATCCTGGACATTTGGTCTCTTACATAAAATTTCTACTTCTTCTCTTGAGTACTTAGATGCATATCTAATTAGTTTTGACACTGTTGCTCTGTCCCCTCATTTGGCCATCTTCCTGTGATTATCACACTCACACACACCATGCAGACACACGTGAAAATAATCATTACTCCTTGCCATATTTTTGACATCAAAAGCACAAAAATTAAATTGTTTAGGCAGTGGAACACAATTATAAGTTTAGTTCAAGTAAAATATAAAAATAAATTATTTTAATTGTACATTACTTTGATATCATTAAATAATCAAAACTATGGTGGTGGTGGTTTAGTTGTTAAGTTGTGTCTGACTCTTGCAACACCATGGACTGTAGCTTGCTAGCTCCTCTGTCCATGGAATTTCCCAGGCAAGAATACTGGAGTGGGTTGCCATTTCCTTCTCCAGGGGATCTTCCCAACAGACTGACTGAATCTGCATCTCCTGCCATGTGGGCATATTCTTTACTGACTGATCCACCAATGAAGCCCAATCCGAATTATAAAGCGTATCTCATTCATTTACTTTATCCCTGCTATTGAAATTCTATTAGAACAGACTGCATAACTTGGATACCAGTGCATAACTGGAGTCTTAAGTATACAGTTAAAATTTTAAACATGGTTTTAAAATACTCAGCACATTATTTTATTATGTTACTATAAATTAAATATCCAGAACTGTTGATTAAGTACTTACTATGTGTCAAGTGTGGTAGTACTTTTTGCAATTATTGTAGCCTTAGAGAAACATTTTGGGCCAAGTCAGATTCTAATATGCTATTTACTAGTTGCCTACTGTCAAATTACCTCTTTCATGCCTCTGTGGAAATAGTACTAAGACTCTTACCACAGTTAGCTCTTTGTCATGATGATTTTCAATTACTGCTATCATGCTTGTCATCATTAAAATTTGAATTATTAAATACAAAATGAGAAAGAATTGACCCTGATGTCACTGAGTTCATAATCTATTGAAAAGATAAGAGACTACCAATACTTAACACACACACACACACAAAGTCCAAATCAAAACAAACAAGCAAAAACCTCAGACTGTCTATGAAAGGTAAATCAAATGATCTGGTGGAATTATATACTTGGATTGGAATGTGTTGGTTTGGGATATGGATTTATTGCTGAAAAAAATAATATAATCCAGATAAACTTTGTGGAAATGTAGATGTTTAAGTTTAGTCTAATTACATTTTAAAAATTTGAATATAGTTTTTAACATCCGATTGAAAAACCCAAACAAACTTTTTGGCCAACACAAAATTATAATGAATGCCTTAGGTTTTATTGCATGTGTAGAAAGTAAAAAACTAATCTTAAAACTTTTTGGTCACTGATCATAAAATCTACATTTGATATTTAACATCATATATTTGAAGCAATCTAAAAGAACATGTTTTATAAAGCACACTTGAAAAGCCAGAGCAGAATTAGATTAAAATCACCAGGGTTAATTTTTATCTACCTTGTTGAAGAATTAGTACAGGGACCGCCATTGGGACTGCACCTGGGTTCCTCCAGTGCCTTTAATTAGCCCTCCTGACTTCTTCACTGCAGGCTTACCAGGAGCTCCCAAAGCCCGTGCAGGTAGGGAACTGGACTTGCTGATAGAAGGGAAAAAGACAAGAGAGAAAGGTCTATATGTGTTTGACATTTTTTCTGCAATTTTGTGACATAATTCTCAATCCAATTCTGAGTATACATAAAATAGATGTTAAAATATTTATTTTAAATATAATTTGTACAAAACATGAGATTTTTCATTGCTTTTAGCCCTTAACAGATTTATTGTTATTTAGATTTAGGAGATATGCATGTATGTGTGTGTGTGTATTTATAGGTTTCATGAGTTCAAGAAGTCAAGGATATTCCCTCATATTGATTGGAATGCTGATACTAAATATGTGAGTTCTCTTTTGTTTCCTCTTTATATCTTTTCTTTCTTCCTTGTTCCTTTATACTTGCATGCATAACTTTATGTAGTCAACTCTTTAAATTGCTATAGCATCACCTATCCTTATCTACTTTTTAGTCCAAGGAAGTTATTTTTCCAGAAATGTGTATTTTTTAAAATATATATGCTTGGTAACTATGTCTTTTATAGCTTTAAAGGCCTTTTAAGCTTGTGTCATGTGACAATCTGTGATTTTAATAGGTCGCATAAGAACTTGAATTCTGTTTTAACAGAAATGGACAATAGAAATGCTATCTTGAAATTTTGATGTCAAACTTGGGATGGTTAAATGCTAGGACGGGAGGCTAAGAGAATTCTGGAATGTTTTCCAATATACTTTTGATAGAAAAGCAATGAGAAAAAAAGTTGAAAGAATGTTAAATCATTAAACAAGACAAGAAATAAGCAAAACAGATGATAAAAATGAGGAAAATTAATTTATAAATGATTTAGTAATTCACTTGATTTTTAAAGGGAATAATTTTTGCAGCTGGAAAAAGCAGCTTGAAAACTACAGTTCTTCATTTTCTTAAGAGGAAAGAGATACTCATCAAATGTGAGGTTTTTTTTTTCTTTCTAAATCATGTAGTCAGGGAGTCGCAGATCAGGAGCAGAACCTACATTTTCTGACTTCCTGTGTCATACGTCTGTAATACTTTGCAATAATGCCTGGTATTGAAAATGAGTAGTGATAGTATAGGAACAAATTTCAGTGAAATATCATATTATGAAATATTTTCATATTCATATATATTCATATATAATATATGAATATAATATATACGAATATTCATATATTCACATATAATATATATGAATATTATATATAATATATAATATATCATATATTCATTAATATATGAATTTCATATATTATACAGCCAGAGAAATTCATATTATGTAACCAATAGCTGTTTCTTAAAAAAATGTAGATTAGGTATATATATATATATTTTTTAAATTTTTGCATACATTAAAACAATGGCTGAAAACTAGAAAACAACAAGTAAAATATGTGGATGAAATAGTTATTCTCTTGAAGGGTTCATTTCAATTATTTCTAATTGTAAAGGTATTTTACAATTAGAAATTAATGAAATTATTATTTATAATAATAAAATTATATAAAAATAATAAATATTATTATATTATTATAATTATTATAATTTATATAAATATAAATTAATAAATTGTATAATATAAATTTATAAATTATATAAATATAAATTTATAAATTATACAAATATAAATTCAGTTCAGTTCAGTTCAGTCGCTCAGTCGTGTCCGACTCTCCGCGACCCCATGAATCACAGCACGCCAGGCCTCCCTGTCCATCACCAACTCCCGGAGTACACTCAAACTCATGTCCACAGAGTCGGTGATGCCATCCAGCCATCTCATTCTCGGTCGTCCCCTTCTCCTCCCGCCCCCAACCTTTCCCAGCATCAGAGTCTTTTCCAGTGAGTCAGCTCGTCGCATGAGGTGGCCAAAGTATTGCAGTTTCAGCTTTAGCATCAGTCCCTCCAATGAACATCCAGGATTGATCTCCTTTAGAATGGACTGGTTGGATCTCCTTGCAGTATAAGGGACTCTCAAGAGTCTTCTCCAACACCACAGTTCAAAAGCATCGATTCTTCGGCGATCAGCTTTCTTCACAGTCCAACTCTCACATCCATACATGACCACGGGAAAAACCATTGCCTTGACTAGACGGACCTTGGTTGGCAAAGTAATGTCTCTGCTTTTTAATATACTATCAAGGTTGGTCATAACTTTCCTTCCAAGGAGCAAGCGTCTTTTAATTTCATGCCTGCAATCAGCATCTTCAGTGATTTTGGAGCCCAAAAAAACAAAGTCTGACACTGTTTCCACTGTTTTTCCATCTATTTCCCATGAAGTGATGGGACCAGATGCCATGATCTTTGTTTTCTGAATGTTGAGCTTCAAGCCAACCTTTTCACTCTCCTCTTTCACTTTCATCAAGAGGCTTTTGAGTTCCTCTTCACTTTCTATTATATTTATATTTATTTAATAATAAATTATTATATAATTTTGAAAATTATTTCTAATTTATAAGTTATCGGAGGTCTCCATAAAGTTTTAACCTTTATTTCTGTTCTTCCACTTGTTAAGTGGGTAATCCAATTACCTACTTTATATCCTGGTAGTTAATTTGGAATTTTCTTTAGTGATTAGTTGTCAAAATACTTTATGACTTTTATAGAAATCTGTATTCGGTGGCATGTATCCTATGTAATAGGTACTATTATCATCGTTTTCAGATGAAAAAAATGCAAGGCTCAGAAAATATGTAAGTCGCCTAAGATTATTTAACAATTAATAGCGGGCCACTTACTGGAACCCATTTAGTTTAACGCAAGCACTCTCCTTAACCATCAATAAGCTGTCTTTTGGGGGATATTATTCTAGAGGAGATCAATCCTGGATGTTCATTGGAGGGACTGATGCTAAAGTTGAAGCTGCAATACTTTGGCCACCTCATGCGACGAGTTGACTCACTGGAAAAGACTCTGATGCTGGGAAAGGTTGGGGGCGGGAGGAGAAGGGGAAGACGGAGAATGAGATGGCTGAATGGCATCACCGACTCTGTGGACATGAGTTTGAGTCTACTCCGTGAGTTGGTGATGTACAGGGAGGCCTAGTGTGCTGTGATTCATGGGGTCGCGGAGAGTCGGACACGACTGAGCGACTGAACTGAACTGAACTGATTGCCAGTTTTATTTTAGAAATTGAAGATTACTCAGTTCTGTTTTCTAAGAAACACTTTCTTTGAGACTGAAGAAATCAAGATGATCTTGAATATCAAAGGATTAGATTTTTCTTTTTTATTTCTTTTTTGAAGATTGTGGTAAGGCAGAATGAGCCTTGGTTTCTTAACCATCTCTGTCAAGATGTTCTCCATGTAGATATTTTAAATGAATATGTAACAGAGCTGGTGTTTTCAGTTAATAAGAAGGAGTTTATCTGATGATGTTTGCAGTGAGTCCCCTGCATATCGAATACGTTTCATGTCAGTTCAGTTCAGTTGCTCAGTCATGTCCGACTCTTTGCGACCCCATGAATCGCAGCACGCCAGGCATCTATGTCCATCACCAACTCCCGGAGTTTACTCAAACTCATGTCCATCGAATCGGTGATGCCATCCAGCCATCTCATCCCTTGTCATCCACATCTCTCCCTGCCCCCAATTCCTGGCAGCATCAGGGACTTTTCCAATGAGTCAACTCTTCGCATGAGGTGGCCAAAATATTGGAGTTTCAGCTTCAACATCAGTCCTTCCAATGAATACCCAGGACTGATTTGGACTGGATAGATCGCCTTGCAGTCCAAGGGACTCTCAGGAGTTTTATCCAACACCACAGTTCAAAAGCATCAGTTCTTCAGTGATCAGTTTTCTTCACAGTCCAACTCTCACATCCATACATGACTACTGGAAAAAATATAGCCTTGATTAGATGAAGCTTTGTGGCAAAGTAATGTCTCTGCTTTTTAATATGCTATCTAGTTTGGTCATAACTTTCCTTCCAAGGAGTAAGCGTCTTTTAATTTCATGGTTGCAGTCACCATCTGCAGTGATTTTGGGGACCCCAAAAACAAAGCCAGCCACCGTTTCCACTGTTTCTCCACCTATTTCCCATGAAGTCATGGAACCAGATGCCATGATCTTAGTTTTCTGAATGTTGAGCTTCAAGTCAACTTTTTCACTCTCCTCTTTCACTTTCATTAAGAGGTTCTTTAATTCCTCTTCACTTTCTGCCATAAACGTGGTGTCATCTGCATACCTGAGGTTATTGATATTTCTCCCAGCAATCTTGATTCCAGCTTGTGCTTCTTCCAGACCAGCGTTGCTCATGATGTACTCTGCATATAAGTTAAATAAGCAGGGTGACAATATACAGGCTTGACGTACTCTTTTTCCTATTTGGAACCAGTCTGTTGTTCCATGTCCAGTTCTAACTGTTGATTCCTGACCTGCATACAGGTTTCTCAAGAGGCAGGTCAGGTGGTCTGGGATTCCCATCTCTTTCAGAATTTTCCACAGTTTATTCTGATCCACACAGTCAAAAGCATTGACATAGTCAATAAAGCAGATATAGATGTTTTCCTGGAACTCTTGCTTTTTCCATGATCCAGCGGATGTTGGCAATATGATCTCTGGTTCCTCTGCCTTTTCTAAAACCAACTTGAACATCTGGAAGTTCACGGTTCATATATTGCTGAAGCCTGGCTTGGAGAATTTTGAGCATGATTTTACTAGCATGTGAGATGAGTGTAATTATGCGTTAGTTTGAGCTTTCTTTGGCATTGCCTTTCTTGGGGATTGGAATGAAAAATGACCTTTTCTAGTCCTGTGGTCACTGCTGAGTTTTCCAAATTTGCTGGCATATTGAGTGCAACGCTTTCACAGCATCTTCTTTCAGGATTTGAAATAACTCAACTGGAATTCCATCACCTCCACTAGTTTTGTTCATAATGATGCTTTCTAAGGCCCACTTGACTTCACATTCCAGCATGTCTGGCTCTGGGTGAGTGATCACACCATCATGATTATCTGTGTCATGAAGATCTTTATGTACAGTTCTCCTGTGTATTTTTGCCACCTCTTCTTAATATCTTCTGCTTCTTTTATATCCATACCATTTCTGGATCACGCAGAAGCATGGCTGAGAGGAACTACCCCTCACCTAGGGTCAGGGGCTGGGGCCGAGATGAGCTACCCCATGTTCGAGGTGAGGGGTGGTGGTTGAGAGGAGCAACCCCTCGTCCAAGGAGCTTCATCTGAGTGGGCGCAGGAGGGCTTAGAGGAGGTACTCCACATTTAAGGTCAGGAGGGGCGGCCTTGAGGAGATACCCCTCATCCAAGGTAAGGAGCAGTGGCTGTGCTTTGCTGGAGCAGCCATGAAGTGATACCCCACCTCTAAGATAAGTAAGAGAAACCCAAGTAAAATGGTAGGTGTTTCAAGAGGGCATCAGAGGGCAGACACACTGAAACCATAATCACAGAAAACTAGCCAATCTGATCACATGGACCACAGCCTTGTCTAACTCAATGAAACTAAGCCATGCCGTGTGGGGTCACCCAAGATGGACAGGACATGGTGGGGAGGTCTGACAGAATGTGGTCCATTGGAGAATGGAATGGCAAACCACTGCAGTATTCATGCCTTGAGAACCCCATGAATAGTATGAAAAGGCAAAATGATAGGATACTGAAGGAGGAACTCCCCAGGTCATTAGGTGACCAATATGCTACTGGAGATCAGTGGAGAAATAACTCCAGAAAGAATTATAGGATGGACCCAAAGCAAAAACAATACCCAGTTGTGGATGTGACTGGTGTGGATGTGAAGCAAGGTCCGATGCTGTCAAGAGCAATATTGCATAGGAACCTGGAATGTTAGGTCCATGAATCAAGGCAAGTTGTAAGTGGTCAAATAGGAGATGGCAAGAGTGAACGTTGACATTCTAGGAATCAGTGAACTAAAATGGACTGGAATGGGTGAATTTAACTCAGATGACCATTAAACCTACTACTGTGTACTGGAATACCTTAGAAGAAATGGAGCAGCCATTATGGTCAACAAAAGAGTCCGGAATGCAGTACTTGGATGCAATCTCAAAAATGACGGAATGATCTCTGTTTGTTTCCAAGGGAAACCATTCAATATCACGGTAATCCAAGCCTATGCACCAACTAGTAATGTTGAAGAAGCTGAAGTTGAACGTTTCAATGAAGACCTACCAGACCTTCTAGAACTAATACACAAAAAACATGTCCTTTTCATTATAGGGGACTGGAATGCAAAAGTAGGAAGTCAAGAAACACCTGGAGTAACAGCAAATTTGACCTTGGAGCATGGAATGAAGCAGGGCAAAGGCTAATGGAGTTTTGCCAAGAGAATGCACTGGTCATAGAAAACACCCTCTATCAGCAACACAAGACTACACATGGACATCACCAGATGGTCAACACCGAAATCAGATTGATTATATTCTTTGCAGCCAAAGATGGAGAAGCTGTATACAATCTGCAAAAACAAGACCAGGAGCTGACTGTGGCTCAGATCATGAATTCCTTATTTCCAAATTCAGACTTAAATTGAGGAAAGTAGGGAAAACCAATAGACCATTCAGATATGACCTAAATCAAATCCCTTATGATTATACAGTGGAAGTGAGAAATAGATTTAAGGGACTAGATCTGATAGACAGAGTGCCTGATGAACTATGGACGGAGGTTCATGGCATTGTACAGGAGACAGGGATCAGACCATCCCCAAGAAAAAGAAATGCAAAAAAGCAAAATGGCTGTCTGAGGAGGCCTTACAAATAGCTATGAAAAGAAGAGACATGAAAAGCAAAGGAGAAAAGGAAAGATATAAGCATCTGAATGCAGAGTTCCAAAGAATAGCAAGGAGAGATAAGAAAGCCTTACTCAGCGATCAATGAAAAGAGATAGAGGAAAACAACGAAATGGGAAAGACTAGAGTTCTCTTCAAGAAAATTAGAGATACCCTTCATGTAGCACACCCTAATTATTTAGCATCCTCTGTTGCAAATTCACTATTTCCTGCTATTAAAGCTGTAATAAGAATCAGTGTTTGTTCAGCAAAACAAAGAGGAATGAAAAAAGAGCAAATGTAAAATTTGATCCTTCAATAATAACAGCTATTAGATTTAACAAATGATCTTGGAATTTAATTAAATCCTATCAGAACTACAAATGGATAACTAGACTTTTTAATGTTGCTACAAAACCCATGCCAAGTAAAAGGAGAAGCAGATATTAGTATAAATGTAGATGTATATATAGATATGTTTCCTCTTTTCCATATCTCAGATACCTCTTTGTGGAGAAGAGTACAGGTGGGGGTGGGGGGTGAAATGCATCATTTTGTTATGTTTACGTATTTAATTACAGATGATGGCATCAATGTTGCGTTCATTAAGAAAATGATGTAACCGACGAGAAATAGGTTATATGTGTTTACTGAATTATAGTAAAGGATTGGATTTATATTTTATTTTAATCTCAGTCATTATGTATTGTATACTTCTTAAACCATATTACAAAATAAGAGTTTTTAAATGAATTTAAATTATGGAAGCAATGCTGACATTACACTTTCTTTAGTAAAGCAATCAAACTGCTGTTTACCACCGAAATCCCCTCTGGCCATCTCTCTCTTTGTTGCTGACAAGTAAATCTTTCCTCCACACTTTTCCATGTTAATTTATAAGTACAGAGGTTCTGATAACATCTAAGTGGACATGATCTTTGTTTTTTTTTTAACATACAATTATTATACTTTATCCCTGTGTACTTTATTATGTTTTTATTCAAAATATATCTTAGTTATTTATATCACGGTAGATGTTCCGCATGGATTCAACATTAAAATTTCTTCCTAGTTTTCCTAATAAAAACATAAGTTTTTATTTCTATTCTATTTTCAAATATTTAAGTCATTTCTATTATTATAATTATTATTTTTGGAATGGAGACAAGTCTGCAATGAATGTCTTTGTGTAGTTTCAGGGGAAGTTGCTCTGGGTTGCACATCAAAATTTTATATGCACAAACTTTTTATTTTTATGGAATTGATGAGTGGAGATAGCATCTCATTGTTTATTCTGCATTACTCTGATTTTAAGGAGATTGCATATTTTCATGCACATCTGATTGCCTACTAGTAGTTTCCTTTCTTTGCATTGCCTAGTGAAATGCATTGCTATTTTAGAAAACTGAGCTATATATCTTGAAATTATTGACTTATAGGATTTATATTTATTTAATTTTGTTACTTTTTTACTTCTAATTTATTTGTTTTTAATTGGAAGATACGTTCTTTACAATATTGCATTGGTTTTTGCCATAGAGACAGGGGTCATTTTGCCATTTTTTAAAATAGTTTGTCCATGTGGGATTTTATCATGCAGAAAATTTAAATGTACTGTGGTGCTGGAGAAGACTCTTGAGAGTCCTTTGGACTGTAGGGAGATCCAATCAGTCCATTCTAAAGGAGATCAACCCTGGGTGTTCATTGGAAGGACTGATGCTAAAGCTGAAACTCCAGTACTTTGGCCACCTCATGCGAGGAGTTGACTCACTGGAAAAGACTCTGATGCTGGGAGGAATTCGGGGTGGGAGGAGAAGGGGACTACAGAGAATGAGATGGTTGGATGGCATCACCGACTCAATGGACATGAGTTTGAGTGAACTCTGGGAGTTGGTGATGGACAGGGAGGCCTGGCGTGCTGTGATTCTTGGGGTCGCAAAGAGTCGGACACGACTGAGTGACTGAACTGAACTGATATGATTCTTTATGAATCTGCTTTAGTACTTTGCTTTATAAATTTCCTATACTTTGATAGAAATTCCTTTTAATTACTTTTCAAACACTTTTTCTAATTTTGCTTGATACATTTATACCTTTTAATTATCTGGAATATAGTCTTTCTATGTGCCCTATGAGGTGATTTTTTTCCTCCAGAGAGTAATTCAAAGTCCTCATACCCAGTTACTGAAAAGTCAATTATTTTAAATCAACTTGAAATTTCAATAAAGCATATACTACATTTCAACATATTTATATGTTTACTTATTGATGTTCAAGTGAAGCAATTTGTCTTTAGCAATTACTCTTTAATTGCCATAGTTTTATAATATGCTTCAATTCTGGAAGGTATGTCTTTCCTTTGTGTACTTTCTTTTAAAAAGTTAGGTTAACAATGTTGGTTATTATCTGTTTCTGAAGTTTGAAATAAAATTCTCAAATTCAAGAAAAATTGTCAGAACTTTTGTTTTAATTGCTGAATGTATTGATTAATTTAGAAAAACTAACATTCCTTTAATGTCAGATAGAGTAAAGTGCAGTACTCAATTGCTCTTATAACATTTCAGAAACATATGTATCAATGCATAAGCTTTATCTTTTTATGAAATGGAGCTTTGAGTGTAACAGTTTTGTGATACATCTTATGGCAGGTTGCATATAGGAAGAGATGTAGTGTTGTATTTTGCACCAACGAGAAATTTCATTTTAAGTAAAATTTTCTATGACTTGGTCCTGTGAAGATGTAATGAGCCTGTTTTTTTTTTTTTAAAGGAGTTTTAATTCAAAGAGGCACAAGATGATAGAAGACATTGAGTGAAAAAGAAACTTTGAATGCAGTCCACCCCTCCCTTCATGATGGTGTCATAAAAGGAACTGCTAGAAAGTGGGACTAAAGGACAAACATGATTAAATTTCCTATGTTAGGTTGGAAAGTTAACTGGGAAGTAGGTTGATTACCGGAAGGCAAAATGTACTGCTCAGCTGCTCAGTCGTGTTTGACTCTTTGCGACCCCATTGAGGGTAGCCCTCCAAGCTCCTCTGTGTGTGAAATTTTCTAGGCAAGAAAACTGGAGCAAGTTACCATTTCCTACTTCAGGGGATCTTCCTGACCAGGGGTCAAACCTGCATCTCCTGCATTGGCGGTATTCTTTATCACTGTGCTGCTGAGGAAGCCAAATGTACCAGAAACCCACACAATGGAGCAAACTTTCCCCAAAGATGTGCTCTTTGATCTTTATTGCCCTCCATTTTGAAAATGTTCATGAAAAAGTGTCTTAAGACACTTTCTGATATTGTCACCCAGATTCCATATTTAAAATTATGACCTCATTGAAACCTAATAACATTAGTAAATGGTCAGAATTTAGCATACATTAAGTTACTGAGGAGGAATAAGAATTATAGTGATCCTCCTGCCCTTGAAGAACAAATAGCCTCCATGCTATTTCATATGTATCAGAGACTGAAAAATTACTCTTAAGGTAGAATACTGAAATTTCATCTAAAACTTGACCCTCCCCTCAATGTTTCATCTTTTATTTGTTCTGCCCTTCATAGTAGATGTGAGACCCAGGAATTTACCATAATTGCATAAGTTAGTTTTTCTTGTTGTATAATTGCTTTACAGCTATATGTATACCTATATTTCCTCTCTCTTGAGTCTTCCTTCCACCTACACATCCCACTCATTTAGGTCATTACAGAGCATCAAACTGAGTCTTTTATAGTGTGTCCCCACTAGCTAGTTAGCTATTTTACACATGGTGGTACATATATGTCAATCCTAATCCCCCAATTTGTTTCACCTTCACCTTCTTCCACTGTGTCCAAGTGTCCATTCTCTATGTCTATGTCTCTATTTCTGCCTTGGAAATATGTTCATCTGTACCATTTTCATAGATTTCTCATATATAGTTATGAATAGGCAATATTTCCTTTTCTCTTTTCTGACATTTCATTCTGTTTGACAGACCCTAGGTCTACCCACATCTCTGCAAATGACCCTTTTCTGTCATTTTTATGGCTGAGTGATATATCACATCTTCTTTATCCACTCACCTGTCATTGGGCATTTAGGCTGTTTCCATAACCTGGCTACTGTAAATAATGCTGCAATAAATACTGGGGTACATGTGCCCTTTTGAATTCTGGTTCTCTCAGGGTATATGCCCAGGAGTGGGCTTGTTGGTTCATATTGTAATTCTATGGTTAGTTTCTTTAAGGAATATTCATACTGTTCTCTACAGTGGCTGTATCAGCTTACATTCCTTCTAACCATGAAAGAAGGTATCCTTTTCTCCATACTCCCTCCAGCACTTATTGTTTGTAATTTTTTTTTTTTATAATGGCCATTCTGACCATTGTGAGGTGAAACCTCATTGTTTTGACTTTCATTTCTCTAATAATTAGTGATAAGGAACATGCTTTCATGTGTCTCTTGACCATCTGTATGTTTTCTTTAGAGGGATGTCTTGTTAGGTTTTCTGCCCATTTTTTGATGGTTGTTTGCATTTTGATATTGAGCTCCATGAGCTGTTTGTATATTTTGGAGATTAATCCTTTGTCTGTTGCTCCATTTGTAAATGCTTTCTCCCATTCTGAATGTTATCTTCCCATTTTGCTTATGGTTTCCTTTGCTTTACAAATGCTTCTGAGTTTAATTAGGACCTATCTGCTTTTTTTTTTTTTTCCATAAAGCTAGGAAGTAGGTAAAAAATCTTGCTTATGTCAAAGAGTATTTCTCCTATATGCTCTTCTAACAATCGTATAGTGTCCAGTCTTACATATAGGTGTTTAGTCCATTTTGATTTTAATTTTGTGTGTGATATATTAGGCCAATTTTCTCAACACCATTCCTGAAAAGACTGTCTTTTCTCATTGTATATTCATGCCTCATTCGTCATATATTAGGTTCTCATAGGTATGTGGGCTTATTTCTGAGCTTCTATCCTGTATCATTTGTCTATATTCTTATTTTTGTACCAGTAAATTTCTGTCTTGATTACTCTAGCTTTGCAGTATAGTTTGAAGTCACAGAGTCTGATACCTCAGCTCTGTATTTCTTTCACAAGATTACTTTGGATATTTGGGTCTTTTTTGTTTCCATCAGTCAATTCAGTTCAGTTCAGTTGCTCAGTCATGTCTGACTCTTTGAAACCCCATGGACTGTGTTTCCATACAAATTGTACAAGTTTTTGTTCTAATTCTATGAAAAATGCTATTGGTAATTTGATAATTTGATAGGGATTGCATTGAATCTATAGACTGATTTGAATAGTATATTCATTTTCACAATATTTATTCTTCCAACCCAAGAATATAATATATTTCTCCATCGGTTTGTATCACCTTTGGTTTCTTTCATTTAAGTGTTTCATAGTTTTCTGAGTATATGTCTTTTGCTTCATTAGGTAGGTTAATTCCTAGGCATTTTATTCTTTATGTTGCAGTGGTAAATGGGGTTGTCTCCTTAATTTTTTTTTCTGCTCTTTCATTGTTAGTGTATAGCAATGCAGGGGATTTCTGTGCATTAGTTTTATATCTTTCCATTTTACCAAATTTGTTGATTAGTTACAGTAGTTTTCTGGTGACATCTTTAGGATTTTCTATGTGTAATATTATGTCATCTGCAAACAGATAGTTTAACTTCTTCTTCTCCAATTTATATTCTTTTCTTTATCTTCCCAGATTGCCATGGCCAGGACTTCACAAACTATGTTGAATAATAGTGGTGAGAGTGGACATCCTTGTCTTGTTTATGATTTTAGGTGAATGCTTTCACCACTGAGAATGGTATTTGTTCTCTATTTGTCATCAGTTCAGTTCAGTTCAGTCACTCAGTCGTATCCGACTCTGCGACACCATGAATCACAGCATGCCAGATGGCCTTTATTATCTTGAGGTAGGTTCCTTCTATGCCCATTTCTGAAGAGTTTTTATCATAAGTAGGTGTTGAATTTTGTCAAAAATTTTTTTCTACTTCTATTGAGAAGGTTCAGTCAGGTCAGTCACTCAGTTGTGTCTGACTCTTTGTGAGCCCGTGGACTGCAGCACACCAGGCTTCCCTGTAAATCACCAACTCATGGAGCTTACTCAAACTCATGTCCACTGAGTCAGTGATGCCATCCAACCATCTCATTTTTTGTCATCCCCTTTTCCTCTTGCCTTCAATCTGTCCCAAGATAAGGGTCTTTTCTAATGAGTCAGTCTTTCACATCAGGTGGCCAAAGTATTGAAGTTTCAACTTCAGCATCAGTCCTTTCAATAAATATTCAGGACTGATTTCCTTTAGGATTGACTGGTTGGATCTCCTTTCAGTCCAAGGGAATCTCAAGAGTCTTCTCCAACACCACAGTTCAAAAGCATCAATTCTTCAGCACTCAGCTTTCTTCATGTTCCAACTCTCACAACCATACATGACGACTGGAAAAACCGTAGCTTTGACTAGATGGACCTTTGTCAGCAAGGTAATGTCTCTGCTTTCAAATATGCTAAGTATTTAGTCTTTAATTTGTTAATATGGGGTATCACCTGGCTAGAGAAGTTTCTTTAGCATTTGTTGTAAAGCTAATTTGGTGCTGTAGAATTCTCTTAGCTTTTGCTTGTCAGTAAATCTTTTGATATTAAAAAGCAGAGACATTAATTTGCCAACAAATGTCCGTCTAGTCAAGGCTATGGTTTTTCCGGTGGTCACGTATGGATGTGAGAGTTGGACTGTGAAGAAAGCTGATCGCCGAAGAATTGATGCTTTTGAACTGTGGTGTTGGAGAAGACTCTTGAGAGTCCCTTGTACTGCAAGGAGATCCAACCAGTTCATTCTAAAGGAGATCAATCCTGGGTGTTCATTGGAAGGACTGATGCTAAAGCTGAAACTGCAATACTTTGGCCACCTCATGCAGCGAGTTGACTCACTGGAAAAGACTCTGATGCTGGGAAAGGTTGGGGGCGGGAGGAGAAGGGGACGACAGAGAATGAGATGGCTGGATGGCATCACCGACTCTGTGGACATGAGTTTGAGTGAACTCTGGGAGTTGGTGATGGACAGGGAGGCCTGGCGTGCTGTGATTCATGGGGTCGCGGAGAGTCGGACACGACTGAGCAACTGAACTGAACTGAACTGAACTGAAAGCTTTTGATTTCTCTGTCAAATCTAAGATCCTTGCTGGGCAAAATCAAATCCTTTATGATTATACAGTGGAAGTGAGAAATAGATTTAAGGGACTAGATCTCGATGGAGGTGAGTTTGAGTGAACTCCGGGAGTTGGTGATGGACAGGGAGGCCTGGCATGCTGTGATTCATGGGGTCGCAAAGAGTCAGACACGACTGAGCGACTGAACTGAATTGAACTGAAAGCTTTTGAATTCTCTGTCAAATCTAAGATCCTTGCTGGGCAAAGTAATGTTGGTTGCAGAATTTCTCTTTCATCATTTTAAATAGATCTTATCATTCCCTTCTGCCCTGCAGAGTTTCTGCTGAAATATCAGCTGATAGCCTTATGGGGGTTTCTTGTACACTGTTTTTTTTTTTTTTTTTCCCTTTTCCCTTTCATTTTTAATATTTTTTCTTTGCATTCGCTTTTTATTAATTTGATTAATATTGTTTTGGTGTGTTTCTCCTACAGTTTATACTGTGTAAGAGGAACTGTCAGAGATTCCTAGACTTGAGTGGCCATATCCTTTCGCACATTAAAGAAGTTTTCAAGTATAATGTTTACAAATATTTTGTCAGGCTCTTTCTTTTTTTCCTCTTTCTTCCCAAGACCCCTAAAATTTGAATATTAGTGTGCTTAGTGTTGTCTCAGAGTTCTCTGAGATGGTCTTCAATTTTTTTCATTTTAGGTTAGTTCAGCTCCTCAGGAGTCATTTCCACCATTCTATCTTCCTGTTCAATTACTCATTTTTTAAGCTTCAGTTATTCTACTATCGATTCCTTGTAATCTACTTTTCATTTCAGTTATTATGCCATTCATCTCTGCATGTTTTTCTTAGTCCTTATGTTTTTATTGAACATTTCTTGTATTTTCTCAATCTTTATTTGCACTCTATTTTTGTGTGTGTGTGTGTGTGTGTGTGATTTTGGATCATCTTTACTGTCATTACTCTAAATTCTTTCCTCATGTTGTTTAAAAACTATAAGAATATATTTTCTCTTCATATATTTGGTTTTGTAGATTTTTACCTTGCTCCTTTGTCTGTAACATATATTTTCTTGCTATTTTCTTTTTCTTTTATTGAATGGTACTGTGTTCCTGTCTTACTGATTATTTGGCCCAAGTTTTCCAGCACTGAGGTTTTCAGAGAGTTGTTTAGAACCAGGTCTTGTTGAAATGTGGACCTCCGGGAGACCTCACTGGAGTTAATACTCTCCAGTCACTCAGAGGTTCCTCCCATCTGCTTGGATGTTGACATCCCACCACTGTCAGGTAGGTTCCCTAAGGTGGGGAGATGCAGACTCTGCATCTCCTTGGCTCCACCTCAATAAGTTGATTATTTTTTGCTATTATTGTCACTGTATGTTTTCTCTAATAAACTTTACGTGTGGGTGAGATGTGTGTATTTTGTATACTGCTGTACCCTTAGCAGCAGTTATAATGTTTGTATCATTTGGAAACATCAGTATATATTTATTGACTAGATGAATGACTTTTTAAATACATAAATAATTTGAATAAGTTGCCTGTTTCAGGTACACTAACTTGCCCCTCTAAACGATCAAACCCACAGAAGCAATGGGACATGAAAATGTCACAGAATTTACCCTCCTGGGGCTTTTTACTGATGAGAATGCAAAGGTTGCCTGCTTTGTTCTGTTTTTACTTTGCTATATTGCAATTGTCTCAGGGAATCTGCTCATTCTTCTCACCATCAGGGGCAGCTGCCTCAGTGAACAGCCCATGTACTTTCTCCTTCACTGTTTTTCCTTGATGGATGTCTGCTTCACCTCCACGGTGGCACCCAAATTGATCACTGACTTGCTGGCCCAGCAGAAGACTATCTCCTACAACAGCTTCATGGCCCAGATGTTTTCTGCCCACTTCTTTGGAGCCGCTGAGATCTTCATCTTGGTGGCCATGACCTATGACCACTATGCCGCCATCTGTAGACCTCTTCACTACATGGTCATCATGAACAGAGAGGTGTGCTATGTCCTTGTAATGGCTTCTGCTATGGGAGCCTTTAGCCATTCAATCATGCAAGTATTAATTATTATTGGACTTCCTTTCTGTGGTCCCAATCAAATAGACCACTGTTTCTGTGATGTATTCCCTTTGTTGAAGCTGGCCTGCACAGACACTTGACTGTGTATGATTGCAATCATTACCACAATAGGGGTGTTGTACGTTTTAACCTTTGTTGCCTTGGTGATTTCTTACATCATCATCCTGTCCTCCCTGAGGACTTGCTCATCCGAGGGCCATCGCAAAGCCCTCTCCACCTGTGGTTCACTCATCACTGTGGTCTTCATGTTCTTCTTGCCCCTCACCTTCACCTATGTCCCCACGGCTGATTCTGTTGGGAACGACAAGGTCTTTGCCCTGTTTTACGCTATGCTTGCCCCCATGTTCAACCGTCTCATCTACACCCTGAGAAACACAGACATGAAGAATGCCATGAGGAAAGTGTGGGGCTGAGATAAACTCTCTGCAGGAAAATGAAGCCTCTGGCTGCCTTGCCCTTTGCCGGATCTAGTTTTATCCACACAATAGTTAATGTTGACACATATAACAGATACAGAAGAATCGTATGCTATCATTCAAAGCTGCAACCCTGAAGACTGAAGCCCCCCTCGGCCACTCTCCCTCTGTCACTTGACTGAGACTGCCTACAAGGGGAGTGCATCAGATGCCCTTCGGATTCTTTCCAGCTCTGACATTCTGGAACATTCTGTCCTTTGTATTCCCTGACATGACGAGTGCATTTCAGCACTTTTTTCAGGGAAGGTTGTGAAGACTGCATGGTTGGCTTTTCTGGCCTCTTTTAGGAAACAGATAATCTTGAGTGAGACATCTCTCACAGAGCTTTCTTAAAACACTTCTTTTTTTTTTTTTTTTTTTGAGGTTTCCACTGCAGTAATTTCAAAAAAGCAATGCCAAAAGTTTTACAAGTGTTGTATACTTTATTTCTTTTTACATTAACAAATCCTGCATCTAAAACAATGTATTGGATATAATTATTCTACTTACATGACACTTACAGAAATTGTAATTAAAACTTAGTACCTTATTGTAGGTAATTAAAAGTCTTGACAAATGAGCAATTCTTTTCATTTTTATAAATGCAACTCTATGACCAAAGTTGTCACTTTATTTAAACAACCTTCATGAGTATATAAAACTGATGTTCTTTGTAAATGTGCAACATGGAATAGCTCCCATTCTGTGAAATGTCATGAGCTTAAGAAGGCATATAGCTGAAGAAGTGTATGCTCCTGGGATGCATTTTGTTAATCCTCACTCTCACCATGCTAATAATGTATTCTGACGGTGTCTTCCATCAGTCAAACTAGGTAAATCTGTCTCATTTTCCCTCAGACAGGCTTTCATTCTATGGAGAAATAAAGGTTATTAGACTAAGAAACAGGTATAGCCAGCTGACAACTGGGTGTAAACTAAAATATTTTCTGGCACATTCAGATGTTTCCTTAATTTATACAAGATTCTTCCATCTTCATGAATTTTGAAGAGAATTGTGAGGTCAGGATTCTGATCTCAGACATCTCTTAGGTGTCTAGGGTCATCTAAGACTTGGAGGGTGTGTTCACCAAGTTCTCAACTATGATAGACACAGACTTCTTATATTCTGGTGCCCCATCTTTTTCACCACTGACCTCACTAAGAAATTGTATTGTGTACTCATGGGGTTGCGGAGAGTCAGACACGACTGAGCGACTGAACTGAACTGAACTGAACTCTTAAAGAATTATTGCCCCTTGTTCAACAGGAATCTGTACTGCATATACATATGCAGAAATTAGGAATATGTTGAAGATTTCACCAACTGTGTTTCTCTTCAAAGAAGTCCCTGATATGTGTTCTGCTTGAAAATTTAGGAATCTTAGAACATAAGGGGAGGCAGACAAATAATGGAGTATCTAGAAAAGGAGAGAAAAGACAGTAGTAAAGCAAGTCAGCGTTTCTTTTTGATGTAGGTCTGGTGGTGACTACTTTCTGGTGTATTATCTGATTCAGGAGGGTAAAGGAGAACAGAAATGTCTATAGTTGCATGGGCAGCTAATTCAAGAGTTTATTTTTCATAAGCTTGCCATTGATGCTTAGTTAGTCCACTTTCTTATTGTGACAAATTCACTATTGATTTTTCTTTTCCCCAGAAGACAACAAATCTTCAAGAATCTGTTTGAATATGGCTTGGATTTACCTGTTGTTAACTCTCTTCTGCAATTTATCAACAAAGGAGGGGTGAAAATGAATCCAACCAAGTGTGATTATCACTATATCCTTCTCTTCCCACATATTATTCATGGAAAATAGAGGGAGGGAGACTTGCTGCAGACTTAGGTATTTAGAATTTGTCCTGTGTTTATGTAACCAGTCTCTGCCCCATTATCTCTAGCTAGTCTTTTTTACTACTCCTTTCAACTAGCTAACTCTAAATATATCATTGCTTTTTTTTATTAATTCAGTAATATACCTCAGAACCCCTACTCCCAGTTTGATCACACTATTATTGGACAAATCAGATAAAAATGCCATTCCAAACTCGAGGATTATACAATAAGCATTAAGAATCCTTGCTCATGTGTCTTTGGGTCAGCTGGGGTTCAGTTGATCTCAGTTAAGCTTGACCAGACTTCATTCCAAACCTGAGGGTAGGTTCACATATACCTTATGTTGTTTTATTTTTTTCTCATGAAGAAAATAGAAGTTCTATCTTAATCCTCTGAGACTGAATTTTACGTTCTATACGTGTGATATCTGAGTGTAGCACTGACTGTTATGAAAGTACAGTAATGCATATCACTCTCTATACTGTGGTGCACTTACTTTGTGGATATATATATATATATATATACACACTAAACTTGTATAAAAAGGAATACTTGTAAGATTTTAATTAAGTTATGACATTGCATTGTACTTCAAAACACAAAACAAGCCAGGTTACCATGTAAGAAGTGGACACATCAGAACACTGTCAAAATGAGGCACTTCAATGGGCAGTCACCCTGAGATCCTCTTATTGAGATTGACTCTGACAAACCTCTGTGAAGTTTGTAAAATCAGTGGTGGAAATCTGAACACCCTTTCACATGGCTCTCGGCAAGGTAGCTGTGAGCAGGGGGATGATGAGTGAACTTAATTCCCTGCCCAAGATTTGAACCTGGGGAGCCTGGCTGGGGTGGCTCAGATGGTAAAGAATCTGCTTGCAATGAAGGGTACTGGTGTTTGATCCCTGGGCTGGGAAGATCCCCTGGAGAAGGGCATGGTGACCCACTACAGCATTCTTGTCTGCAGAATTCCATGGACAGAGGAGCCAAGTGGGCTACAGTCCATGGGGTTGCCAAGAGTTGGACACGACTAAGTGACTGAAACACACACACCCACACAGCCTGAATGGAAACCAGGAATCTTAGGCACCAAACCAGCTAGGGCTAGAGGCTAGAAGTCGTTTATGCCTGTATCTTTGTCCCAAGTGAAAAATTCTTTTGTCACGGAGGCAGAAACTGTAAATGAAGATAAGAAGTTCATTATTAGAGATGTTGCACAGCAAGGAGTGGGAGAGTACATAGAGAAACTGCTTGTTAAGACAGAAGCAAGGCCGAGACACACACTCGGAGCGGCGTCCCTCCGAGTGAGGGGGAGCGCAACAAGGAGGTGGTTAAGTCATTTATATAGGTCAGTTTTTTCAGGATTTATTAGCCAATTATCTGGTTTATTTTTCCACACTTGACCTACCCCAGGGTACTCCCCTAGAATGAGCAAGCACCCCTCCTCCAAGAAGGATCTCGGAGTGAAGGCTTCTGGGAAGAGTAAGACTCATTCAGTTCAGTTCAGTTCAGTCGCTCAGTCATGTCCGACTCTCCGCGACTCCATGAATCACAGCACGCCAGGCCTCCCTGTCCATCACCAACTCCCAGAGTTCACTCAAACTCATATCCACAGAGTCGGTGATGCCATTCAGCCATCTCATTCTCGGTCGTCCCCTTCTCCTCCCGCCCCCAACCCTTCCCAGCATCAGAGTCTTTTCCAGTGAGTCAACTCGCCTCATGAGGTGGCCAAAGTATTGCAGTTTCAGCTTTAGCATCAGTCCTTCCAATGAACACCTAGGATCGATCTCCCTTAGAATGGACTGGTTGGGTCTCCTTGCAGTACAAGGGACTCCCAAGAGTCTTCTCCAACACCACAGTTCAAAAGCATCAATTCTTCGGCGATCAGCTTTCTTCACAGTCCAACTCTCACATTCATACATGACCACGGGAAAAACCACAGCCTTGACTAGACAGACCTTTGTTGGCAAAGTAATGTCTCTGCTTTTTAATATGTTATCTAGGTTGGTCATAACTTTCCTTCTAAGGAGTAAGCGTCTTTTAATTTCATGGCTGCAATCAGCATCCGCAGTGATTTTGGAGCCCAAAAAAATAAAGTCTGACACTGTTTCCACTGTTTTTCCATCTATTTACCAAGAAGTGATGGGACCAGATGCCATGATCTTTGTTTTCTGAATGTTGAGCTTCAAGCCACCCTTTTCACTCTCCTCTTTCACTTTCATCAAGAGGCTTTTGAGTTCCTCTTCATTTTCTGCCATAAGGGTAGTGTCATCTGCATATCTGAGATTATTGATATTTCTCCTGGCAATCTTGATTGAAGCTTTTGCTTCTTCCAGCCCAGCGTTCCTCATGATGTACTCTGCATATAAGTTAAATAAGCAAGGTGACAATATGCAGCCTTGACGCACTCCCTTTCCTATTTGGAACCAGTCTGTTGTTCCATGTTAAGTTCTGACTATTGCTTCCTGACCTGCATACAGGTTTCTCAAGAGGCAGGTAAGACTCATTACATCCTGCCATTACCACTTGACTTTTGACCCAGATGAAGCCTTCCTGCACATGTGTACTGTCTCCATTGTCTCAAAAAGAGGAGGAGGGAGGTCCCTTAATCCTTTACTCAAACAGGGTTTTGCCCCTCTTTGTCCTTGACTTGACTATTTCTTTGACTATTGCCATTACTATTATCTTAAGATGCTTACAAGAGATAAACACTGGCTATTTACCCTGTTTATATTGTTAATTTCATTTTCCAGAGCAAACAGGAAGCTGTAAATGCTTTAACTGGAGCCCACCTATCCACTGTCTCAGAAAATGCCGACAGTTTTAAGTTTTCAGCCTGAAGCCCATTTTGCGCTCATGAAATGTAAACAGGAGACCAGCTGTAAGCATCTAAGTTGGAGCCCATCTGTCTCCTACATCAATATGATTTGTTTCTAGTCTTTGAGAGTATTGAATCTGTCAGCTTGTACCTTCTTCAGGACTTCAGATCATCAATATAAATATCTCTCAGTAGTCAAGTCTTTGATGCAGAAACATAAGGGAAAGAGTATTGTGGAAATATTTATACATTAACTACATTAATTTATTCCACAATTTTCTAAATTCAGTTCAAGTTTAGCTTCCTTTTAAATAGTAGAACAGATGGGAATATTTATCAAATGTAGGACCCTTTGGAATTGATTGATTCAAAGACCCTTTTGTGCTCTAAGATCAAGTATCATCTAGTCCCAGTGTTTCCAAATTTTTGAAGTGCCACTGTACTACCTGTATAAAAATTACCAGAGGAACTTGTTGAAAATACAGATTTTTTTTTATACCCTCTAAAAAGGTGGTGGAGATGGTTGACTGGCATCACTAGCTTGATGGACATGAGTTTGAGCAAGTTCTGGGAGTTGCTGGCTTTAGCAAGTTCAGGGAAGCCTGGCTTGTGGCAGCCTTTGGGGTCACAAAGAGACTGAGTGACTGAACTGAACTGAACGTTGGTCTACTGAATCACAAATTCTTAGAATAGATACTGTCATCTTTCCAAAAACACCAAGAGGATTAAAATGATTAGACAAGTTTGGAGAGCACCGACCTAGTTACCATCTTAAAATTTAGCAAACCCTCAGGTTCATAGAGTTCCAGTGAGTCTATGTACAAACTGGGGCCATAAATATGGATTCATGTAGTCAGAGGCAAGGGGTCTTATAACTTTTAATAACTTTTAACAATCATAACTTTGAATGTCTTGTTGCCTTTGGCTATTTAGTATTTTTAATTCTATGAGTGCTCCAATAGCTGAGATCATTGTGTAAGGCACTGACAGTGTACAGTGCTTAATGTATCAATAATGTGTGCACACCACACACACACACACACACACTCCAAAATCACAATCACATGCCCACATATTGACAGTAATTCAAATAATCAGACTTGTGAAAAAAAAATGAAAATAAATGGCAGAGAGATAATCAGTGATGGGTTTATTGCTGTGGAAAAATAAAGCTTAGGTAGGGCAAAGAGAAGAGAAATGCATTACTAGGGCAAGTATAAGTTTACCTAAGAAAGTTGCATTTATTAGTCCAGAATGACTCTCTCTAGAATCCACAGCTAGAAATCAGATTGTGCCAGTCAACGAAGCAGTGATAAATGACTCACTGTTTTCAGTAAATCTATTTGGTTCAAACATTGGAGGAAATATGGCTTCCCAACAATGTATTTCAGTAAATTACATTTACCCTCTTGATAACACACAATCTTGTATTCATCACAGATGTCTTTGGTATTGTTCAGTTTCTTTGTTTCCGGTTAATTACTTTACATTAATAGTAATGGCTGACTACAGACTGCAAGAGTCAGTTATCAGAAGCATATAAATGGATGCTATAGTTAAAGTGGGGATATTAGGGGTAATTTTTTTTTTCCAATAGGCTTATTGTTTGAGTAAGGAAAATGAGTCCTAGAGAAAGAAAGCTTTTTCCTCAAACCAGAGGATAACAGGTCTTTTATTTTCTAAGCCTCTGTTTTATCGCTTTGACATTCTGCCCACAACCCCTCCCTCCCATCCAAACCTTACAAGGTTTAGTTTTGATGTTTTTGAGGACTTGCTCAGATTTTGGTCATTTTTCCTGAATCCTTTCATTCAAACAACATACACATATCAAATGTTCATGATGTAAGAACCGTAAATCTAAACACTAGAAAATAGCCTTAAGTATTAATACAATCACAGTGAACTCTCATTCTTTAAAGAAAATTGAAAAAAGGAAAAAAAATGAAGAGGGGAAAGTCTGACCATGATGAATTTCTGAGTTTGATAAGATTTCTTTGTTCTAGATATTTCAGAAAATTATGATTATGAAATATTAGAACAGATATAATCATAATGATAAATAATAACTTGCTTCTGTAGAATGTGTTATTCTCTTATTTGTTCCCCTCAAGACACCCTGTGAGATCGGTATTATTGTCTTCACTGTGTAGATGAGAAACTTTGAGATCATACATCTTGGATTGTTACTTTTTACTATTTATCATTAGCCTCCCAGAAAACCCTCCTGCCCCACAGTTTCTTCATTGCATTTTTTGCTTCTGTATTTTTTACATTTTACTTCTCAGTGTATAAATCTGGGGGATTATCATGGAGGTGATGATGGTATAAAACACAGCCACCATCTTATCCTCTGAAAAGGTAGTGTCAGGACACATATACATGAAAATACAGGGACCAAAAAAGATGATGACCACGGAGATGTGGGAGTCACAGGTGAAGAGAGCTTTGTGCCTGCCTTCTGCTGACTGTTTTCTCAGGGAAACCAGGATGATGGTATAGGAGATTAGCAAAATGACAAAGCTCCCCAGAGCGATGGTACCACTGTTAGCTGTCACAACAACACCAACAACATATGTGTCTGTGCAGGCGAGTTTTAGCACAGGGTGAACATCGCAAAAGTGGTGATCAATCTCATTGGGTCCACAAAAGGGTAGTTGGACTACTAGAGCCACTTGGATTACAGAGTGTAAGAACTCACCTATCCAAGTCCCCAGAAGCATTTTATTGCATCTGCCTCGATCCATGATGGTCATATGGTTTAAGGGTTTACAAATAGCCACATAACGATCATAGGCCATTACAGTAAGGATGAAGATCTCAGTACAACCAAAGAAATGTACCCCAAAGAGTTGCAACATGCACCCCACGTAGGAGATAATTTTTCTCTTGGCTAGTCCACAAACATCTTAGGAGCTGTGACAGAAGAGTAACAAATATCCACAAAAGACAAGTAGTTAAGAAAAAAATACATAAGAGACTTGAAAAAGTTGCCCACACAAACCATCAGTATGATGAGGAGGTTTCCCAGAAGACTGACTGTGTAGAAGAAAGAAAACACCACAAAACACACTTCTTCAACCTCTATGTTTTGAGAAAGACACCAGAAAACAAATTCAGTTACATTGCTTATTTTTTTCCATGGAATTAGCTTAGCAGGCCAAGTTCCCAAGAAACAATTACATTACCTGAAAGGGAAAAAAAAATGTAACAAAGACCAGCAATATTTATTTTTGACTCAACACAAATGAATAGACAGAATCGATAAAAATGGAAAAATGATTACTTACCACTGCTAAGCATGTATACCTAAAGAAATGGAAGTGCACATATTCTACATATTTTGATCATCTTATGTCAAGATGATAGAACTTTCATTAATTCAGATTTAGACACAAAGTCCAAAGAGATAAAGTAAATCCTCTAAGTCACACATCTAACCAACCCTCTCACTTCCCTCGTGTTTCATAAAGGTTCTTTCATCTGTTTCTAACAATTTTCTTCTTTCTAATCTGTCTAAGACACTCCACTGAAATTTGAAACAACTTTTGAGTTTGGGAATATAACAACATCTATATCTTGAAAATGTCCATCTTACTTCTGACACACACACACACACACTCACACAAACACACATATTTTCCTGTCTGAATACTGCTATGAGTGTTCTAATAGTTGAGACTGGATGACGTTGCAGGGTCTTCTTCTTAAGAAACTGTGATATTTGTATACATGAGATTTTGTTCCCATATTTGATATCAAACTCTCACAATAAAGAGTGATGTGATATAGTAGAAAGGAAAGCAAAATTCTGCAACTCTGATTCTGAGATATCGGAGCTGTACCTCTAATACCTAAGAAAAATTGTTAAGCTTTATGGGGCTTCTGTTATCCCACTTGCAAAATGAGAAAGTTTTAATTTCACTATTATCTATAACATAAAGAGGTATTTCTACTATGAAATTAAAAAAAAAAAATCCAATTCTTTCAGCTTGGAATAGCCATAAAAACCTGAAAAGGAGGCAGAAACTAAAGAAAACAATGAAATAAACTGATGGAGTAGAGTTGTTTTACAGCGTTGTGTTCATTTCTGCTGTACAGCAAAGTGAATCAGACACACATATACACATATCCCCTCTTCTGTGGTTTCCCTTCCCATTTAGGCCACCACAGAGCACTGACTAGAGATCCTCGTGCTATACACGAGGATTATCATTCATTATCAATTTTATTCGTAGCAATACACATATGCCAAGTCCAATCTCCCAATTCAACCCACTCTACATTCCCCGTTGGTATTCATACTTTGTTCTCTACATCTGTTACTGTAATTCTTCTTTTCAAATAAGTTAATTTAAACCATTAAAAGAGTAGGATGGGTAGATACACTGTGATAAAGTCACACAATGGAATAATATTTTCCAGTCATAATGAGTGAACTAGAGCTCACAGATTTTCACAAAAACATATTGTAGAGTAAAAGAAACCACCTACATAACGTGTTGCTCTCTATGACTCTGTTATATAAAACTTAAAAGGAATCAAATTTAAAAGAAACTGTTGGAGGCACATCAAGATGTGTTTGATTTAAATGGAGTGGAGGGAAATCTTACCTTCAAACTCAGTGTTTGAGGATTCCCCAGGAATTGCATTGCTTTGGTATTTTATATATTTATCTGTTAACATCAATAAATAAATAGATATGACTCATTCCTTAATCACACTAGTCCTTCATATTTACTTATAATGGATGACTCTCCAGTGGTGTAATGTCAGACACTCTACTGAGGTCACTGCAGCATATGTACAAATAAGGGGCATGGGGAATACCTTTGATTAAAGCCTCTCTCAAGCTGTTCTTCAAGCCAAGCTACAGATGTATTGATAAATGACTTCTTTAGTTCTGGTTTAGGATAGGACTACACAGTGTCTTAGGTAATCATAAGGAATTTTATTGAACTGAGGACACATCTCCCAAAGATCTGTTAATTCCAACTGAACTCTGTGCTCTAAGGTATGTTTTGTAGCAATGTTGTTCCAGATCTGTATATTATACTTAATGGCATGTCATTCCAGGTGTGTCTTCTCTTTTACAGTAGAAATAATGATAAAAACTGTAATAGATACAATGACAACTCAATTCAGACCCGGACACATCCCTTAAAACTTTCTCATTTTGCAGGAAGGAAAGCAGAAGCCCCATGAAGCTTAGCAATTTATCTAGAGGTACAGCAATCCCAAAGAAAGGCAATACCAAATAATGCTCAAACTACTGCACAATTGCATTCATCTCACATGCTTGAAAAGTCATGCTCAAAATTCTCCAAGCACAGGCTTCAGCAATACGTGAACTGTGAACTTCCAGATGTTTTTAATTTTCTGAATGTTGAGCTTTAAGCCAATTTTTTCACTCTTCTCTTTCACTTTCATCAAGAGGCTTTTTAGTTCCTCTTCACTTTCTGCCATAAGGGTGGTGTCATCTGCATATCTGAGGTTATTTATATTTCTCCCGGCAATCTTGATTCCAGCTTGTGCTTCTTCCATCCCAGCATTCCTCATGATGTACTCTGCATATAAGTTATATAAGCAGGGTGACAATATACAGCCTTGACGTACTCCTTTTACCATTTGGAACCAGTTTGTTGTTCCATGTTCAGGTCTAACTGTTGCTTCCTGAGCTGCATACAGGTTTCTCAAGAGGCAGCCCAGGTGGTCTGGTTTTCTATTTCTTTCAGAATTTTCCAGTTTATTGTGATCCACACAGTCAAAGGCATTGGCTTGTCCTTCAGTTTAAGAGACCTCAAATCAAAGCAGTTTTTTACAACTGTTTCTTGGTTATCACCTAAAGGAAACTAGTCATTTAAAATCAAGCCTGGGATTGTGTCTCCATTGTCCATCCTGTAAGGCCGAGGAGGAAAGCTTCTTTCTCCAAGAATCAAGATCCACCTCAAAGAATTTCTTCCTCCACATTCTGAACATTTCAAACATACTAACACTTCATTTTCTTTTGAAAGTCAAACATTTTCCTACTCATATGTCATTAGTATCCATCTCATAGTCTGGATTGCATGCCCTTCATCATTTTATCGTCATCTTAAAAATTTTATTCTCCCCCTATTTCTAAGAACATTGTCTTGTATTATATTACAAGTATTCAAAATATAGAAATTTGACAAAATTATCTCTTTTTCAGAAACCTTCAGTGTTAGTTTTAGAATTGAAAAATCTCACCAGTATTGTTCAGAGCTTAGATTTTGCTTTGTTTTTCTATCACTCCTGAGATAATTTGGATGCAACTATTCAAAACAAAGTTAATAGTGATGCCTTAAGGATTGTTTTGTGAATAATTGGATTCATAGAATCCCTGAGTCCAGAAACTCAAAAATTTGTAGAATTTTGTTGTTCCTGGTCTGTCTCTCACCAACTGAAGTCTGCCACTTTGCAGTACTGTTGGCAACAAATGCTGTTTCTCTATTTCTTATATGATCATTTTAAATAGAATGATACAAAATATTAATGACCCTGGGGAAAACCTTTCTCCCAAAGTACCGTCTATTATCAGAACCACTTCAGAGAACAGTGAGCTTTAATTTCCAGATCTTTTCAGTTTGCTTAAAAAAAAAAAAGATAGAAATGTTAAAAAACTTTTAACTTATTAGAGTTAAAAACCAACACATTGTAAAGGAACTATACTCCAATAAAAAATAATTAAAAAATTAATTTGTGCATTTAGAACAATAACACTATTCCAAAGCATTTCAGTAAACATAGATATAAGATTATTTTATGGAGGTTTATCTTGTTCAGTGGTATAATGTGTATGTATGGCCACCTCATGTGACGAGTTGACTCACTGGAAAAGACTCTGATGCTGGGAAAGGTTGGGGGCAGGAGGAGAAGGGGATGACGGAGAATGAGATGGCTGGATGGCATCACCGACTCTGTGGACGTGAGTTTGAGTGTACTCCGGGAGTTGGTGATGGACAGGGAGGCCTGGCGTGCTGTGATTCATGGGGTCGCGGAGAGTCGGACACGACTGAGCGACTGAACTGAACTGAACTGATGCATATATTCCCAGTACTCTTGCCTGGAAAATCCCATGGACGGAGGAGCCTGGTAGGCTGAAGTCCATGGGGTCTCTAAGAGTCGGACACGACTGAGCGACTTCACTTTCACTTTTCACTTGCGTGCATTGGAGACGGAAATGGCAGTCCATTCCAGTTTTCTTGCCTGGAGAATCCCAGGGACGGGGGAGCCTGGTGGGCTGCCATCTATGGGGTCGCACAGAGTCGGACACGACTGAAGCTACTTAACAGCAGCAGCATGCATATATACATATATGTAATATGATTTACTTGATATTTAATATAAATATATTTATTAAAATGATATCTTTTTGGAGGTATTTCTCTGTTGAATTTTAATTGTCCTGCTTTTAAAAGTTCCATTTGATTGGAAAATAGTATATTCAATAGTATTAGCACCACTTTTTCTTTTTTAATATAGCTTCTGGTGATTTCTGGAGAAACTGGTGGGAACGAATTCACTTCCAACCTATACTTGGAATAATCATAGTGCAGGCTTTCATTCTTTTACCTTTTGATTGCAAACTGTTATGGTTGACTCTTGACCACTGATATTCTTTCTTATTCCTCTTGTACTTCTACTCCATTCTTTCTTTACCTTCTTTCTTCTTCCTACTTTCATCTCACCTCCTTCTTCACTTATAATAAAATGTCAAAAAGCAATTAGTTCATACTTTTAGGGAGAACTTATGAGCTGCCCATTGCAGCTGATTTCTTTATCTCACTGAAGCTTTTAATAGATACTGTGGATTCATTTTCCAACCAATTTGTAAACAGGACAGGGAAAGATATACATATTCATCAAGTTTTCTTTCCTATGAGCCAAAGTCCAGCACACAGTGGGCCATTTTCTCTGCAATTTCTGGTCATGTACTCTTCCTGTACTTGTAGGAGAAAACAGTCCTGAGAGCACCAGGGGTATTCATAGTAGCAGGAGGGAGTTTGATGGGAAACTTCTGAGCGTATTTAAGATCCACTCATGTCACCCAGTATATCCCCCTTCATCAGCAACAAGGACTCTCTGGGGAAGAATTCCAGGAAATTTTCAGTGTTTTTTTTTCATTTTCTGCCTTGTGTGTGTAAGCTATCTATTGCTATATGTTGGCAAACAGAGCTAAGTCAAAAATCAGTGGCTTGCCACCCCAAAATTTAATCCCCAAATTAGTAGTTTAAAAATCATAACACCACAACATAAAGGCTTAAAATAAAAACACTTTATTTGGTTATAATTCTGAAGTTTTCCTTGGATTCACTTGGGTGGTTCTTCAACTGATGCTTCCTAGCAGCACTCTGATAGCCTGATGCACCAAGATGGCCTCCTTCATATGCCTTTCAGTCAGCTTAGGTGCCTCAGCTCTCTCTCATTCTCCAGTAACATCTGCAGGGCTCTCTCACACCATGGCTGTTTCAGGGCAATAGTTGTTTCACAAAAGCTAGATCTTCCAGGTCTCTCAATCTAAGCTTCAGGAATCATACAATATCACTTTTTCCACATTCTGCTCATGTATTGAAAAATTTACATGTAATACTGTTACTGAGGGATTCCCAGGTGGCTCAGTAGTAAAAGAATTCATCTGCCAATGCTGGAGACAGAGATGTAGGTCTGATCCTGGGTCTGGAAGATCCTCTGGAGGAGGAAATAGCAACCCACTCCAGTGTTCTTGCCTGTTAAATCCCATGGACAGAGGAGCCTGGTGGGCTAGTCTAGGAGTCACAAAAAGTTGGAATTACTAAGCTTGCATACATTTTACTGACCCTTTGAGTCAGACTCCAACAGGGGTCTCCCTGTCCTTGTTGTTCAAGCCAATAGAATGAGAGGTGCTCAGTTCAGAAATGAAGAAAGGGAAACTGTGTTCTTTGAGCAAAGAGTGAGAGGAATAAGCTGGCTCCAGAGCATTGGTCCCCAGCCTCTTGGATCTAATGCCTAATGATCTGAGATGGAGTTGATGTGATAATAATAGAAATAATGTGCAAATAAGTGCAGTGTGCTTGAATTATTTAGAAACCATCCCCTAGTCCCCAATCCCATTGTTTACGGAAAAACTGTCTTCCATGAAGGTGATCCTGATGTCAAAAATTTTGGGAACCACTGCTAGAGCACAGTATCTCCCTGACAGACAGGCTGTGGGCAGGGCTGCTGAGGCTGCCAATATGGAGGAGGCAGAGTTCTCACGGGAACATCCAGATGTGTTGTTCCACTTGCAGTCAACTGGCTGCCACCATCTTGAATCTCTGAGTTGTGCTTGGTCCTTCTGCCTACATCCTTGAGCAGAGACGGCACAGCCCTTCAGCAGAGGAACTCTGGTCTGTAGCACCAGCAGAAGGCTTCTGCACGTGGCAGCCTGTGAGCAAGTGAAACCAGATGAAACAGAAAGGAAAAGAGAAAGGTTAGGTGTTTGTTTTTTTTTAAACCCTGCTTCTAATGTTATTGTCAAGGACTTCCTAATGGGTTTTGCTGGTGAAAAATCCTTCCTCTCTCCTGGTTTCTTACTCTCGAGGGATGCGAAGGGGTGATGGTCTGTCTCTGTAATTGTTTCTTGCTGATTTCAGGCATCACCATAGCCCTGTCCAAAGGAGCACACTTTCCCCTCAGCCGCCATTATGTACATTTGGTTGTTACCAAGCTTCAGTCCTAAACGTTCATCTTCATGAGATGAACCCCAGTTTTCTAAACTTTTGGAAGAAAAGGACACTGAACACTTTCAGAAACATGAAAGAGTAAAAGTGGGCAAATATGCCCTGATGTCCAGCTTCACTGGCCGGGTCTGAATGTCTCTGGTCAGGCTTTGGTTGTTTTTTGGAAGAGAAACTTCAGGTCAAAGAGGTTCACAGGGGTAGTCAAGGAGGCCATTGTCATAGGTCGTTTCTCTGGAGGTTGAGGCTTGGGATCCCCCTTCACTTGAACCCCATGAAGTGATCACAGCAACTTCAGCATGGAATGTATGGTTAGGATCACCAAATGGGGTTGTTCTACCTTGGAGTGAACTGGTCTTGCAGGTTGCTGATTTTCCTGATTTTTAGATGCCCCCAGGCTTCTGGCCAGAAGAGATAGTGGTCCAGGTCAGGGCAGCACCTAGTTAACACATTTTGTGAGAGCTTTCACACATTCTCCTACCTGGAGGACACACTTGAACTGTTCCACTTCAAGGTATTTAGGGTGTCCATTCATTCAGCCTAGAGGAATGTGTTTACAATATAAAAGTTCAAATTCATTGAAAACCAGATTAACTTGCTTCTGACTGCCCTTCTTTGCATGTGCTTAGCCCCAGTTCAGTTCAGTTCAGTTCAGTCGCTCAGTCGTGTCCGATTCATGGGGTCACAAAGAGTTGGACACGACTGAGCGACTGAACTGAAATGAACTGAACTGGGGCTAAGCACATGCAAAGAAGGGCAGTCAGAAGCAAATTAATCTGGTTTTCAACCTTTCTTTTTTGTTTTAGATTTATTGAGGTATAGGTAATTTACAATGTTGGGTTAATTTCTGCTCTATAGCAGAGTGATTCAGTTGTACATATATTTTCAGTTGTACATATATTTTCACTCATATATATATGAGTGTAGGATGGCACGCATATATATAATTTATGAGTGTAGGATGGCATGCATAAACCAGTTTGTTGTGTTTATAGAGACCCCATGGACTGTAGCCCTCCAGGCTCCTCTGTCCATTGGATTTACCAGGCAAGAGTACTGAAGTGGGTTGCCGTTTCCTTCTCTAGGGGTACTCCCAGACCCAGAGATTGAACTTGTGTTGCCTGCATTGTTGGCAGATTCTTTACTACTGAGCCACCAGGGAAACCCATCTATATACCAAGAATATGAATAAATATTTAAGACATTCCCTGTCCCCCAGGCTCTAAAATTCTTTTAAGGGTATCAACTAGACTAGATCATGCCTTTGGTCTCAATACAATCATGCTCCAGGTGCCCTATTTCTGTGGGTAGCAGGGCGGCAAGATTTAGCTTGTGACAATTTTTTTGTGTGTGACTTTCCCCCCAGCCCCTGGTTGCCACTAGGATATCTGAAAGGGTAGCCTGAATGTGAGTCAGCATTCTAGGGGATATGGCCCTCCTGTTCCCTTAAAATTGACTAAAGCCTGAAACTGATGTGGAGCCCATAGAGTGATTGGTTAATCAAGTGTTAAGTTTTCAACCTCCCCTAGCAGAGTTGTGGGAGCAGCTACTCTTAAGCAAGGAGGCCACCCCACTAAGGGACCCTATGCACCATAACCTGCCAGGCTCCTCTTTCCATGGGGTTCTCCAGGCAAGAGTACTGGAGTGGGTTGCCATGCCCTCCTCCAGGGGATCTTCCTGAACCAGGGGTTGAATACATATCTCTTACATCCCCTACATTGGCAGGTGGGTTCTTCACTACTAGCACCACCTGGGAAACCTGATTATCTATATTTTTGACTCTGACAGGTCTTAGCTTCAGCAAATGGCATCTAGTCCCCTGACCAGGGGTCAGACCCACACCTCCTTCATTGAGAGTGTGAAGTATTAGTCACTGGACTAGAGAAAGCCTTGCTGGGCCCATCATTTTTCATCTATTTGAACCTCAGCTTTTGAGGGTAGTGGCCAGGACCTGCCATTTCTGACCCTTCGAGAACATTCTCTCTCCTAGTATCCCTCTTGTTGGCATGGTGCACTGGGTGTCCTGGTTTGCTCTCCCTCAGAAGAAGCAGGGGTCAGGTACCTTTACCAGAGCTGAGAATCTGTGGGCATTAGTGTAGATTCCTGTGCTGACCAGTTGACACTAGAGGGCAACAGTCAGTGGGCAGACTTGAGTGTGGGCCTTTTTCTTTCTGTGACATTTCTTCCTCTATATATTGGTTATTAAACACCAGGTAGTCACTGCGTTCCTTTCCAATGTCTCAGATTTAGTGGCAGTATAAAGTCAGATGCCTTCCCTGTGGTGCACTAGGAATGCTGAAGGATTTTCTATTGGCTCCTGATTTTCTTCATCTTATTCCAAATGACAGCTTTATTTCCTGCTGCCTGCATTCCCTTTAAGATCATACTTTTATAATGGGTCAACCTCCTCTCCATTGTCTCGGTAGTCCCAGTTGGGTTTGTCATCTGGACTACTTGATTCCAAGGTCTGAAAATAGTGTGACTTTCATTCTGTTCTCTTCACCTGCTTCTTCTTGGACTCAAAACAAGCCAACAGCAGCAAGAACAAAAACACCTTTTGTTCCCCCTTTAGGAAAATATTAAGAAAGCTCTGGATGTCAGTCCAGGTGGGGTCATGGGTCTGAAAGACTCACTTAATCAGATTCTCATCTCACACGCTAGCAAAACATTGCTCAAAATTCTCCAAGTGAGGCTTCAACAGTACATGAACCAAGAACTTCCAGATGTTCAAGATGGATTTAGAAAAGGCAGAGGAACCAGAGATCAAATTGACAACATCTGTTGGATCATCGAGAAAGCAAGAGGGTTCCAGAAAAACATCTACTTCTGCTTTGTTGACTAAGCCAAAGCCTTTTATTGTGTAGATCACAACAAACTGGAAAATTCTTAAAAGAGATAGGGATACCAGGCCACCTGACCTGCCTCTTGAGAAATCTGTATGCAGGTCAAGAAGCAATAGTTAGAAATGGACATGGAACAATGGACTGGTTCCAAATTGGGAAAGGCAAACATCAAGCCTGTATATTGTTAGCCTGTTTACTTAACTTATGAGAGTTCATAATATGAAATGCCGGTTGGATGAGCAAAAGCTGGAATCAAGATTGCAGGGAGAAATAGCAATAACCTCAGATATGCAGATGACAGTACCCTTATGTCAGAAAGCAAAGAGGAACTAAAGAACCTCTTGATGAAGGTAAAAGAGGAGAGTGAAAAAACTGGCTTAAAACTCAACATTCAATAAACAAAGATCATGATATCCAGTTATATCTCTTCACAACAAATAGATGGGGAAACAATGGGAACAGTGAGAGACTATTTTCTTGGGCTCCAAAATCACTGCAGATGGTGATTGCAGCCATGAAATCAAAAGGTGCTTGCTTCCTGGAAGAAAAGTTATGACCAACCTAGACAGTATATTAAAGTCAGAGACATTACCTTGCCACAAAGTTCTGTCTAGTCAAAGCTATGGTTTTTCCAGTAGTCATTTACAGATGTGAGAATTGGACTACAAAGAAAACTGAACACCTAAGAATTGATGATTTTCAACTGTAGTGTTGGAGAAGACTTTTGAGATTCCTTGGGCTGCAAGGAGATCAGACCAGTCAGTCCTACAGAAAATCAGTCCTGAATATTCATTGGAAGGACTTATGATGAAACTGAAGCTCTAATACTTTGGCCACCTGATGCAAAGAACTGACTCTTTGGAAGAGACCCTGATGTTGGGAAAGACTGAAGTCAGGTGGAGAAGGGGGTGGCAGAGGATGAGATGGTTGGATGACATTATTGACTCTAGGGACATGAGTTTGAGCGAGCTCCAGGAGTTGGTGATGAACAGGGAAGCCTAGAGTGCTGCAGTCCATGGGGCTGCAAAGAATCAGATATGATGAAGTGACTGAACGGAACTGAGGGGTCAACTTTCCCCATCTCCCAACTAGTATAGGTCCAAGCTCTATTGCATGGGAAGATGAAGGTGAAATGCTTTTAAATGCTGCAGTTTACTTTTAATGTAATGGTTAAAATTTTTGAATTTTACTTGATCTTATTGCAGTTTACTTTTTCTTTGTTCCCTTTATAAATTTCTTGCCTGTATTCTTTTCAGTTTAGTAGGCGTTTTAGTCTACCATTAAATTCTATCTTCTCTATTTACATATTTTCAACTGATTTTATTTTTTTAGAGTAGCTTTAGGTTTGTAGCAGAATTGAGTTTAAGATACAGAGATTGTCCATGTACCTCCCTGCGCCACTCCTGCATTGCCTGCTCCATTGTTTTTAATATTTATTTTTATGTATTTATTTATTCAGCTGCATTGGGTCTTACCTGAGGCATGTGGGATCTTTAGCTGTGGTATGAAAATTCTTTGTTTAGTTGCAGAATGTGTAATCCAATTCCCTGACTATGGATTGAACCCAGGGCCCATGCATTGGGAATGTTGAGACTTAACCACTGAACCATAAGAGAAGTCCTCCCCTCCACATTTTTAACCTCCCATAAAAGTGATGTATTTGTTCAATTGATGAACTTAAGTTGACACATCATTATCACCCAAAGTCTAGAGTTTACATTAGACTTCACTCTTGGTGATGTACATCATATGGGTTGACAAATGTACAATGATATGTATCTATCTTTATAGTACCACCTAGATGGTTTCACTGTTCTAAATGTCCTCTGCGTTCCACCTATTGATCTCTCCCAACACTTGAATCCTTGGAAACTACTGAACATTTTACTGACTCCAGAGGTATTTTTTCTGCTTGTTTGTTTTTTTCCCAGAATGTTTTAAAATGGGCATTTTACAGTACATAACCTTTTAACATCGCTTTCTTTTACTTAAAAATATGCATGTAAGATTTCTTCTTGTTATTTTATGCCTTGGCAGCTTATTTCTTTTTAGGGCTGAATAATATTCATTTGTCTGGATATACCAGATTAACGTTTACTAAGCATGGCCCAGCCAGTCAGGACAAGATCGTTTCCCCCTCAGTCAGTCTCTCCCACCAGGAAGGTTCCCTAAGCCTCTTATTATTCTCCATCAGAGGGCAGATAGACTTAAAACCACAACAACAGAAAACTAATCAATCTAATCATATGGACCACAGCCTTGTCTAACTCAATGAAATTATGAGCCATGCCATGTAGGGCCACCCAAGATGGATGGGTCTTGGTGGAGAGTTCAGAAAAAATGTAGTCCACTAGAGAAGGGAATGGCAAACCACTTCAGTATTCTTGCCTTGAGAACCCCATGAACAGTATGAAAAGGCAAAATGATAGGACGCTGAAAGATGAACTCCCTAGGTCAGTAGGTGCACAACATGTTACTGGAGATCAATGGAGAAATAAATCCAGAAAGAATGAAGAGTGGAGCCAAAGCAAAAACAACACCCACTTGTGGATGTGACTGCTGATGGAAGCAAGGTCTGATGCTGTAAAAAGCAATATTGCATAGGAACCTGGAATGTTAGGTCCATGAATCAAGAGAAATTGGAAGTGATCAAACAGGAGATGGCAAGAGTGAACACTCGCATTTTAGAAATCAGTGAACTAAATTGGACTGGAATGGGTGAATTTAATTCAGATGACCATTATGTCTACTACTGTGGGCAAGAACTCCTTAGAAGAAATGGAGTAGAAATCTTAGTCAACAAAAGAGTCCAGAATACAGTAATTAGATGCAATCTCAAAAATGACAGAATGATCTCTGTTCCTTTCCAAGACAAACCATTCAATAACATGGTAATCCAAGCCTATTCCCCAATCAGTAACACTGAAGAAGCTGAAGCTGAACAGTTCTATGAAGACCTACAAGAACTTCTAGAACTAACATCCAAAAAAAGATGTCCTCTTCATTATAGGGGACTGGAATGCAAAAGTAGGAAGTCAAGAAATATCTGGAGTAACAGGCAAATTTGGCCTTGGAGTACAGATTGAAGCAGGACAAAGGCTAATAGTGTTTTGCCAACAGAATGCACTGGTCATAGCAAACACCCTCTTTCAACAACACAAGATAAGACTCTACACATGGAAATTATCAGATGGCCAACACCGAAATCAGATTGATTATATTCTTTGCAGTGAAAGATGGAGAAGCTCTATACAATCAGAAAAAAAAAAAAAAAAGACCAGGAGCTGAATGTGGCTCAGACCATGAACTCCTTATTGCCAAATTCAGACTTGAAGAAAATAGAGAAAGCCACTAGACCATTCAGGTATGACTTAAATCAAATCCCTAACAATTATACAGTAGAAGTGAGAAGTAGATTTAAGAACTAGATCTGATAGACAGAGTGTCTGATCAACTATGGACAGAGGTTCGTGACACTGAATAGGAGAAAAAGAGCAAGACCATCCCCAAGAAAAAAGAAATGCAAAAAAGTAAAATGGCTGTCTGAGGAAGCCTTACAAATAGCTGTAAGAAGAAGAGAAGTGAAAAGCAAAGCAAAGAAGGAAAGATATGCCCATATCAATGCATAGTTCCAAAGAATAGCAAGGAGATATAAGAAAGCCTTCCTCAGTGATTAATGCAAAGAAATAGAGGAAAACAACAGAATGGAAAAGACAAGAGATCTCTTGAAGAAAATTAGAGATACCAAGGGAACATTTCATGCAAAGATGGGCTCAAAGGACAGAAATGGTATGGACCTAACAGAAGCAGAATATATTAAGAAGAGGTGGCAAGAATACATAGAAGAACTGTACAAAAAAGATCTTCACGACCCAGATAATCATAATGGTGTGATCACTCACACTCACCTAGAGCCAGACATCATGGAATATGATGTCAAGTGGGCCTAAGGAAGTATCACTACGAACAAAGCTAGTGGAGGTGATGGGATACAGTTGAGCTATTTCAAATCCTGAAAGATGATGATGTTAAAGTACTGTACTCAATATGCCAGCAAATTTGGAAAACTGAGCAGTGGCCACAGGACTGGAAAAGGTCCGTTTTCATTCCAATCCAAAGAAAGGCGGTGCCAAAGAATGCTCAAACTACCACACAATTGCACTCATCTCACACGCTAGTAAAGTAATGCTCAAAATTCTCCAAGTCAGGCTTCAGCAATACAGGAACCAGGAACTTCTAGATGTTCAAGCTTGTTTTAGAATAGGCAGAGGAACCAGAAATCAAATTCCCAACATCTTCTGGATCATCAAAAAAGCAAGAGAGTTACAGAGAAACATCTATTTCTGCTTTATTGACAATGCAAAAACCTTAGACTGTGGATAACATTAAACAGTGGAAAATTCTTCAAGAGATGGGAATACCAGACCACCTGACCAGATTTCTTGGGAAATTTGTATGAAGGTCAGGAAGCAACAGTTAGAACTTGACATGGAATAACAGACTGATTATATTGTCATCTCGCTTATTGAACATATATGCAGAGTACATCATTAGAAATGCTGGGCTGGATGAAGCACAAGCTGAAATCAAGATTACTCGGAGAAATATCACTAATCTCAGATATGCAGATGACACCACCCTTATGGCAGAAAGTGAAGAAGAACTAGAGCCTCTTGATGAAAGTAAAAGAGGAGAGTGAAAAAGTTGGCTTAAAGCTCAACATTCAGAAAACAAAGATCATGGAATCTGGTCCCATTACTTCATGGTGAATAGACGGAGATACAGTGGAAATAGTGACAGACTTTATTTTGAGGGGGGGCTCCAAAGTCACTGCGGATGGTGCCTGCAGCAATGAAATTAAAAGACGCTTACTCCTTGGGAGAAAATCTATGACCATCCTAGACAGCATATAAAAAAACAGAGGCATTACTTTACCAACAAAGGTCCATCTAATCAAGGCTATGGTTTTCCCAATAGTCATGTATGCATGTGAGAGTTGGACTATAAAGAAAGCTGAATGCTGAAGAATTGATGCTTTTGAACTGTGGCATTGGAGAAGACTCTTGAGAGTCCTTTGGACTGCAAGGAGATCCAACCAGTCCATCTTAAAGGAGATCAGCCCTGAATATTCATTGGACGGACTGATGTTCATGCTGAAACTTCAATACTTTGGCCACAATGTGAAGAACTGACTCTTTTGAAAAGACCCTGATGTTGCAAAAGACTGAAGGTGGGAGGAGAAGGGGACGACAGAGGATGAGATGGTTGGATGGCATCACTGACTCAATGGACATGAATTTGAGTAAGCTCTGGGAATTAGTACTCAACAGGGAGGCCTGGCATGCTGCAGTCCTTGGGATCACAGAGTCAGACAGGACTTAGCAACTGAACTGAACTGAACTGACCAGTTTATCTATTCATCCACTGCTGGACATCTTGATTGCTTCTAAGCTTTAACAATCAAGACTAAAAGTGCTATAAATACCAGGGAATATTTTTATGTGGATGTAAGCTTTCAAGTCCTTTGGGTAAATGTTAAGTGGTGCGATTTGCTGAACTGGAATTCATAATTCGTGTCCATAATGCACATTCTCCTATTTTAAAGCATAAAATCCTCCCAATTATTTCATTATTTGTTTAATCTACTGATGTGTTAATATTCACTTACATCAGATGCTTATCTCTCTCCTTCTAGAATATGTAAATATATCACCCCTAATTTGGTTCATCAATTTTACAGTTACAAGATGTCAACACACAACAAAATATTAAAACGTATATAATTCATGGGAAAAATTACACTACTCCCAAATTCAGAAGGAAATGAATTAGGAACATATATTTTCTGAAAAGAATATCATTATAAGTATAAATCCAATAGCCAAGGCCTTCCTATGTTCTAATAAATACTTCAGAAGTGGAATTTTTTCTCCATATTTTGTCATTGTTATTTAAGATCAATATAAACACATGGTATGAATTCAAAGTATAACACCAATAAATTGAAGATAGATTGTCTAGATTATACACTGTCTATTACAATATTATGATTCTATATTATTTGAATGTTACTTTCTGCTGAGTCAGGAAGAACAACCCAGTAGAAGGTCTATAATAAGAAAGATGTGACCAAAATGTCCAGTAAACAGAAAAATTTGAAAGAGGGAAAAACTGCCAAACTGAGAATATAAGTATTTAAGTGCAACTGTACACAGAAAAGACCATAAATCAAAAGGTAAAAGGGCATGGAAAACATTAGATTAAAACCACTGTGATATAAGTCAGTCAAGTGAGACAGAGACACAGTAGTGCAAAACACCTAAGGCAATGAAACTTACATTCCGGTATATGGGTGCTGTGCCATCCTCTACATAAAAGTGACTGAACACTAATCACTGCTTGTATTTACAGTGCTTATTTTTCTGAAGGAAATAAATATTACTTCTCTATGATAAGATTATATCAACACTAGAGGAGTAACAGACGACCTGACCTGCCTCTTGAGAAACCTGTATGCATATCACAAAGCAACAGTTAGAACTGGACATGGGGCTTCCTCCTCAGCCGCTTCCTCAGTTACCGCCTCCATCTTGCTCCGGCTGAATCCCGGCCGCGGCCACGGAAAGGGTAGAGCCCCTCGTCTGCCCCACCAGCGCCTGGCCCCCCTCCGCTCCCCCTCGGCGCGTCTCCTCATGAATGCACCCGGCCCCTCTGCCGCCGGCCATCTCCCCAGTGTCCGGTCCTAACGCGGAAGCGCGGGTCGCGGGCCGCGGAGGGAAGAAGAGGGAGACCTGGAAGGTCCTGCTTCCCTCTCGGCCCGGCGTGGCGGAGACATGACCTCGCTGACCCAGCGCAGCTCCGGGCAGGTGCAGCGGCGCACCGAGGCCTCCCGCAACGCCGCCGAAAAGGAGCAGGCGACGGGCGACGGCAGCGGGAACGACGAGGACGACGCGCAGAGTCACCGCGACGAGCAGGACGACGACTACAAAGGGCGACTCCAAGGAAACGCGGCTGACCCTGATGGAGGAAGTGCTCCTGCTGGGCTTCAAGGACCGAGAGGGTTACATATCCTTTTGGAATGACTGTATATCATCAGGATTACGTGGCTGTATTTTGATTGAATTAGCGTTGAGAGGAAGGTTACTGCTAGAGGCTTGTGGAATGTAAAAGTCTATTAACAAGAAAGGTGATTTGTAAGTCAGATGCTCCAACAAGGGGTGTTCTTCTTGGTGAAGCTCTGAAGCACGTTGAGGAGACTCAGCCTCCAGAAATGGTCCAGAACTGGATTAAATTACGTAGCTGTGAGACATCCGTTCAGTACAGTCGCTCAGTCGTGTCCGACTCTCCGCGAACCCATGAATCACAGCACGCCAGGCCTCCCTGTCCATCACCAACTCCCGTAGTTCACTCAAACTCATGTCCACAGAGTCGGTGATGCCATCCAGCCATCTCATTCTCGGTCGTCCCCTTCTCCTCCCGCCCCCAACCTTTCCCAGCATCAGAGTCTTTTCCAGTGAGTCAACTCGTCGCATGAGGTGGCCAAAGTATTGCAGTTTCAGCTTTAGCATCAGTCCTTCCAATGAACATCCAGGATCGATCTCCCTTAGAATGGACTTGCTGGATCTCCTTGCGGTACAAGGGACTCTCAAGAGTCTTCTCCAACACCACAGTTCAAAAGCATCAATTCTTCGGAGATCAGCCTTCTTTACAGTCCAACTCTCACATCCATACCTGACCACGGGAAAAATCATAGCCTTGACTAGACGGACCTTTGTTGGTAAAGCAATGTCTCTGCTTTTTAATATGCTATCTAGGCTGGTCATAACTTTCCTTCCAAGGAGTAAGCGTCTTTTAATTTCATGGCTGCAATCAGCATCTGCAGTGATTTTGGAGCCCCAAAAAATAAAGTCTGACACTGTTTCCACGGTTTTTCCATCTATTTCCAATGAAGGGATGGGAACAGATGCCATGATCTTCGTTTTCTGAATGTTGAGCTTCAAGCCACCCTTTTCACTCTCCTCTTTCACTTTCATCAAGAGGCTTTGGAGTTCCTCTTCACTTTAGCCATAAGGGTAGTGACATCTGCATATCTGAGGTTATTGATATTTCTCCCAGCAATCTTGATTCCCGCTTGTACTTCTTCCAGCCCAGCGTTCCTCATGATGTACTCTGCATATAAGTTAAATAAGCAAGGTGACAATATACAACATTGACGTACACCTTTTCCTATTTGGAACCAGTCTGTTGTTCCACGTACAGTTCTGACTGCTGCTTCCTGACCTGCATACAGGTTTCTCAAGAGGCAGGTCAGGTGGTCTGGGATTCCCATCTCTTTCAGAATGTTCCACAGTTTATTGTGATCGACACAATCAAAGGCTTTGGCATAGTCAATGAAGAAGAAATAGATGTTTTTCTGAAACTCTCTTGCTTTCTCCATGATCCATCGGATGTTGGCAACTTGATCTCTGGTGCCTCTGCCTTTTCTAAAACCTGCTTGAACATCTGGGAGTTCACGGTTTACATACTGCTGAAGCCTGGCTTGGAGAATTTTGAGCATGACTTTACTAACGTGTGAGATGAGTGCAATTGTCCGGTAGTTTGAGCATTCTTTGGCATTGCCTTTCTTTGGGATTGGAATGAAAACTGAACTCTTCCAGTCCTGTGGCCACTGCTGAGTTTTCCAAATCTGCTGGCATATTGCGTGCAGCACTTTCACAAAATCATCTTTCAAAACTTGAAATAGCTCCACTGGAATTCCATCACCTCCACTACCTTTGTTCGTAGTGATGCTTTTTAAGGCCCACTTGACTTCACATTTCAAGATGTCTGGCTCTAGGTCAGTGATCACGTTATCGTGACTGTCTTGGTTGTGAAGATCTTTTTTGTACAGTTCTTCTGTGTATTCCTGCCACTTCTTCTTAACATCTTCTGCTTCTGTTAGGTCCCTACCATTTCTGTCCTTTATCTTTGCATGAAATGTTCCCTTGGAATCTCTAATTTTTTTGAAGAGGTCTCTTGTTTTTCCTATTCTGTTTTTTCCTCTATTTCTTTGCATTGATCACTGAGGAAGTCTTTCTTATCTCTCCTTGCTATTCTTTGGAACTCTGCATTCAGATGCTTATATCTTTCTTTCTCTTATTGCCAGCAAATTTGGAAAACTCAACAGTGGCCACAGTACTGGAAAAGGTCAGTCTTCATTCCAATCCCAAAGAAAGGCAATGCCAAAAAATGCTCAAACTGCCGCACAATTGCACTCATCTCACACGTTAGTAAAGTCATGCTCAAAATTCTCCAAGCCAGGCTTCAGCAATATGTGAACCATGAACTCCCAGATGTTCAAGCAGGTTTTAGAAAAGGCAGAGGCACCAGAGATCAAGTTGCCAACATCCGATGGATCATGGAGAAAGCAAGAGAGTTTCAGAAAAACATCTATTTCTGCTTCATTGACTATGCCAAAGCCTTTGACTGTGTGGATCACAATAAACTGTGGAACATTCTGAAAGAGATGGGAATCCCAGACCACCTGACCTGCCTCTTGAGAAACCTGTATGCAGGTCAGGAAGCAGCAGTCAGAACTGTACATGGAACAACAGACTGGTTCCAAATAGGAAAAGGTGTACGTCAAGGTTGTATATTGTCACCTTGCTTATTTAACTTATATGCAGAGTACATCATGAGGAACGCTGGGCTGGAAGAAACACAAGCTGGAATCAAGATTGCTGGGAGAAATATCAATAACCTCAGATATGCAGATGACACTACCCTTATGGCAAAAAGTGAAGAGGAACTCCAAAGCCTCTTGATGAAAGTGAAAGAGGAGAGTGAAAAGGGTGGCTTGAAGCTCAACATTCAGAAAACAAAGATCATGGCATCTGGTCCCATCACTTCATGGGAAACAGATGGACAAACAGTGGAAACAATGTCAGACTTTATTTTTTTGGGCTCCAAAATCACTGCAGATGTTGATTGCAACCATGAAACTAAAAGACGCTTGCTCCTTGGAAGGAAAGTTATGACCAACCTAGAGAGCATATTAAAAAGCAGAGACAGTACTTTGCCAACCAAGGTCCGTCTTGTCAAGGCAATGGTCTTTCCCGTGGTCATGTATGGATGTGAGAGTTGGACTGTGAAGAAGGCTGATCGCCGAAGAATCAATGCTTTTCAACTGTGGTGTTGGAGAAGACTCTTGAGAGTCCCTTATACTGCAAGGAGATCCAACCATTCCATTCTAAAGGAGATCAATCCTGGGTGTTCATTGGAGGGACTGATGCTAAAGGTGAAACTGCAATACTTTGGCCACCTGATGTGACGAGTTGACTCACTGGAAAAGACTCTGATGCTGGGAAGGGTTGGGAGCCGGAGGAGAGGGGACGACGGAGAATGAGATGGCTGGATGGCATCACCGACTCTGTGGACGTGATTTTGAGTGAACTCCAGGAGTTGGTGATGGACAGGGAGGCCTGGCGTGCTGTGTTTCATGGGTTCACGGAGAGTCGGACACGACTGAGCGACTGAACTGAACTGAACTGAAGAATATAAACCTTTGTTTTTTAAAGTTTATTTTTACTATTTCTTTATCACTCTTTATTGGATCACCATTGGTTTCATGATGTAAATACTGTATATTGAACAAATTAAATGTCAAATTTTTTATTACCATTGTTCATATTACTAGTGGGACTTTCAGATGTTTAGATATATATATATATATATTTTTTTTTTGCTTGACATTCAATGCAAAAGTACTAGATGGTGTATAACTCTATAGTTGAGTTTTAGGGGATTCCGTAATATGTATACTATCTTTTTATCTGAAGTAATAAATAAACTATGATCTTGAAAGTGCCTGAATCAGAAAAAAAAAAGAACTGGACATGGAACAATAGACAGGTTCCAAATGGTAAAAGGAGTACGTCATGGCTGTATATTGTCACCCTGCTTATTTAACTTCTATGCAGAGTATATCATGAGAAACGCTGGGCTGGAAGAAGCACAAGCTTGAATCAAGATTGCTGGGACAAATATGAGTAACCTCAGATATGCAGACGACACCACCCTTATGGCAGAAAGTGAAGAGGAATTAAAAAGCCTCTTGATGAAAGTAAAAGAGGAACGTGAAAAAGTTGGCTTAAAGCTCAACATTCAGGAAACTGAGATCGCGGTATCTGGTCAAATCACGGCATGGCAAATAGATGGGTAACTAGTGGAAATAGTGTCAAACTTTAATTTTTTGGGCTCCTAAATCACTGCAGATGGTTATTGCAGCCATGCAATTAAAAGATGCACTGGAATGACCCAGAGGGATGGGATGGGGAGGGAGATGGGAGGGGGCTTCAGGATGGGGAACACATGTACATCCGTGGTGGCATGTCAATGTATGGCAAAACCAATACAATATTGTAATTAGCCTTCAACTAAAATAAATAAATTAAAAAAAGAAAGAAATAAATAAACCCTCAAAAAATAAAAAATAAGAAGACGCTGACTCCTTGGAAGGAAAATTATGACCAACTTCAGTTCAGTCCAGTTCAGTCGCTCAGTCGTGTCTAATATTTTGCTACCCCATGAATCACAGCATGCCAGTTGTCCCTGTCCAAAACCAACTCCCGGAGTTCACTCAGACTCATGTCCATCGAGTCGGTGATGCCATCCAGCCATCTCATTCTCTGTCATCCCCTTCTCCTCCTGCCACGAATCCCTCCCAGCATCAGAGCCTTTTCCAGTGAGTCAACTCTTCGCATGAGGTGGCCAAAGTATTGGAGTTTCAGTTTTAGCATCGGTCCTTCCAATGAACACCCAGGACAGATCTTCTTTTGAATGGACTGGTTGGATCTCCTTGCAGTCCAAGGGACTCTCAAGAGTCTTCTCCAACCTAAATATTGAAAAACAGAGATATTAATTTGCCAACAAAGGTCCGTCTAGTCAAGGCTATGGTTTTTCCAGTGGTCATGTATGGTTGTAAGAGTTGGACTGTGAAGAAAGTTGAGCACCGAAGAACTGATACTTTAGAACTGTGGTGTTGGAGAAGACTCTTGAGAGTCCCTTGGACTGCAAGGAGATCCAACCAGTTCATCCTAAAGGAGATCAGTCCTGCGTGTTCATTGGAAGGACTGATGCTAAAGCTGAAACTCCAATACTTTGGCCACCTCATTTGAAGAGTTGACTCAGTGGAAAATACCCTGATGCTAGGAGGGATTGGGGACAGGAGGAGAAGGGGATGCAAGAGGTTGAGATGGCTGGATGGCATCACTGACTCGATGCACATGAGGTTTAGTGAACTTCGGGAGTTGGTGAAGGACAGGGAGGCCTGGCGTGCTGCAATTCATGGGGTCTCAAAGAGTTGGACATGACTGAATGTCTGAACTGACAGTAAAATATAATATTTTCTGGGGACTTCTAGGTCAATCTAAACTTGAAGAAAAATATGAAACTTCCATTTATCTTTTGCCATTTGTAATCAGTTTCTTGCCCCATAGCATTCTCATGGCATTTTTTACTTCTGTATTTCTTAGTGTATATAGAGGGTTGATCTAAAGGTGTTCCAAGTGTATAAAACACAGTTATCATCTTATCCATGGGGAAGGTAGTTGCAGGGCGTGTGTATATAAATATGCAAGGACCAAAAACCAAGATGACCACGATGATGTGGGAGATGCAGGTGGATAGGGCTTTCTTCCTCCACTCAGCACTGTGGTTTCTCAAAGAATGCAAGATGATAGTATAGGAGAGCTTCAGCATGACAAAACTCACTGTACAAATGGCCCCACTGTTGGACACCAAGAGTAGGTTTGTTTCATAAGTGTCTGTACAGGCAAATTTCAAAAAAGGCTACGAGTCACAAAAATAGTGATCTATCACATTGGGACTGCAGAAAGGCAGACTCAAGGCTAGAAGAATCTGAGCTGAAGAATGAACACAAGACCCCACCCAGGCCATAGCCACCAACATACCACAGACTCGATGGCTCATGAGGGTCATGTATTGAAGGGGCTTACAGATGGCCACATAGCAGTCAAGAGCCATGAGAATAAGGATGAAGATCTCTGAAAGTGAAAGGTGCTCAGTCGTGTCCGACTCTTTGCAACCCCGTGGACTACACAGTCCATGGATTCTCCAGGCCAGGATACTGGAGTGGGTAGCCTTTCCCTCCTCCAGGGGATCTTCCCAACCCAGCGATCGAACCCAGGTCTCCCACATTGCAGGCGGACTCCTTACCAGCTGAGCCACCAGGGAAGCCCAAGCAACCGAAAAAAAAAAAAAAAAAAAGTGATGCAAAGACTTGGGTCATGCACTCATTGAAAGAGATTGTGCTCTTTCCCCTAAGGACATCAGAAATCACTCTAGGGGCTATGGAAGTTGAAAGGAAGGTATCAGATAAAGATAAGTGGAAAAGGAAGAAATACATTGGACTCCCAAGTGTCCTGCTGGTTTTGATGGTGGAAATAATCAGGAAGCTACCCAGTAATGTCCCTAGATATAAAAACAAGAAAGTGACAAACACTGGTTACTTTCTAACAGGATCTTTTGATAACCCAAGTAGAACATTATTGTTCAGCTTCATGATTTCATGAATGAGATGAGGGATGAATGTGAAATGGATTATCTGCAAAAAAAAAAAAAAAATCAATATATGGTGCAATATATTATATGATGGAATATTTTAAGTAAAACCAAATTTGCTTATCAGTTATATTGTTTCCGATAATTTATATTATATGTTTCTTTATTAATAATAACATTTGTTCTTCAATTTGTAATGTCCACTTCATAGGGTCATTATGAGTCTCATATAAACTTGTGAATGTTAAACTTTCCAATAAGACTCTTTAAATACAATTCCTTGTTAAACCTGATATGCTTATGATTAATTTTGTGACTATATTTAGTATATGGCTCCATTTTGTTATTCCCTTTGTCATTTTTTGGCTATATTTGATATATTCGGAATCCCAATTATTGTGCATCACTCATTATTTTGGGTATTTTTTGTGATTTATGACATAAAGTCATACATCATCCTTAGCACCTTAAAGAATATCTTGTTCACACATACACATATACTTTTTTTCATTTATTATACATATATATTTTAAAAGCATCACAGACTGTCTTCTAGATACCCGAGTTTGAAGACATAGTACTTTAAATAATCTGTTGCAACCTCCAAGCACATTTTTATTTAGTCCTTGATGTATATGATGAACAGAGTGAATGATCTCTTTTATTTGATAATATTTCAAAAATGCCCATTACTATTTTTTAATTCTCTAGCCTGGGAAAAGTACATTTTAAGCACTCATATATCCTGAAGTTACATTTCAGATTGACTTCCTGAAGTTAAATTTCTAAATGAAAAATAATTTATTAATTAATAGCTTATATTTTAAAAAATCAAGCTTTTACCTAAGCTTGTTAAACCTGAAGTGGTTTTATTTTACTGGAGTATGTCACCCAGCAGCTGGTATAGGACCTGATCATGGCTATATTCCCATTAGAGATTGTATTCTCAGGTATCTGAAAACCTCACATTGCTGTAAGAGCAGGAAAGCAAAAGATGGAAGGTAATGTAATTTTCCAAATGAGTAATAATAAATAACAACTGACTTCTTCATTCAGTGTGTTTCTGTCCTGGAAAATATTTATTCAACTTAAAATATTCCTTCTTTGGATGAAGATTTCTATTTTCACATTTTAAGAGAAATATTATCATGGAGTCATTTCCAAGAACACCTTTTTTCTTTAGTTCTTTCTTATGAAGATGATGCTGGCAAGTGGCACTATATTCAAGTATAAATATAAAATGAAATGTAATGCATTTAAATAGCATCTGGAAGACTTACTTATTCCATTGTGCCTCTCCTCAATCCATCCAACCTTTAATGCATGTCTTGAAAGTTGTGAACAGCCAAAGTGCAGATTATGACAGAGTAGCTAAGGACAAGATTTCCTTTCAATATATTTTTCTGTTTCACGGTGAACTTTCTTCTCTTCAGCAAAGATGAAATATCCCTTATTCCTGGAAAAAACAAAAACAAAAAACCTCTTCAGCATAGGTCTAATAAAGTTATTCAATTTGGATTTTCAAGTATTAAAACAATCTCTTTTGACTCACATAATCTTAAACTATAAGCATATTGTATCTTGATATATTAATTAACACAATAAGCTCCTCCTTTCCTTCACTGATTTTAAAGAGTGGTGTACCATAACATATTTAACACTTGGAAATATGCTAAGCATTGGAAACAAGGTGATGTGAAATTCTATTTCACATCAATATTCCCTGACATTGGTCACTCCTTTGAGTATTATAGTTTTGGGTTTTTATGTTGTCAAACGTATTTTCCTATTTTTTTCGAGGACAAACTTATCTATCTTCTCACATTTGGACTTGTGTATTTAAGATAACTTGAGAATCATAAACATGTATGATCATTAACTTGTTAATAATTATGCGTCCTCATCAAGTGTTTAATCAGTAGTTTCAGAAAGACATTAAATGTCTCCATTCAGATCTACAGCTGTAAAGTCCATTTTTGTGCATTTAAGTTCCAAACAATTCAAACAACTTTAGTCACTGATTCATTTGAAAAATACTGTGTCCTCAGGCATCAGTACATTTCAGTGATTCACCTTGCATCTTGAAAGAGGGGATTAACCTATTTTGTAACCTACAATACTTCATAACCTAGAAAATGGAGACTATAGATCTCAAATGAACTATTTCAAAGCCTTTATATGATCAGCGTGTATTCATGACCCAATGTGAGCATGTAAAAATTAGTTGATATATCATGTGAAATCTCTATAATGTAAAAAATGTAGCAGCCAAAGATGAAAACTAAATAGATGTAGAATATCCAAACTCATCTTGCTCTCTTCTTTCTTCCTGGAATGTCCTTCCATTTCTAGCTGTTTCAACCTTCTGGGAACTTCAAACCAAATTTCTGAGAAATATCTTCAACTGGCCTTCAGAGATTTCCTGTGAGAAAGGAAATTCACTCTTTCACTCTCTAAAGGTTTTATCTATAATTTTCTTATAGTATTAATCTTATTGCTTATAATAAGAATGTGTATGCTTACTTTAGCTTTCTTCCTGGAATGAGAATGTCAGAAAACTACATGTTCTTTGAATTTCATTCTCCACCGTTCCAACACAATGCTTTGTACATCGTAGATGCTCAGTAAGAGCTTTTAACTTGATCATTTCCGGTAACTCCATAAATGGTAACATTTACCTCTTTGTTATCACATTATGTTGTTACAAAGTCACATTAAAGTTATTAACTTATAGGGATCATCTATCTATCATGTAGAGTAGGTAGACAAATATGCTCTAACTTTACATAGCCAAAAAGAAGGAAGGAAACAAATATAAAGATAATTTATCACTTAACTGTTAGGAGAGTCTCTGAATTAGTATTACCTGCCTTTCCTTTTCTGTTACCAACTTTCTTACAGAATATTGAAACACACACACACACATACACACACACCCAAAGCAACAATGGTTCCTCTCTGCATTCCAGGGGGAATATTTTCAGACTTAATGATGTAAGTTTTTAGCATCCGTTCTGTTCCGTTCCGTCGCTCAGTCGTGTCTGACTCTATGCGATCCTGTGGACTGTAGCCTACCAGGCTTCTCCGTCCATGGGATTCTCCAGGCAAGAATACTGGAGTGGGTTACCGTTTCCTTCTCCAGGGATCTTCCCGACCCAGGAATCGAACCTGGGTCTCCCGCATTGGAGGCAGACGCTTTAACCTCGGAGCCACCAGGGAAGACCATAGAGAGTTTATTCTTTAAAGTTTCTTTTCAATCAAATTCATCCCAGATGTAATAACCTCAATGTTCGGTTTATCCAATTAGCCTGTTAAGAGCAGAAAATTAATCCACCTTGTACTCAGGAACCAGATCAAACAAGGATTTGTAGTTATTATATTTTCCTTGGTCTTTAGGAAAAAAAAAAAGATATCCAGGAAGAAGAGGAAAAAGACAAAGTAGTGGAGAACAGGAAGAAGAAACTATGTTAGTGGCAGGAAAGAAAGTGGGCCACCAAGATACTACTATGTTCCCACCAGTGCCCTATGTTCCCACCCCTGCATCAGGAAAAAAATTTTCTAGTCCTTATAATTGTTGTTGTTGTCGGTAACTACAATCCAGGAAAAGCACTATGGTGCTTGAAAACATAAGTTCTATGATGTGGGATCCAGATATTCCCTATCAAGGTACTACGGTCATAAAAAAGAATAAAATTTGCCATTAACAACAATGAATGAATGGTACTGAAAGATATTATGCTAAGTGAAATAAGTCATACAGAGAAAGACAAATGCTGTATGATATCACTTATATATGGAATATAAACAACAAAACAAGCTAATAATGAATACAACAAAAAAGAAATGTACTCACAAATATAAAGAACAAACTGAAGACTCTTGAGAGTCCCTCATACTGCAAGGAGATCCAACCAGTACATTCTAAAGGAGATCAATCCTGGGTGTTCATTGGAGGGACTGATGCTAAAGGTGAAACTGCAATACTTTGACCACCTCATGCGACGAGTTGACTCACTGGAAAAGAGTCTGATGCTAGGAGGGATTGGGGGCAGGAGGAGACGGGGATGACAGAGAATGAGATGGCTGGATGGCATCACCGACTGGATGGACGTGAGTTTGAGTGAACTCCGGAAGTTGGTGATGGACAGAGAGGCCTGGCGTGCTGTGATTCATGGGGTCGCAAACAGTCGGACACAACTGAGCAACTGAACTGAACTGAACTGAAGTGACTAATACTTTCAGTTACTTTTCATATATGGTCATGGTAAATTATTATTAAATAAATTGACAAATTTCATTTAACATGTTTAATATAGTTGTATCTATGTTCATAAGAGATAATTGTCATTTTCTTTCTTATAATGTGATCTGACATTTAGGCAATGTTGGCTGCATGAAATGATATGCTTACTATTTCTTATTTTCAAAACAATTTATGTAGAATTTATATTTTTTATTTAAAAATATTTTGTGGGTGCAGAATTTGTACCTTTTGGGCTAGAACTATTTTTTAGAAGAATTTTAAGTTCAAATTTAATTTCTTTAGCTATTATAGGACAATATATATATATATATATTTATGACAGATTGGCACTGATATACAACGGAGACCACCACAACATTGTAAAGCAATTATTATCCAGTTAAAAAAGGACTTGCCTTAATAAAACATAATTTGGAGTAGGGTCGTGGAGAGTCAGACACGACTGAGTGACTGAACTGAACTGAATTGAACTGAAAAAAGAAAATATTAGCTATATTCCTCATGCTGTACAATTCTTCACTGAATCTATTTTACACCCAGTAGTTTGTACAATCCACATTCTCACTTCTATATTTCCCTCCCACTGATAGCCGCTAGCTTGTTTCCTGTGAGTCTGCTACTTCTTTGTTGTTCTATTCATTAGTTTGTTTTATTTCTTAGATTCCACATCTGTGTTATCATGCATCATTTATCATTCTCTCTCTGATATTCACTGAGCATAATGTCTTCCAAATACATCCATGTTCTTGCAAATGGCAATTCCTACCCCCCCCCCCCCCCCCCGTTTAGAGCTGACCCATACTCCTTTATGTGTGTGTATTTATATAAATATAAACATATATTTATGTATGTGTGTATGTATTTGTGTGTGTGTATGTATGGACACTTAAGTTGTTTTCCATTTCTTGACAATCATATATAATGCTGTTATGAACATTTGTATTTGGAGTGTTTGCATCATTTCATTTTAGTGTTTTGTTCTTTTCAGGTTCATGTATTTAGGGACGGAAATGCTAAGCCACGTGATAGTTCCATTTTTAGTCTTTTGAGGAATCTCTCTAATGTTTTCCACAGTGGCTGCAAGAATACACATTCTCACCAACAGTGTTGGGCAATTCAGTTGTTGTTTGTTTGTTTGTTTGTTTTTTTAATTTCTTCTTCAATTGGATTCTGCAGTATTTTTGCAAAGAGTTGGCTTATAAATTGTTAAATCTCCTGGCTCAAATATGCTCATTATATTTCTTATCATCTGTAGAATCTGAATCTCTAATGCCATATGTGTTTTCTTTCTTGGTATGGAAAATGTGTCTCTTTTGGTGTCTCTCTTCTTTTATTCTCCCACTCCCACTTCCCTTTATTATTCTTGCTAAGGCTGTATCAGATTTATTGATGTGCTCAAACAACAACTTTTTTGTTTCATTATGTTTTTAATTTTCATTTTCTCTGATTGTTTTCTCATTGTTTTCTGTTTCTACTTAATTTCAGTTCAGTTTTCATATTTAAATTTTCTCTATAAGTTAAAACCTTTGATAATTTATTTTGAACTTTATTTTCTAACATACATGTGTATTAGATGAATATATCACATGAAATATGTATTATGTACTGAATATTATATATATCAGATAATATTTTTCGTATGTCTGATATATGTGTGTGTGTATATCTGTGTGTGTGTGCTCACTCAGTCACTCAGTCATGTCCGATTCTTTGCGACCCCATGGACTGGTTTTTGCCAGGCTCCTCTGTCCGTGGGATGATCCCAGCAGGAATACCAGAGTTGGTTGCCATTTCCTACTCCAAGGGGGTAGGGTGGGATTGAGTAGCCAGGGATTGAATCTGTGTCTTGAGTCTCCTGCACTGGCAGGAGGATTTTTACTGCTGAGCTACGATCAATCCTGGATGTTCATTGGAGGGACTGATGCTAAAGCTGAAACTGCAATACTTTGGCCACCTCATGCGACGAGCTGACTCACTGGAAAAGACTCTGATGCTGGGAAAGGTTGGGGGCGGGAGGAGAAGGGGACGACGGAGAATGAGATGGCTGGATGGCATCACTGACTCTGTGGACATGAGTTTGAGTGAACTCCGGGAGTTGGTGATGGACAGGGAGGCCTGGAGTGCTGTGGTTCATGGGGTCGCGGAGAGTCGGACACGACTGAGCGAGTGAACTGAACTGAACTGACGTGGGAAGATATATATATATATATAATTTTTTCCTGCGTGGACTTTACTGATTTCCAGAACTTCAGATACGCTATTCATTTATGCTAATTTTTTTATTTGTGATTTTTAAAGAATGAGGTAATAACTCATAAAAACTTCTTCCTTGAAATCGTTTAAAAATGTACAATGCATTGACTTTTGATACATTAACAATGTTGTACAAACATTATAATTTTCTAATTGTGCATATATATATATATATATATATATCCTGGAGGAGGTAATGGCAACCCACTCCAGTAGCCTTGCCTGGTGAACCCCATGGACAGAGAAGCCTTGTGGGCAATACAGTCCATGGGGTCACAGAGATTTGGACGTGACTGAGCACAGCACTTAGCACATGTATGTGTGTATATGAACAGAAAGATTTTCCAGCAAAGTCTCTATATTGGTAAATGGTAACTGATATAATAATGTATTTTTCTCTCATAACTGCCTGGCCGTATTATCACAGCAGTCAAGAACATGATCTGAGATTTCAGTTAGATTCTGGTTACTTGTTCTTCAATATTTCTACTTTAAAGTGTACTTCTGTATGTTTGTTTTCTCACCTGAAAAATGGGGATAATAGCAGTGTCTACCTCTTTGTACTGTTATAAGGATTGCTACTATCACTATATTTTATTTTTTAAATTTTAATTAATTAACTAATTTGGCTGCACTGGATCTTCATTGCCTCGTGTTAACTTTCTCTGATTAGAATGAGTAGGGGCTACTCTTCATTGTGGCGCTAGGGCTTCTCACTGGCCTCTCTTGTTTCAGAGCAAGAGCTCCAGGTCCTTGGGCTTCAGTAGTTGTGGTTTGTGGGCTCCAAAGCACAGGCTCAGTAGAGGTGGCATATGGACTTATTTGTCCATTGGCGTGGTGGATCTTTCTGGACCCATGTCGCCTGCATTGGCAATTGGATTCTTAACCACGGGACCACCAGGGATGCCCCTCACTGTATTTTTTAATTTCTTTAATTAATTTTATTGGGATTAAAGGTTGTGAATACATATACAATGAATGAAGCTAGTGAAACTCAGTTCCAATTTGGTAGAACTTTTCAAATATTCAAAGAATAGTCCTAGGCTAAGTTTTTGTCACTTTTGTTGCATCCATTTCTTCTTTTCCCCTTTCAGAATCTATGATTATAAGGGTTATTATTTTTTTCTATATCTCATAGGTATTCTTACTGGAGGTCACCAACAATGATTTTTTTTTCATCAGTTGACTGAACTTTGGGCTTCACAGATATCTAATTGATCACCCGAAATCACTTTTCTGCTACACAATTTCCTAATGACATTTTTCATCTGGTCATTTCTCAAGGTATAGATTGAGGGATTTAACAAGGGAGTTATCATACTGTAGAATACAGCAAGTGATTTAACAACAGGCAAAGTAACCGCAGGTCTCAGGTACACAAATAAGCAGGGCCCAAGGAACAGGCTGACTGCTCTGATGTGGGAGACACAGGTAAAGAGGGCCTTGCATCTGGCCTCCAAACTATGAGTCCTCAAGGTACGTGGAATGATCACGTAGGAGCCAATCAAGAGGAGAAAATTTAGCAGACAGAGGAAACCACTGTTGGCTGGAACAAAAAGTCCTAGAAAGTGAGGGTCAGTACAGGCCAGATCTAGAAAAAACTATTAAGTCACACATAAAGTGATCTATGATGTTAGGGACACAGAAAGGTAATCTGATGATGAAGAGTAGCTGTATGGTTGAATGAATAAAGCCTCCCATCCATGCCACTCCCACTGGCAGCCCACACAATCACTGATTCATGATGGTTGTATAGTACAGGGGCTTACAGATGGCCATGTAGCAGTCATAGGCCATCACAGTGAGCAGGATGACATCAGCACCTGCAAAGACGTGTTCTCCAAAGATCTGTATCATTCATTCATTGAAAGGGCTGGTTTTCTTTTCATAGAGGGAATCTATGATCAGTTTAGGAGTAATGACACAGGAATAGCAGGCATCAACAAAAGAGAGATGGGCCAGGAAATAGTACATGGGGGACCTTAACAGTGGACTGGCTTTGATGATGACCATAGTGAGCATGTTTCCTACCATAGAGACAATGTAGATGACTAAGAACACAACAAATGTGATATTCTGTATCTTTGGATTCTATGAGAGTCCTAGTAGAACAAACTCTGTCACATTGTTTTGGTTATCCATGTATCTCAGGTTATGATTAATTATGTTACCTGAAAAAGAGTCATAATTTATTAGTTCAACCTTGAATTAATTAATCTTGCCAATGTAATAATGAATGCCTAAATTCTATGGGTTTTGATTATTATGATTTATCTGAGATAGGAAAAAAGACAGTAATAATTCAATTAAAAACAGTAATTATTCAAATTCTCTCCTTGGGAAGGTGATTTTTTAAAGTACAGACACGAAAAATATGCAGATAGAAGCCAGAGATTATCTGTGCATGTGAGATGACTCACAGCCTAAGGTGAAGCAGTAAATCTCACACACAGTGCCAGCTAAGCCTGAAGAGAGAGGTAGAAAATGCATGCAGAGGCTATGCATTCAAAGCTGGGCAATTTCTCTTTTATTTTTAGGAAATGGCCGACCTGTAAATGTAATTTAGAATATGAGTTTAAAGAGAAAGAGAGGTTTGAAAAAGTGAGAATATTGGCCTTAACTCTAGTAAAGATCTTTGTGTGATCTTCATGAATCTAGTTGAGGTTCTGTATGGAGATAGAAGCCAGAGGAAAATAAAACCTGATACCAGATATTTATAATTGCTGACCTAAAGTTTAATATATATTGAATGGAAAGTAATGGCAGAATACTGGAGCTACCAGAATATATTTGATAAAGCATATCACCTAAATCCAATGACTTTATAATAACTAATTAATATACTTTTAATGATTGATTGTTATATGCATGGCATGGTAGCAACATGTATGTCAGGAAATCATATTAGATGTAAATAATAGTAATACTAATATTGGTTAAAACCTCCTGAACACTTCCTCAGTATTCTCAGTGCTCTAATGTTTTCTTTGCAGAAATTGGTTTCAATTCTCATTGCAAATTTGTGATCTGATCGCTACTGTCATTTTATACTTATTTTACACATTAAGGAACAGAAACCTAGAAAAGTTAAGGATCTTGTGCAAGGTTAGGCAGATATTTAATTAGAATATTATTAGATTTTTTCTCTGTATGATTAACCCATTGTCTAGATTGTTATACTACAATAAACAATGATTAACTAGTAAACTCCTTTTGATAAGATCGTAATTACTATAGCTACTTCAATATAACTTCAAAAAACTATGTGGCACTGCTTTCACTGATGTTTCATTTCATCTTATTTTCCTCACCTTAATTTCTCCTTCTTCAATTCCCCTGCAGTGAATAGTCCTGCAGACTCTCCCACGCAACGTTGAAAATGGTGGCAGAGCAGTGAATCATGTTGTTTTGAGAATCAGAAAGGCCATATTATCAGGTCCTTTTCCACTTGCAACTTCTTGATCTGGAGGATATTTCTGGCACCTTACATCTTGTTTCCTCTACAATCAGGTGAGAAGATTGATGTCCACCTTAGAAGCAGTTATGAAAATTGATAGAAGGAACATATATGAACATATTCACCATACCATGGAGGACACACAAAGGACCTTCACTTATTTTTGACTGTCTGTGCACCTCGTTGTAGGAATAGTAGGCATTTTGATCAACAATACAAAGAGACATTTAGCCATGCAATAAACTGAAGAATGGTCATCTTCAATTTTACTGTTAAAGAAACCACAGAGACCCATATTATACACCCTGGTTGATCCCAAGAAGAGTTCTTCATATTCCTATTGGTCTAAACAGATGATGATTTATATCATTTAATATTCACATTACATTTTTTTTTTATTTCTGTGTGAAGAGTATTTAAATGTTCTTTTCATTCACATGATCAATTTTAGGTATCTCATGGCAAAATGACTGTATCTGGTATTAGCGAGCTGTATCTTCTAAATTTTTTATCTCTATAAGCCTCAAAATTTTCCATCTGTCAAGTTAGTTTAATGATATTTACCAACCATATTGTGAAAAAAAACTGAAGATGAAATGCTCCATTACTCTATTTTGAAATGTTGTATAGAATAGTCTTTGGGACTTCGTGGGAGAGGGTGAGGGTGGGATGATTTTGGAGAATGGCATTGAAGCATGTATATTATCATATGTGAAATGAATCACCAGTTCAGGGTCAATGCATGTTACAGGATGCTCGGGGCTGGTGTGCGGGGATGACCCAGAAGGAGGATAAGGGGAGGAGGTAGGTGGGAGGGGGGTTCAGGAAGGGGAACTCATGTACACCTGGGCGGATTCATGTCAATGGATGGCAAAACCAACCAATATAATATTGTAAAATAATTAGCCTCCAATAAAAATTAAAAAAAAAATAAAAATAATTAAAATGTTGGAACATCAAGTTTGCTGTATATGGAAAGAAACAACAATTAAGAACAGTGGTATAACCATCTTTAATAAATATCAGCACTAGTGAAAGGCTTACCTTCTGGTCTAAGATCATCTTAGTGATATTTCAGGGTGTTCAGAAATAATCTTGCCTTCTAACTGACTCCTTCTTGGGATAAGTAACTTTCAATATGAAAAATAAGGCACATTTCAAAGAGAATTTTCAGATAAATTTTATCAAATCAACAGTAAATAAGTATATTTTTAAATGAGTCTATTTCTTCCTAGCATAAACCTCTAAAACTTTCTACAGAAAACCCTGGACTTTAATTTAGAATACATTCACTCATAACACGATGTAGAAATTATTTTCTATACATGGTTCTGGTTCCATAGGCAGAAGGCTGAATGTGTGGTGAATGCACTTTCAAATGGTTTATTTACCCTTGATGAACTTTGCTCTAGAGAGACAAACAACAACAACAATTAAAAAATACATGAAAATGTCCATAAAATGCATGGATATTTAAACAGGTTTCCACAAACATTCAAGGACCTTGTCTTGTAGGTTCTTTTTCTCTCCCGGGAATTACTTCTTTTGATGGAATGGCTTTGTCTTAGAAGCAGGTATTCTCGAGAGACATACTTGAGAAACATCCATTCTAGAGTGGGAAATTGTATTCCCTGCACTTGCAACCAAATCATGTGAGTCCACAATCTGTATATGAATCTGGGTTTCAAAGAAACTTTAATGGCATGTGATAGAAAGGCTGGCATATTTCTAGCATGGGTAACTGTGATGTATAGTTAACATGTGGACTCATTTCAAAGAGAAAACTTCTATTTTCTTATCAATATTAAACTTTTCTGGAAATCTAGGACTGATTGCTTATAAGTTAGAGCAGTGAGGGCATAAAATTAGTGGAAACCATTTCAAAGTGCCTGAAATCAAAACCTTTTATTCCCCGTTCATCAAAGAGTAATGGAAGTAGACAGAAACTCTAATAGGATCCACGTGATTAATATCTGGAACATGTATGATGGTCAGCATGGAGCACATTGAACAGCTGGAAGATATCTAAAGCACAAGAAGGGAAACCTACATCAAACAATTTCTTTCCACATTCTGATCACTATGTATTATTTTTCTATTTAGTTATGCTAAGAGTTATGAAGTGATAAGTTACTGAAATTTTTCTTTGCATTTCTTGATGACTAATGATTTTGAGCATTTTTAGAAACTATTTTTATGGGTATATGTTTTCATTGGGAAATTTCTTTTCAGGTTATTTGAACAGTTTAAAAAATATGAGTTCTGAATATCTTTTTGTACAGTCGCCAAGTCATGTTTGACTCTTTGTGACTCCTGGACTGCAGCACACTAGTTTCCCTGTCCTTCACTGTCTCCCATAGTTCAGATTCATTTTCACTGAGTCAGTATCTTTAACTTAGTTGTTAATGATTTTTATGTATTTCAGACATATGTGTTTTGTCATATTTATTATACATATACGAAGTATGAGGTATTTGTATAAAAAACGTTATGCAAGATTGATCCATTATACACAAACACAGTTTTCCCCTAGTCTGTGAATTTTCTTTAATTTTTTAAAGTCTTCCTTTTTTTTTTTTTTTGGTGGTTTTGTGGTTTGTGCTTCTCGTATCATATCTAATAAATATTGATCAACCTCTAGATCTCTTTGCCTTTTCCTACTGTTCATGGGGTTCTCCCAGCAAAAATACTGGAGTAATTAGCCATTCCCTTCTCCAGACTACCTTATCTGTCTTCTGAGAAATCTGTATGCAGGTCAAAGAGCCACAGTTAGAATTGGACATGGAAGAACAGAGTAGTTTAAAATTGGCAAAGGAGTGTGTCAAGTCTGTATATTGCCAGCCTGCTGGTACAACTTATATTCAAGTACATCATGAGAAATCTGGGCTGGACAAATCACAAACTGGAATCAAGATTGCTGGGAGAAAATACCAATAAGCTATAAGAAAATACCAATACAACTCTAATGGCAGAAAGTGAAGAGGAGCTACAGAGACTCTTGAAGGTTAAAGAGGAGAGTGGAAAAGCTGGCTTAGAACTCAACGTTCAAAAAACTACATGGCAAATAGATGGGTAAACAATGGAAACTGTAACAGATTTTATTTGTTGGGGTTCCAAAGTCATTGTGGATGGTGACTATAGCCATGAAAATAAAAGACACTTGTTCCTTGGAAAGAAAGCTATGACAAATCTAGTCAATGTATTAAAAAAACAGAGGCATCACTTCCCCAAAAAGTCCATATAGTCAAACTTTGGTTTTAAAGCAGTCATGTTCAGATGTGAAAGTTGGATCATAAAGTAGGTCAAAAGCTAAAGAATCATTGCCTTCAAGTTGTGGTGCTGGAGAAGACTCTTAGAGTCCCTTGAACAGCAAGGAGATCAAACCAGTCAACCCGAAAGGAAATCAACCCTGAATATTCATTGGAAGGACTGACAGGGAAACTCTACTACCTTAGCCACGTGATGCGAGAATACAGCTCATTGGAAAAAACCCTGATCTTGGGAAAGATTGAAGGCAAAAAGAAAAGGGGACAGCAGAGAATGAGATAGCATCATTGACTCAATAGAGGTGAATCTGAGCAAACCTCTGGTGTTTGTCCCACTAAGGACATGGGAGCCTATCATGTTGCAGTTCATGGAATCGCAAAGAGTTCACCAAGACTTACCAACTGAACAACAACTTCATGATTAAAAATACTTCTGCTAGAATTTTTATGGTTTTAGATTGTACATCTAGTTCACTGACTTATTTTGCATTAATGTTAGTGTATAGTGTGAAGTATTGTTGAGGTTCATTTTTTTGCAAGTGGATATCATACTGATCCAACATTTGTTGAAAGATCTATTATTTCCACACTGAATTACTTTGATTCTTTTGTTGTTGTTGGGAAATTCATACATTTATATTTTTATGAACATTCTAATATGTTTAAATAGCACATAGCTTGTTTTGTGGTAATTTTATACTATGTCTTGAATTTAGGTAGAATAAATCTTTTATTGAGAGTGATTTTCTACCATGAGCTTGCAGATCAAACCAAGTCTCTAAAAGATCAACAAGACTAGGAAATGGATCACTTAACTCAGAAATCTGATTTTCTGTGTAGGTTAGTAAATGCTTTATATTGTAGGATTCATCTGTATAAAATACAATTAATCTGTATAAAAATACAGCATTGAGTTTGAAATAAAAATACAGCACTGAGTTTGAATTATTTCACAAGTTTCTCCTGGATATGGCCATATGATTTCTATCATTTAGTTTTGTTATCACGTTGCTGTTGGTTTGCTCACTCAGTCAAGTCAGTGTCTTTGTGACCCTGTGGACTGTAGCCCACCAGACCCCTCGGTCCATGGGATTTCCCAGGCAAGAGTACTGCGGTTGGTTGCCATTTCTTTCTCACAGAGTTTCTAAAATTCAATAAGTTTTTGGCTTGATTACTGTCATTCTAGGCCCTATATGTGAATTCTGAAAAAGTTCCATATAGGCAATTACATCTTTCCATCCTCATGAAGGCATAAATATAGCTGTTAAATACCAGTGAAATACCGACCTCTTTGTCCCTCAGGCTCATATAATGGAAAAATTGCTGAGGTCATAACTAAGTTAGTGCACAAATGACCTTGAGCACAAGAGAATCCTAAAGTACTTCTTCCTATCCATCCAAGTAGAAGTCAGGGCCGTGTGTTGGTATAACTAATCATGACCTGAGATACAGGCATAATAGAAACAACATGACAGAATCTGTTCTACTGGGGCTCTCACAAAATCCAAAGACAGAGAAAATCATATTTGCTGTGTTTTTGGTCATCTACATTTTCTCTATGGTAGGAAATGTGCTCACTATGGTCACCATCACCACTAGCTATTTATTAAGTTAACCTATGTACTAGTTCCTGGCCCAGCTCTCTTTTGTTGATGCCTGCTACTTCTGTGTCACTATTTCCAAACTGATCATATATTCACTGTATGAAAACAAAATCAGACCTTTCAATGAATGCATGATGCAGAACTTTGGGGAACATGCATTTACAGGTGCTGATGTCATTCTACTTACTGTGATGGCCTATAACCCTGTGTGGCATCTGCAAGCCCTTGCACTATACGGCCATCATGAATCAGTGGCTGTGTGGACTGCTATTGGGAGTGGCATGGGTGGGAGACTTTCTTCATTCAACCGTAGAGCTCCTCTTTATCATCAGATTACTCTTCTGTGCCCCTATTATTATAAATCAAAAACAGTCTGAACTACTCTTAAATATTTGATATTTTATTAAAACCAAATTGGAGCCTAGTTTCACAAGCTTGATAATTGTATATGTACTCATAAGAATTCATCCCAGTAAAATGCATTAAAGAAATTTAAAAATATAGTGATGAAGCTTCCCTGGTAGTCCAATGGTTAAGAATGTGACTGTTAATGCAAGGGACATTATTTGACTCCAGTCAAGGAGGATTCCACATGCTTCAGGGCAACTAAAGCTGTTTGCCACACTATGGAGCCCACACACCACAACTACTGAAGCCTGAGTGCCTAGAGCCTGTGCTCCTCAACATGAGACGCCAATCACAGTGAGAAGCCCACACACTGCCACAAAGTAGCCCCAGCCCACCACAACCAGAGAAAGCCCACACACAGCAATAAAGTTGCAACGCAGCAAAAATTAATTAATTAAAATAAAAACACAAAAAAAGCAAAAAAAAAAAAAAACAGTGATATTCAGCAGTAATCTTTACAGCAATACAAAAAGGTAAGCACTTATATTATCTTCATTTTACAGGTGCGTAAACAAACGAAAGGAGTGTATTCCAAAACAGAAATATTGACGAACATGTAACCATAATCTAACTATATCTCAGATCATGCACTTAAGAGGTGTGAGAGATGGCCAAGGCAATGATGATTGAAAGGCAACATAACAATACTAATTAATATTTATTGATTTAGGATCTTGAAAGACTATCCATCCATTTCCCTGTCCCTATACACACATACACACACATTTAATTAGTTATATAATGTTCATTAACTATAAATAATTCTAACAATTATATGAAAAAATATATAACCCAAATATATATATATTATCTTGCAATTATTTTCTCTCATTCTAAGGGTTGTCTTTTTGTTTTGTTTATGGGTTAAATTGTGGTGCAAAAATTAAAATTTAATGAAGCTTCATTCATTTATTTTTGTTTTTATTTTCATTACTCTAGGAGGTGGATACAAAAAGAGCTTGCTGTGATTTATGTCAAAGAGTTTTCTGGTTATGTTTCCATCTAAGAGTTTTATAGTGTCTGGCCTTACATTTAAGTTTTTAATCCATTTTGAGATTATTTTTGTGTATGGTGTTAGGAAGTGTTTTAACTTCATTGTTTTATATATAACTGTCCAGTTTTCTCAGTGCCACTTATTGAAGAGACTGTTTTTTCTCCATTATATATTCTAGCTTACTTTGTCATAGTTAGGGGGCCATAGGTACATGGGTTTGTCTCTGTGCTTTCTATTCTTTATTCGTTAATCTCTACTTAAATGCTGAAGAGGGTGTGAAGAAAATGGAACCCTCCAACACTGTTGACAGGAAGGTAAATTTATGCAACAGCTATGGGAACAGTATGGAGGTTCCTTCAGTTCAGTTCAGTCACTCAGTCATGTCCGACTCTTTGCAATCCGATGAACCACATCACGCCAGGCCTCCCTGTCCATCACCAACTCCCAGAGTCCACCCAAACCCATGTCCATTGAGTCGGTGATGCCGTCTAACCGTCTAATCCTCTGTCGTCCCTTTCTCCTCCTGCCCGCAATCTTTCCCAGAATCAGAGTCTTTTCAAATGAGTCAGCTCTTTTTCACATCAGGTGGCCAAAGTATGGGAATTTCAGCTTTAGCATCAGTCCATCCAATGAACAACCAGGACTGATTTCCTTTAGGATGGACTGGTTGGATCTCCTTGCTGTCCAAGGGACTCTCAAGAGTCTTCTCCAACACCACAGTTCAAAAGCATCAATTCTTCGGCGCTCAGCTTTCTTTATAGCCCAACTCTCACATGCATACATGACTACTGGAAAAACCATAGCCTTGACTAGACGGACCTTGGTTGGCAAAGTAATGTCTCTGCTTTTTAATATGCTATCTAGGTTGGTCATAACTTTCCTTCCAAGGAGCAAGCGTCTTTTAATTTCCTGGCTGCAATCAGCATCTGCAGTGATTTTGAAGCCCAAAAAATTAAAGTCAGCCACTGTTTCCACTGTGTCCCCATCTATTTCCCATGAAGTGATGGGACCAGATGCCATGATCTTAGTTTTCTGAATGTTGAGTTTTGAGCCAATTTTTTCAGTCTCCTCTTTCACTTTCATCAAGAGGTTTTTTTAGTTCTTCTTCACTTTCTGTCATAAGGGTAGAGGCATCTGCATCTCTGAGGTTATTGATATTTCTCCTGGCAGTCTTGATTCCAGCTTGTGCTTCTTCCAGCCCAGCATTTCTCATGATGTACTCTGCATATAAGTTAAATAAGCAGGGTGACAATATACAGCCTTGATGTACTCCTTTTCCTATTTGGAACCAGTCTGTTGTTCCATGTACAGGTCTAACTGTTGCTTCCTGACCTGCATATAGGTTTCTCAAAAGACAGGTCAGGTGGTCTGGTATTACTGTCTCTTTCAGAATTTTCCACAGTTTATTGTGATCCACACAGTCACAGGCTTTGGCTTAGTCAATAAAGCAGAAATGAATGTTTTTCTGGAACTCTCTTGCTTTTTCCATGATCCAGTTGATATTGACAATTTGATCTCTCGTTCCTCTGCCTTTTGTAAAACCAGCTTGAACATCTTTAGAATTTTAATATTTTTCAATTTCAATGTGGTTTCTTTTAGGATTTTAAAGTCTTCATTGGATTTATCACAATATTGCTTCTGTTTTTGTTTTGTTTTTCCTGGCTGCAAGGCTTGTGTAATCTTAGCTCCTGACCAGGAATGGAACCCACACCGCCTACATTGGAAGGCAAAATCTTAACCACTGGACCACCAGGAAAGTCCCAGATGTTGACAATTTTATATTTGGCTCCTTTAAAAAAAATTAGTCTTTATATTATGCTATGTTGTTCAAAGATAAATTTGAACTCAGGGATTCACTGTGTCTAATATGAAGGGAAATTTTCAAAAATGAACATATGTCATATTCAGAACTTTTAAAAAATATTTCAGGTTTATGGTTAAATAGTAGGAATTTACAAAGTGAACCCAGATAGCTACAAGTAATACCTGTAACTTTTCAGTTGAATTCTTGTAATGTACATTTTTAATGGCCTATAGTGTCACCTCAAGTAAGGGAAGATAAAAATAAAGAGAGCATTTTTTCATATCTAGCTATATGCTAATCACTGAACAATTTGTCTTATGTGCCTTTATAGTTTCCAAACAAACAGTCAGTAACAGATTATATATGCCCAACCGGTAAAGTATATTTACAACTCACATGCCAGACAAAATCATAATTTTAAGTATAAATAGATTTCATTTACTAATCTTAGAAAAATAATTAATGGGCAAAAGCATCCATTTTAACAAAGACTCTTCTTGCTAAATACAACTAAACATAAGTAAAGATGCTTAATTTCATTCACAGCTAAATACATCACATTAAATATCAAATTAGGTAACATTTTAACCCATTTTTGAATAAAGCAATCTCTGTGATGCAGTCTGTTGATACATAGTGCTGACAAGTTGTGGGTTGTAGTCAATCTACACATTTTTGGTAGGAGGCTAAGCGTGCTCAGTCTCTTAGAGGATAATTTTCAGCATCTATAATATTACAACTGCACTCAGCATATGGATCTAGTGATTCCATTGCCTGCAGATATTTTTACTCACAGGGTCAAAGTCCATCATTGCAACTTTTTCTCTGAGAGCAAAAGATGAGAATGGTCTTAAAATATTTGTGAAGGAAACTGAATAAATAAGAGATAGCAGTTTTATTTATACTAGTTGTTAAGCCATTATTAGAAACATAACAGGGACTTTCCTGGTGGTCCAGTGGTTAAGACTTTGACTTCTAATGCAAGGAGTGGGGCTTTTATCCCTGGTCAGGTAGCTAAGAACCTGTATGCCTCGTGACAAAAACACCAAGACATTAGAAAAGAAGAAATAGTGTAACAAATTAAATAAACATTTAAAAAATGGTCCACATCAAAAAAAATCTTAAAAAAAAAAAAAGCAAATACATGTGCAATGGTCTGTAAAGTACATTTTAAAGTAAACAAAATAAGAGAACAGCATTGTATTCTAGGAAGTTAAGTGTTAAGAATTTGAGTGCCTAGGAAAGAGTAGGGTCTTAACCAGTATCTGTTAAGTGAACGGAAGCTTTAAGAAAATAACCGATGCATATAGTCTACTAGTGTTTCACACTATACTATACTCACATGCCATTGAGGTTTTAAGATCTTACCAGGTTTGTAGGAATTCATGCAGAAGTTAGAATGTTCACTTGCTCTTTTTTCATCCCAAGGCAATTTGGACACCCTTGACTCAATGAAAATTCATTTTAAATGATCTAAAAAACCTGTTTATCTGGAACAGGAACTCTTTGATCTCACAGGGAGACTTCGGTCCTCACCAGCATGCCAAATGACAGACTAAGTGGATTCCAGATTCATCCCACACTTTCTGAAAGCCACTCTCACACAAGACTTTGACCAGGGAAGTACTTATCTTTTGCCTCCCCGGAGGAGTACATAAACATGAATGATGCAAAATATAGAATTCTGCAGAAGGTGATTCCCTAAAGTGTCCCTTCCCTTCCAATTAAGAGAAATGAACCACATGTGATAAACAACTTAATTTTCAATTTGTCTTATTACTTATGGGAAAAATGTGGCTTAGACCTTCAAATAAGATGTTTACATGGGCCCTAAGTGATATCGTTGGACTAGAATAAAAACAAAGATGGTTTTCCAGAACACAGGTCTTGTTTACTGATATCATTCCTCAAGTAATGAATCAGGACTTCTAAAAAAAAAAAAAAAACTGGCAGATTCTAGGTCTGCAGCAAGGAATGTAAACATGAACCAGAGCATCTTCCAGCAACGTAAAGTAAGGAAATGCTAAAACACACACAGCTGCACAGTGATGAGAATAAGCCAAAGGAACACAGAAGTCAAAGAAAAGATGCCCCCAGCGCCCAAATTGGAAAAACAGTTCAGAAACAAAGCAAATAACAGACAATTGAAGTGTAATCCAAATTATAAAATAAATACCTTTGAGTTATAATGATATAAATACCTGGGCCAATTACTAGATAGAGGAGAATACACAAAATTACAAATAATTTATCCAGATACTTTGTCCTCAGTTGCTCTAATTTTTCAGTGTCAGATGAGCACACATTTAAGTGACTTCATTCCAAAGACAACACTATGGAATTAGGGAAGGGAGTAAATTTATAATGAATAAATATGACAAATACTACCTGAGTCGGATGATCAAATTTAACACCAACATTAGTAAGTCACATCGAGAGTATGTACCCACTGATATGATATGATGAAAGTGGAACTTTATATCTCTGGTCTTTCTCCCAATAACCATAACCCTGCTCTAATGGCAAATTAAGTATCAGAAGACACCAATGCAAAATGTTATACAAAATATCTGCCTAGTCCTTAAAACAATCAAGGTCAAGGTCACCCAAAACGAGACAAGTCAGAGAAACTTTCATTGTTTGGAGTAGCTGGAGAAAACTTAACAACTGAATGTAAAATGGTTTCCTGAATCAGATTCTGGAGGAGAAATACAGCATCAATAAAAACTAATAAATCTAATTAATTTACAGATTTTAGTTAAAAATAATGTAATATCATTGGTTAGCTACTTGTGACGAATGCACCATACTAATGAAAGCTTGTTGTTGAATGAAATTGTAAGAACGGGTCAGCATAAGAACGGCCATCTTAGAGGCTGGAAAAACCATTTTTACTGAGTACGTGACTTGAGGGAAGAAGAACTAGATAAAACCTGGGAGACAAGTTAATCTTAAGTACCAATATGATCAATGCAAAGAAATAGAGGAAAACAACAGAATAGGAAAAACAAGAGATCTTTTCAAGAAAATTAGAGATTCCAAGGGAACATTTCATGCAAAGATGGGTTCGATAAAGGACAGAAATTGTATGGACCTAAGAGAAGCAGAAGATATTAAGAAGAGGTGGCAAGAATACACAGAAGAACTGTACAAAAAAAGATCATCACGTCCAAGATAGTCATGATAACATGATCACTGATCTAGAGCCAGACATCTTGGAATGTGAAGTCAAGTGGGCCTTAGAAAGCATGACTATGAACAAAGCTAGTGGAGGCGATGGAATTCCAGTTGAGCTATTTCAAATCCTGAAAGATGATGCTGTGAAAGTGCTGCACTCAATATGCCAGCAAATGTGGAAAACTCAGCAGTGGCCACAGGACTGGAAAAGATCAGTCTTCATTCCAATCCCAAAGAAAGGGAATGCTAAAGAATGCTCAAACTACCGCACAATTGAACTCATCTCACACGCTAGTAAAATCATGCTCAAAATTCTCCAAGCCAGGCTTCAGCAATATGTGAACCGTGAAATCCCAGATGTTCAAGCAGGTTTTAGAAAAGGCAGAGGCATCAGAGATCAAATTGTCAACATCCGCTGGATCATGGAGAAAGCAAGAGAGTTCCAGAAAAACATCTATTTCTGCTTCATTGACTATGCCAAAGCCTTTGACTGTGTGGATCACAGTAAACTGTGGAACATTCTGAAAGAGATGGGAACACCAGACCACCTGACCTGCCTCTTGAGAAACCTGTCTGCAGGTCAGGAAGCAACAGTCAGAACTGTGCATGGAACAACAGATTGGTTCCAAATAGGAAAAGGAGTACGTCAAGGCTGTATATTGTCACCTTGCTTATTTAACTTCTATGCAGAGTATATCATGAGGAACAGTGGGCTGGAAGAAGCACAAGCTGGAATCAAGTTTGCTGGGAGAAATATCAATAACCTCAGATATGCAGATGATACCACCCTTATGGCAGAAAGTGAAGAGGAACTAAAAAGCCTCTTGATGAAAGTGAAAGAGGAGAGTGAAAAGTTTGGCTTGAAGCTCAACATTCAGAAAACGAGGATCATGGCATCTGGTCCCATCACTTCATGGGAAATAGATGGAAAAACAGTGGAGACAGTGTCAGATTTTATTTTTCTGGGCTCCAAAATCACTGCAGATGCTGATTGCAGCCATGAAATTAAAAGACTCTTACTCCTTGGAAGGAAAGTTATGACTAACCTGGATAGTATATTGAAAAGGAGAGACATTACCAACCAAGGTCCGTCTAGTCAAGGCTATGGTTTTTCCCGTGGTCATGTATGCAGGTGAGAGTTGGACTATGAAGAAGTATTGATGCTTTTGAACTGTGGTGCTGGAGAAGACTCTTGAGAGTCCCTTGTACTGCAAGGGGATCGAACCAGTCCATTCTAGTGGAGATCATTCCTGGGTGTTCATTGGAGGGACTGATGCTAAAGCTGAAACTGCAATACTTTGGCCACCTCATGCGATGAGTTGACTCACGGGAAAAGACTCTGATGCTGGGAAAGGTTGGGGGCGGGAGGAGAAGGGGACAACGGAGAAAGATGGGTGGATGGCATCACCGACTCTGTGGACATGAGTTTGAGTGAACTCCGGGAGTTGGTGATGGACAGGGAGGCCTGGCGTGCTGTGATTCATGGGGTCGCAAAGAGTCGGACACGACTGAGCAACTGAACTGAAGTGAACTGAACTGAACCAGGAAGACAAGTTAATCTTAAGTACCAAGAATATGGGCGGCTGTGACACTGAAAATTAGGTAAACAGGTCTGATAATCTTATCTTTTTAAGACACCAGGATAGAGATATGCACAGGTGTGTGTGTGTGTGTGTGTGTGTGTGTGTGTGTGAAAAATTACTGTGAGTTAGGTAATTTAGAAATATCATGATTTGAAAATGCTATATAACCCCTTGGCTCTGAGTGTTCGGGGTCCCTGTTGAAACCCACTGCGTCGGGCAGACACCTGGACCCCAGCTAGCTGGAAATAAACCTCGCTGTGTGACTTGCATTATCGTGAGTGTCCTCTGTTCCTTTGAGGGAAGGGCAACTCCGGACCCTAACATCTGGGTGCTCGTCCGGGATCCCAAGACGCCTCCTCAAAGCGACAGACAACCTCTGATACCGAGGTTTGCACAAAAGCCGTGGTAGGAGGTTTGGCCACCTCCTAGAGGGGAGGACTGAAACAGGTCCTCGACCGGAGGGACTGAAACAGGTCTCTGTCCGGTCCTAGAGGGGAGGACTGAAACAGGTCCTCGACCAGAGGGACTGAAACGGGTCTCTGCCTAGTGCCAATTGAGAATTCTCGTGGAAGGGAAGGAACGGGTTACGACCCTGGAGGCTCCATTACTGGAAGTCGTGGGAGACGTCCCCGATGAAGGGGTGCCTGAATGACATCCACAGTGGATGCTTTTTGGAACGCTAGGTAAGAGTCCTGAGTGTTGTGTGAATTAGACGGCGCCTATGAATGTGGTGTGGCGGACCGGCCAGTGGGTGTTGAAAAGCTTGGTTCGAATTTGTGTGTGCGCTGGCATTGTATCCCTTGTCTTTTTCTGGCTTCTTTTTGTAACAATAATGGGACAGGCTTAGGTATCGCCTAAGACCCTGCTCCTGAACCACTTCCCTGAAATCCGCACAATGGCTCGCAATTACGGTGGCATGGAATTAAAAAAAAAAAGTAAGTTTGGTACCCTCTGCTTAGCAGAATGGCCTACTTTTAACGTGGGCTAGCCACTCCAGGGGATCTTTTCCCTGGACATTATTAAGAAGGTCCGAGACGTAATCAACCAGCCCGGATTACAGGGCCACCCGGACCAATATCCCTATATTTTGATATGGCAGACTTTGGCAGAAAGTCCTCCCTCCTGGGTGAAACATTGGCAAAATTGTCAATAGAGACTGGCGGGGACTGGGTGACTCTCCTTACTTATGCCCTTCTATTGTTTATGGGGCCCCTCCGCCAACCCCCTAGAGAATAGGTCCAACTGTTTTTACAAACTAGTAAATTTTATATTGTAATATTTAATTCATGACTAAAAACTTGCACTGGGTCTGTCTAAATATGTCTCGGTATGTCTCTGTCTCTGAGTAATATTTTTGAGGTTAATTTGTAAATGAGCTCTATTTAATTGGTTTTTAAAAAAGTAAGCGCTTACAAATCAAATAATTCTAAATTAAATAACAAATTCCAGGTTCATGTAAACTGGAAAATATTCAGTATTAAATACCTGACATTAATGTTTGTTGATCTATCTAATATAGACATGTCTTAGAGTAATTAACATTAAGTAGAATATTTTCATTGCACCTCAGTTCAGTTCAGTTCAGTCCCTCAGTCGTGTCCGACTCTCCGCGACCCCATGAATTACAGCACGCCAGGCCTCCCTGTCCATCACCAACTCCCGGAGTTCACTCAAATTCATGTCCACAGAGTCGGTGATGCCATCCAGCCATCTCATTCTCCGTCGTCCCCTTCTCCTCCCGCCCCCAACCTTTCCCAGCATCACAGTCTTTTCCAGTGAGTCAACTCGTCGCATGAGGTGACCAAAGTATTGCAGTTTCAGCTTTAGCATCAGTCCCTCCAATGAACATCCAGGATTGATCTCCTTTAGAATGGACTGGTTGGATCTCTTTGCAGTATAAGGGACTCTCAAGAGTCTTCTCCAACACCACAGTTTAAAAGCATCGATTCTTCGGTGATCAGCTTTCTTCACAGTCCAACTCTCACATCCATACATGACCACGGGAAAAACCATTGCCTTGACTAGACGGACCTCCGTTGGCAACGTAATGTCTCTGCTTTTTAATATACTATCAAGGTTGGTCATAACTTTCCTTCCAAGGAGTAAGCATCTTTTAATTTCATGGCTGCAATCAGCATCTGCAGTGATTTTAGAGCCCAAAAATTAAAGTCTGACACTGTTTCCACTGTTTTTCCATCTATTTCCCATGAAGTGATGGGACCAGATGCCACGATCTTTGTTTTCTGAATGTTGAGCTTCAAGCCAACCTTTTCACTCTCCTCTTTCACTTTCATCAGGAGGCTTTTGAGTTCCTCTTCACTTTCTGCCATAAGGGTAGTGTCATCTGCATATCTGAGATTATTGATATTTCTCCCAGTAATCTTGATTCCAGCTTGTGCTTCTTCCAGCCCAGCGTTCCTCATGATGTACTCTGCATAGAACTTAAATAAGCAAGGTGACAATATACAACCTTGACGTACACCGTTTCCTATTTGAAACCAGTCTGTTGTTCCATGTCCAGTTCTAACTGTTGCTTCCTGACCTGCAGACAGGTTTCTCAAGAGGCAGGTCAGGTGGTCAGGGATTCCCATCTCTTTCAGAATGTTCCACAGTTTATTGTGATCGACACAGTCAAAGGCTCTGGCATAGTCAATGAAGCAGAAATAGATGTTTTTCTGTAACTCTCTTGCTTTTTCCATGATCCAGCGGATGTTGTCAATTTGATCTCTGGTGCCTCTGCCTTTTTTAAAACCTGCTTGAACATCAGGAGAAATAGATTTAAGGGACTAGATCTGATTGATAGAGTTCCTGATGAACTCTGGACGGAGGTTCGTGACATTGTGCAGGAGACAGGGACCAAGACCATCCCCATGGAAAAGAAATGCAGAAGAGCGAAATGGCTGTCTAAGGAGGCCTTACAAATAGCTGTGAAAAGAAGAGAGGCGAAAAGCAAAGGAGAAAAGAAAAGATATAAGCATCTGAATGCAGAGTTCCAAAGAATAGCAAGGAGATATAAGAAAGACTTCCTCAGTGATCAATGCAAAGAAATAGAGGAAAACAACAGAATAGGAAAAACAAGAGACCTCTTCAAGAAAATTAGAGATTCCAAGGGAACATTTCATGCAAAGATGGGCTCGATAAAGAACAGAAATGGTATGGACCTAACAGAAGCAGAAGATATTAAGAAGAGGTGGCAGGAATACACAGAAGAACTGTACAAAAAAGATCTTCACGACCAAGATAGTCACGGTAACGTGATCACTGACCTTGAGCCAGACATCTTGGAATGTGAAGTCAAGTGGGCCTTAGAAAGCATCACTATGAACAAAGCTAGTGGAGGTGATGGAACTCCATTTGAGCTATTTCAAGTCTTGAAAGATGATGCTGTGAAAGTGCTGCACTCAATATGCCAGCAGATTTGGAAAACTCAGCGCTGGCCACAGGACTGGAAGAGGTCAGTCTTCATTCCAATCCCAAAGAAAGGCAATGCCAAAGAATGCTCCAACTACCGCCCAATTGCACTCATCTCACACGCTAGTAAAGTCATGCTCAAAATTCTCCAAGCCAGGCTTCAGCAGTATGTAAACTGTGAACTCATTGCACCTAGGTTCAATATAAATTAAATATCATATCTGTTACAAGTTTGTCGACAAAGAAATTACCTTGAGTGAAAAAACTTCTAAAAAATGTAAATGAGACATGAGCTTTTAGATAAACTCTATTAAGATTAGAAATATCTGTCTAAAATTGTCTCTCCAGATTGGCCTAACTTGAGTTTCTAAGGGTTGTGTTAAGTGTTGGAAGTCTACTAAATAATTAGGTCATTTCCAAATAAAATAAGATTTTGAAACATTTACTACTAAACACTAATTTCCTTTTTCAGAGAAACTAAAAAGATTTCAGACTAATAATAAACAATGTTTAATGCCATTCTGAGATGTTCGCTAAATTTGTTAAAAATTATCACTGGTATTTATGGTCACCAATTTATAAAATGCTAATATAAAGTTAGTTCTTGGTTGCTAAAAAGTAAGATGTGTGTGTGTTCAAAAAAAAAAAAAAGGTATAAAAAATGAAGTTACATTTTATAGAGGAAAAAGGTAGTAGGTCTAACTTACAGGTGGCTGTTCCAGGATGGGAGAACAAATGGGTACAGAAAGTGATAAAAAGATTTTGTGGAAAGTGGACCCCAAGGAAAGAGTTTTGTGTATAAACAAACTGTTAAACTGCATAGATTTAAGTTCATTTGCCTCTTAAATGGTCTGTATTATATTTGCCTCTGAAATCCTATATTGTTACTATTCAGTTCAGTTCAGTCGCTCAGTCGTGTTTGACTCTCTGCGACCCCATGAATCACAGCCCGCCAGGCCTCCCTGTCCATCACCAACTCCCGGGGTTCACACAAACTCATGTCCACATAGTCAGTGATGCCATCCAGCCATCTCATTCTCAGTCGTCCCCTTTTCCTCCCCCCCCCCAACTTTTCCCAGCATCAGAGTCTTTTCCAGTGAATCAACTCATCGCATGAGGTGGCCAGAGTATTGCAGTTTCAGTTTTAGCATCAGTCCTTCCAATGAACACCCAGGATCGATCTCCTTTAGAATGGACTGGTTGGATCTCCTTGCAGTATAAGGGACTCTCAAGAGTCTTCTCCAACACCACAGTTCAAAACCATAAATTTTTCGACGATCAGCCTTCTTCATAGTCCAACTCTCACATCCATACATGACCACGGGAAAAACCATAGCCTTGACTAGACGGACCTTGGTTGGCAAAGTAATGTCTCTGCTTTTGAATATACAATCAAGGTTGGTCATAACTTTCCTTCCAAGGAGTAAGCGTCTTTTAATTTCATGGCTGCAATCAGCATCTGCAGTGATTTTGGAGCCCCCAAAAATTAAAGTCTGACACTGTTTCCACTGTTTTTCCATCTATTTCCCATGAAGTGATGGGACCAGATGCCATGATCTTTGTTTTCTGAATGTTGAGTTTCAAGCCAAACTTTTCACTCTCCTCTTTCACTTTCATCAAGAGGCTTTTGAGTTCCTCTTCACTTTCTGCCATAAGGGTAGTGTCATCTGCATATCTGAGGTTATTGATATTTCTCCCAGCAATCTTGATTCCAGCTTGTGCTTCTTCCAGCCCAGCGTTCCTCATGATGTACTCTGCATAGAAGTTAAATAAGCAAGGTGACAATATACAGCCTTGACGTACTCCTTTTCCTATTGGGAACCAATCTGTTATTCCATGTACAGTTCTGACTGTTGCTTCCTGACCTGCATACAGGTTTCTCAAGAGGCAGGTCAGGTGGTCTGGTATTCCCATCTCTTTCAGAATGTTCCACAGTTTATTGTGATCAACACAGTCAAAGGCTTTGGCATAGTCAATGAAGCAGAAATAGATGTTTTTTTGGAACTCTCTTGCTTTCTCCATGATCCAGCGGATGTTGGCAATTTGATCTCTGGTGCCTCTGCCTTTTCTAAAACCTGCTTGAACATCTGGGATTTCACGGTTCACATATTGCTGAAGCCTAGCTTGGAGAATTTTGAGCATGACTTTACTAGTGTGTGAGATGAGTACAATTGTGTGGTAGTTTGAGCATTCTTTGGCATTGAAATGAAGACTGACCTTTTCCAGTCCTGTGGCCACTGTTGAGTTTTCCACGTTTGCTGACATATTGAGTGATGGCTGAGTAAATAGCCATTGTTTCACAGTGACCTATAATCTCATCTGACTGAGTGCTCTAAACTTTTCTGATATTTGTTGACAAAACTTCCTAAAGCATTCTTATGAAGCACTTTTGGCTTCCAGCTAACTTTGGGATGCTTCAGAGGGCCCCTGAAACATCCCAAAGGGAGATATTACAATAATTTGGTTCAAATTCCATGTTAAATTACATGGGATGTATTGTCAAGTGAATAATAAGTCCCGGGTATATTGTATGGTAAATGTTATTAATACAGATATCCTAGAAGCAATTTATATATAAATTCTGATACATTCAGTAAAATGTTGCCATAATTCTGATTAGTATCTCAAAGTGTTGTCACAGCACTAACCAAGTTTCCTGTGAAAATGATTCCTCTTCCAGAAGATTTATAAATAGGACTTTTGGATAAATACAAGTTTCTGAACTGGGTAAGAAATTAAAAGATTCTAGTGGGAAACCTGATGACTGTACAAAGGTTAACAAAAGGACCGAATGGACTGGCAAATATGTTTATAACTTTTATGGTTTCTGAAAATTTACTGGTTTAAATCTGTGTTTTCCAGATCTTAGGAAACCTTCCCCTCAAACTAATTATGACTTAACAGTAATTTGGTAAAATGGTATTTAATGAACAAATTGAAGCATTTAACTTTTTTATCTGACCCCTTCAGAGACTGGAAACTCTTAGGCTTCCAGTAACTTTATCAGATAAATTAGAAAGGTTATCTCACTAACCGGTACAAAAATCTCAGTTTTAGTGACCTTCAGAAAGGGATGAATTCACTTAGATCTGTTAGGCGAAATCTGTGATAAGACTTTGGGATGATTTTCCTAGCCCTGAAAGGTTTTATTTTAAAGTTAAGTTTGAGACTCCATAAAAGTTTCAGCAAAGCAGAAAAAAAACGAAAAGTCTATGGTTATATAAATAATCAGGTCAAGTTTATTGAGAGCAGATCTATTTTGTAAACAAGTCTTAATTTGGTTATATTTGATTAAAATGAGAGTAATTTTAGGGAAAAAAAAGATGTTTCAATGAATGTTGAATCCCAGTTTGTTAATGGAAGTCTGTATCTACTAAGACTCATTTCCTGAATGGATCTTTGCTGTTATGTGATATTAATATAAAATTTAATTGAATTATTAAAGAACACCCTAAGTTTGTTTTTGAAGCTTATCTCAGTAATCTATCTTTGGATGAAGATCATATGCCTCATGACCTGCAACCAGGACTAGGAAAAGACATAATCTAAGGGACTGTCTCCAACCTGGATGGAAGGACTTTTTTCAGAGGAAACTACACTACACCAGGATGAGAAGACGACGACATCAGAGGTAGACAGCTTGCCCAAGATGCTGGATGTGATTCATATGATCATTTATAACGTTTTCTTGACTTCTTAGACCTCTGCATATAAATCAAATGCTTTTCTACCATAGGCCTGATCCTATGCTAGTTTTAGAAATTAATCCAATTGTCGGGTTTGTAGACATGTAAAAGCTCATTCTCCTTATACAAAAACTCTGTTAGGCTTGTGCCATCCTAATGTCCTTAAACCATGGCAACAGTCTGCTTCTAAATTGGAAAATTAAAAACAATAGCTGGAAATCAGAGTCAGGGCTATGGGAAATCCAAGATGGCTGCTTGGCTTTTCCCAGCTCTCTGACAAACCTCATTTTTTATTTGATGGGTTAAAGCCTTCCTGGCTACAGGGTTAATGCCTCCATAATGAAAAATCACGGAATATTAAGTTTTGTAAATTGTTAAATTAAGTTTCTAGTTTTGTTAATTAAGGTCTAGTGTTTACTAAGACTCACTGCTGAGATAGTTCCTTGTTACGTGATACTGCTAAAAGATTTAATTAAGTTATTAAAAAGGACACTCTAGGTTAGTTTCTAAGGCTTATCTCAGTAACCAATCTTCAGATAAAGGTCAGATGCTCCATAATGTACAACCAGGAGATTAACACCAGGCTACCCTCTGCGACCCCATGAATCACAGCACGCCAGGCCTCCCTGTCCATCACCAACTCCCGGAGTTCACTCAAACTCATGTCCACAGAGTCGGTGATGCCATCCATTCATCTCATTCTCTGTCGTCCCCTTCTCCTCCCGCCCCCAACCTTTCCCAGCATCAGAGTCTTTTCCAGTGAGTCAACTCGTCGCATGAGGTGGCCAAAGTATTGCAGTTTCAGCTTTAGCATCAGTCCTTCCAATGAACACCCAGAATTGATCTCCTTTAAAATGGACTGGAAGGATCTCCTTGCAGTGGCTTTATCCAATAAAAGTTCTTGACTTATAATTCTTATTTTACTAATAACTGCCAGCTATGGCTATATTATTTTCTATGTCACTTGTTTCACTGAGCCTGTGATATAATGCTGATATGCAGTTCCATATGAGATCAATAATTGTAATAATGTGACTCTGGGTATGGGAAAAAGCAACAAGAGGGAATATTTTCCTGGACCAGGAGGCTAGTAAGACAGTGGTCCAGAGACTTTTGCTACTTGCAAGGTCTGGTCCAATTGTAGCACACTGAGTGGCCCATCGCTTCCCTAGACCTGGGAATGAGCCTTCCCAGCACCGCGGGACACAATGGTCATGAAATGGCCTCACATGGTCAGATATGTGACTATGAAGGGACCCTGCTGACTGGAAGTTTGTACTTACCAGCTGCCTCTACAAAGGTTACGTCATGACCATTGCAAGCTGCTGAACTTCAACACCCCCTGAAAGAAGTTCAGGGTGAAAATCAGAAATGTGACACTCTGTGCTCTGTAAAACCTGGCAGAACAGGCCTTCAGATAGTCAGATCTTTTCAGAAAAAAGTTTTATGAGTTCCAATTCTTGCATCTTCTCATACCTAGGAAAACACTGACGTCATTAATGGTGACATCTGCTTTGGCTATTAAAAATATTTTATTTATTTTTTTTTAAATTAAAAGTCAAAATAGAGTAGCTATGGTTCAGATATCAAAACTTAATGCTCCTGTAATGCATTTTTGATTCTGTGCTTTTTGCTTGCTCCTTGCTGCTCGTAAAACCAGAGACTCCATTTTAAGGTAAGGTTGTTTTTAAGTAAAGATAACTGAAATTGTTTTTGAGTCAGACTGTAAAATGATCCCTGGATCAAACTCTACCTACGGAGGAAGATTCCTTCATTTGAACAACAGAAAAGGGGGAATGTAAGAATGGGTTAGTATAAGAACGGCCACCTTAGAGGCCGGAAAAAACATTTTTACTGAGTACGTGACTTGAGGGAAGAAGAACTAGATAAAACCTGGGAGACAAGTTAATCTTAAGTACCAGGAAGCCAAGTTAATCTTAAGTACCAAGAATGTGGGCGGCTGTGACACTGAATATTAGGTGAACAGGTCTGATAAGCTTATCTCGTTAAGACACCAGGATAGAGATATGCACAGCTGTGTGTGTGTGTGAAAAATTACTGTGAGTTAGGTAATTTAGAAATATCATGATTTGAAAATGCTATATAACCCCTTGGCTCTGAGTGCTTGGGGTCCCTGTTGAAACCCACTGTGTTGGGCAGATACTTGGACCCCAGCTAGCTGGAAATAAACCTCGCTGTGTGACTTGCATTATCGTGAGTGTCCTCTGTTCCTTTGAGGGAAGGGCGACTCCGAAGCCTAACAAAATGATCCTGGGATTCTTGGCCTCTGAAGAGAAGAATTCAATCCGGGGCCAGAGACAAGGCTTGATCACTTAGAGCTTTTGTGTAATAAAGTTTTATTAAAGTATAAAGGAGATAGAGAAAGCTTCTGACATAGGCATCAGAAGGGGGCAGAAAGAGTACCCCCCTGTTAGTCTTCAGCTGGATGTTATGTAGTCACTGCTGCTGCTGCTGCTGAGTCACTTCAGTCGTGTCCGACTCTGTGTGACCCCTTAGACGGAAGCCCACCAGGCTCCCCCGTCCCTGGGATTCTCCAGGCAAGAACACTGGAGTGGGTTGCCATTTCCTTCTCCAATGTGTGAAAGTGAAAAGTGAAAGTGAAGTCGCTCAGTCGTGTCCGACCCTTAGCGACCCCATGGACTGCAGCCTACCAGGCTCCTCCATCCATGGGATTTTCTAGGCAAGAGTACTGGAGTGGCTTGCCATTGCCTTCTCCGTATGTAGTCACTAGCAATCTGTTAATGATAGAAAGGAATGTCTTAAAACTCAGAAGGGCACCAGGCCCCTCATCCATAAGATGCATTTTGGGATAATCTTGGCACCAGATGATTCATCCCAGGCCATAAAACGATTGACTTTAATCTTGTAGAAGGGCAGATTACCATACAAATAGTTTCATTTACCTAGATTAGGGAAACAATATCTGAGTAAAACATACTGGTTTGTCAAGTAGGTTCTGAGCCATTTGGCAGAACCGACTTGAAGACAGAGTTTGGGGTAAATGCACAGTACGTTAACATAGCTTAAGACCAATATTTCCATAAGAAAAATGCATTGGTTAACTCAAGGTTTGAGAATAGTTAACTTCAGGTGAAACCAGGTGTCCTTATGGCAACACAGTATTTTAAGAGGAACTTCCTTTTAATTTTATATAGAGAAGAAAACAATATCACTAGTTTGTTTCCTCCTGCCGCTTAAGAGAGATAAAAATGTCTGACACTTGCAGGCTATTTCCTCCATTTGGAGACCCCTGTCCTTCCTGCCTGTTACCCTCTCACTAACATAGGATGAATACGAGTTAAACTGAATATAGGGCATATGAAAACTGTTTTATTTCTTTTACAACCGGCTATAAATATAAACCATTTATAAAATACAAAGTTTATGAAAACTGAATCGCGTATTTTAACTCATCCTCATATGTTCTGTTGTAGCATGTGTCAGAGACCCATTATTTTTAAGTGTTGAATCATATTGTTCTAACTGTATACCACATTTTGTTTATCTGTTCATGTGTTGATGGGTACTTAGGTTCCTTAACCATTTTGGCTGCTCTGAGTAGTGCTACTACCCTACGAATATCTGAATTCCTGATTTCAATTATTTTGGGAATATGCCCAGAACTGGAAAAGCTGGATAATTGGGTAATATTGTTTTTCACTTATTCAGAAATGTAATACTGTCTTTCACAATGGCTGCAGTTTCCTCAATCAATGCAGGGCTAATCCTTCAGATAGAGGATGAGAGATCATGTCCTCTGGTTGTGGGGACACCTCTTCTATTGGCAAACAAGACTTGGTTTTCTTTTGTTCCCTTTTCCTGGGTTACTCAAACCTCCAGTGACCTATGATAAAATCTGGATTTCATCATGACTCTTCTTTCTCAAATCTTCATTCTATATATGAAATTATTTTGCCTATATCTCTGGAATATTTCTGGAACCCTTATCTATTTCTCCATTTTACTTTGGTTTTCTTAGGTGTAAATGCAGAGAGGGAAATTTAAAAAGTAATTTCTAAGGAGAAATTCCGAGGGAAGCTGTCTCTAGTACAGGGGGAAAGAAATAGAGTCTCAATTAGTGTTTGGATTTACCCAGGAGCCCTGAGAGTTTTGCAGTATTTATTGTACTATGATATTGGTTCCACCTTAAGGCAAAAGGGCCAGCCTTTCACCCCCAATCCAGTTCCAATTTTCTCTGGTGCAATTGTACAGAAACAATGGGGATGTGAGTTCTTAGCTCCTCAGCCATACGGCTGCTGTTCCTGGGTACACTGGCCCAGTGAAAGAGATTTGACCAGGTGCAACATGGTCACCACATTCCGCATCATCATTGGTGCCACCGCAGCTCAAGTCTCTATCATTTCATACCCAGATAATTACAGTAACCTTTTAACTGTTCTACTGCTTCCTATCTTGCTCCCTTCAATTTATTTTCTGTACTGTATCTGGAGTCATCACCTAAATCTCAACTCTAACTGCATCACTAGCTAGCTTAAAAGACCGTTCAGTCTTTTCTATATAGTACATAGCATCAAGCCTTGACACAATTATGAGACACTTCTTTAACTTCCCTATTTCTATCTCTTGCATTTTCCCTTTATAAGCTGAATGCCTAGCGTGTTTCCTGGCATATAGTGGGAATACAATGAATAACTTTAAAGGAATAGTTGATTTCACAACTACAACTCTATCAAAATTACTAGGATCCCTGTTTTCTTACATTCACCTTCTAGCCTTTGTTATATATTCCATCTCCAAGAACACTCTTACTTCAATTGCTGCCTATTTATTCTGGTAACATTTTCTCATACTTTTAGTTTCAGTTTTGAGAATTTTTTTCACTCTGTAAACTTTCTGATTCCAAAGTCTTTGTTGTATATCCATCAAGCATGCTCTCACAGGATCCTTTGTTTCCACTGTCCTATTTTTTGTAAAACTGCATTGTAATCACCTGTACCTTTGAGGGTCTCTCAGTGGTCCTAAATTTTGTGAAGGCATCTCTTGAATTTCTCTTTATCACTGCTGCTGCTGCCAAGTCATTTCAGTCGTGTGCGGCCCTGTGTGACCCCATAGACAGCAGCCCATCAGGCTCCCGCGTTCCTGGGATTCTCCAGGCAAGAATTCTGGAGGGGGTTGCCATTTTCTTCTCCAATGCATGAAAGTGAAAAGTGAAAGTGAAGTCGCTCAGTCGTGTCCGACTCTTCATGACCCAAGGGCTGTAGCCTACCAGGCTCCTCCGTCCATGGGATTTTCCAGGCAAGAGTACTGGAGTGAGTTGCCAGTTCCTCCTCCACTTTATCACTGAAACCCAAGCAAATATTAATGTGTTCTATTCATTCCTTGGACCCAAAACTATTTGTTCCTTAATGAATGAAGGATGAAAGTGTTAAATGGAATACATTTATACTGAAATTACTTTGTTTGTAACTGAAGATACTTATTAAAAACAACAACAACAACAACAACTTTTCTTAATATAATGTTACCCAAAGCAAATTGATTAACAAATAACAGAAAAAACCCACAGTAACACAACAATGAAATCTCGGTAATAGCACAAAGAATAAAAGGTAAATAGTTTGCTCTTTTGATTACAGAAACAGTTTTAGTTTCTTTCTTTTTCATAGTTTAAGTGGGAATAAATGAAAATTGTGGTTTCCAAGGAGATAAAACTAGAATTCATCCCAGACTCTGAAATACATAAAAGTAGAAAAAGCTCCCTAATCTCTATCACTACCTTATTTATCTTCATTTTATTAATGTTATTCACTTTTGTTTACACTTATACTATTTATTCGCGTTTTTCATGAACCAGACATTGGGTTAATTGTAAAAAAATATTAGCAAGCAGGTAAATACTTTATGAATTATGACTATTTATATACTTCATACACTGAAATTCTGACATTAAATATTATTTTATTTGAATCATCCCTACTTCTGATTCCTTATTAGGATAAGATGGTTACATGAGTGATTCGAAGTGATTGTGAATACAACAGGAAATTCTGAAATATAGTATATCATTACTACTTAGATATTAAATGGTCCATTTTTTTTTATATTCCTAGAATAATTACACACCACAATAACACACTACTTGACATAAAACTATCAACTATGACACATAAAAAGTGGTCAATATTATTAATTAAAATCATTAGCATTTATTCATATATAATGACAACTATATATATATATATATATATATATATATATACACACACACATTATGATAGTGTATATCAGTTCAGTTCAGTTCAGTTGCTCAGTCGTGCCCGACTCTTTGCGACCCCATGAATCACAGCACACCAGGCCTCCCTGACCATCACCAAATCCCAGAGTTCACTCAAACTCATGTCCATCGAGTCGGTGATGCCATCCAGCCATCTCATTCTCTCTCGTCCCCGTCTCCTCCCACCTCCAATCCCTCCAACATCGGACTCTTTTCCAGTGAGTCAACTCGTCGCATGAGGTGGCCAAAGTATTGGAGTTTCAGCCTCAGCATCGGTCCTTCCAATGAAAACCCAGGATTGATCTCCTTTAGAATGGACTGGTTGGATTTCCTTGAAGTCCAAGGGATTCTCAAGAGTCTTCTCCAGCAACACACTTCAAAAGCATCAATTCTTCAGCGCTCAGCTTTCTTCACAGTCCAACCCTCACATCCATACATGACCATGGGAAAAACCATAGCCTTGAGTAGACGGACCTTGGTTGGCAAAGTAATGTCTCTGCTTTTTAATATGCTATCTAGGCTGGTCATAACTTTCCTTCCAAGGAGTAAGCATCTTTTAATTTCATGGCTGCAATTAGCTTTCATAGTGATTTTGGAGCCCCCCAAAATAAAGTCTGACACTGTTTCCAGTGTTTCCCCATCTATTTCCCATGAAGTGATGGGACCAGATATACCAAGGTATAATATATATCTATATAAATATATATTTCAGCAGAACTGTTTCTATAAATGTTAACAAATGTAACTATGTTGCTTGTTGAATATTATGGCCTTGTTGTACATCGTAGCATTTAAGAATATGGTCTGACAGTTCAGGTAGGTTCAGGTTACTGGTTCCTCAGTACTTTTGCTTTGAAACATATTCCTTGCTCACTTCTAATAAGGCAATAATAGATATGTTTACACTTTGGATTGTAATTGAAATTATTAATAAATATCAGCATATTTTCTTACTTTTGTTTTATTAGAAAAATAATTTTGAATCCATAAACATTAATGAAGATAGATAAATAGGTAAAAATTTGATAGTTTTCCAATTTTGCAAAAGTCTATTTTTTGTCCCATTTATACGACTGTTTATTCTGCCTTCTTTGTAGAATTTATGAGTTATACTAGCTTCTTTCTTTGGTCAAACATATCCTTTTGAACTTTGCCTCTCTTCAATTGACTTTGGTGTCCAGGCACATTTATATTACATCTGAAAGTGTTCTCCGACTAAACAATTTCCTAATGGCATTTTTCATCTGGTCGTTTCTTAAAGTATAGATTAAGGGATCTAACATGGGAGTTATTATAGTGTAGAATACAGCCACTGCTTTATCAATAGGTAAAATAGCTGCGGGTATCATGTACAAAAATATGCAGGGCACAAAGAAAAAAACGACTGCTGTAACGTGGGAGATGCAGGTGGACAGTGCTTCTTGCCTCGCCTCCAAGCTGTAGGTCCTTAGGGAGTGCCGAATGACCACATAAGAGCCCATCAACAGAAGGAAGGTTAACAGATAGATGAACCCACGGTTGGCAGCAACAAAGAGCCCTAGAGTGTGGGTATCGGTGCAGGCAAGATCAAGCAAAGTGTTCAGATCACACATAAAGTGGTCTATGACATTAGGGCTACAGAAGGGTAACCTGAAGATGAAGAGGATCTGAATGATTCCATGAAGAAAGCCTCCCACCCATGACATTCCCACTAGCAGTCCACACAGCTGCTGATTCATGATGGTCGTAGAGTGCAAGGGCTTACAGATGGCCACATAGTGGTCAAAGGCCATCACAGTGAGAAGGATGACATCAGCACCTCCAAAGAAATGTTCTCTAAATATTTGAGTCATGCATCCATTGAAAGTGCTGATTTTCTTCTCATAGAATGAATCTATAATGAGCTTAGGGGTATTGACACAGAAATAGCAGGTATCAATAAAAGAGAGATGAGCCAGGAAAAAGTACATGGGGGACTCCAATAATGGGCTCGTAGTGATAGTGACTGAGGTGAACACATTCCCTACCACAGAGACAACATAGACCACCAGAAACACAGCAAATATGACTTTCTGCATCTTCGGATTCTGTGTGAGTCCCAGTAGAATAAACTCTGTCACATTATTCCTTTTCTCCATGTATCTCATATTATGGTTAATTACATTACATGAAAAAGATGTCACTTTTTCATAATGCAACCCTGAATTCATTGTCTCCAGTAATAAATACCTAAATTCTATTGAGTTCTGTATCCTTATGAGTTTATTCGAGATTAAAAAAATAAAAAAAGAGCTTCTGATATCTTGAAAAACTACTCAAATTCTCTCCTGGGGGAAGACAATGCTTAGAGTCATGAGGAACTTAGTGGACACAGAGGCGAGAGGGGGTCTGTGTACACTGAATCATATGAGATGATGTAGGGCCTTAGCAGAAGCAGCGACTCTCATGTATAGTGGCAACTAAGCCTGAAAAAAGAAACAGAAAATGGATGCAAGGTTATAAATTCAAAGGTAAAGAGTTTTCCTTCTAATCTTAGAAAATGAGAAACCAGGGAAAGTAACTGGAATACTAGTGGAAGGATGAAGAAGCATTTGAGAAAGAGGGGCTGTTGGATATAACTCTAATAGAGGTCTTTGTATGACTTGTATGAAGCGGGTTGAGGCTCAGAAAAGTGAAGGAAGACAAATAAGGGAACCCCAGGATCAGACTAATTGTAATAATTGGCCTAAATTGAAACAGAGCATGGTTGATGAGAAGGAAATGAAAGGACACAGTTACTGTAAATGAATGATCGATGTGTTGCCTAATTCCAGAAAATTTATAATGCTAACAAACATACTTTCAATGACTGACATCATCATGGCATGATAGCAACCTATGTGGATAGTATTATTTCATTTTTTGCACAGGATTAAAAAGTGTAAAGACTACTTTTAGTCACAATAATAATCATTAACTAAAACAATGAATACTGACTGTGCTTCAAATTTTTAACTGATGCTCTATATTATGTCATAACAAACAATATTTATGTAGTAAATTATTTTGATATGACCATGATGACTTGAATTACTTTAAAAACTTTAGAGCCAAGTGTATATCAAGCAAATACAACAGACACACAGGAACATCCACACATATACACACAGTAAAGCTTTTTTGAATCCTCAAATATTAATTAGTTAATGAGTTTTAGTAAGCTCCAGGAGATGGTGGAGGACAAGGAAGCCCGGCATGCTGCAGTCCATGATCACAAAGAGTTGGACATGACTGAGCAACTGAACAGCAACAGCAACAACAACATATGGTGCTGCTTTCTTTGTAGATCCATTTTATTTTTGTGTTCCCTTAGCCTTTTTGTTCTCTCTCCAATTCCTCTATAAAATATAGTCTCACAGATTCTTTTGCAAAATGTTGAATATTACAATCCCAGTGGTTAAGTATGTTGTTTTGAGAATCAGAAAGACCAGAGAAGAATCTTGTTTTCCCCTACTTACAACTTCTTGATCTGGGGTACACTTTGCAGCTTCCATCCTTGTTTCCTCTAATGAAGTGAGAACAATAGTGTCTACCTCACAGGTTGATATAAAAAGTGATTCAGGAAACATGTATGAATATATCTACCACACTGCGGAGAACACATAAAGGCATTTCATTTATTCTTCTATTTAGGAATGCAGCAGCAGGAAGAATTGACATTTTGTGCAATAATACAAATAAATTAGCCAATTAAAGTGAGGAAGAGTCATCTCCAATTTTACTTTTAATGAAATCACAGAGACCCTTATTATTCACAGCAAGTTGATCCCAGGAAAGGATCTCCACATTCATGCTTGAACTAGACAAGTGATGATTTATACTATTTAATATTTACATTTATTTACATATGTGCATAAATTATATTTAAGTTTTATTTTCATTCACATGATTAGGGTTAATCATTAAAAGAAGTATCTCATGGCCAAAGAACTGTATCTGATATTTAGCTAGGTCTTAAACATTTCTTAAATTCTATAAGCCATAATTTTTTCATTTGTAAAATTATGTTAATGATATTTACAAACTACCTTTTGAAGAATGGGGTGAAGTTAAAATGCTCTGTTACTGTATTTGAAAACTGTTGAAACAGAATGATTACTGTATACAGAAAATCACAAGCTCTTTGATTGACACGATCAAAAAACTTACTTTCTGGTCTTAGATGATATTAATGATTTTCAAAATGTTCAGAACAAATTCTATTTTCAATTCATCCCGCCTCATCTTGGAATAAGTAACTTTTGGTAAGAAACATATGACATATTCCAAAAGACCATGTTCAGATTATTCACAGTAGAAATATAATGATTTTTATAAGTCTATTTAGCTTGGAACATTATGGGAACATTTTATGCTAAAACAAGTAGTTTTAGTCCTGCAGACAAAAGGCAGAAAGAGTGGTGAAAACATAAGCAAATGTGTCACTGTACACTTGATGTATCTTGCTCTAGAGATGTAAACAGAAAAGACATTTTCATCTGTGATGCATGGATATTTAAAGAGATTTCCATAAACGTTCTTGTCTTGTAAATGCTACTTTCTCTCCAGTGAATTGATTATCTGCTTTGATGTAAAGCTTTTTCTTAGAAGCAGCTATTCTAGAGGCGTGCATTTATAAATCTCTCATTTCTGAGTGGGGAATGGTATTCGTTGCACTTACAACCAAAACATGTGAGTCGCCTTATTCTATCTGAACCAAGCTTCCTAAGAAGGCTGAATGTACTGTGAATAGCAGTTCAGTTCATTCCCTCAGTAGTGTCCGACTCTTTGCGATCCCATGAATGGCAGCACGCCAGGCCTCCCTGTTCATCACCAACTCCCAGAGTTCACTCAAACCCATGTCCATCGAGTTGGTGATGCCATCCAGCCATCATATCCTCTGTCATCCCCTTCTCCACCTGCCTCCAAACCCTCTCAGCATCAGGGTCTTTTCCAATGAGTCAACTCTTCTCATGAGGTGGCCAAAGTAATGGAGTTTCGGCTTTAGCATCAGTCTTTCCAATGAACACCCAGGACTGATCTCCTTTAGGATGGACTTGTTGGACCACCTTGCAGGCCAAGGGACTGTCAAGAGTTTTCTCCAGCACTACAGTTCAAGAGCATCAATTCTTCGGTGCTCAGATTTCTTCACGGTCCAAATCCCACATCCATACATGACCACTGGAAAAACCATAGCCTTGACTAGATGGACCTTGGTTGGCAAAGTAATATCTCTGCTTTTTAATATGCGATCTACGATGGTCATATCTTTCCTTCCAAGGAATAAGCATCTTTTAATTTCATGACAACAGTAACCAGTGATTTTGGAGCCCCCCAAAATAAAGTTTGACACTGCTTCCACTGTTTCGCCATCTATTTCCCATGAAGTGATGGGACCAGATGCCATGAGCTTAATTTTCTGAAAGTTAAGCTATAAGCCAACTTTTTAACTCTCCTCTTTCACTTTCATCAAGAGGCTTTTTAGTTCTTCTGTACTTTCTGTCATAAGGGTGGTGTAATCTGCATATCTGAGATTATTGATATTTCTCCCAGCAATCTTGATTCCAGCTAGTGCTTCGTCCAGCCCAGTGTTCCTCATGATGTAATCTGCATATAAGTTAAATAAGCAGGGTGGCAATATACAACCTTGATGTACTCCTTTTCCTATTTGGAACCAGTCTGTTGTTCCATGTACAGTTTTAACTGTTGCTTCCTGACCTGCAGACAGGTTTCTCAAGAGGCAGGTCAGGTGGTTTGGTATTCCCATCTCATTCAGAATTTTCCACAGTTTATTGTGATCCACACAGTCAAAGGCTTTGGCATAGTCAATGAAGCAGAATTAGATGTTTTTCTGGAACTTTCTTGCTTTCTCCATCATCCAGCGGATGTTGGCAATTTGATCTTGTGCCTCTGCCTTTTCTAAAACCTGCTTGAACCTCTGGAAGTTCACGGTTTGCATATTGCTGAAGCCTGGCTTGGAGAATTTTGAGCATGTCTTTACTAGCGTGTGAGATGAGTGCAATTGTGCAGTAGTTTGAGCATTCTTTGGCATTCCCTTTCTTTGAGATTGGAATGAAGACTGACCTTTTCCAGTCCTGTGGCCACTGCTGAGTTTTCCACATTTGCTGACATATTGAGTGCAGCTCTTTCACAGCATCATCTTTCAGGATTTGAAATAGCTCATGTGGAATTCCATCACCTCCACTAGGTTTGTTCGTAGTGATGCTCTCTAAGGCCCACTTGACTTCACATTCCAAGATGTCTGGCTCCAGGTGAGTGATCACGCCATCGTGATTATCTTCATCGTGAAGATCTTTTTTGTATAGTTCTTCTTTGTATTCTTGCCACCTCTTCTTAATATCTTCTGCTTCTGTTAGGTCCATAACATTTCTGTCCTTTATAGAGCCCATCTTTGCTTGAAATATTCCCTTGATATCTCTAATTTTCTTGAAGAGATCTCTTGTTTTTCCTATTCTGTTGTTTTCCTCTATTTCTTTTCATTGATCGCAGAGGAAGGCTTTCTTATGTCTCCTTGCTATTCATTGGAACTCTGCATTCAGATGCTTATATCTTTCCTTTTCGCTTCTCTTGTTTTCACAGCTATTTGTAAGGCCTTCTCAGGCAGCCATTTTGCTATTTTGCATTTCTTTTCCATGGGGATGGTCTTGGTACCTGTCTCCTGTACAATGTCACGAACCTCCGTCCGGAGTTCATCAGGCACTCTGTCTATCAGATCTAGTCCCTTAAATCTAATTTTTACCTCCACTGTATAATCATAAGGGATTTGATTTAGGTCGTATCTGAATGGTCTAGTGATTTTCTCCACTTTCTTCAATTTCAGTCTTGATTTGGCAATAAGGAGTTCATGATCTGAGCCACAGTCAGCTCCTGATCTTGTTTTTGCTAACTGTATAGAGCTTCTCCATCTTTGGCTGCAAAGAATATAATCAATCTGATTTCAGTGTTGACCATCTGGTGATGTCCATGTGTAGAGTCTTCTCTTGTGTTGAAAGAGGGTGTTTGCTATGACCGGTGAGTTCTCTTGGCAAAACTCTATTAGCCTTTGCCCTGCTTTATTCCGTGCTCCAAGGCCAGATTTGCCTGTTACTCCGGGTGTTTCTTGACTTCCTACTTTTGCATTCCACTCCCATATAATGAAAAGGACATCAGTCCCTTGTACCGCAAGGAGATCCAACCAGTCCATTCTAAGGGAGATCGATCCTGGGTGTTCATTGGAGGGACTGATGCTAAAGCTGAAACTGCAATACTTTGGCCACCTCATGCGACGAGTTGACTCACTGGAAAAGACTCTGATGCTGGGAAAGGTTGGGGGCGGGAGGAGAAGGGAACGACCGAGAATGAGATGGCTGGATGGCATCACCGACTCTGTAGACATGAGTTTGAGTGAACTCCGGGAGTTGGTGATGGACAGGGATGCCTGGTGTGCTGTGATTCATGGGGTCGCGGAGAGTCGGACACGACTGAGTGACTGAACTGAACTGAACTGAGTTCTAAAAGGTCTTGTAGGTCTTCATAGAACCGTTCAACTTCGGCTTCTTCAGCATTACTGGTTGGGGCATAGGCTTGGATTACTCTAATATTGAATGGTTTGCCTTGGAAACAACAGAGATCATTCTGTCATTTTTAAGATTGCATCCAAGTACTGCATTTCGGACTCTTTTGTTGACCATGATGGCTACTCCATTTCTTCTAAGGGATTCCTGCCCACAATAGTAGATATAATGGTCATCTGAGTTAAATTCACCCATTCCAGTCCATTTTAGTGCACCGATTCCTAGAATGTCTATGTTCACTCTTGTCATCTCCTGTTTGACCACTTCCAATTTACCTTGATTCATGGACCTAACATTCCAGGTTCCTCTGCAATATTGCTCTTTATAGCATTGGACCTTGCTTCTATCACCAGTCACATCCACAATGGGGTATTTGTTTTGCTTTGGCTCCATCCCTTCTTTCTTTCTGGAGTTATTTATCCACTGATCTCCAGTAGCATACTGGGCACATAACGACCTGAGGAATTCTTCATTCAGTTTCCTATCATTTTGCCTTTTAATACTATTCATGGGGTTCTCAAGGCAAGTATACTGAAGTGGTTTGCCATTCCCTTCTCCAGTGGACCACATTCTGTCAGACCTCTCCACCCGAAGAGGAACTAAAAAGCCTCTTGATGAAAATGAAAGAGGAGAGTGAAAAGGTTGGCTTGAAGCTCAACATACAGAAAATAAAGATCATGGCATCTGGTCCCATCACTTCATGGGAAATAGACGGAAAAACAGTGGAAAGAAACAGTGTCAGACTTTATTTTGGGGGGCTCCAAAATCACTGCAGATGCTGATTGCAGCCATGAAATTAAAAGACGCTTACTCCTTGGAAGGAAAGTTATGACCAACCTTGATAGTATATTAAAAAGCAGAGACATTACTTTGCCAACAATGGTCCCTCTAGTCAAGGCTATGGTTTTTCCAGTGGTGATGTATGGATGTGAGAGTTGGACTGTGAAGAAAGCTGATCACCGAAGAATTGATGCTTTTGAATTGTGGTGCTGGAGAAGACTCTTGAGAGTCTCTTGGACTGCAAGGCGATCCAACCACTCCATTCTAAAGGAGATCAGTCCTGGTTGTTCATTGGAAGGACTGATGCTAAAGCTGAAACTCCAATACTTTGGTCACCTCATGCGACGAGTTGACTCACTGGAAAAGACTCTGATGCTGGGAAGGATTGGGGGTGTGAGGAGAAGGGGACGACAGAATGAGATGGCTGGATGGTATCACCTACTCGATGGACATGAGTTTGAGTGAACTCCGGGAGTTGGTGATGGATAGGAAAGCCTGGCGTGCTGTGATTCATGGGGTCCCAAAGAGTCAGACACGACTGAGTGAATGAACTGAACTGAAGCTTAAGCCTGAAAAAAATTCTAGAGCAAACATACCTGATGTGGAGGTAGATCTATATTTTCGACCTGACATTATAAATAAGCACTTGTGAAAAATCAGCATTTGTTGAAGAATGTATTCTTTTCCATTGGATTTACTTGATTTGTTTTTCAAAATAATCTCTACATTTATATTTTTATGTGTATTTTGTTATGTTTCAATATTATACAACATGTTTATGAGAGGTTTATACTAAGTCTTCATTTTTGGTAGAATTATTTTCCAATTTTGTTCTTTTATTGAGAGTTATTTTTCATCCCAGTTTCTATTAAAAGTTTATATTCAGTATAAATTTAAAAACATTATTTTTAGTTTCTTCAAATATCTTGTGGGTTATATTTATTGGAATTGCTTTAAAATTATAAAAATTGATAAGGTAAACATATTGAATCTGTTAATCAATCAACATAGCATATATCTCCCTTTACTGAGATATTTACTTTCAATAGTGTTTTATGGTTTTCATTTATAAATCTTGACTATATTTTAAATATGCTCATCAAAGTTCATGTTTTATAGTATTTTACACAACATTTTGCTTCTACTTTCAATTTTTAATTGCTTTTATAGAAATCAAGAGTTGGATACGACCAAGCAACTGAACTGAACTGAACAGAACTGAATTTGATATCTTGTGTTGAAATTCTATGCTGTGCCCTTGTTTAGTTAGTTGCTTAGGTCTATTTTATTTTTTATAGAGCCCTTCACAATTTTTACCTATATAGTGATATTATCTGTTCATAAATATAGGTGCATGATCTTGCTCTTCTCTACCCATCTGTGTGTCTTTTATTTTTCTTTCTTTGTTGCCATGGCTGGAATCTTATAATGTAGAACGGAATTTGGAAAGGAGAGATCTGTTTCCAATCTTGAGAGAGAAATCATCATTAAGTATGAGGGTGGCTATAGTTTTTATACCAATGCCTTTTTTATCAGGTTGACTAAACACTTTTCCTTTCCTTATTTAATAATAACTATCTTGTGGGATATTTGTTCATAAATATTTTCATTCATAAATACAAATAGTGTATTAATTTGTGTGCATCTATGGAAATGATCACAAAAAACTAGTTACAACTTAGCAACTGAACAACAACAACAACTGAAATGATGCTATTATCCTCTTTTATTCTGTTAATTTAGTGAATATAATGGATTATGTTTTTCACTTCAAACAATATTTTATTCCTGGTGTAACCTACATATGATCATGGTGAATTATTATTGAATAACTTAGCATATTTCATTTACTTTAGTTTGTTTAATACCAAAGTTAATAGAAGGAAAACAATCATAAAGATCAGAGAAAAAAATAAATGAAAAGAAAATGAAAAAAACAATAGGGAGGACCAACATCTTATCACTATTTTACATTCCCATCAGCAGTGGTTCTAGCTTTCATTTTCTTGATGGTGTCCCTTGATGAACAAGAGTTTTCAATTTTGATGGAATCTAATTCTTCTATTTTTCTTGTGCTATGTGTGCTTTTGTTGCTACATTTAAGAAACCACTGACTTATCCAAGGTTATGAATATTTCTCCCTACCAAGAATTTTATATTTTTAGATGTGCATCTGCTCTTTGATCTCTTTTAAGTTAGTATCCATTTATGGTGTGAGGTAGGGTTCCAAATCCTATTTTTTTTTAATTTTGATATAAAAGATTTTCAGCACTACTTGTATATATATTATTAAATGCCTACGGAATGGTGTTGGCAACCTTGTGAAAAAAACAATTGCCAACAGATATAAGGGTTATTTCTGGACCTTTATTTCTATTCTTTTGTTCTTTGTCATCCCATTCTAATACATTGTTTTAATTACTGTAGCTTTTAGTAAGTTCAGCAAGAAGTGTGAGTCATCCCAATTTGTTCTTAATAAAGAACATTTCAAAACTATTTCAAGACTCTTTAGCTATTTAGGGTTTCTTGGAGTTCCTTATGAAATTTCCTTAGAGTGACCTTTTATAGGTTTCAGTATAAAGGGCAGCTATAGAAGGGGAAAGGCAGATGGAGAAACCTTTTCTCTGAAAGTAACTATTGCTTCCTCAGGAACTCTTTCCTTGGGAACAAGGATATTACTTAATGTTTTTCTCAGAAGGAAGCAAGGACCTTGGAGACCCCTGTTTGACCTGATCAGTATCCAGGCTCTGATCACTGAAAACCTCAAGATCCAGTGATGGACCCTTCTTCCACACGCACAGGGTCTTTTGATTAAATTTCTAAGTACTGTCACCATTTTTGTCTTGTCTTTTTGGTTCCCAAATCATTTAACTGTATTTGATGTTTTGCTTTCAATAATTGTGTGTATTTCTGAACCCCCAAATTATAATTTCCATGATACATTTGTGATACAGCATGTATACAAATAACTTTTCTACATTTATTCCTAAATCTTAAAGATAGGAACACCACAATATGTTTTACTTACAGTTGTTTCTTTTCTTCCAACAACTGAAAAAAAATATTATTGTATTTACACTTTCTTGACAGTGCTTTTTTGATTTTAATTTGTTATTTTTCAAGCTGCTTCTTATTCTTCATGCAATATGCTTTCCTCAATTCTTTCAAACAACCTACTTAAGATTTATTTCAGCCTTTATGATTGAATCTATCTTGAAAGGTTTTACTTTGGAAGTTTTCAGTTCAGTTCAGTTCAGTCGCTCAGTCGTGTCCGACTCTCCGCGACCCCATGAATCACAGCACGCCAGGCCTCCCTGTCCATCACCAACTCCCAGAGTACACTCAAACTCATGTCCACAGAGTCGGTGATGCCATCCAGCCATCTCATTCTCCGTCGTCCCCTTCTCCTCCCACCCCCAACCTTTCCCAGCATCACAGTCTTTTCCAGTGAGTCTTAGGCCCATTTTAAGTAACCTGTTGGTGCAGTGAAAATGCCAATAACTCAGTTGTGTCCAGCTCTTTGCGACCGCATGGACGGTAGACCACTAGACTTCTGTGGCATTTTATACTCTCCTTAATCTGACCTGTTCCTTGTGCCGAGATTCTTACCCCATGTGCCTCAAACAATTGCTTGCATATTATAAACAACTGACCTTAGAATTTTGGGGTTTTGACCAAAGTTTTGCCCAATTTTCTAAACACGTTCTTTCCATATTCTTAGCAATACATCCAAATCGTTTATCAAAATCCATGAATCAGTACATATTGCACATCTGACATGTCTTTTTTCAATCAAGGTGAAAAACCATGTGTACTGCCTGAACTTGTACTAATTGGGAGGATTTCCACCTCTACTGACCTTCAGGGATTTTTTTTTTTTTTTTTTTTAAGAATGAAAGGGGCAATTAGTTCTGCAGCTGTCTGCTTTGGGGTGATGCCTGCTTATCACTGCAGAACTATTGGTATAAAAGTCACAAAGCTCCCCTTCCTCTGTCCACTGATCAAAGTCATATACATGCACATATGCAGTCACTTCAGAAGTGCCTGACTCTGTGCAACCCCATGGATCACTGTTATAGTTCTTGAGCTCAAAAATATTTGTTGTTTAATGAACAAAGGATAAAATAAATGAATGGAATATATTTTCACTGAAATTGTTTTCTGTATACACAGAGCTACATATTTTTAAAACTGTTTTTCATTAAAAAAAGGTAATAAAAATTTAGAAATAAAAATTAATATCAGAAAAACATAACATAGACATGGGATGGACGTGTGCACACTGCTATATTTAAAATCGATAACAACAGGGATCTACTGAATAGCACATGTAACTCTGCTCAATGTTATGTGGAGCCCGGATGGGAAGGGACTTTGGGAAAGAATTAATACATCTATATGTATCACTATTAAGTCCCTTTGCTATTCACCTAAAACTATCACAACCCTGTTAATTGACTATACTCTAATACAAAATTAAAAGTTTAAAAATTAAAAAATTAATTTAAAAAATAAAGCAAACAATATTCATAAACTAATAAATTCTAAGAACAGAGAAGATATCAATGTAAAAGACTTTTTTGTACTTGATAACATTCTTTTTTTTTTTTTTTCTTACATAAGCAGGACTAAAACAACTTGTGGCTTACAAAATAGACATAGCTAGAATTCTTCCTAGATTCTGAAAAAGATGAGAAAAAAATTCCTATTCTCCACTACTACTTTCTTTTCCCTTATATTTTACTGAATGTATTTATTTTCCTTTCTAATAATGTTTATCCATTAGCTTTTATCATAAACCAAAATTGTGCTATTTGCAGAAATTATTGCTAGGAAGTCTGCAAGCATTTCATGGAGTAGGACTGTTTAGAGAATACATTGAAATTACTGTCTGGAATTGAAATATTCTTTTATTTAAGTCATCCTCTTTTCTGATGGTTTATAAATCTAAGTTGCTGACATGAAAAATACAGAATTTTTTTTGGTTTTTGTTTTTTTATGCATCGTTTTTTTATTTTTAATGTTTCTTAATGCTAAAAGGATAATTAGATATGGTGTAGTATTGTTACAATAGAGTTTAAATTACCTACCCATTCATTTTGTATTTCAAAAGTAATTATATAACACGGTGTTACAATCAACATATTACTACCCACTATGATATATAAAAATGAACAGAGTAAGTGAAAATATGTGGTTTAGTTATATATATGAATATATGCATGTAATAAAAGACGGTATATATACTAGTACATAGAGCCAATTACATATATAAATATATAACAAATATATATTTGCATATATAGCGAGAGAGACAGAAAGATAGATAAATAGTCCAGGATTGCTGTTGTCTCAATAAATGGCAACAGTATAGTTATATTACCTTATTATTGCATTGCCTGGCAGTATATCACAGCAGTGAAGAACACGGAATGAGAGGAAGTTTTACTCTGATTACTAGATCTTCAATTTTTTTGTTTTGGATCATACTCTTTCATGTTTATTACTCACCGATTAAAATGGGGATAAAAAGAGTACCTTACTCTTTGTGTTATTGTAGAAATTATTGCTAAATGTTAATTAATTATCTATTTTATTTCATTTTACTGGGGCTAAAGCTTATGGATGTATATACAGTGATGAAACTAGTAAACTCAGTTTCCGATTTTGCAGAACATTTTAAATAATATGAGTTGTCCTCTGCTAGGCCATTCTATCATTTATTGCATTACTTTCTTCTCCCTTTTTTTCAGAAGCAATGATTTCTGTTGGTTATTATTTTCTTTATCTTATTGATATTCTTAACTGATAATGTGTGTTCACCAGTAATGTCCTTTTGATATTTGCATCAGTTGAATGAACACTGGAACACAAGCACATTTTATTGATCACTTGAAATCATTTTTCTACTACACAATTTCCTAATGACATTTTTCATCTGGTCATTTCTCAAGGTATAGATTAAGGGATTTAACATGGGAGTTATCATAGTGTAGAATACAGCAACTGCTTTATCAATATGTAAAGTAACTGCTGGTCTCATGTAAGTAAATATGCTTGGCAGAAAGAACAAGAGGATCGCTGTAATGTGGGAGATCAAGGTGGAAAGGGCTTTTTGCCTCGCCTCCAAGCTCCGTGTCCTTAAAGAGAGGAGAATGACTGTGTAAGAGCTAACCAAGAGGAGGAAGATTAACAGACAAATGAACCCACTGTTGGCAGCAACAAAGAGTCCTAGAGTGTGGATATCAGTGCAGGCAAGTTCTAGCAAAAGGTTCAGATCACACATAAAGTGGTCTATGACATTAGGGCCACAGAAGGGTAACCTGAAGATGAAGAGGATCTGAATGGTTGCATGAAGAAAGCCTCCTGCCCATGCCACCCCCACTAGCAACCAACACACCTGCCAGTTCATGATGGTTGTGTAGTGCAAGGGCTTGCAGATGGCCACGTAGCGGTCATAGGACATTGCAGTCAGCAGGATGATATCAGCACCTGCGAATAAATGCTCCCCAAAGATCTGGCACATGCATTCAATGAAAGAGCTGGTTTTCTTCTTATGGAGTGAATCTACAATCAGTTTAGGGGTATTGACACAGGAATAGCAGACATCAATAAAAGAGAGATGAGCCAGGAAAAAGTACATGGGGGACTCCAATAATGAGCTGGTAGTGATGGTGACAATAGTGAGCACATTTCCTACCACAGAGACAATGTAGACCACCAAAAAGACTACGAATGTGACTTTCTGCATTTTTGGATTCTGTGTCAGCCCCAAGAGAATGAACTCTGTCACGTTGTTCCTGTTCTCCACGTATCTCATGTTATTGTTAACCACGTAACCTGGGGGTTGGGGGAAGATCTTGTTTTAGTTCAACCTTGAGTTTATTAAACATCTCTGCCTAATAAGTAACACATGCCTAGATTCTTATGACTTTTTGTGATAAAAGATAATGTTCCAATCTGCTGAATATTTCTTATATATGACTGTAAGAATCTGAGAATATGAAAATAGTGAAGAAGAGGGTTTTGAGAGAGAATCTTGTATGTAGATCTAGTAAAGATTTTTGTGGATTAGGATGGGGTGAGCTGAGTTTCACTAAGGGGATGGAAGCCAGATATAAGCCTGTTATGAGACATTAATATTAACTCTGTCAGTGGACTGGTAATGGAAGAATAGTGAAATCCCAGGGCTTCTGCAAAACAGTTGCTAGGCCAATTGCCTAAATTCAATAACTTTGTAGTAGCTAATAAAATTATATAATGACTGATTTCCATGGGTACTACATGAAAACAAACTGTAAATGGTATTTTTTTTCTCAATTTGGCACATAATCTCAGAGATTTAAGCTAGCAGTAATATTAATGATAATATTGTGGGAGTGCAAGCATACTCAGTCATGTCTGACTCTTTGTAAACACATGAATTATAGTTGTCAGGCTCCTCTGTCCATGGGATTTCCCAGGCAAGAATACTGCAGTGGGTTGCCATTTCCTTCTACGGGGGATCTACCTGATTCAGGGATTGAACCCATGTATCCTGCATCTCTTGCTTTGGCAGGCAGATTCTTTACCATGGCACCACCTGGAAAGCCAGACCTCAATTTAAATCAACAATACTTCAATAAAATTGTTTTTTTAGAAAATTTAATGAACACTTACTATATGCTAAATTTTTTTCTCAGATATTTGGTTATTTAATCCTTGTTACAAACCTGTCAGATGATTACTGCCATCATTTTTATACTTATTTTACACATCAGAACATAGAAAAATAGAGAAGATAAAGATCCTGCCCCAAATCAAGCAACTAATGAAAGGCAGATCTAAGATTATTTCAGATTATACTTCTCATCTCTTTTTAACCGGAAATTCTTAAAACACATCCTTTATATTAGGCTAAAATATACAATGTTGAGTTAGTAAACTCCTTTTGACATGACTACAATAATTCTAATTCCTTAAATAGTATTTCAGAGGTAAGTATATACAAAGCAGTTTCACTGACAATGAAAATACACATACATGCAGATCCAGACTCACGTATGCATAATATAACACACTGGAATCCCAAATGTTAGCAACTATGCGGTACTGCTTTCATTGAAAGTCAAATTGCCTTTTTTTTTTCTCTCTCTCCTTCACTTCATTTTCTTCTTCCCTTAATTTCCTTACAAATCATGCAGACTGTTCTGTCAAATGCTGAAATGGTGATCCCAGCAGTGAAATACTTTGGTTTGAGAATCAAAAAGATAATATCAGAATCTTGCTTTTCCCTACTTAAAACTCCTTGATCTGGGGTATATTTCTTGACAACTTACATTCTTGTTTCCCCTAGTATCAAGTGAGAACAATATGTCCACCTCACAGACTTTTATGAGAATTAATTGAGGAAACAAATATGAACATATTCATCACACTGCTGTGAAAATACAAAGGATCTTCTCTTATTTTTATGACTTTCTGTGCACCCAGAAGGTAGGAAGATTTGACATTTTGAGTAATAAAACAGAGAAACATATTTAACCATGCAATAAACTGGGGAAGAAACATCTGCAATGTTATTTTTTTTTTTTTAAAGAAGCTACAGGGACTCATACCATTCACAGCAGTTGATACCTGAAAGAATTATCCATGTGCTTGCTTGAAATAAAAAGAGGATGACTTTTATCTTTTAAGACATTTGTGGCTTTTTGAGTGTGGAGTGTATTAAGTTTTGTTTTCATTCTCATTATTAATTTAAATTATTGAAAGAAGTTTCTCCTGGAAAAGAAGAATATCTAGGGATGGGGAGTTGGCTCCCTTAAATTTCTCAATCTCTATGAGTCTTAAGTTTTTTATCTATCAAACTAGGTTAGTGATATTAACTAACCGTCTTTTAAAGGAAAGGGTGAAGATGTAATGGTCTGTTGCTATATTTGAAAAGTGTTATAACATGATTAATACATATATATATATAAATATATAAAATAACTGTTGTTAACAAGCATTTAATAAACTTACCTTCTGATCTTTAGAAGATATTAGTGATATCTCAGGGTGTTCAGAACTAATTCCATTTTAAATTGACTTCCTCTTGGACTATGTAAATTTCAGTTTGAAAGATATGACATACTCATAACGACACTAGTGAAATTATTGAGTGCCACAGTAGACATGTCATTGTTTTTATAAATCTAAATCTTTTCTTCTAGATGAAAGACCTACAAAGTTTTCACATACAACCTGGGACTTGAATTTAGAATGGATTAATTTTGAACGTTATGCAGAAATCATCTTCTATAAAATGGTTGTAGTCCCAGACACAAGAAGAAGAAAGAGTGGTGGAAATACATAAAAGTGAGTCATTCCAACCTTGATGACTCTTTCTCCGGAGATGTAAACAATAAAAAAGAATTTTCACCTGCAATGCATGGATATTTAAACAGGTTTCCACAAATGTTCAAGGACCTCTTCTTGTAGATGTTATTTTCTCTCCTTGGAATTAATTATCTCATTTGATGGAAAGGCTTTGTCTCAGAAGCAGGTATTCTGAAGGGACATGTTTGAGAAACACCCATTCCATGTGAGGAATTTTATTCTCTGCACTTGCAACCAAAATATGTGAGCCCTTTTTCTCTATTTGAACCTGGGTTCTAAAAAAATTGAATGTCATGTGAATACCAATGATGGCATAATTCCAGCATCATTTCAGTTAACTTAAGGATTCATCTCAGACAGAAAACTTTATCTTTTTATTGAGAGTTAGAGCAGTGAGGGCATAAAATTATTGGTATTTTTTTTCAGAGTAATTAAATCCCAAACCCATTTTTCACACTCATCAGAGGGCTATGGATGCAAATAGAAAATCTAATAGGATACAGATAACTTATTTCTGGGAGCCATGCGATGGTCAGCAAGGATCACTAGGCAACGCTAAACATGCGGAGAGATACCTAAAGCACAAGGAGTTTGAAAGCTTTAGCTGCTCAGTCGGGGCTGACTCTGCAACTCCATGGACTGTAACCCACCAGGCTCCTCTGTCCATGGAATTTTCCAGGCAAGAATACTGGAGTGGATATTCATTTCTTTCTCCTGGAGATCTTCCTGATACAGGGATTGAACTTGGGTCTCCTGCATTTCAGAAGGATTCTTCACCTTCTGAAACCACAAAGAAGTTCATGAAAGGAGGCTTTAATCAAACACAAGTATTGTTCTTACCTTCTTCTAATTTTATATTATTTTTCATTCAGTTATTCTAAGAGGCACGTAGCAATAAATTCCTGTGGTTTTAATTCACCTTTCTTAGTGACTACCAGTGCTGAGCATTTTAAAGATATATTCATAGAAATTTAGTTAGTTAGTTAGTTTTTTCCCGTCTTGCTTGTTGTGAATAGTGTTGCTATGAAAATATATGAATATATATTTTTTAATAATAATTTTGTCCCAATATATGCACAGATGTAGTGTTGCTGAATGAAAACAAATAAAATAGAGAATTTTAAAAATGGGAAAAATCAGTAAAACCAAGAGCTGTTTCTTAGAAAATGTAAACAAAACGGAAAAACAAAAACCCTCAGGCCAGATTCACCAAAAAGAGAAGGCAGAGGACACTAATAAGCAAAATGAGAAATTAGGGACTTTCCTGGTGGTCCAGTTGTTAAGAATCCACCTGCCATTGCAGGGGAGACAGGTCTGATCCCTGATAAAGATGCTAAGAGCCCACATACCATGGCGCAACTAGAGAACCCATGTGCTCTAGAGTCCACATGCCACAACCGCTCACCCTAGAGACTGCACGCTCTGGAGTCCTAGCTCTCTAGAGTGCATGGTTCTCAGTAAGAAATATGCATGCACCAAAGCCCATTCACACAGTGAGAAGCCCTTGTGCTGCAACTAGAGAAACTGCAATAGAGAAAAGCCACAAGCCACACGGAAGGCCAAACACAGACCGAGAAAAGATAGTAATAAAAAGAAATGAATGAGGAGAAATAACAACCAGTACCACAGCGGGGGAAAAAACGCACACAAAAATCATAAAATAGTATTATGAACAATGATAAATGAGCAAATTGGACAAACTTGAAAAAATGGGCACATATCTAGTAAGTATTGACTTTAGGTAGAAAAACATTCTCCATATGTATTGTTTTCTTTGAAACTACTATTCCAGGATTTTTTTAAAGTTTATATTTCTATGCATATTTCAAATATGATTGTTATTTCCTTCAAATATGTTTAAGATGTTTAATGGAACTGCATTAAAATTACAGTTGATATGATAAACATCTTGAGTCTGTTAATTTATCAGCATAACATATCTCTCCATTTACTTACATATTTGCTTTATCAGAGTATTTTCTGGTTTTCATATACAAGTGTTAATGTATTATTAATGCACCCTTGAAACATTATGTTTTTAACAGTACTTTACATAGCAATTTGCTTCTAATTTCAATTTTTAATAGTTGTTTATATAGAAATGCATTCAGTATTTTGTGTTGACATTTTATCCTATGACCCTCATAAACTAATTAGGTCCACTTGATTTTTGGTAAAGTCCTTTATATTTTCTTCCCATGGACGACAGTCCATGGGGTCACAAAGAGTTGGACACAACTGAGCAACTTTCACTTTCATTTTCTACCTATATCATGATGACATATACACATGAATATATTTTATAATCTTGTCACTTCTTTTCTCATCCATATGTTTTTTATTTCTTTTTCTTAACTTGTTTTATTAGCTAGGTTACAATGCAGAACAGAAATTGAAAGTTAAAGACTTGTTTTCAATCTTAGAGAGATTTCATCATGAAGTATGATGGTAGCTGTGGGTTTTATATAAATGCTCTTTATAAGCTTGAGTAATTTGTTTTTTTTTTTTAATTCATTTGATAAAATATAGTTTCCATGTGCATAGCATGATAGTAGACTAGAATTTACACATAATCTCAGAGACTAATGTTAATTAGTAATACTAATAACACAGTTAACTAAACCTGTGTGCTATTTTTTCAGACATTTGGTTATTTAATCCTCATTAAAAATCTTTAGGATGTTTACTGCCATCATTTTTATACTTATTTTACATATCAGGAAGAGAAGAATAGAGAAATTAAGGATTCTGCCATGATCCAGCAGCTAATAAAGTGCAAAGTCAAGACTAGATCAAATTATACTTTTTATCTTCTTTTTCCACCCAATTCTTTACACACCCTATATTGTGATGTTATATTGTAAATAATGTTAAGCCAGCAAACTCCTTTGATATGACCATGATAATGACAATAATTATTACAGTTACTTTGATTAATGCCTTTAGGTTCCTGTCCCATATAGAACAACTAATGAAAGATAAGTGTAAAATTAGTTCAGATTATACGTTTTTCCACTTCCAAACTCTTAAAATGCATCCCCTATTGTAAAGTTTAAATTTACCATGTTGAATTAGAGCTCTCCTTTTTGACATGATCTATAAGATTTCTGTTCGATTCTAAGGCAAACCATTCAATATTACAGTAATCCAGGCCTATGCCCCAACCAGTAATGCTGAAGAAGCCAAAGTTGAGCGGTTCTATGAAGACCTACAAGACATTTTAGCACTAACACCCAAAAAAGATGTCCTTTTCACTATAGGGGACTGGAATGCAAAAGTAGGAAGTCAAGAAACACCTAGAGTAACAGGCAAATTTAGCCTTGGAGCACGAAATGAAGCAGGGCAAAGGTTAATAGAGTTTTGCCAAGAGAACGCACTGGTCATAGCAAACACCCTCTTCCAACAACACAAGAGAAGACTACACATGGACATCACCAGATGGTCAACACCGAAATCAGATTGATTATATTGTTTGCAGCCAAAGATGGAGAAGCTCTATACAGTTTGCAAAAACAAGATCAGGAGCTGACTGTGGCTCAGATCATGAACTCCTTAATGCCAAATTCAGACTTAAATTGAAGAATGTAGGGAAAACCACTAGACCATTCAGATATGACTTAATCAAATCCCTGATGATTATACAGTGGAAGTAAGAAATAGATTTAAGGGACTAGATCTGATAGATAGATTGCCTGATGAACTCTGGACGGAGGTTCATGACATTGTACAGGAGACAGGGACCAAGACCATCCCCATGGAAAAGAAATGCAAAAAAGCAAAATGGCTTCTGAGGAGGCCTTACAAATAGTTGTGAAAAGAAGAGAAGTGAAAAACAAAGGAGAAAAGGAAAGATATAAGCATATGAATGCAGAGTTCCAAAGAACAGCAGGGAGAGATAAGAAAGCCTTCCTCAGCGATCAATGCAAATAAATAGAGGAAAACAACAGAATAGGAAAAACAAGAGATATCTTCAAGAATATTATAGATATCAAGGGAACATTTCATGCAAAGATGGGCTCGATAAAGGACAGAAATGGTATGGACCTAACAGAAGCAGAAGATATAAGAAGAGGTGGCAAGAATACACAGAAGAACTGTACAAAAAAGATCTTCATGACCAAGATAATCACGATGGCGTGATCAATCACCTGGAGCCAGACATCTTGGAATGTGAAGTCAAGTGGGTCTTAGAGAGCATCACTACGAACAAAGCTAGTGGAGGTGATGGAATTCCAATTGAGCTATTTCAAATCATGAACGATGATGCTGTGAAAGCGTTGCACTCAATATGCCAGTAAATTTGGAAAACTCATCAGTGGCCATAGGACTGGAAAAAGTCAGTCTTCATTCCAATCTCAAAGAAAGGCAATGCCAAAGAATGCTCAAACTAAACACAATTGCACTCATCTCACACACTAGTAAAGTCATGCTCAAAATTCTCCAAGCCAGGCTTCAGCAATATGCAAACCATGAACTCTCAGATGTTCAAGCAGGTTTTAAAAAAGGCAGAGGCACCAGATCAAATTGCCAACATCCGCTGGATGATGGAGAAAGCAAGAGAGTTCCAGAAAAACATCTATTTCTGCTTCATTGACTATGCCAAAGCCTTTGATTGTGTGGATCACAATAAACTGTGGAAAATTCTGAATGAGATGGGAATACCAAACCACCTGACCTGCCTCTTGAGAAACCTGTATGTAGGTCAGGAAGCAACAGTTAGAACTGGACATGGAACAACAGACTGGTTCCAAATAGGAAAAGGAGTACATCAAGGTTGTATATTGCCACCCTGCTTATTTAACTTATATGCAGAGTACATCATGAGGAACGCTGGGCTAGAAGAAACACAAGCTGGAATCAAGATTGCCGGGAGAAATATCAATAACCTCAGATATGCAGATTACACCACCCTTATGGCAGAAAGTGAAGAGGAACTCAAAGGCCTCTTGATGAAAGTGAAAGAGGAGAGTGAAAAGTTTGGCTTGAAGCTCAATATTCAGAAAACGAGGATCATGGCATCTGGTCCCATCACTTCAGGGGAAATAGATGACGAAACAGTGGAAACAGTGTCAGACTTTATTATTTTTTGTGCTCCAAAATCACTGCGGATGCTGATGGCAGCCATGAAATTAAAAGACGCCTACTCCTTGGAAAGAAAGTTATGACCAACCTAGATAGTATATTAAAAAGCAGAGACATTAGTTTGCCAACAAAGGTCCGTCCAGTCAAGGCTATGGTTTTTCCCGTGGTCATGTATGTATGTGAGAGTTGGACTGTGAAGAAAGCTGATCGCCGAAGTATTGATGCTTTTGAACTGTGGTGCTGGAGAAGGCTCTTGAGAATCCCTTGGACTGCAAGCAGATCCAACCAGTCCATTCTAAATGAGGTCAGTCCTGGTTGTTCATTGGAAGGAATGATGCTAAAGCTGAAACTCCAATACTTTGGTCACCTCATGCGAACAGTTGACTCACTGGAAAAGACTCTGATGCTGGGAGGTATTGGGGGCATGAGGAGAAGGGGATGGCAGAGGATGAGATGGCTAGATGGCATCACCAACCCCATGGACATGAGTTTGAGCGAAATCCAGGAGTTGGTGCCGGACAGGGAGGCCTGGTGTGCTGTGATTCATGGGGTCAGAAAGAGTCAGACATGAATGAGCGACTGAACTGAACTGAACTTTACAATATTGTATTGGTATTGCCATATATTGACATGAATCTGTCCCAGGTGTACATGTGCTCCCCATCTTGAATACCCCTCCCACCTCCATCCCCATTCCATCCTTCTGGGTCATCCCAGTGCACCAGCCCCGAGCATCCTGTATCATGCATGAAACCTGGACTGGTGATTCATTTCACATATGATAATATACATGTTGCAGTGTCATTGTCCCAAATCATCCCACCTCTCCCTCTCCCACAGAGTCCAAAAGACTGTTCTATGTATCTGTGTCTCTTTTGCTGTCTCAGATACAGGGTTATCTTTACCATCTTTCTAAATCCCATATATGCGTTAGTATAGTGTATTGGTATTTTTCTTTCTGGCTTACTTCACTCTGTATAATAGGCTCCAGTTTCATCAACCTCATTATAACTGATTCAAATTATTCTTTTTAATTGCTTAGTAGTTTCTTTTCCACATACTTTTGAAGCTGTATCTTCCTACACAAATTTGAAAAAAAAATCGTCATTCTTCTGTCTGAACCACCAGGGAATTCATGTTTATATGCCAATACTAAACTCCTAATTATCCCCGCTTCCTCTCCCTTTTGGTAAGAAGAGGTCTGTTTTCCATGTCTGTGAATCTAGTTGTGCTTTTTAAATACATGAATTTGTATCAATTTTTGATTTCACATAAGTGATGTAATTATTTGTCTTACTTGGTCTGACTTGCTTCACTTAATATGATAATTTGTAGGTCTATTCATGTTTCTGCAAATATTTACTTTCCAAGCAATATTTTCTAATTTTATTATCTTTAAATTACTTTCATTTTTCAGTTTCTAAGTCATGTCTGACTCTTTGTGACCCCATGGACTGCAGCATGCCAGGCGTTCCTGTCCTTTACTATCTCCTGGAGTTTGCTCAATCTCATGTCCATTAGCCATATTTTATTCAAAATGTGTTATTTTCTACTGCAGAGGAAATTGATTTAGTTTACGTATATGTGTGTGTGTGTATATATATATATATATATATATATAATTCTATTTCATATTTCCCATCGTATTTTATCACAGGATATTGAGTATAGTTCCCTTTGCTATACAGTATGTGTGCTTACTCGCTCTGCTGGTGCTGCTGCTAAGTCACTTCAGTCGTGCCCGACTCTGTGTGACCCCATAGACAGAAGCACACCAGGCTCCCCCATCCCTGGGATTCTCCAGGTAAGAACACTGGAGTGGGCTGCCATTTCCTTCTCCAATGTGTGAAAGTGAAAAGTGAAAGTGAAGTCGCTCAGCCATGTCCAACCCTCAGCGACTCAACGGACTTCAGCCCACCAGGCTCCTCCATCCATGGGATTTTCTAGGCAATAGTACTGGAGTGGCTTGCCATTGCCTTCTCTGGTTCAGTCGCTCAGTCATGTTTAAATCTTTGCAATCACATGGACTGTAGCCCACCGGGCTCCTCTGTCCTTGGGGATTCTCCAGGCAAAAATACTGGAGTGGGTTGCCATGCCCTCCTCTAGGGCATCTTCCCAACCCAGGGATTGAACTTGGGTCTCCCACATTGCTGGCGGATTCTTTACCATCTGAGCCAGCAGCTACATGGTAGGACCTTGATTGTCCATATGTTTCATTCTTGGAATGCACTTGATTGGGTGTCTCTGTCCTACTTCATCTCAGGTTTTCCTGAAAGCTACTTTAGTTTGCCCCCCAGCCTTCAAAAAGCTGGATGAACATGGAGTAGAGTTTTCTGAAATGCCTTGTCTACAGACTTTGTGATCCCCCAGGTGAATCATACCTGAGGTGGCTGCTGCTGCTGCTAAGTAGCTTTAGTAGTGTCCGACTCTGTGTGACCCCGTAGATGGCAGCCCACCAGGCTCCCCTGTCCCTGGGATTCTCCAGGCAAGAACACTGGAGTGGGTTGCCATTGCCTTCTCCAATGCATGAAAGTAAAAAGTGAAAGTGAATTCATTCAATCGTGTCTGACTCTTTGCGACCACATGGACTGCAGCCTACCAGGCTCCTTGGTCCATGGGATTTTCCAGACAAGAGTACTGGAGTGGGGTGAATACCTGAGGCAAGATAAGATAAATTTGGAAAGTAAACAACCAGAGGAACAGGGACATTACCTTGGACAGTGAGTGGCTTGACAATCTTTATTTTGGATATATTTACAAATACCTTTGGGAATATAATTACTTAGAGCTTTCAAAGACTTATTAATTTTTGCATAGTTACTGAAGTTTGTATTCTGTCCTTCCCAACCAAATTTTCCTCAGGCTTAGATATAAAATAGATGATACCCAGGACCTAAATATGATTTCCTGAGGGATAAAGATACACTGCTTTCATTACTGACAATTTTAGTGAATATTTTAATCCTGTTTCCCTTGTAAACCTGTGGAAGATTTAAGATGTATTGATTTCCAAAATATTTGAGAGGTATGTTTGAATTAATGGTTTTTATTCTTGCATTAACTTCAGATTTTTTATACAAGGAACAAATTGATGAATAAGTATCTGGGGGTGGAATTCTTCTTGATGCATCCTAAAACTACTCTGACAGGCACTCAGGTCTGATGTTTGTGACACTGGTTTGGGTAGTGTCCCACCAGCCATCTGCTAGCTTGATTATGTGCTGTTTATTTGTTTGATATAATTTCTTTCAAAAATCTATTCTTTTATAATATGTGATGATTTAATTACTATAATAATGTCACAGCATGTTTTAGTTGTAATTATGTATTATTTAAATGGAAAATTCTGTTTAATAACAGAATTAAAGCATTCTCGAGTTGACAATGTATTTCATTATGCCTCATCGCCTACTTGTATGCATTTTCCCATATTACTATTAAGATAAGACCCAATTTCAGCTTGAATATCCATAAATATGAGTAATTCTCCATTTCAAAGTATTTGCCATTTTAACATAGACTAGTTTCATCTAGATCAGTAAAAATGCTAGTAACATGCAATGTTTTAATAAAACAAGAGAAAATTTAAATATATTCTGGAGAATGTAAGTTAAATATGAGAGTGCCTGCTCTTACGCTGACAGCATAATGAACAGCATATTTTCAAATGAAGAAATAAAGTAATTTTTGAGGATTTTTTCATTATGCAAGGAAAATCACACAATTGACATGTGTTAAAAAATTGCCTTAAAATAACCAACCTATCATCAAACTAATTGACATTTTTTCATCACCATACTGTTGAAATTGATGCTTATCTGATTGCACTTGTTAAAATTATGTGGGATTTTTTCTTTTTGTTGAACTTTTATGTAGGCATGACCATTTCTTTGATTGCTAAACCACTTACTCAAAAATGAGTGTTAAAAAGAAGTGTGTTATGAACCACATATATCACTGGGTATTTTTTATTTTTCATCAAATTTCTGAATTATGTAATAATATCTTAATTGTAAGATAAATAAGATGGGACTTTCAAACATGTTAAACCATTAGCCTGAGAATCACACTGGTTAGTTAATTTAGCACTCCTCAACTTTCCCATAACTTTGCTGTCATTACTTGAACCATCTGTTTACTGATTGCATGGTATTCTTTATTTCATCTATTGTGTCTTTAGTTTTTGTACAGATTTCCTTACTATCTCATTTTCAAAATGTTTTTTATGACAATATTTCCCCCTCACCTGACTTTTCACATTTCCTTTTACCTTTGTTAACACCATTCATTACATTATAATAGCTCAGAAAATAAGATGCTGTTTTAATCTATTATTGATTAAATGTGTTTCTTTTAAATACATAATATCTTTTTACAAGTGCAAATACTCAGAAAGACACACTGGACATTCAGTAACCTGATATTTGCATGTTGCTTTCTGCTCAGATGAGGATTCCAAATTGAGATTTCATTATTTTCACTGCTGCCCCTTTTTCATTCTTCTCCATTCACCATTCACCTCAATGCTCCTGTTTAACCTCAGATTAAAAAAGAATGAGGGTTTTTGTCTTTCTCATTTTAGTGTATTACTTTCCAGTTCTGAGGGATTATTTTGACTCTCTATCTAGGTCTCTTTTAAAGTCAGAGATTCAGGTTAATTAAGTTATTTCTCTCCAATTTATTTATTTATTTTTGTCTACTTATATAATACATTTCTTTAAATCAATTTTATACAAATGCTTTCATTTGACATATCAATATTATTCCACCTCACAAACAAACAAATCTATGTATCAATTGCAATTATGTAGAAGACAGATCAATGTACTGCAACTCCCCCAAAAAAACCTTTTAAATACTTTTGAGTTAATGTTAATTGCTGAACACTGTGTGATGGATATTTTGTTCTGGTAGTTACAGAAAAACAGTCTGGAAGCTTTATAGTGAGAGGGAAACAAGGTAGAATAATGAGAAAATTTAACCTCTGTGATATTGCAGTTTTGAATAATAGTTTAAAATAGAATTGTTGTCATACAGGCCACTTAAAATGCCTGTTAACTATTTGCCATCTAAAATCATCATCAAGACTATAAATAACATTAATAATAATTTTGTGAAGCCCTAGATTTGACAGTTTTTTAAATATGAAAACCATATACTTGCAATAAAAACATTCATTCTCTGTTTGCTTTTTTTTTTTCTTTTAAATAGACATTTGTGGGCCTGGATATGACTGTCAAACACTAAAAGTGTGCTAGCTTTTGCAAACCCACTGTGGACAAATAATTCCTCATCAGTGCTTAAAATAGCATCTAGAAGTGAACTTGTTCTATCTTGCACTTATTTCACACTGACTAAATAATGTCTTAAGATTATCCCTTAGTTACAAAAGATGAAAATCTATAAACATTTTATTAATTCTTTACTGCAACACATGCCACTGAGGGATAACTGGACCAAAAGTTGTCATATCATCTCTTTTATTAACAGTAGTTTTTCTTTGCGTGAAGTTTCCAGCAAAAAACACTTGAGTAACTTCATGTTTATTGTTCTTTAACAATATCCAAAACAAACTTCAATATCAGTATGTATTTTTTCATTGTCTTAACACATTAAATATAAATATGAGAAATAAATTAATTTGTAGAATTTTTTGCAAGTTAAATCATAATGTATAAATAAAATATAAATTATAATGTAAATCTTAATATATATTTCTCAAAAGTTCTTTACCTTTTTGTGTAACAAAAATCACATTGATTTACCATGACCCATTAACTATGTTTGATCACAGAGTATGTGTACATGCTGACTTGTGTCCAACTCTTTGAGACGCTATGGACTGTAGCCCTCCATGCTCCTCTGTCCATGGGATTTTCCAAGCAAGAATACTGGAGTGTCTGTCATTCCTTCTTCTAGGGGATCTTCCTGACTCAGGGATCAAACCAGTGTCTTCTGCTTTGTGGCAGATTCTTTACCACCTGAGCCATCACAGAAATCTTAGGATGCCCTATTAAAATTAATGTTCAGAAGTTCAAGCTGGGATTTTAAAAAAATTTGTGTTTCTTTGGGATTCAACCCAGATAATTCAGGGAATTTGGTTAGATAATTTTAAAAGAAGGAAAGTTGCCTTCATGTATATGGCCACAAGAATTGAAAAATATACAAAACAATATTTTCTTAGCCTTCTTTGCTTTGTAAAATATTTTATTAACAGCAATTAACTTTTTTATTTTCAAAATAATATTTAAATATTTGAAATTTTTACAAGTAATTGAGTAAATTATATAATCATTTTCATTATAAATTATTTTGCAATAGATTTAGAAAGTAAGAGACATTAACAACATTTAGTAAATCAATATTAACGTTTTATTCATGGAAATGTATTTTTGGTAAATTTTATATAATTGTGCTCATATTCACCCAAGCATATGTTTTCTTTTTTTCATAAACATAAGTCATTTGTGTATAACCTGAACTAAACTCAAATGGAAAACCAGAAAAACATATCAGAATTAATTCTTCTGGGACTTTCACATAACCAGAACGTACAAATATTTTGCTTTGTGTTTTTCTTGTTCTGTTATTTTGTCCTCTTGGTAGGAAATCTTCTGATCCTCTTCTCCATTCAATTCAGTCCTCTTTTTAATCAACCAATATACTATTTCCTCAGCCACTTATCCCTCATAGACATCTGCTATACCTCCAGCATTGCACCCAAATTAATTGGAAACCTGCTAGTAGAGAGAAAGACTATTTCCTATGGTGATTGCACGCTACAGGTCCTTATCATGCACTTTTTTGGAGGTATTGATATCTTTATTCTTACTGCCATGGCTTTTGATACTATGTTGCCATCTACAAGCCTCTCCACTATATGATCATCATGAACAGAGCCAGATGCAATCTTCTCCTCTTAGCTACTTGGGCTGGTGGAGCCGTCCATTCCTTTCCTCAACTTTTTATGGCAATCAGGTTGCCTTTCTGTGGTCCTAATGAAATTGATCACTATTTCTGTGATACTTTTCCATTGCTAAAAATTGCATGTACTGACACCTACATCACTGGTGTGCTTGTGATTGCCTTTTCAGGAATGGTTGCCTTAGTTACATTTCCTGTCTTGTTTGTTTCTTATGGCATTATATTATTCACTTTAAACAATCATTCAACCGAGGGAAGACACAAAGCCCTCTCTACCTGTGGGTCTCATATCACTGTGGTCATCTTATTTTTTGTACCTGTTATCTTTATCTATCTTAGACTTCCCACTACTTTCCCTGAGGAAAAGGTTTTTGCACTATTTTACACCACCATTGCCCTCATGTTCAATCCCTTAATCTACACTCTAAGAAATGCAGAGATGAAAAATACTTTGAAAAAATTTAGTATCAAACTTTGTTTTCAAAGGAAGCACACCTTTAAGGAACAAGTTGTGCAGCAAAGAGATATTTAGAGTAGCAACTATTTTAACGTGGTTCCTGTGAGTCAACTTTCTTGGTGCCCTATAGAAAATAATAATGATACAAAGATAGAATCAATAATTCATATCACTGTAAACAAATTTACTTGCTTTCCACATAATGACCTAATTTTAATACCATTTCCAATATTAATTAAGGAGTTGTATAATAAAATTATTTACCTAAATTTATAAGTAAGTGGCTAGTCATTGTATCCAGAATCAAAGCCCAGTCCTGTTAAAATGAAAGTGCAAGTTGCTCGGTTGTGTCTGACTCTTTTTGACCCCATGGACTATACAGTCCATGGCATTCTCCATGCCAGAATGCTGGAGTTGGTAGCTGTTCCCATCTCCAGGGGATCTTCTCAACCCAGAGTTTGGAACCCAGGTCTCCGGTACTCCAGGTGGGATTCTTTACCAGCTGAGCCACAAGGGAAGCCCAAGAATATTGGACTGCATAGCCTATCCCTTCTCCAGGGGATCTTCCCAACCCAGGAATCAAACTGGGGTCTCCTGCATTGCAGGCATATTCTTTATCAACTGAGCTGTTAAAATGAAGGGGGAAAAATAACAAGACAAAAGAAAACAAAAACTAGTAAAAAGACAAAATGTGGCTGATAAACATATTCTCACACACACACACACACATGCACGTACATGAAGAAAGCAGTTTTGCTCACATGGGTGTTTATGGCAGCTTTACTCATGATTACCAAATCTCAGAAGAAAGCAAGATGTCCCTCAATAGGACATAAATAGATAAATAAATTGTAGTACATCCAGACAATGGAATATTATTCAGAGTTAAAAATAAACTATTAAACTGTGAAAAAATTCAGCTATTAAACTGAAAAAATATTCAGGAAACTTGAATGCATATTACCAAATGAAAGAAACCAGATGGAAAGGGCTACCTGCTATATAATTTCAACTATATGACATTCTGAAAAAGACAAAACTATGGAGACAGTAAAAGTATAAATGAATGTATAGGATTAGGGAAGGGAGAAGGATGAATAGGTGGAGCACCAAGGATATTTAAGGCAGTTAAATACTTCTGCTTGTTTCTATAATTTTGAATCTTATCAATGTATATGTCAAAACCCTCAAAATATACAGTACTTAGAGTGAACCCTAATGTAAACTATAAATTTGGGGTGATAGCAATGCATCATTGTATGTTCCTTTGATTTTAACAAGTGTATCCCTCTGAGGGGGAGAGTGTCCCATTGTGGGGACAGGAGGTATATGGGATCTCTGTACTTTAATCTCAGTTTAGCCATGAACCTAAAACCTCTTTAAAAATAAAGTTTTACTGATAAGCAAATACATTGTGGTACAACGCTTAAAGGGAATTTTATAACTAAGTGAAGAAGTGACTCTCAGAAAGATTTTCTAGCAAATTAAACGGGGAAAAAAAACAAAGCTTTTCACCTTTTATGAAAAGGTCTTTTGTGCAAGTGTAATAGTTTTTCAAAATAAGATCATTTAAGACACACTGAAATAGAGTTAAAATAATGGAAGAATTTTAGAATATATAAATGCAAGAGTTATTACCATTAGGAGGCACTGTACAAAGAAGAAAAGAGAAGAAAACAGTAAAAAGGAAGATAAAATTAAGTGGAGCTGTTTTTAGCAAAGAGGAATGATTGTGTCTTCAATAGTCACCTAATTTTTTCATTATCTTTGCCTGGTGGGATAGCATAGGTCTCCATCGCTGAAAATTCTTTGCCATTAGTAATTGTAAATGGATTGGGTTGTTTCAGTTTTTTATTGATCTTAATCATCAGATATGGTAACTCAGGAGGGGCCCTTTGGGAGCTACTATGTTCCAGACATACTTTTCTTCTCTCCTTTAAAAAGGAGTAGTCCAATTCTCCTTAGCAGTCAGGATCACACTACCTTACATTCTTGCTTATTGATTCAGAAGCATGAGGAGCCCAAGGTGATCAGGCAGGAGTCTTAACTCTCAGATCAATACAACATTGTTGTGTCTCCTGGTGAAACATTTCTCTCCTTGGAAATAAGACCTCTAAGCTACCTATTTCTTCAGTTTTCTTGCTGCTTATCTTCCAACAACCATGTTCCTTCCAAGTCTCTTGACCATCTGGTCAAACCATTGATCAAAATCATGAATCAGTATACAGTACACATGTGGATATTTTTCCTTCAAAGCAAAGTGAAAAACCACTTACACTACTTGAAGTTTTATCGATTGAGTGGAGTTACCTTCCTTCTGACCTTTAGGGAATTTCCAGAATGGGGCTGTAGCACTACAATTTTCCACTTTTGAGTTTATGGTACAGTGGTAAAGAATGAGAATTTGCTGTATGACTCATGGAACCAAACAGGGGCTCTGTGGCAATCTAGAAGTGTTGGATGGGAAGGGAGATGGGAGGGAGGTTCTGGAGGTGGAGGAACATGAGCCCACCTATAGCTGATTCTTGTTGATGCATGGCAGAAAACAACAAAATTCTATAAAGCAATTTTCCTTCAGTTAAAACATAAATCAATTAAAATATGGTCAAAATAAGTAAATAATCTACTTGCCAATGAAGGAGATGCAAAAGAAAAGGGCTTGATCCCTGGATCAGGAAGATCCCTTGGAGTAGGAAATGGAAACCGACTCCAGTTTTCTTGAAAATTCCATGGACAGAGGAACTTGGTATGCTACAGTCCTTGGGGACAAAAAGAGTCAGACATGACTGACCGACAGAACACACACACATACCAACTTAGCCTGTGTTTCCATTTGATGAAATAAATGACTAATGAACTATCACTGTGTATACCCAAGCATATGTCATTGATGGATCCATCAACAAGTTCATGATGGGCAACCCAGGAAGCCTAGTAATTTAGTGGCCCATGGTTTAGCATTCAGTCTCTATTAAGCAAGCCAAGAGCTATTTCTCAAAATGAGAGTAGTTATCTGAAAAGGATCACAAGATTTTGCTCCACAATCCTAAGTTCCTGCACTGCAGTTCACACGTGGAAGCCTGCCAAAGGCTCCCACAGCCCTATTTCTACCGACACATCAAACACCATGGATCTACTGGATCGTTTGTCCCTAGTGGCTGAGAAGCTTGAATGGCAATCTGAACCTGTTGCAGAGATGTTTCTTTTTCCAGACCTCACTCAAGACTAGCATCTCTTTGAGGCTCTTTATAAATGGGTCATTGAAATACACCCACATAAAAAATGTGCTTTCTCCAAAGAACATTGTGTTCCACTGAGCACAGTGCATTTTCTTTGGTTATAGGAGATGATAGAGGGAACAAATTAACTGTCATGTTAAAAGGAATACCTTGATATGCCCCATACCACTGTGCCTATAAATTATAACTGAGTTTGGTACTCTGAATTTTATTTGGATTTATTCTAACATCTGACACAGAAATTTCTTACAAAAAATTTTAAAGCAATTGTTGCTTCTTGAACAGAAGATGCAGTCAGCATCATCAATGTAATGGATCAACATAGTAGATTATCGTAAAATGAACAAAAATAAGAATATGTTGGTTGCTCTTTGTCCATTTCAACTATAGATCTGAGGAAATAACCACACTGGTTTAGTACCATGGGCCTGAACTAAAATTCCATAATCAATTAGACAATGCCAGACTCCTGCTAAATTGTTCAATCATGTCCAACTCGGCAACCCCATGGACTGTAGCCTCTCAGGCTTCCGTTTCCATGTGATTCTCCAGGCAAGAATACTGGAATGGGTTGCCATGCCCTTCTCCAGGGGATCTTCCCAACCATTATAGGTGTTTGTTATTCTGCTTGCTGTAAATACTTATATTTATTCATTTGTTATTTATTATAAACCATACATTATGCTACTTGTAGAAACAATTTCTATCAAGTAAGCAAATGTTTTAAGGAGGATGACAGCTTACTTAATAAACTGAAATTTCTGTTTGACTTCAAAATAGTCTTTGATTTAAATCATTGCTCTTTGTGATGGATCAGAAACATAAGTAGGTCACATGCACAATGCAAAAGGATTCTGAATGCTAAAAGGAAATTTTGACACTAATTGCCCTTTAGAGATTGAATGCCCTGTTGCTTTTATGAGGGTTTCCCTGGTAGTTCAGCTGGTTAAGAATTTTCCTGCAATGCAGGAGACCCCAGTTCGATTCCTGCATTGGGAAGATCCACTGGAGAAGGAATAGGCTACCCACTCCAGCATTCTAGGTCTCTGCTGGTGGCTCATATGATAAAGAATCAGCCTGCAACGCAGGAGACCTCGGTGTGATCCCTGGGTTTGGAAGATCCCCTGGAGAAGGGACTGGCTACCGAAATTACATATCACAGCAATAAGTCAAAGTCTAATAATCTACTATGATGTATATAAGTAGGCATAATTATTAAAAAAATTATTAGTATTTGGTTATATGTAATAACCTACTGTATGGATGTGAGAGTTGGACTGTGAAGAAAGCTGATCACCGAAGAATTGATGCTTTTGAACTGTGGTGCTGGAGAAGACTCTTGAGAGTCCCTTCGACGGCAAGGAGATCCAACCAGTCCTTTCTAAAGGAGATCAATCCTGGGTGTTCATTGGAAGGACTGATGCTAAAGCTGAAACTGCAATACCTGGCCACCTCATGCAACGAGTTGACTCACTGGAAAAAAGTCTGATGCTAGGAGGGATTGGGGGTGGGAGGAGACGGGGACGACAGAAAATGAGATGGCTGGATGGCATTACTGACTCGATGGACATGAGTTTGCGTGAACTCCGGGAATTGGTGATGGACAGAGAGGCCTGGCGTGCTGCGGTTCATGGGGTCGCAAAGAGTCGGACACGACTGAGCGACTGAACTGAACTGAACAACCTACTATATAATAGTATACATACTAGGGCTTCACAGGAGTTACTAGTGGTAAAGAATCTGCCTGAAAATGCAGGAGACATAAAAATGCAGTTTCCATACCTGGGTCAGGAAAATCCCCCGAATAGGGAATGGCAACCCTCTCCAGTATTCTTGCCTGGAAAAATTCCATGGGCAGAGGAGCCTAGTGGGTTGCAGTCCAAGTGATCACAGAGTTGTACATGACTGGAAACACACACACATATATACTAACATAATAATATGTTATATAACTAATTGTATACGTTTTATATATATATATATACATGTAATATAACTAATTATATAATAATACCATATACTATATTAATAATATGTAATGTTATATATAATAATATATGACATGTAATATAATGCACACATATATATCTGTATACATGTGTTTGTGTGTGTATATATATATATATATAGTCTGAAACAGTCCCAGACTCTTTGAATAGTAATTAGGTTACCCTTCTGTCATTGTTTTCTGACAGTTAAGAGCACATTTGAGTGATCAGTTAGATTCTGTTTATTAGTTCTTTGATATTTTCATTTTGGAATTTACTCCTTTCTGTTTAGTCTCTCACCTGTTAATGGGAAAAATAGCCATGCCTAGCTCTATGGATTGTTATTGAGATATTAATAAGAAACAGTATATTTTATTTATTTTATTTTTACTAGAATAAACATTTTGAATCCATATAAATTGATGAATTCACTGATATCAAGTCCCAATTTGATAGAATTTTCTACATATTCAAAGAATGGTCCTGGGTTTGGCTTTTCCCACTTTCTTGCATCAATTTCTAATCCGCTTCTTACAGAATCTAAGTTTGGTATTTTTTGTGGTGGTTGTTGTTCTTTATTTCACAAGGTATTCTTTGCAGAGATTATCAGCAATATCCTTTTGAGAGTTACCTCTGTTCAATCGACTTTGGGTTCTGGCCACATTTATATTTCACCTGAAATAGCTTTACTTCTAAACCATTTCCCAATGGTAGTTTTCAACTGGGTATTCCGCAAGGTATAGATTAAGGGATTTAACATGGGGGTTATCATAGTGTAGAATACAGCCACTGCTTTATCAATAGGTAAAATAACTGCAGGTCTCATGTATACAAATATGCAAGGCACAAAGAATATGACAACTGCCGTGATGTGGGAGACACAAGTGGAGAGGGCTTTGCGTCTAGCTTCCAAGTTTTTCGTCCTTAGGGAGTACAGAATGACCACATAGGAGCCCACCAAGAGAAGAAAGGTTAACAGAGAACACCACTGTTGGCAACAACGAAGAACCCTAGAGTGTGGGTATCAGTGCAGGCAAGTTCAAGCAAAGGGTTCAGGTCACACGTAAAGTGATCTATGACATTAGGGCCGCAGAAGGGTAACCTGATGATGAAGAGGATCTGTATGATTCCGTGAAGAAAGCCTCCCATCCATGCCACTCCCACTAGAAACCAACATAACCGCCGATTCATTTTGGTTGTGTAGTGCAGGGGCTTGCAAATGGCCACAGAGCGGTCATAGGTCATAAACGAAAGCAGGATGATATCAACACCCGCGAGGAAGTGTTCCCAAAAGATTTGCTTCATGCATCCTTTGAAAGTACTGGTTTTCTTTTCACAGAGTGAATCTATGACCAGTTTAGGGGTATCAACACAGGAATAGCAGGCATCAATAAAAGAGAGATGAGCCAGAAAGAAGTACATTGGGGACACCAATAATGGGCTGGTGGTGATGGCGAACACAGTGAATACATTTCCTGCCACAGAGATGATGTAGACAACCAAAAACACAACAAATATGATTTTCTGCATCTTTGGATTTTGCGTGAGTCCCAATAGAATAAACTCTGTCACACTGTTCCTATTTTCCATGTTTTTCGTGTTCTTGTTGATCACAGTACCTTAAAAAGTCACAGTTTTTAAACACAGCCTTGAATTTATTGTTTTTCATATAATAAATAGCAATTGCCTGGATTCTATAGATACCTAAATTCTAATAAGATTTTTTAAGATGGAAAATATTCTGGTATCTTAAAGATTTTTCAATTATAAGTGCATGCAGGTTTGAGTGCAAATATTAGAATATAAGTATAAGAATATGAGCACATGAGTGTAGCCATGAAGGCAAATTTGAGAAACAGTGAATTTTGCATATAACTATCATAAAAATGTTTTTTTGTGACTTGGACCAAGTGGACATGGATGAGGTTCCTTAAGAAGATGGAGATCAAAGTGTTATGTGTAACAGGGTAATTAAGCATTCACATTTATTGTTATGTGATATCCATAATAAGAAAGGAATGAATCCAGGGGACTCTGGATACTGTAATAGGACTGAAAAGCCATGTTGCCTAAATCCAATAACTTAACCATAGCTAACAGTGATTGATTACTCTGTGCATGGCATGGTAGCAACCTGTGCATGGTATTATTTCATCCATTTGCACAAATAAAGGATATCAGAGACTACTGTTAAAACAGTAAGACTAATAATAATAACAGAATCTAACTCTATTCACTAGGCAATGGCACCCCACTCCAGTACCCTTGCCTGGAAAATCCCATGGATGGAGGAGCCTGGTAGGCTGCAGTCCATGGGGTCGCGAAGAGTCGGACACGACTGAGCGACTTAACTTTCAATTTTCACTTTCATGTGTTGGAGAAGGAAATGGCAAACCACTCCAGTGTTCTTGCCTGGAGAATCCCAGGGACGGGGGAGCCTGGTGGGCTGCCATCTATGGGGTCACACAGAGTCAGACACGACTGAAGTGACTTAGTGGTAGCAGCAGCAACAATAAATCTAGCTTTAAAATCATAATGAACACTTACTGTGCTAGAAATGTTTTTTTTTTTCAGACATCTGATTATTTAAATCTCACTGCAGACCTCTGAAACGGTTACTAGTATCATTTTTATACTTATTTTTCACACTAGTGAGTCGAAGCTTAGAGAAAGTAAGGATCTTGACAAAAGTCAAGCAACTAATGAGAGCAGATCTAAGACTAGTTCAGATTCTACTTCTTTTTATTTCCTCTAAATTCTTAATAGTGTTCTATCTTGTTAGGTTAAAATAAACTATGCTGATCTAATAAGAACATTTAGCTATAATCACAATAATTATAATTAATGTTACTTCAGAGGCAAGTGTCTATGAAGCAATGTCATTGAAGAAATATATATATACATAAACATACTCAGACACATACACACAGAAAAACTGAAATTCTTAATTTTGAATAACCATGTAATACTACTTTCATTGAGGGTCAATTTTAGTTTTATCTCTTCCTCACCCCCATTTCTTTTCTCCACAATTTCCCTACAAAGCATTAATGCACAGACTCTTCTGCAAAATGTTGAAATGATGATTCCAGCAGTTAAACATACTGATTTGAGAATCAGAAAAAAAAAAAAACACACAAAACAAAACAGATAAGGACCTTGTCCTTCTCCACTTGCAGTTGCTTGATTCTGGGGTATATTTCTTGGCAACTTACATCATAGTTTCCTCTAGTATCAAATGAGAACAATAATGTCCACCTCACAGGCTGTTATGAGAATTGATTGAGGAAACACATATGAATATATCCACCACACTACAGAGGGCACACAGAGGACCTTCACTTATTTTTATGACTTTCTATGCACCTGCTGCTAAGTCGCTTCAGTCGTGTCTGACTCTGTGCGACCCCATAGATGGCAGCCGACCAGGCTCCACTATCCCTGGGATTCTCCAGGCAAGAACACTGGAGTGGGTTTCCATTTCTCTCTCCAATGTGTGAAAGTGAAAAGTGAAAGTGAAGTCGCTCAGTCGTGTCCGACTAGTAGCGACCCCATGGACTGAAGCCTACCAAGCTCCTCTGTCCTTGCAATTTTCTAGGCAAGAGTACTGGAGTGGCTTGCCATTGCCTTCTCCGTTCTATGCACCTAGGAGACAGAAATAATTGTTATTTTGATCAGTAATACAAAGAAATATTTAACCATGCAATAAACTGACGAATAATCATCTGGAATTTTATTTTTAAAAAAGGCAAAGAGACTCACATTATCCATAATGATTGATCACAGGAAGAGTTCTTATTCATTTTTGGATTAAACAGATGATGATTTACATCATTTAGTATTTACATTTACTAAATGTAACTGTAAAAGTCTTGAGTGTGAAGTGTGTTTCAAATTTGTTTTCATTCTCATGATTAGTTAGTCTTAATTTTTAAAGGACATGTCTCTTGGCAAAAGAAGGGCATCTGGTGTTAGAGAATTGAGTCCTACAAATTTCTTAATCTCTATGAGCGTCAATTATTTCTTCATCTGCTAAATTAGGTAAATTATATTCATTAACCCTCTTTAGAGGCATGGGGTGAAGATTAAATGCTATATTACCCTATTTGAAAAGTGATGAAACATAGTCATTACTATATATGGAAACTAACAATCTTTAATACAAATCAGCACTATTGAAGAACTTACCTTCAGATCTTATATGATCTTAGTGATATTTGGAGGTATTCAGAACTAATCCCATATACAAACAGACATCCTTTTGGGATAAATAGCTTTCAGTACAAAAACGATGACACAGTCAGAAAGTGTATTCATACAATTCAGTACCACATCAACAGTGAATAAGTAAGTCATTTTATAAGCCTTAAATCTTCACTTCTAGCCTAAACCATCAAAAATTTTTCACAGAAAACATGGAACTTAACTTCATAATGGATTCAGCTGGAACACTATGGAGAAATGTTCTTCTGTAGATGACTCTCATCTCATGGACAGGAGGCACAATGTGTGGTGGAAACACACAAAAGTATTCATTTCACCCTTGATGAATCTTGCTCTGTAGATGTGAACAAGTAAAGGAAACATTTTTGCCTGCAATGCATGTATATTTAAAGAGGTCCCCACTAAGATTCAAGTACTTTGTCTTAGAGCTTCTTTTTCTCTCCCAGGAATTAATTATCTTCTTCAATGGAAAGGCTTTGTCTGAAGAGACATATTTGAAAAACACCTATTCTTGAGTGGGGACTTGTATTCCCTGAACCTGCAACCTAAACATGTGAATTCCCTTTGATGATCTGAACCTGAGTTTCTATGAATGCTGAATGTCCTGTGAAGACCGACAATGGCATAATTCTAGTGTGGAATCTGCAATATAGTTATGTCAGAGAGAAAATACTCATGTCAGAGAGAGAACTTCTGTCTTCTTTTCAACATTAAACCTTTTCTGGAAACCCAGTTTTGATTGGGCTTCCCAGGTGGAGCTAGTGTTAATAAATCCGGCAGCCAATGCATGAGATGTGAATCACATATTGCAGAACAAGCATAAAATTGATGGAAGCCACTTCAAAGTACTTGGATTCGAAATGCGTTTCATACATTAGAGGGTTACATGGGCTTCCAATGGGGGCACAGTGGTAAAGAATCCACCTGCCAATGTAGGAGATGCAAGAGATGTGGGTTTGATTCTTGAATTGGAAGATCCATGAGAGGAAACAGCAACCCACCTCAGAATTCCTGAAAAATTCATGGACAAAGGAGGCTGGTGGTCTTTAGTACATGTAGTTGCAAAGAGTCAGACATGTCTGAGCAACTGAACTCACACACAGAGGACTATGGAAGTGACTCAGGTGGTAAAGAGTCATTTGCCATGCAGGAGACCCAAGTTCAATTCCTCGGTTGGGAAGATCCCGTGGAGAAGGGAATGGCTACCCACTCCAGTATTCTGTCCTGGAGTATTCTATGGACAGAGGAACCTGGGCTTCCCAGGTGACTCAGGGGTACAGAATACACCTGCCAGTGCAGGAGATGAAGGTTCAGTCCCTAGCAGGTAGGGAAGCTCTCCTGGAGAAGAAAATGGCAACCTAATCCAGTATTCTTGCTTGGGAAATCTCATGGACAGAGGAGCCTGGCAGGCACAGTCCATGGTGTAGTGAAAGAGTTCAACACGACTTAGCAACGACAGCAATAAATTGTGAAATGATTTCTCCCACCTGGTTCAGTAACACATCCATAACCTCAAATTTATTTTCTTTTCTTTTGGTGAGAGTATTTAAGTTCTATTCTCTTACCACCTTTCAGTGATGCAATACAGTCACCAAGCTTTCAACTGTAGCCATCCTATGCTACATTAAATTTTCAAAACTTTTTCATCTTGTCACTGAAAGTTTGTAGAGCTTCATCAACCTATTTCTGTTTCCTCAAGCCCTCAGACCCTAGCACACACTTTTCTGTTTTCTGTTTCTATGAGGTGACTATTTTTCTTAATTTATTTTTAATTGAAGGATAATTGCTTTACAATATCGGTTTGATTTCCACCATACATCGACATGAATTAGCCATTGGTGTACATATGTTCCTCCCCCCAAGGCCTCCCTCCTACATTCACCATTTCACAGCCCTTTAGGTTGTTACAGAGCACCAGTTTGAGTCCCCTAAGTCATACAGCAAAGCCCCGTTGACTGCTCTACATGTGGTGGTGTCTATGCTTGTAGGCTTCTCTCTCCACTCCTCTCACCCTCTCCCCTGTCCCCACCCCCACGTTCATCCATAAATCTGTTCTCTAAGTCTGTGTCTCCACTGCTTCCCTGCAAATAGGTTCATCAGTACCATCCTTCTAGATTCCATGCGTATATGTGTACATATATACATGGAATGTTTGTTTTTCTCTTTCTGACTTCTCTCTGTATAGGCTCTAGGTTCATCCACATCATTAGAACTGACTCAGATTTTTCCCTTTTCATGAATGAGTATTTTTCCATTTTGTGTATGCACCACAACCTCTTTATCCATTCATTTGTGAGTTGACTATGATTTGTTATTCTTTTGGTTTTTATTCATATTGCACATTAACTCATATTTAAAGCTGATGACACAAAATGTAAAAAGCTTGACACTTGTTCCCTAAAGTTTTCTTTATTTCTTACTTAAGCAATAGCAATGTGTTTAACATTTTCTTAGGTTAATATTTAAAACTGTTAACAATACTGGGCTGATATATGTAGTGAACATTTATAATTATAAATACTATAATTTAATTATAAATTGCATTCACTGAATGAAATAAAAATGTTTTGGTAAATATATATGATAACTGTTATTAAAATTTATAAATTTTAGTAGATATATTTTTAAAAATACATTTTATGATGAAAATAATTAGCAATTGCCATATTGTCATGTCTATTCAGAGTTTTTATATGTACCACCTTGTTTAGCCCTCACAACAAGCCTATAAGATAGGGATTATTTTCATTTCCAATATACACACAAAAATGAGGCCCAGTATTCCATCTCCCTTTCTTGAAATTAAAGGACTATGAGGTGGTAGAGACAGTATTTAGATTCATAGAGTGTGAGTTCAAAGCTCATACTCTTAATCTTTATGTTCTACTACTCATCTCTAAGCTAGAATAAAAACAGTTCATAACCATTTCATCGATTCCTGACTTTTCATGTGTCGTAGACCACATTGCAGATGTGTGAATTAAGGGATAATGTGGATTAGCCATCTTTATTTCTTACAGAGAATACATATGGATCTGGTTTAAAGCCTTGCTTCTGGTACCTCTTAGCAGAACCTCAAGGATACGTTCACTTCTCTGAACTTCAGATTTTCTGTTTGCATATTTTCAATAGACATATGGAAATTTGTAATATTTTTTGAGACATAGCATGAAAGCAAAAAAAGTACTGGATATGTATCAGGCATTCTGTTTCTTCCTGAGAGAAGTGAAAGGATGCTTAGAGTTCATAGTTGCTCTTTTCCATGAATTACTTTTGAGGGCAGGTGAATATCCAAAATTATACATTGTATGTATATTATGTTCTAAAAATTGTTTAAAAATTGCATCATTCCCCAATTTTAACTACAAGTACTTTATAAACACATAAAAAGCTTCTAAATTTTCTTCCCTGTTTAACTTCTTATTCTATTAACTTTACTTTTCACGTGCATGTTAACTTATTTTATTTTCTTCTTTGCCTGTTAACTTTATCACTCATTCATCTGAAATACAAATAACTATGACACCCTGTACAGTGTCTGCATGTATATTTGTCTGTGCTGGGTTTATGGAGGAGTAAATTAAATGATTTTATGATGAAATCATTATTTGTTTATATAGAATATATGGCCCTCCTCATGCGTTACATGTAGACACTGAACTTTGCATAGACCTGGAAATTTTAAAAAAAATGTGAAAAAGAAAACTCATTCTATTTTACTGAGTTTATTTCAAAATAAACTGTAACAAGAGAACAAGGATAAAATTGGTAAATTCGGTCGATGTAAGAATGAGAAGCCTTAGTGTTCATCTTACCTGTGAACTAGAAAGAAGTAGAAGCTCATACCCTTTTATGAGAGAATATATCATTCCCACAACAAACACATACTATCATATATCTGTACAAACTCAGTCAAACCATGACTCAATAAGTAATCAAGCAAGGCCCTCAATTCATCTTTCGCTTTTTTGAGGTAATTCCGACATGCAATAACTTTCTCATGGAATGTTTCACTTCTGCATTCCTCAGTGTGTAGATGAGCGGATTGAGGAAGGGTGTTCCAATAGTATAAAATACCGTCACCATCTTGTCCATGGGAAACATGGTTGTGGGGTGGGAATATATAAATATACATGGTCCGAAAAATAAGACAACTACAATGACGTGGGAAGTGTGAGTGGAGAGAGCTTTTTTCCTCCCTTCTGCACTGTGGTTTCGTAGTGAATACAGGATAACAATATATGAGATTATCAGAATTATAAAACTGCTTGTGCCAATGAACCCACTATTAAACACCACCAGTAAGTTCATCACATGAATATCCATGCAGGCAAGTTTCAACAGGGCTGCATATCACAGCAATAGTGATTAATCAAACTGGATCCACAGAAGGGCAATCTCAAGGCCAGGATAATCTGAGCCATAGAATGTATAAAGGATACTATCCATGCAAGAACAATCAAGATGATGCAGGCTTTCCGACTCATGATGGTTGGATAATGCAAAGGCTTGCAAATGGCTGCGTAGTGATCAATGGCCATGAGGACTAGGACAAAGATTTCCATGGAGCTAAGAAAAATACAGTGCAAAGACTTGAGTCAGGCACTCACTGTATGATATGATTTTCTTTGCAGACAGAGCATCTATAATTAATCTGGGAGCCATAAAATTTGAAAAGCAGGTTTCAACCAAGGACAAATTAAATAGGAAGAAGTACATGGGGCTCTCAAGTGTCCGGGTAAACTTGATGGTCATGATAATAAGCAAATTCCCCAACACAGTTCCGAAATAGAAAATGAAGATTACAAACACCATTTTCTGTCTCTCAGGATCCTCTGTCAATCCTAACAGTATGAACTCAGTTACACTGTTATTTTGCAGCATTGTTTCACTTGAGATGAAAGTACTGGCTAGAAAAAAAATTCTGCAAAGGAGAAAAGGAAAGGTACTTATGAATACAAGGGTTGGAGCCCATAAGTGTGGGATTGTCACTATTCAATGGGCACTCATTTATCTGCTATTTATTGCTTTTGCCTGAATGAAAAGGAATGTATAATACTTAATCTATTCCCTAGATTGCATATGAAAATAATAGTACAAAAAACAGGAAAACAATGAAAAATAAATTATTCTTCATACATAATAAGTACACACACAAGATAGAGGGTGAGACAGAGAGATAGAAACAATAAACAAAATTTTAGTAGTGAATGCACAGTAATTTGGTCCAGGCCATCATGTCACTTATTTTAATAGGCTGCTTTTGACTAAGTTTACTTTTTATTCTGTTTCTCAAACACTTTGTGTTGCTTACAGTTTTACAGTCAACTCCTATTATTAACATGTAGAATCTTTAATTTATAATATACTGTCGACTTCATTATTATTCTGTCTTTCAATATGCTTTTTTAAGATACAGAGTCTCAGTGATTCTAAAATGAAGGAAAAATATAAGTAGAACATTTGCCATAAACCAGAACACTATTTCAATTTTCAGGTTTAAAATCAAGGACCAGGAATTTAGAAAAAGGAACGCAAGAAACTCCAAGTCACATCTGGAACATTTCATTGACATTTCTGTGATAAATGTCTGGAAAGTCCTGTACCTTCATCTTACCTAAGAGAATATAGAAATTAAAAAGCAATTATTATTTATCATATCTAGCTAAATGCCAAACACTAGAAAAATTGGTTTAAGTCCCCTGTACTAGGGCTTCCTGGGTAGCTCAATGGTAAAAAAAAAAAAAAGAAGAAAAAAAATCTGCTTGCCAATGCAGGAGAAGTGGGTTTAATCCCTGTGTTGGGAAAATCCTCTGGAGAAGGAAATGGCAACCCACTCCAGTATTCTTGCCTGGAAAATTCCATGGACAGAGGAGCCAGGTGAGTTACAGTTCGTGGGTCACAGAGTAGGACACAACTAAGTGAAGGAGCATACATTCACACTTTATTCTATTCAAATAAAAGCTAATAGCCAATTACAAATGCCAAACTGGAAAAGTATGTTTGCTACTTATATGCGAGCCAAAATAATAATTTTCAAATATAAATAATTTCACTTTTTAGGCTTAAAGTGTGGCAAAATAAATAATAGGTGAAACAACCCATTTTAAAAAAGACTTTTCTCCTTATTAAATATAATTAGGGGCTTCCCTGGTGGCTCAGATGTTAAAGAATCTGCCTGCGATGCAGGAGACCAGTGTTCATTCCGTGCGTCAGGAAGATCCCCTGGAGAAGGGAATGGCTACCAACTCCAGTATTCTTGCCTGGGAAATCCCAAGACAGAGGAGTCTGATGGGCCACAGTCCATGGGGTCACAAAAATCGGATAAGTAACCACATGAAAATGTGCTCAATTGTATTCACTTAGTTAATACATTCAAATTTAATGTCCATTTAGATGATATTTCCACCTATCACTTTTACAAAGTATTCTTTGTGGTGCAAGTCTGTTCACATAGAGTACTGACAAGTTATGGGTGTTAGTCAGCCTCACTTTTGTAGGAGTGTAATCGGGCACAATCTCTTAAGAGGCAATTTCCAACATCCGTAATAATGCAACTGCACATAGATATGGATCTAGTGATTTCATTCCCTACAGATACTCTCACCCACAAGGACAATAACTACAACTGCAACAGTTTCTATGGTAGCAAAAGATAAAAAAGGACTTAAAACACATCTGAAAGAAGTTTAATGAGTAAGGATGGTACTTACAGTAATACCATCCATTGATAGAGCCATTCATAAAAACAAAGCAGATACATAAGCAATGCTATCTAAAGTCTGTTTCAAAGTGAAATGTAAGAGGATAGAACTGTATGCTCGAATGATAAGTCAATTAAATCAGATAATATAGATTACATACATATACTCATATTAATACTGTATACTTAGAAGAATGTCACCAAGAGCATATATTTATATTCGTTGTATGAGGAAATTTTGCTGGCATCAGCTACATGAGCCATGCCTAATTTTTACTGCAATGATCATGGTTAGACATCATTTCTTATTCTGATGTTGAAAAATTTTTGTTCAACAAATCTCTACTGAATGCCCAAGACTCTGAACCTTCTCAAAAAGATTAAATTTTTTCTACTAAAAAATTAATGATTTCTGAAACCTCATCTTATTTAATGGACTATTATTCACAATTGCACATCCTTAAGCCATAATGATTGCCTTCTTATTTAGGCAGGAGTGTCAGTGATATTTTGAAGGGAATATAAGATTTGAGAGCATGAGTAAGATGCTAAGGCAAGTACAGAGGCAGTTACAGAACTCAGTGCTTTTTAGTCACATTGAACAACAGCACACTGTATTTAATTAACAGTTTACTTGTCTAATTAGGTGTTTTCCAAGTATACTTTTGTCAAGACTCTTCAAAAATCAAATGAAAAAAAAATTCTACTGTATAGATGATAAATATTTATATATTTATACATATATACAGATTGATCATGTTGAAATACAGCCTGGTACTCCTCGAGAAACTGATGAGTTCTGCAAGATTGGCCGATACAATCTGTCACCTACTATCTTCTTATGTGCCACGACCCCAGATGATGGGAACCTCTGCTGGTTCTACAAGCGCAATGCTAACTTCTGCTACAAGTCAGTGCCCAGGGCCCAGCCATGGCACCTGGGACCTCTGCCCTGATGTTTTTTGGTGTTCTTTCTTCTAGTTTGCTGTAGTGGTTTCTTCCTTCTTTTACACTCGTAATTCCAGACATTAAGCATTCTCTCGGCAGGCCTGCCTTTCTTGGATGCATTGAAGACAGGTCACCTGACTAGAGCTAGGACTGACTCTCAGTGCTTAGATTTAGTTGTTCAATCTAACTTTCCCTCAATTGGAGCAATAATAGAAAATCATTGCTGAAATCAGTCACTCCTCTTCAGCCATCTTGGAGGTAACTTATTGGGATTGTCCTCTGTTACTGGTTTCCACTGAAGCTATAACAAAGGTATCTTGTAATAATAAGAACCTTAAAAACAACAAAAATGACAGCAACAACCAGGGTTCACTGTGGTGTAGAGCCTGACTTTGTGGAAATGAACTTAACCTTCACTTCAGTCTCTTTAACCACCTGGAGATTAAATGTGACCATGCATGTAGAGACAATGATTGTTATTACCTGCGCTGGCCTTATGCTATTAAGTTCTCTGCATGGCTTATTTGACTTCCATAAGAGTGATGGTGAGGTGGACCCCAGGATTATGTGAGAATTAGCAAAGGCAGGAAAAGGCTGATTAGCTTGGACCCAGAAGAGAGCCAGAAGCCCAAACAGAGTGGCTGTGATTCTCAGGCTCTTGCCCTAACCTCACTATCCAAGCTCAATTTTCAAAGTGATTGGGGAACTTATGTCTGGCAGAAACAGAATGCTATACCTTCTGCACAGGCCTGGCCAAGGGGCTCTGGGTTGCTGGTGCGCTACTTTCCTTCTCAACTGGCCAGGTGAGTTCTCTGCACCCCAGCCTGGCCCCAGCGGTGTCTCTTTTGGCCAAGATGGGGCTTGTCCAGTGGAGGCCAAGCACTCGTCACAGGGGCAGTCTGAGAGATCTGAGTTTTCTAGTGCCTACTGGAAGCCTTGAGAGGAGTCACAGGTCAGAGACCTCATGATGAGTTTAAGTTGGCACTCAAGGAGGGAGCAAGTTACAAGGGCAGAGTCTGCCTTTGAGCAAGTGATTCCTAATCCTGCCCACCTTTCCTGGCCCTTTCCAAGTCAAGGTGCCCAACAAGTTTTTCATGGAAGGCAGAAGTGCATAGTGATAAAGCTTGAGACTAAACACTGATCTCTCCTATTTGCCAACTGTGTGATGGAGCAGGTTAAACTTTGTAATCTCAATCTTCTAGATGTTAAAATGGAAATAATAGCATTGATATGATGCAAGTCATAGAATTAATACATTTCAGTGCATTAAATCCAGAGAAGGCAATGGCAACCCACTCCAGTACTCTTGCCTGGAAAATCCCATGGGTGGAGGAGCCTGGTAGGCTGCAGTCCATGGGGTCATGAAGAGTTGGACATGACTGAGCAACTTCACTTTCACTTTCACAGATTGATAGTAGATAGTCCCATTTGAATCATTCACATAACATATATCTGTATAACTATGTAGATACATATACATAGATTAAAATTGCATGTATACAAATGACACTAGTTGGAATGAAGAAACCAGGAGCAAAATTTTTACTCATAAACTACTGAATTTGAGCACCTAGAGAATAGTAGGTGCTTGACCAATTTCTGTTGAATGAATGAAAGCTTTAAGGAAATCTTCTGTGCATACAGTCTAATGTATAGTTTCTCACTATACTATACTTGGATGTCATTGAGGAAAAGGGAAGTCTGCATTATACTACATCCACCACAAATTATGATATCTACTGAATATATCCTGAAACTCACAATGAGATATTATTTCTATTTACGGATGTCTCACATCCTCAGTTCCAGTACTCCTACCAAGCAGAGCTCATTTTCTTCAGACACTGCTGTGAAAGGCATTTATTTCCATAATCTGACTTTAGAATAGAAAACACACTTAGAAATGTTCTATAGAATAGAATGTTTCTATTCTTCCATAGCTGTGTTATATGTATTAAACACTCACAGTGTCATTAGTCAGATTCACTTTCTCCAATTATCATATAAACTGTTACTCTTCAATAAAAGTCGTATTAGCTCTGTAACAGTTCATGCAGAGATTAGGATGTTCAGTTGCCATCTTTTCAACCCAAGGAAATTTTGAACACCATTTACTCAGCTGAGAATAAAACAAGTCATCCTAAAATTCAGTTCATCTAGAACCAGGGATTCTGTGATCTCATGAGGAGACTTAGGTCCTCACCTGCACATCAGAAGACAGAGTTGATTCCAGATTCACCCCACACTTTCTGAAATCCACTCTACATAAGATTTTGACTGGGCGAGTGTAGCTCTTTTGCCTTCCCTGTAGGAGTATTTACATGTGGATGATGCAAAGCACAGAATTCTGGAGAAGGCCATTCCCTTAAGTGACCCTTCCCTTCACACACACTGATGAAAATAACCCAAAGGGACACAGGAGCCAAATAAGAGGGCCCACAGTGCCCAGTGCTAGGGAAAATGTCAACAAGAAAATAAACATTGAACTGAGATATAACGCAAAGATAAATATCTGTGAGTTATAATGATGTAAATAACCAAATAAATAACCATATATATATAATTAGGTGAGAATAGACAGAAGAATTCCAAACAAGTTATGTAACTATTCTATCCTCAAACACTTGAATGACTTCCTTCCAAAGAACACAGAACGGAATGAGATAAAAGAGTAAATTTACTGGGGGGTGGGGGGCCGGGAATTATTACAAACAGTACATCAGTTAGGTGATCAGGATTCACAGCACAGTGATAAATCACATTGGGAGTATTTACCTGATGATACGGTATGATGGAAATAGCACTTTCTCTGTGGGTGTTTCTCCAATAACCTATAACCTTTGTCTAATTGTGAGCAAAATATTAGACAAACCCCAATGAAGGGTTTTCATATGAAATGTCTGACTAGTCCTCTTCAATGCTATCCAGGTCTAGGTCATACAAAATAAGAAAAGTCAGAGAAATTGTCACTGTCTGGAGGAGGTGAAAAAAACTTGAAAATTGAATATAATGTGGTTTTTCTGAATGTTGAGCTTCAAGCCAACTTTTTCACTCTCCTCTTTCACTTTCATCAAGAAGCTTTTTAGTTCCTCTTCACTTTCTGCCATAAGGGTTGTATCATCTGCATATCTGAGGTTATTGATATTTCTCCCAGCAATCTTGATTCCAGCTTGTACTTCTTCCAACCCGGCGTTCATCATGATGTACTCTGCATATAAGTTAAATAAGCAGGGTGACAATATACAACCTTGACGTACTCCTTTTCCTATTTGGAACCAGTCTGTTCCATGTCCAGTTCTAACTGTTGATTCCTGACCTGCATACAGGTTTCTCAAGAGGCAGGTCGGTGGTCTGGTATTCCCATCTCTTTCAGAATTTTCCACAGTTTGTTGTGATCCACACAGTCAAAGGCTTTGGTATACTCAATGAAGCAGAAATAAATGTTTTTCTGGAACTCTCTTGCTTTGTCCATGATCCAGTGGATGTTGGCAATTTGATCTCTGGTTCCTATGCCTTTTCTAAAACCAACTTGAACATCTGGAAGTTCACGGTTCACGTATTGCTAAAGCCTGGCTTGGAGAATTTTGAGCATAACTTTACTAGCGTGTGAGAGGAGTGCAATTGTGCAGTCATGGCATCTGGTCCCATCACTTCATGGGAAATAGATGGGGAAACAGTGGAAACAGTGTCAGACTTTATTTTTCGGGGGCACCAAAATCACTGCGGATGCTGATTGCAGCCATGAAATTAAAAGACGTTTACTTCTTGGAAGGAAAGTTATGACCAACCTAGATAGCATATTAAAAAGCAGAGATATTACTTTGCCAAGCAAGGTCCATCTAGTCAAGGCTATGGTTTTTCCAGTGGTCATGTATGGATGTGAGAGTTGTACTGTGAAGAAAGCTGATCGCCTAAGAATTGATGCTTTTGAACTGTGGTGTTGGAGAAGACTCTTGAGAGTCCCTTGAACTGCAAGGAGATCCAACCAGTCCATTCTAAAGGAGATCAATCCTGGGTGTTCATTGGAAGGACTGATGCTAAAGCTGAAACTCCAATACTTTGGCCACCTCCTGCGAAGAGTTGACTCACTGGAAAAGACTCTGATTTTGGGATGGATTGGGTGCAGGAGGAGAAGGGGATGACAGAGCATGAGATGGCTGGATGGTATCACCGACTCGATGGACATGAGTCTGAGTGAACTCCGGGTGTTGGTGATGGACAGGAAGGCCTGGCGTGCTCTGATTCATGGAGTCATAAAGAGTCAGACACGACTGAGCCACTGATCTGAACTGAATGTGGTTTTTCACATTCTGGAGGAGAAACATGGCATCAGTAAAGACAAATAAATCTAGTTAAGGTATGGATTTTAGTTAAAACATGTGATATGGTCTCTAATTAGCTGTGACATATGTACTATAATAATATAATCTGATAATAGGAGGAACTGAATGTGAGGAACCTACAAGCAACCCTACCACTAGGGTTTCCCTAGTGGCGCAGACAGTAAAGAGTCAGCCTACAATGTGGGAAACCTGGGTTTGATCCCTGGATTGGGAAGATCCCCTGAAGAAGAAAATGACTACCCACTCCAGTATTCTGGCCTGAAGAATTCCGTGGACTATACAGTCCATGGGGTGCAAAGAGTTGGTCACAGCTGAGTGACTTTTTCTTCACTTCACCTGTAAATATAAACCTATTAGAGAAGATAAAGTTTATGAGAAATGAATGACTTATTTAACACATCCTCACAATTTATCTGTGTTGTACCAAGAGTACACTTGCTCCTTTTTAACACTGAATAATATTCTATTGACTGTATACCACATTTTGTTTATATATTCATGAGATAATGGGTACTTTGTTTGCTTAAACATTTGACTCTTCTGAATAATACCGTAAAGAACATGGTTGTACAAGTTTGGAATAAAAGTTCCTTTCAAGTTCTTTGCCCATTTATTAATTGCATTATTATTAGTTTATTGATTTGCAGAAATTTCTTATATAGTCTGAATATAAACTCCTTATCAGATATGTCTTTGTTTCCTTCCATTTTGTGGGTTGCCTTTTCTCTCTGCTGATTGTATCTTTTGACAAACAAAAGTTTTTAAATTATGATACAGTCCTATTTACCTGCTTCTTTTTCTTGTGCTTTAGTTTTTGGTGTCATTAAAAAAAATTGACTAATTTAATGGCCAGAATCTTTTCCTCTCTATTTTTTCTAAATGTTTCATGATTTTAAGTTCTTAAGTCAAGGCATTTGATCCAGTTGAGTATATTGTGATATGATGAAAGCTAAGTATTTACTTTCATTCTTTTACACACAAACATCTAGTTTTGCCAAGTAAATATGTTGAAAAATTGCTTCTGAAATTGGATGATGTTGGCAGACTTTTAAAGTGATTTAACCATTCATGTAATGGTTTATTCCTGGCTCTATTTTCCATTGTTCTATATGTCTGTCTTTATGCCAGTACCACACTGTTTTGACTATTGTGGCTTTACAGTAAGTTTTAAAATCATGAAGTGTGAGATATCCAAATTGTCCTCACTTTTCTTGCACCCATATTTTCTCCCCTTGCAGAATCTATGGCATATATTGGCTGTTTATTTTCCTTTTATCTCAAAGACATTCTTTGCTGAAAGCATCAGTAATACACTTTTAACATTTGAATCAATGGAATCTATGCTGGGCTCCATGCATCTTTTTTGAATCACCTGAAATCACTCTTATATTATACAAATACCTAATGGCATTTTTCATCAGGGCATTTCTCAAGGTATAGATGAAGGGATTTAACATGGAAGTTATTAAAATGTAGAATACAGCAACTGCTTTATCAATAGGTAAAGTACCTAGTGGTCTCAGGTACTCAAATGTGCAGGGCACAAGAGACATGATAACAACTATGATGGGGGAGACAAAAGTGGAGAGCGCCTTGCGCCTTGCCTCCAAACTGTGGTTCTTTAGGGAGTGCAGAATGACCACATAGGAGTCCATCAAGAGGAGGAAGTTTAACAAACAGAGGAATTCACTGTTGGCAATAACAAAGAATCCTGGAGTGTGAATATCAGTGCAGGCAATATTGAGCAAAGGAATCAGATCACACAAAAAGTGGTCTATGACATTAAGGCCACAGAAGGGTAATTTGAAGATGAAAAAGATCTGCATGATCCCATGAAGAAAAGCTCATACTTATGTCACTCCATTAGTAGCCCACACACCTGCCACTTCATGACACTTGTATAGTGTAAGGGCTTGCAATTGGCCACATCACTATCATAGGCCATCACATAAGCAGGATGATTTCAGTACCGCCAAAGAAATGTTCCCCAAAGATTTGGATCATGAATCCATTGAATAGGATGGTCTTCTTTCCATGGAGTGAATCTATGATCAGTTTAGGGATATTCACAGAGGAATAGCAAGTATCAATAAAAGAGTGATAGGCCAGGAAAAAGTACATGGAAGAACTCATTATTGGACTGACTATGATGGCTACCATGATGAACATATTTCCTACAACAGTAAAGATGTAGATGACAAAAAATACACAACAAATATGATCTTCTGCATCTTTGAATTCTGTCTGAGCCCCACAGGAGTAAATTGATTCATGTTCCTATTCTCCATGTATCTTATATTATGATCAATTATATTACATGAAAAAGTACTTTCTATTAGCTCAACTGTGAGTTCACTAAGCCTCTGTATGTAATAAAAAGATAAATGGCTTGATCTATTGAATTCCAAATTATTTTCAGTTTTTCTTTTGATATAGGAAAAAAAGTTTCTGATCTCTTAAGTCCTCTCAAGGGCGGGAGTGAATAATGTTTAAAGTTAGACACATGAGGAACTTTGAACACACAGGCAGGGGATTGTATGTGCACATTTAATCATGTGAGATGCTCAGAATTTAATATGAATTAATAGATCTCTCATATAGTTGCAACCAACCTGAAGTGAAAGGTAGACAATGGTTGTAAAAGCTATGAATGTAAAATAAAATGATTTTGTCTTTATTCATAGGAAATTGGAAACTATGCAAGGTAACCAATAATGAGAGTATAAGGATGAAGACAGATTTCAGAAAGAGGTAATGTGGAATTTATTCTGGAAATGACCTTTGAGTGATCTGTATGAAGTGGGCTGAGTTTAAGTAGGGAGATGGAAGACACAAAGGATCATTAGAATCAGACTACTTATAATAATTGACAAAATGTGTAGCACAGCATTAGTAATGGGAAAGAAATGAAAAGATACAGAAGCTATTGTAACAAAATTAACATATTTTTAAATCTAATACCTTTATGGTAACTAATAAATATACACTTAATGATTGGAATACGCACGATACGATTACAACCTAGTTAAACGGTATTATTTCATCCATAAAAAAGATGAGAAAAATATTATTATATAATAGCAATAATATAATAATAATATTCAGTTCAGTTCAGTTCAGTCAATCAGTCGTGTCCGACTCTTTGCGACCCCATGAATCACAGCACGCCAGGCCTCCCTGTCCATCACCAACTACCGGAGTTCACTCAAACTCATGTCCACAGAGTCGGTGATGCAATCCAGCTATCTCATTCTCTGTCGTCCCTGTCTCCTCCGGCCCCCAATCCCTCCCAGCATCAGACTCTTTTCCAGTGAGTCAACTCGTCGCATGACGTGGCCAAAGTATTGGAGTTTCAGCTTTAGCATCAGTCCTTCCAATGAACACCCAGGATTGGTCTCCTTTAGAATGGACTGCTTGGATCTCCTTGCAGTACAAGGGACCCTCAAGAGTCTTCTCCAGCACCACAGTTTAAATTAGCTAAAGCTAATTGTTAATGGAAGATACTTTCTTATATAGGCTGTATTAAAAACTTGTAAGGTGGTGATAGCTTACAGTGAATGGTGTCAGATTCCTGATCTTCGAAGATTTGGCTTCAGGACCAGGGACCAGGCTTGATCACTCAAGAACTTTCGTGGAGCAGAGTTTTATTAAAGTAAAAAAGGACAGAGAAATCTTCTGACACGGACAACAGAAGCGGGTGGAGAGTGCACCCCTTGCTAGTCTTAGAAGAGGGAATTAAACACACACTGTCAATTGGTTATTCATATCAGTTCAGTCAATCAGCCGTGTCCAACTCTTCATGACCCCATGAATCACAGCACGCCAGGCCTCCCTGTCCAGCACCAACTCCCTGAGTTCACTCAAACTCATGTCCATCAAGTCGGTGATGCCATCCAGCCATCTCATTCTCTGTAGTCCCCTTCTCCTCCTGCCCCCAATCTCTCCCAGCATCAGAGTCTTTTCCAGTGAGTCAACTCTTCACATGAGGTGGCCAAAGTATTGGAGTTTCAGTTTTAGCATCAGTCCTTCCAATGAACACCCAGGGCTGATCTCTTTTAGAATGGACTGGTTGGATCTCCTTGCAGTTCAAGGGACTCTCAAGAGTCTTCTCCAACACCACAGTTCAAAAGCATCAATTTTCCAGCAGTCATCTTTCTTCACAGTCCAACTCTCACATCCATACATGACTACTGGAAAAATCATAGCCTTGACTAGACAGACCACTGTTGGAAAAGTAATATCTCTGTTTTTTAATGTGCTAACTAGATTGGCCATAACTTTCCTTCCAAGAAGCAAGCGTCTTTTAATTTCATGGCTGCAATCAGCATCCGCAGTGATTTTGGAACCCCCCAAAATAAAGTCTGACACTGTTTCCACTGTTTCCCCATCTATTTCCCATGAAGTGATGGGACCAGATGCCGATTTTCTGAATGTTGCTCTTCAAGCCAACTTTTTCACTCTCCTCTTTCACTTTCATCTGGAGGCTCTTTAGTTTGTCTTCACTTTCTGCCATAAGGGTGGTGTCATCTGCATATCTGAGGTTATTGATGTTTCTCCCGGCAATCTTGATTTTAGCTTGTGCTTCTTCCAGCCCAGCGTTCCTCATGATGTACTCTACATATAAGTTGAATACGCAGGGTGACAATATACAACCTTGACGTACTCCTTTTCCTATTTGAAACCAGTTTGTTGTTCCATGTCCAGTTCTAACTGTTGCTTCCTGACCTGCACGCAGATTCCTGAAGAAGCAGGTCAGATGTTTTGCTATTCCCATTTCTTTAAGAATTTTCTACAGTTTGTTGTGATCCACACAATCAAAGGCTTTGACATAGTCAATAAAGCAGAAATAGATGTTTTTCTGGAACTTTCTTGCTTTTTCCATGATCCAGTGGATGTTGGCAATTTGATCTCTGGTTCCTCTGCCTTTTCTAAAACGAACTTGAATATCTGAAGTTCACAGTTCACATATTGCTTAAGCCTGGCTTGGAGAATTTTGAGCATTACTTTACTAACGTGTGAGATGAGTTCAATTGTGCAGTAGTTTGAGCATTCTTTGGCATTGCCTTTTTTGGGATTGGAATGAAGACTGTCCTTTAAGTCAAAAGAATGTCTTTGGAGAAGGCGATGGCACCCCACTCCAGTACTCTTGCCTGGAAAATCCTATGGGAGGAGTCTGGTAGGCTATAGTCCATGGTGTGACTTAGAGTTGGACACGACTGAGCGACTTCTCTTTCACTTTTCACATTCATGCATTGGAGAAGGAAATGGCTACCCACTCCAGTGTTCTTGCCTGGAGAATCCCAGGGACTGGGAGCCTGGTGGGCTGCCATCTATGGGGTCACACAGAGTCGGACATGACTGAAGCGACTTAGCAGCAGCAGCAGCAAGGCTGTAAAGAGAGGGATGGGATGGGGAGGGAGGTGGGAGGAGTGTTCAACATGGTAAACACATGTACACCCGGGGCAGATATATGTCAATGTATGGCAAAACAAGTACAATAATGTAAAGTAATTAGGCTCCAATTAAAATAAATAATTTTTTTTAAAAAAGAAAAAAGTAGATCTTACTAGACACACTCACACAATTTACATTTTAAGGTGACAGGATTAGAACTAACAATAGAAAGATCTTACCAGATTCACTCCCATAATATACATTTTAAGATAGCAAGATTAGACAGAAGGTTCCTGATGAAGAGGAACATATCTTCCAGCAAGATACCCTGTTATACTAAGATATATTCCTAAATCAAATTCCTTACAATTATACAGTGGGAGTGACAAATAGATTCAGGAAATCTGACAGAGTACCTGAAGAACTATGGACAGAGGCTCCTGACATTGTACAGGAGACAGGGATCAAGAACATCCCCATGAAAAAGAAATGAAAAAAGGAAATATGGTTGTCTGAAGAGGCCTTACAAATAGCTGTGAAAAAGAAAAGAAGTGAAAGGCAAAAGAGAAAAGGAAAGATATACCCATTTGAATACAGAGTTCCAAAGAATAGCAAGGAGAGATAAGAAAGCTTTCCTCAGTGATCAATGCAAAGAAATTGAGGAAACCGATAGAATAGGAAATGCTAGAGATCTCTTGAAGAAAATTAGGGATACCAAGGGAATATTTCATGAAAAGATGAGCTCAATAAAGGACAGAAATGGTATGGACCTAACAGAAGTAGAAGATATTAAGAAGAGGTGGCAAGAATATGCAGAAGACCAGATAATCACAATTGTGTGATCACTCACCTAGAGCCAGATATCCTGGAATGCGAAGTAAGTGAGCCTTAGGAAGCATCACTATGAACAAATCTAGTGGAGGTGATGGAAATCCTGTTGCTGTTGCTGCTGCTAAGTCACTTCAGTCGTGTCCGACTCTGTGTGACCCCATAGACGGAAGCCCACCAGGCTCCCCCGTCCTTAGAATTCTCCAGGCAAGAACACTGGAGTGGATTGTCATTTCCTTCTCCAATGTGTGAAAGTGAAATGTGAAAGTGAGGTCACTCAGTCGTGTCCAACCTTAGCGACCCCAGACTGCAGCCTACCAGTCTCCTCCATCCATGGGATTTCCTAGGCAAGAGTACTGTAGTGGCTTGCCATTGCCTTAGGCTATTTCAAATCCTAAAAGATGATGCTGTGAAAGTGCTGTACTCAATATGCCAGCAAATTTGGATAACTCAGCAGTAGCCATGGGGTTGGAAAAGGTCAGTTTTCATTACAATCCCAAAGAAAGGCAATGCCAAAGAATGCTCAATTGCACTCGTCTTGCACACTAGCAAAGTAATGCTCAAAATTCTCCAAGCCAGTCTTCAACAGTTCATGAACTGTGAAATTCGAAATGTTCAAGCTCGTTTTAGAAAAGGCAGAGGAACCAGAGATCAAATTGCCAACAATGGTTGAATCATCGAAAAAGTGAAAGAGTTCCAGAAAAACATATATTTCTGCTTTACTGACTATGCCAAAGACTTTGACTGTGTGAATCACAATAAACTGTGGAAAATTCTGAAAGAAATGAGAATGCCAGACCACCTGACCTGCCTCCTGAGATATCTGTATGCAGGTCAGGAAACAACAGTTAGAATTGGACATGGAACAACAGACTGATTCCAAATCAGGAAAGGAGTATGTCAAGGCTGCATATTGTCACCCTGCTTATTTAACTTATATGCAGAGTACATCATGAGAAATGCTGGGCTGGATGAAGCACAAACTGAAATCAAGATTGCCGGGAGAAATATCCATAACCTCAGATATGCAGACGACACCACCCTTATGACAGAAAGTGAAGAAAAACTAAAGAGCTTCTTGATGAAAGTGAAAGAGGAGAGTGAAAAAGTTGGCTTAAAGCTCAACATTCTGAAAACTAAGATCATGGCATCTGGCCCCATCACTTCACAAGAAATAGATGGGGAAACAATTGAAACAGTGACAGACTTTATTTTCTTGGCTCCAAAGTCACTGCATATGGTAACTGCAGCCGTGAAATTAAAAGACACTTCCTCCTTGGAAGAAAAGTTATGACTAACCTAGACAGCATATTAAAAAGTAGAGACATTACTTGGCCAACAAAGGTCCATCTAGTCAAAGCTAGACTGGTTTTTCCAGTGGCCATGTATGGATGTGAGAGTTGGACTATAAGGAAAGTTGAGTGCCTAAGTATTGATGCTTTTGAACTGTGGTGTTGGAAAAGTCTCTTGGCAGTCCCTTTGACTGCAAGGATATCCAACCATTCCATCCTAAAGGAAATCAGTCCTGAGTGTTCATTGTAAGGAATGATGTTGAAGTTGAAACTGCAATAATTTGGCCACCTGATGTGAAGTACTGACTCATTGGAAAAGACCCTGATGCTGGGCAAGATTGGAAGCGAGAGAAGGAGATAACAGAGGTTGAGATGATTGTATGGCATCACCAACTCAATGGACATTAGTTTGGATAAACTCCAGCAGGTGGTAATGGACAGCAAGGCCTGTTGTCCTGCAGTTCATGGGATCACAAAGAGTCTGACATGACTAAGCAACTGAACTGAGCAGAATTGAAGACATTTAGGGAAAAAAAGTTTGTCCTTTCCTCCTTGAGAGCTCCAGGCCCATTTCTCCTCTTTTAGAGCCCCAGACCCCTTTCTCCTTGCGGATCCCAGACTTCTTATCAACCTACATAGGAATTGGCTCTCTCAATGGTTACTGCTATCATTTTTATGCTTATTTTACACATTGGGAGATAGAATTGTAGAGCAGGTCCCCACCCCAAATCAGGCAGCTCAAAAGAGCAGAGCTGAGATTAGTTTAGATTATGCTTCTATTTTTTTGCTTCAAATTCTTAATTCAAGTTCTATGTCATTATTATAATAGACAGTGTTGAATTAATAAACTTCTTTTAATAGGACTGAAATGCTCATATTTATTTTAATATTCCTTCAGAGACAGTTATATATATAAATCTATTTTATCAACCTGTGAACAGACTCTGAGACGGTCACACACAGCATAATTTACCAGAATCCCCAAATATTAAGAACTATGTGTTACTGCTTTCTGGAGAAGGAAATAGCAACCCACTCCAGTATTCTTTCTGGGAAAATCCCATGGACAGAGGAGGCTGGCAGGATACAGTGCATGGGGTTACAAAGAGGCGAACATGACAGCCACTAAGCATGGATGCATTGCTTTCATTGAGGGTTCATTTTACCTTTCTCTCTTTACACGTTTTTCTTCCATCCACAATTTCCCTATCATGGCCCCACAGATTCTTCTGAAATATGTTGAAATGAGGATCCCAGTGGTTGAGCATATTAGTTTGGGAATCAGAAAAATCAGATTAGAATCTTGCCGTTTCCTACTTGCAACTTTTTAATCTCAAATGTATTTCTTATCAACTTACATTCTTATTTTTTCTAATATCGAGTGAGAAGAGTAATCCACATCACAGGCTGTTATGAGATCTGACTGAAGAAACATTCAGGAAACAGCACACTGCTGTGGATACACACAAGACCTTCACTTATTTTTATGACTGTTTATGCACCCAAGATTAGGAAGAATTGATATTTTTTGAAATAATAAAGAAAAACATGTAATCAATGCATGAAACAGGAAGAATCATCTCCAGTTTCAGGGAAGGCTGGCATGCTGCAGTCCATGAGGTCGCAAAGAGTCTGACATGACTGAGCAATAGAACAAAAACACCAACTATTTACTGACATCACTTGTGGAAGAGATTATTCAAGTCCTATTGAAAGGTACTGGCAAACTTGTGAAAGCACAACTGACAAAAATATGTATAAGGTTACTTCTGGACTTTATATTTTTTAATCTATGTTTGTCTTATTTTAGTACACTTTAAATTATTGAAGCTTTTGGTGAGTTCAGTTTAGAAATATGAGTTTTCCAAATGTATTCTTAATTTGTCAAAACTGGCTTTTTGGCGTTCCTTACAGAACGTATGAATTTTAGGTTCACTCATTTTTTGCCAAAAAAAGAGCTATTAGTATATTAACAGGAATTGCTTTGAATCTGCAGGTCATTCTGGGCAGTGTTGTTAATTTTTCTTTAGTCGCTAACTCATGTCTGGCTCTTTTGTGACCCCATGGACTGTAGCCCTCTTGGCTTCTCTTTCCATGGATTTCCCAACCAAGAATACTGGAGTGGGCTGCCATTTCCTTTTCCAGGGAATCTTCCTGACTCAAGGATTGAACCTGTACCTCCTGTACTGGCATGCGGTTTCTTTACCACTGAGCCACCAGGGAATCTTTTAAGCCATAAATATGGGATATCTTTCTGTTTATAAAGCTTTAACTTTTTAAAAAAATATTTCATAGTTTTCAGTGTAAAAATCTTCACTCACATGGTTAAATTCTTTTTTTTTTTTTTTGAGCATATGAAAATGGTTATATTTTTAGTAGTACAGTATTTTTTTAAACATGCTATTTTATATTGGAGCATAGTTGATGAACAGTGTTGCTAGTTTCAAGTATACCAAAAAGTTTCTCAGTTACACAAAAACATGTTCAGTTCAGTTCAGTTCAGTAGCTCAGTCGTGTCCAACTCTCCGCGACCCCATGAATCACAACACGCCAGGCCTCCCTGTCCATCACCAACTCCTGGAGTTCACTCAAACTCATGTCCACAGAGTCGGTGATGTCATTCAGCCATCTCATTCTCGGTCGTCCCCTTCTCCTCCCGCCCCCAACCTTTCCTGGCATCAGAGTCTTTTCCAGTGAGTCAACTCTTCGCAGGAGGTGGCCAAAGTATTGCAGTTTCAGCTTTAGCATCAGTCCTTCCAATGAACACCCAGGATTGATCTCCTTTAGAATGGACTGGTTGGATCTCCTTTCAATCCAAGGGACTCTCAAGAGTCTTCTCCAACACCACAGTTCAAAAGCATCAATTCTTCGTCTGTCAGATTTCTTCACAGTCCAATTCTCACATCCGTACATGACCACGGGAAAAACCATAGCCTTGACTAGACGGACCTTTGTTGGCAAAGTAATTTCTCTGCTTTTGAATATACAATCAAGGTTGGTCAGAACTTTCCTTCCAAGGAGTAAGCGTCTTTTAATTTCATGCCTGCAATCAGCATCTGCAGTGATTTTGGAGCCCCAAAAAATAAAGTCTAACACTCTTTCCACTGTTTTTCCATCTATTTCCCATGAAGGGTTGGGACCAGATGCCATGATCTTTGTTTTCTGAATGTTGAGCTTCAAGTCAAACTTTTCACTCTCCTCTTTCACTTTCATCAAGAGGCTTTTTACTTTATCAAATCCTTTTCCCATTTACCCTATTATGGAATATTTAGCAGAGTTCCCTTTGAAATAGAGAAGGTCCTTGTTGATTACTCATTTTAATATAGAAGTATGTGCACCTTTCAACTTTTAAACTAAAACAACTTGCTTTCCATAGCATCGTTACAGTAGTGTTCTCTATCTGCCTTGATATGTGACCACATAAAACAAGTGCAAGAGTTTCATTTTATTCACATTGCTGTCTATTTTCCTTTTAACTAGAAAAAACAGTTTTCAGTTCAGTTCAGTTCAGTCGCTCAGTCGTGTCCGAATTTGGACGACCCCATGAATCACTGCACGCCAGGCCTTCCTGTCCATCACCAACTCCCGGAGTTCACCTAAACTCATGTCCATAGAGTCGGTGATGCCATCCAGCCATCTCATTCTCTGTCGTCCCCTTCTCCTCCCGCCCCCAACTGTTCCCAGCATCAGAGTATTTTCCAGTGAGTCAACTCGTCGCATGAGGTGGCCAAAGTATTGCAGTTTCAGCTTTAGCATCAGTCCTTCCAGTGAACACACAGGATTGATCTCCTTTAGAATGGACTGGTTGGATCTCCTTGCAGTCCAGGGGACTCTCAAGAGTCTTCTCCAGCACCACAGTTCAAAAGCATCAGTTCTTTGGCGATCAGCCTTGTACACAGTCCAACTCTCACATCCATACATGACCATGGGAAAAACCATAGCCTTGATTAGACGGACTTTTGTTGGCAAAATAATATCTCTGCTTTTTAATATACTATTAATGTTGGTCATAACTCTCCTTCCAAAGAGTAAGCGTCTTTTAATTTCATGGCTTCAATCAGCATCTGCAGTGATTTTGGAGCCCCAAAAAAATAAAGTCTGACACTCTTTCCACTGTTTTTCCATCTATTTCCCATGAAGTGATGGGACCAGATGCCATGATCTCTGTTTTCTGAATGTCGAGCTTCAAGCCAACCTTTTCACTCTCCTCCTTCACTTTCATCAAGAGGCTTTTGAGTTCCTCTTCACTTTCTGCCATAGGGTAGTGTCAGCTGCATATCTGAGGTTATTGATATTTCTCCCAGCAATCTTGATTCCAGCTTGTGCTTCTTCCAGCCCAGCGTTCCTCATGATGTACTCTGCATATAAGTTAAATAAGCAAGGTGACAATATACAGCCTTGACGTACTCCTTTTCCTATTTGGAACCAGTCTGTTGTTCCATGTCCAGTTCTAACTGTTGCTTCCTGACCTGCAGACAGGTTTCTCAAGAGGCAGGTCAGGTAGTTTGGTATTCCCATCTCTTTCAGAATGTTCCACAGTTTATTGTGATCCACATAGTCAAAGGCTTTGGCATAGTCAATGAAGCAGAAATAGATGTTTTTCTGGAACTCTCTTGCTTTCTCCATGATCCAGCAGATGTTGGAAATTTGATCTCTGGTGCCTCTGCCTTTTCTAAAACCTGCTTGAACATCTGGGAGTTCACGGTTCACATATTGCTGAAGCCTGGCTTGGAGAATTTTGAGCATGACTTTACTAGCGTGTGAGATGAGTGCAATTGTGCAGTACACAGCCAAATGTGGTCCACTGGAGAAGGGAATGGCAAACCACTTCAGTATACTTGCCTTGAGATCCCCATCAAAGGGCAAAATTATAGGATATTGAATGAGGAATTCCCCAAGTAGGTGCCCAGTATGCTACTGGAGATCAGTGGAGAAATAACTCTAGAAGGAATGAAGGGATGGAGCAAAAGCAGAACCAATACCCAGTTGTGGATGTGACCAGTGATAGAAGCAACGTCCGGTGCTGTAAAGAGCAATATTGCATAGGATCCTAGAATGTTAGGTCCATAAATTAAGGCAAATTGGAAGTGGTCAAACAGGAGATGGAAAGAGTGAACATAGACATTCTAGGAATCAGTGAATTAAAATGTACTGGAATGGATGAATTTAACTCAGATGACCATTATATCTACTACTGTGGGCAGGAATCCCTTAGAAGAAATTGAGTAGCCATCATGGTCAACAAAAGAGTCCGAAATGCAGTATTTGGTTACAATCTTAAAAACTACAGAATTATTTCTGTTCGTTTCCAAGGCAATCCATTCAATATTACAGTAATCCAGGCCTATGCCCCAACTAGTAACGCTGAAGAAGCCGAAGTTGAATGGTTCTATGAAGACCTACAAAACCTTTTAGAACTAACACCTAAAATAGATGTCCTTTTCATTATGGGGGACTGGAATGCAAAATTAGGAAGTCAAGAAACACCTGGAGTAACAGGCAAATTTGGCCTTGGAGCACGGAATGAAGCAGGGCAAAGGCTAATAGAGTTTTGTCAAGAGAACACACTGGTCATAGCAAACACCCTCTTCCAACAACACGAGAAGACTCTACACATGGACATCACCAGACGGTCAACACCGAAATCAGATTGATTATATTCTTTGCAGCCAAAGATGGAGAAGCTCTATATAGTTAGCAAAAACAAGACCAGGAGCTGACTGTGGCTCAGTTCATGAACTCCTTATTGCCAAATTCAGACTTAAATTGAAGAATGTAGGGAAAACCACTAGACTATTCAGATATGACCTAAATCAAATCCCTTATGATTATACAGTGGAAGTGAGAAATAGATTTAAGGGACTAGATCTGAGAGATTGAGTGCCTGATGAACTCTGGACGGAGTTTCGTGACATTGTACAGGAGACAGGGACCAAGACCATCCCCATGGAAAAGAAATGCAAAAAAGCAAAATGGCTGTCTGAGGAAGCCTTACAAATAGCTGTGAAAAGAAGAGAAGTGAAAAGCAAAGGAGAAAAGGAAAGATATAAGCATCTGAATGCAGAAACTGTTTTATTATTTGGTATAAGGCAGATGTGAAAAGTTAAAGTGTTCACTCAGTAGTATCTGACACCTTGTGAACCCATGGACTGTAACTGGCTAGGCTTCTCTGTCCATGAAATTCTCCAGGCAAGAATACTGAAAGGAGGAGCCATTCCCTTCTCCAGGGGATCTTCCTGACCTAGGTATCAAACCCTCTTCTCCCACACTGCAGGCAGATTTTTCACCACTGAGCCACCAGGGAAGCTCAAAGCACATATGGTGGTGAGTTACAAATTCCCTCAACTTATGATTGTATGGAAATGTCTTTATATCCTCATCATTAAAAAAAATATTGAGGTATAGTGGATGTACAATATTGTATGTTTCCAGTGTACAACAGAGTGACTTATAATTTAAAATGTTGTATTCTATTTATAGCTATTATAGAATTTTGATTATACTCCCTGTATATTATAAAATATTCATGTAGTTTTTGTTTTTGTATACTTTGGTTGGTACCTCTTCATCCCCTATCCCTAACTTGCCCTTGTCTTCTTCCCTCTGCCCACTGGTAATCACTTTATCTGTATCTGTAAGTCTATTTTTTTTTTCTGTTATATTCAGTAATTAGGTTTTTTTTGTTTGTTTTTTTTTAGTTTTTGCAGATAGGTGCTATCATACTGTGTTTGTCTCTCTGTCTGACTTACTTCACTTAGTGTAGTATCCTTCAAGTCCATCCATGTTGTTGCAAATGGCAGGATTTCATTATCTTCATGGCTGAGTAATGTTCCATTGTATATGTATATATGTATATAAAACTGCTATGAAAATTGAAGAGATTGTACCTATCTGAATTAGTGTTCTCATCTTTTTCAGACATGTACTACAGAGCAATTTCTGAGCCATGTTGTGTGTGCTTAGTCACTCAGTCATGCTTGACTCTCTGCATCCCCATGGACACCCACCAGGCTCCTCTGTCCATGGAATTTTCCAGGCAGGAATACTGGCATGGGTTGCCATTTCCTCCTCCAGGAGATATTCCTGACCCAGGGATAAGAACCCATACTCCTGGGTCTTCGACATTGGCAGGTAGATTCTTTACCACTATCCCCTTCTGAGCTGTTTTCCATAGTGATGGCACCAACTTAACTTCCCATTAGTGTACAAGGGTTCCCTCTTCTCCACATCCTTGCCTACAATTTTTGTCTGTGTTCTTTTTAATGATAGCCATTTCAAGATGTGTGAGATAATACCTACTGTGGTTTAATTTGACAAAATAATCTTGAGAAATAACAGAGCTGAAAGTTTCAACTTCAAGATTTCAGACTATTTCAAAGCTACAGTAATCAAAACAAGGAACAATAGCAGACACAGAAGTCAATGTAACAAAACAGGGAGCCCAGAAATAAGGCCACACACTATGGTCCATTAATCTGTGATCTTAAAAGTGGTAAGAATATGCAGTGGAGAAGACATCCTCTTCATTAAATGATGCTAAAAGAATTAAAAAGCTACATGCAAAAGAATGAAATTAAAACGTTTTCTAACTTCATTTACTTGTAAAGGTATACTCAAAATGGATTAAAGACCTGAACATAAGACTGAACCCCATAAAACTCCTAAAAGGAAACATAGGCAGAACACTCTATGACATGAATCATAACAATATTTTTAAATCAGATTTATTCTGGTTCCTAAAGCAAAGAAAACAAAAATAAACAAATAGATCATAATTAAAAGTATTTTCACAGCAATGGAAGCTAACAACAAGATGAAAAGATCACCTGAGCAGGAGAAAATATTTGCCAATAATATGTTTGATAAGGAGTTAATATCCAAAATACATACACAGTTTATACAATTAAAAAAAAAAAAGATTCAAATTGAAATAAGACCTAATAGAACTTTGTCCAAAGAAGACATGCAGTTGGTCAAGAGGCACTTACAAAAATGCTCAAATTTGTTAATCTTTAAAGTAATGCAAATTATATCTTCTTCTTTTTTAAAAGACACTGCTTTATGTATTAAAATCTTGTTTGGGATTTTTTTCATTTAATACTTTGACTATACTGTTGTTGTTCAGTCAGTCACATCAGACTCTTTGCAACCCTATTGATGGCAGCACACCATGATTTCTTGTCCATTATCTCCCAGAGTTTGCTCAAATTCATATCCATTATGTCTGTGATGCTATCTAACTACCTCATTTCATTGACTATATTACACCACACTTTTCTATTCTGCTAAGTTTCTAACACCAGGAGGGATAATTTAGGTTCTAGTTGGTAGTAGATGTTTCTGGATGACCAACTATTTTAATGAGTAACTAATTTTATTCTTTTTTTTTAACCTGCTCTCTCTACCATTCATGTATTTTATTTGTCTTTTTCCCTGTTAATTTTGTTCAGTGTGAAGCACCTAAGAATTCCAAATCCTTGTTTCTATGTGATTAGTGAAGTTGAGAACAATTGACTTCTTTTCCTAATAAGCTAAATAGACAAATGAAAGCTGCTTGTTAACACATGAGATGCTTCTGACTAGCACAGTGGGGAAAACTTTAGGGAGAACACTCTCTATGATGCCAATAACTTACGTCACCATTACTTAAAATATTCCCCCTGGAATTCAGACAAAAGGGTGTTTTTTCACTGCTCTCTGAAAAGTTTGCTATCAAAAAGATGGTCAGAATCGACACTTATTCAGTGTCTTCTAACAAGCAAGTAAAACATTTTTTATCTTTTACTCAGAGAGGCATCATTACAAAATTAGCCATCATAATTTTTGAATATACTTCCATATTTATTTTGAATGCACTTTTTACCACATAACTCTGAGTAAGAAAGAGAAGGTTGATTTTTTAAGATTTACTGTTAAAATAAGAAATAAAATGAACTCAAATGTCGAGGAAAAATAATGTTATGAACTCAATAAATCTTGACATTTCAAAACTCATTATTGTAATGAAATAATAGAAGAATATATTTCATGTGTTACTGTTTTTTTTTTTTCCTTTTGTCTAGATAAGTTACTAATTATAAAAGACTTAGAGCAATGCCTGGAAAATAGTTGTATATAATTACTTTTTTATTTTATTTTTATTGGAGGCTAATAACTTTACAATATTATATTCGTTGGTTTTGCCATATAATGACATGAGTCCGCCCTGGGTGTACATGTGTTCCCCTTCTTGAACCCCTCTCCCACCTCCCTCCTCTCCTTATTCTCCGTCCGGGTCATCCCCATACACCAGCCCCGAGTATCCTGTATCATGCGTTGAACATGGACTGGTGATTCGTTTCACATATGATAATATACATGCTTCAATGCCATTCTCCCAAATCATCCAACCCTCACCTCTCTCACAGAGTCCCAAAGACTGTTCTATACACCTGTGTCTCTTTTGCTGTCTCATATACAGGGTTATTGTTACCATCTTTCTAAATTCCATATATATGCATTAGTATACTGTATCAGTATTTTTCTTTCTGGCTTACTTCACTCTATATAATAGGCCCCAGTTTCATCCACCTCATTAGAACTGATTCAGATGTATTCTTTTTAATGGCTGAGTAATACTCCATTGTGTATATGTACCAAAGCTTTCTTATCCATTCATTTGCAGATGGACATCTAGGTTGCTTCCATGTCCTCACCATAATAAACAGTGCTGCAATGAACATAGGAGTATATGTGTCTCTTTCCATTCCAGTTTCCACGGTGTGTATGCCCAGGAGTGCAATTGCTGGATCATATGGCAGTTCTATTCCCAGTTTTTTAAGGAATCTCCACACTGTTCTCCATAGTGGCTGTACTAGTTTGCATTCCCACCAACAGTGTAAGAGGGTTCACTTTTTTCCACACCCTCTCCAACATTTGCTGCTTGTAGACTTTTGGATAGCAGCCATTCTGACTAGTGTGAAATGGTACCTCATTGTGGTTTTGATTTGCATTTCTCTGAAAATGAGTGATGTTGAGCATTTTTTTCATGTGTTTCTTAGCCATCTGTATGCTTTCTTTTTTAATTTTTTAAAATTTTTATTTAATAAATGGTACAAAGCACAATGCCATAAACATTAACAATTAAAATTTCACCAAATGAAAAAAATACTATAGAATACACATTTGTAAAAAGTGACATTAAGTTATTTTACAACTGCCTCAAGCTGCAAAAAGAAAAAAAAAAAAAACCCAGTGCCATACCTAAGTTATCACTCTCTCAAAATAATGCTATTTATATTATAACCCACAAGTTCCCCTTCAAAAGACGGGAACTGCTTTTGTTAATTTATATATATATATATATGACTGTATCACTTTTCTATACACCTGAAACAACCATAACACTGTAAATAAAATATAGTACAATATAAAATAAAAATAAGTAACAGACCTTTGGTGTTTTACACTGAGTTAGAGTTCCTATCAGAGGGATAACAGCACCACAGCCACACTGAATCCTCATGAATGAGGCACACGAATGACTGGTTTACAAGAGTTACAGGAATGAGAGCTGCTCATTTCCCAGAAACTACAGCTCACAGAAAACCAACAAAGGCATGAGAAACAGACCATTCACTTATCAATGTGTAAAACTCAAGAAAGTCCACATCACTCCTACAACATGTAGAAAGTGCCTCAGAAATCACACAATACCAACTTTCTCATGGTTCTGGTTAAATTACATATACCAGTTTATAACAAATGGCAAAATCTGTAACTCTGTTCAAAGTTTTAAAAGATTACTTAAGAATAGTTTCTTATATTTCTATGCCACCTTTATAGTTCTGATTTCTCATTTCTTAATTAGTAAATTCAGAGTGCAGGTTCTATCCCAGGCTAATTTATACACTTCCAGAAGGAACAGCCTCTTAAATCCACAGAGTGGGGAGCCCCCAACCACGTCAGATTCGTTTCACATATGATAATATACATGTTTCAATCCATTGTCCCAAATTATCCCATCCTCGCCCTCTCCCACAGAGTCCAAAAGACTGCTCCACACATCCAATATTTGCTGTTGTCTCGTATTAAGGGTTATTGTTATCCTCTTGCTATATTCCATATATATGTGTCAATATACTGTACTGATGTTTTTGTTTCTGACTTATTTCACTTTGTATAATAGGCTTCAGTTTCGTCCACCTGATCAGAACTAATTCAAATGTATTCTTTTTAATCGCTGAGTACTACTCCATTGTGTATATGTACCAAAGCTTTCTTATCCATTCGTCTGCAGATGGACATCTAGGTTGCTTCCATGCCCTGGCTATTATAAAGAGTGCTGCGATGAACATTGGGTTACATGTGTCTCTTTCAATTCTGGTTTCCTCGGTGTGTATGCCCAGCAGTGGGATTTCTGGGTCTTATGGCAGTTCTATTTCCAATTTTTTAAGGAATCTCCACACTGTTCTCCATAGTGGCTGTACTAGTTTGCATTCCCACCAACAGTGTAAGAGGGTTCCCTTTTCTCCACACCCTCTCCAGCATTTATTGCTTGTAGACTTTTGAATAGCAGCCATTCTGACTGGCGTGAAATGGTACCTCATTGTGGATTTAATTTACATATCTCTAATTATGAGTGATGTTGAGCATCTTTTCATGTGTTTGTTAGCCATCTGTATGTCTTCTTTGGAGAAATGTCTGTTTAGTTCTTTAGCCCATTTTTTGATTGGGTCGTTTATTTTTCTGGAATTGAGCTGCAGGAGATGCTTGTATATTTTTGAGATTAATCCTTTATCAGTTGCTTCATTTGTTATTATTTTCTCCCATTCTGAAGGCTGTCTTTTCCCCTTGCTTATAGTTTCCTTTGCTGTGCAGAAGCTTTTAATTTTAATTAGGTCCCATTTGTTTATTTTTGCTTTTATTTCCAATATTCGGGGAGGTGGGTCATGGAGGATCCTGCTGTGATTTATGTCGGAGAGAGTTTTGCCTATGTTGTCCTCTAGGAGTTTTATAGTTTCTGGTCTTACATTTAGATCTTTAATCCATTTTGAGTTTATTTTTGTGTATGGTGTTATGAAGTGTTCTAGTTTCATTCTTTTACAAGTGGCTGACCAGTTTTCACAGCACCACTTGTTAAAGAGATTGTCTTTTCTCCATTTTATATTCTTGCCTCCCTTGTCAAAGATAAGGTGTCCATAAGTGCATGGATTTATCTCTGGGCGTTCAATTTTGTTCCATTGATCTATATTTCTGTCTTTATGCCAGTACCATACTGTCTTGATGACTGTGGCTTTTTAGTAAAGCCTGAATTCCGGCAGGTTGATTCCCCCGTTCCATTCTTCTTTCTCAAGATTGCTTTGGCTATGCGAGGCTTTTTGTATTTCCATACTAATTGTTAAATTATTTGTTCTAGCTCTGTTTAAAACACCGTTGATAACTTGATAGGGATTGCATTGAACTTAAAAATTACTTTAGGTGATATATTCATTTTCATAATATTTATTCTTAAAATCCATGAACATGGTATATTTCTCCATCTATTAATGTCCTCTCTGATTTCTTTCACCAATGTTTCATAGTTTTCTATATATAGGTATTTTGTTTCTTTAGGTAGATATATTCCTATTTTATTCTTTTTGTTGCAACGGTGAATGGAATTGTTTCCTTAATTTCTCTTTCAATTTTCTCATTATTAGTGTATAGGAATGGAAGGGATCTTTGTGTGTTGATTTTATATCCTGCAAATTTACTATATTCATTGATTAGCTCCAGTAGTTTTCTGGTAGAGTCTTTAGGGTTTTCTGTGTAGAGGATCATGTCATCTGCAAACAGTGAGAGTTTTACTTCTTCTTTTCCTATTTGAATTCCTTTTATGTCTTTTTCTGCTCTGATTGCTGGAGCCAAAACTTTCAAAACTATGTTGAATAGTAATGGTGAGAGTGGGCACCCTTGTCTTGTTCCTGACTTTAGGGAAAACACTTTCAATTTTTCACCATTGAGGATAATGTTTGCTGTGGGTTTGTCTTGTATAGGTTTTATTACGTTGAGAAATGTTCCTTCTATTCCCGCTTTCTGGAGGGTTTTGACCATAAATGGATGTTGAATTTTGTCAAAGGCTTTCTCTGAATCTATTGAAATAATCATATGCTTTTTATTTTTCAATTTATTAATGTAGTGTATTATATTGATTGATTTGCAGATATTGAAGAATCCTTGCATTCCTGGGATAAAGCCCACTTGGTCATGATGTATGATCTTTTTAATGTGTTGTTGGATTGTGATTGCTAGAATTTTGTTAAGGATTTTTGCATCTATGTTCGTCAGTGATATTGGCCTGTAGTTCTCTCTCTTTTTTTTTTTTTTTTTTTGGCATCTTTTTCAGGTTTTGGTATTAGGGTGATGGTGGCCTCATAGAATGAGTTAGGAAATTTACCTTCCTCTGCAATTTTCTGGAAGAGTTTGAGTAGGATAGGTGTTAGCTCTTCTCTAAATTTTTGGTAAAATTCAGCTGTGAAGCCATCTGGACCTGGACTTTTGTTTGCTGGAAGATTTCTGATTACAGTTTCAATTTCCATGCTTGTGATGGATCTAATAAGATTTTCTATATCTTCCTGGTTCAGTTTTGGAAAGTTATCTTTATATAAGAATTTGTCCATTTCTTGCAAGTTGTCCATTTTATTGGCATATAATTGCTGATAATAGTCTCATGATCCTTTGTATTTCTGTATTGTCTGTTGTGATCTCTCTCTTTTCATTTCTAATTTTACTGATTTGGTTTTTCTCCCTTTGTTTCTTGATGAGTCTGGCCAGTGGTTTGTCAATTTTATTTACCCTCTCAAAGAACCAGCTTTTGGCCTGTTGATTTTTGCTATGGTCTCTTTTGTTTCTTTTGTATTTATTTCTGCCCTAATTTTTAAAATCTCTTTCCTTCTACTGACCCTAGGGTTCTTCATTTCTTCCTTTTCTAGTTGCTTTAGGTGTAGAGTTAGGTTATTTAGTTGGCTTTTATCTTATTTCTTGAGGTATGCCTGTATTGCTATGAACCTTCCCCTTAGCACTGCTTTTACATTGTCCCACAGGTTTTGGGTTGTTGTGTTTTCATTTGCATTCATTTCTATGCATATTTTGATTTCTTTTTTGATTTCTTCAATGATTTGTTCGTTATTCAGCAGCGTGTTGTTCAGTCTCCATATGTTGGAATTTTTAATAGTTTCCCTCCTGTAATTGAGATCTAATCTTACTGCATTGTGGTCAGAAAAGATGCTTGGAATGATTTCAAATTTTTTTAATTTACCAAGGCTAGATTTATGGCCCAAGATGTGATCTATCCTGGAGAAGGTTCTGTATGCACTTGAGAAGAAGTTGAAATTCATTATTTTAGGGTGAAATGTCCTATAAACATCTATTAGGTCTAACTGGTCTATTGTATTATTTAACTTTTGTGTTTCCTTGTTAATTTTCTGTTTAGTTCATCTATCCATAGGTGTGAGTGGGGTATTAAAGTCTCCCACTATTTTTGTGTTATTGTTGATTTCCCCTTTCATACTTGTTAGTATTAGTCTCACACATTGTGGTTCTCCTATGTTGGGTGCATATATATTTATAATTGTTATATCTTCTTCTTGGATTGAGCCTTTAATCATTATGTAGTGTCCTTCATTGTCTCTTTTCACAGCCTTTGTCTTAAAGTTTATTTTATCTGATATGAGTATTGCTGCACCTTCTTTCTTTTGATCTCTACTTGCGTGGAATATCTTTTTCCAGCCCCTTACATTCAATCTGTATGTGTCCCTCATTTTGAGGTGGGTCTCTTTTAGACAACATATATAGGGGTCTTGTTATTGTATCCATTCAGCCAGTCTTTGTCTTTTGGTTGAGGTGTTTAACCCATTTACGTTTAAGGTAATTATTGATAAGTAAGAAATTAGAGATTCCAAGGGAACATTTCATGCAAAGATGGGCTCAATAAAGGACAGAAATGGTGTGGACCTAACAGAAGCAGAAGATATTAAGAAGAGGTGGCAAGAATACACAGAAGAACTGTACAAAAAAATCTTCACGACCAAGATAGTGACGATAACGTGATCACTGACCTAGAGCCTGATATCTTGGAATGTGAAGTCAAGTGGGCCTTAGAAAGCATCACTATGAACAAAGCTAGTGGTGGTGATGGAATTCCAGTTGAGCTATTTCAAATCTTGAAAGATGATGCTGTGAAAGTGCTGCACTCAATATGCCAGCAAATTTGGAAAACTCAGCAGTGACCACAGGACTGGAAAAGGTCAGTCTTTATTCCAATCCCAAAGAAAGGGAATGCCAAAGAATGCTCAAACTACCACACAATTGCACTCATCTCACATGCTAGTAAAGTCATGCTCAAAATTCTCCAAGTCAGGTTTCAGCAATATGTGATCTGTGAATTCCCAGATGTTCAAGCAGGTTTTAGAAAAGGCAGAGGCACCAGAGATCAAATTGCCAACATCCGCTGGATCATGGAGAAAGCAAGAGAGTTCCAGAAGAGCATCTATTTCTGCTTCATTGACTATGCCAAAGCCTTCGACTGTGTGGATCACAATAAACTGTGGAAAATTCTGAAAGAGATGGGAATACCAAACCACCTGACCTGCCTCTTGAGAAACCTGTATGCAGGTCAGGAAGCAACAGTCAGAACTGTACATGGAACAACAGACTGGTTCCAAATAGGAAAAGGAGTGCGTCAAGGTTGTATATTGTCACCCTGCTTATTTAACTTATATGCAGAGTACATCATGAGGAACGCTGGGCTGGAAGAAGCACAAGCTGGAATCAAGGTTGCTGGGAGAAATATCAATAATCTCAGATATGCAGATGACACTACCCTTATAGCAGAAAGTGAAGAGGAACTCAAAAGCCTCTTGATGAAAGTGAAAGAGGAGAGTGAAAAGGTTGGCTTGAAGCTCGACATTCAGAAAACAAAGATCATGGCATCCGGTCCCACCACTTCATGGGAAATAGATGGAAAAACAGTGGGAAAAGTGTCAGACTTTATTTTTGGGGGCTCCAAAATCACTGCAGAAGCTGATTGCAGCCATGAAATTAAAAGACGCTTACTTCTTGAAAGGAAAGTTATGACCAACCTTGATAGTATATTAAAAAGCAGAGACATTACTTTGCCAACAAAGGTCCGTCTAGTCAAGGCTATGGTTTTTCCCGTGGTCATGTATGGATGTGAGAGCTGGACTATGAAGAAAGCTGATTGCCGAAGAATTGATGCTTTTGAACTGTGGTGTTGGAGAAGACTCTTGAGAGTACCTTGGACTGCAAGGAGATCCATCCAGTCCATTCTAAAGGAGATCAATCCTTGGTGTTCATTGGAAGGACTGATGCTAAAGTTGAAACTCCAGTACTTTGGCCACCTCATGCGACGAGTTGACTCACTGGAAAAGACTCTGATGCTGGGAACGGTTGGGGGCGGAAGGAGAAGGGGACGACTGAGAATGAGATGGCTGGATGGCACCACCGACTCTGTGGACATGAGTTTGAGTGAACTCCGGGAGTTGGTGATGGACAGGGAGGCCTAGCGTGCTGTGATTCATGGGGTCGCGGAGAGTCGGACACGACTGAGTGACTGAACTGAACTGACTGATGATCCTGTTGCCATTTTTTTTATTGTTTTGGGTTCGAGTTAATACACTCATTCTGTGTTTCCTGTCTAGAGAAGGTCCTTTAGCATTTGTTGGAGAGCTGGTTTGGTAATGCTGAATTATCTCAGCTTTTGCCTGTCTGTAAAGCTTTTGATTTCACCTTCATAGTTGAATGAGATCCTTGCTGGGTACAGTAATCTGGTCTGTAGGTTATTTTCTTTCATCACTTTAAGTATGCCCTGCCATTCCCTCCTGGCCTGAAGAGTTTCTATTGAAAGGTCAGCTGTTATCCTTATGGGGATCCTTTGTGTGTTATTTGTTGCTTTTCCCTTGCATTTTTTAATATTTGTTCTTTGTGTTTGATCTTAGTTAATTTGATTAGTATGTGTCTTGGGGTATTTTACCTTGGGTTTATCCTGTTTGGGACTCTCTGGTATTCTTGGACTTGGGTGATTATTTCCTTCCCCATTTTAGGGAAATTTTCAACTATTATCTCCTCAAGTATTTTCTCATGGTCTTTCTTCTTGTCTTCTTCTTCTGGGATTCCTATGGTTCAGATATTGGGGAGTTTAACATTGTCCCAGAGGTCTCTGAGATTGTCCTCATTTCTTTTAATTCATTTTTCTTTTTTCCTCTCTGCTTCATTTATTACTACCATTTTATCTTCTTACTCACTTATTCTATCTTCTGCCTCCGTTATTCTACTATTGGTTCCTTCCAGAGTGTTTTTGATCTCATCTATTGCATTATTCATTGTATATTGACTCTTTTTTGTTTCTTCTAGATCCTTATTAAACCTTTCTTGCATCTTCTCAATCCTCGTCTCCAGATTATTTATCTGTAACTCCAATTTTCTTTCAAGATTTTGGATCAATTTCACTATCACTATTTGGAATTATTTATCAGGTAGATTCCCTATCTCTTCCTCTTTTGTTTGGGTTGTTGGGCATTTATCCTGTTCCTTTATTTGCTGGGTATTTCTCTGCCTCTTCATCTTGCTTATATTGCTGTGTTTGGGGTGGCCTTTCTGTCTTCAGGCAGTTTGTGGAGTTCTCTTTATTGTGGAGTTTCCTTGCTATGGGTGAGGTTGGACGGGTGGCTTGTCAAGGTTCCCTGGTTAGGGAAGCTTGTGTCAGTGTTCTGATGGGCGGAGCTGGATTTCTTCTCTCTGGAGTCCAATGAAGTTACTAGTAATGAATTATGAGATGTCAGTAGGTTAGGAGTGACTTTGGACAACATGTATAGTCACTTCCAAGTTGGTTCCCTCTGTTTTAGCTTCTGTTTGCTGGTTTCTTCAGTGTCTAATTTCCGCCCTGACACTAGGAGGAGGTTTTGGACACTTTTTAAAGCTCCCTTGTTCAGTCCTGTTCTGGAAAGGGAGGAACACTGTAGAGAAATATCTCTGGCGTCTGTGGGGAGTGCTCGCAGTGTCCCGGCTACACTGGGTTTACCCCCACTCACGGCGTGTGTGCTGTCCCAGTCTACACTGCACAGGCTCTAAGTTGCTCTGCCGATAACTGTCTGAGGCCGGCGCTGGGTTGCATGCACGTCCCAAGTCTAGGCCACTCAGGTTCAGGTACTCGGGTACTCCACAAAGGCGCAGACTTTGTTGGGCCTGCGTTTTGTGCCTTCTCCGGCCCGAGCAGCTCAAGTGACCAGGTGTTTGGTGAGCACAGTCGCTGTGACTTATCACCTCCCCGGTCCCTCCCGCTCGGTTTTCTGTGTATACAACCGGCGCACCTTCTCAGGCGAATGTTAACCAGCCAGAAACTCAAAAAGTCTTGGTTAACCCTGAAGCCTGCCTGCAGATTGGTATCGGATGCCTCTCTGGGACCGCAATTGCCCCCTTCTGGCTCTGACTGCCCTCCCCTGCCTGTCTCGGTGGGGGATTGGCCGTCCACAACTGGCTAGTTCTGCTCAGTCTTTTGTTCTGTGAGTGGGGCTGGCAGAGTCTTAAGTTAGGGCTTTTCGCCTTTTCACAGGGTAGCTACCCCACAGTCTGCTCTGCTATCTCCAGTCAGCTCCCCCAGACTGCCCTCATGGCATTCAGGCCCGGTCCTCTCTCTAAGCAGTTCAACTGACTCTCTGCCCAGGTCCCACTTGTTAATGGCGGATGCGGGTGTCTGCTCTGCTTCTCCGCTGGGAGTTACCTTTGGACTCATAAGCTGTGAGGTTTAATTATTTATTTATTTTTCTCCCTGTTGAGTTGTCCTCTGAGGTTCCAAGGCTCGCCCCAGACTCACCTTTGAGAGTGTTTCCTGGTTTCAGAAACTTCTCTCTTTTTTTATGCCTCCCTTCCTGGGACGGAGCTCCATCCCTACTTCTTTTGTCTCTCTTTTTATCTTTTATGTTTTTTCCTACCTTATTTTGAAGACAATGGGCTGCTTTTCTGGGTTCCTGATGTCCTCTGCCAGCATTCAGAAGTTGTTTTATGGACTTTACTCAGTGTTCAAATGTTCTTTTGATGAATTTGTAGGGGAGAAAGTGGTCTCGCTGTCCTATTCCTCCGCCATCTTGTTTCAGCCCCCCATCTGTATATTTTCTTTGGAGAAATGTCTGTTTAGTTCTTTGGCCCATTTTTTTTTAATTGGAGGCTAATCACAATATTATATTGGTTGGTTTTGCCATACATTGACATGAATTTGCCTCAGGTGTATATGAGTTCCCATTCCTGAACCCGCCTCCCACCTCCCTCCTTCCCTTATCCTCCCTCTGGGTCATTCCCATGCACCAGCCTCGAGCATCCTGTATCATGGCCCATTTTTTGATTGGGTCGTTTATTTTTCTGGAATTGAGCTGCAGGAGATGCTTGTACATTTTTGAGATTAATCCTTTATTAGTTGCTTCATTTGCTATTATTTTCTCCCATTCTGAAGGCTGTCTTTTCACCTTGCTTATAGTTTCCTTTGCTGTGCAGAAGCTTTTAATGTTAATTAGGTCCTATTTGTTTATTTTTGCTTTTATTTCCAATATCCGGGGAGGTGGGTCATGGAGGATCCTGCTGTGATTTATGTCGGAGAGAGTTTTGCCTATGTTGTCCTCTAGGAGTTTTATAGTTTCTGGTCTTACATTTAGATCTTTAATCTGTTTTGAGTTTATTTTTGTGTATGGTGTTAGGGAGTGTTCTAGTTTCATTCTTTTACAAGTGGCTGACCAATTTTCCCAGCACCACTTGTTAAAGAGACTGTCTTTTCTTCATTTTATATTCTTGCCTCCTTTGTCAAAGATAAAGTGGCTATAGGTGCATGGATTTATCTCTGGGCTTTCTATTTTGTTCCATTGATCTATATTTCTGTCTTTATGCCAGTACCATACTGTCTTGATGACTGTGGCTTTGTAGTAGAGCCTGAAGTCCGGCAGGTTGATTCCCCCAGTTCCATTTTTCTTCCTCTAGATAGTTTTGGCTATTAGAGTTTTTTTGTATTTCCATACAAATTGTGAGATTATTTGTTCTAGCTCTGTGAAAAATACCATTGGTAGCTTGATAGGGATTGCATTGAATGTATAAATTGTTTTGGGTAGCAAACTCATTTTCACTATATTTATTCTTCCAATCCACGAGCATGGTATATTTCTCCATCTATTAGCGTACTCTTTGATTTTTTCACCAGTATTTTATAGTTTTCTACATATGAGTCTTTTGTTTCTTTAGGTAGATATATCCCTAAGTATTTTACTCTTTTCGTTGCAACAGTGAATGGAATAGTTTCCTTAATTTCTCTTTCTATTTTCTCATTATTAGTGTATGGAATGCAAGGGATTTCTGTGTGTTGATTTTATATCCCATGTTTTATTGTTTTTATTATAAATTCTAGAGATAGTATAGTTTAAGAAAGTTCATGCATAATGTTGATGTAAGGTAGTGTGACAAGATTCATCCTCACCAGGAGTTAGAGGTATTAGACAGTTTGAAGAGATTATGTCAGAAATCAGACATAAGTTTCATGGAGACAGTGACCTTCACATAGCCTTGGGAGAAAGACAGCTTTTCCATCTCCATGTGACAACTTTGCACAGAATATCGTATATCACAATGTAGAATCATCACTCCTTATATTCTCCCAAAATAACATCATAGGTTTATGTTGGGGTCCTTTAATGGACCGGAAACTGGTGGTCCGGAGACGATGATAAGAAAGTGAAAGAGAGAAAGAGGCTGATATTCCCCAATTTACGCAGAAAACCGATAAAGTCCTTGGCACAGCACTTGCGTCTCCCATGAAGGCACTGGGCTACCTCTCGAGGGAAAATGAAGGCACAAGGAACCTTCTCGAGAGAGTCTTAGAAGCCCGGGCAGGACAGTGGGGAAGATGGGTCTCTACACTCTAGGGAATCAGCCGAGGAGAGAGAAAGAGAGAGAGAGAGAAAGAAAGACACGGGGACCCAAGCTCTGATGGAGCAAAGGTACTTTAATGATTTCTCTGTGAGTATATAAAGGCTGTGGTACAAGAAATTTCTTTCAACAATGATAAAGATCAGAAAACCAAATGTACAGTAACCGTTACCAAGGGAACCAGGGGTTAATAATGGTCACAAGTCAGGAAACAATCCATATCTCAAGAAAGAGGATCGAGACTAAGCAGTTTTGTCATAAAGAGAATGTTTACTAAAGGAGACTCAAGCCTGTGTCACACAATGACCTTAGTTCCTGGAAAGTGTGCTGTTCTGCTTAAAAATAAACAAAGGACCTGTGAGAAACAGCACATAGGAATCCTCCTGTTAAACATTCCCTGATAATTCACCCTTATTTATTTATAGTATTTGTAAAAAGAGTTTTGACCATTAGAGCTTGTTTTGTTTCAACAATCTTGGCATGAAGGCAACGGTAGATGACAAATATAATTTTTAAGACAATCACCAAAATTACAGTTTTAGATCCAATGCTATGAGTAATGCTTTGAAACCATCTGCACGGGTCTAGCCCAGATAAGTGATCAGCTAGTTGTTAAGTTAAAGTTTTCAAATTAGTGGGAGAGGGCAGATTATTAGAAAAGGTTTCAAATTTTATTTTGTTATAATTATACATTTAGAGAGGCATTATCATGTATGTTTTGTAGATGAAATTTGAAAAGGTTTCAAATTTTATTTTGTTATAATTGTACATTTAGAGAGGCATTATCAGGTATGTTTTGTAGGTGAAATTTGATTTGTTCCTAGTTGTAGGCATTATTATTGAAATGATTAGGAATAACACAAAATTGAGTAGAATTCCAATCACATTTTAGTATCACCTGTTTTTGTACATCTGTTAATTGATCTCCAACCCATTTGATGGCTGTTTTGAGTTCCTGTATTTTCTCTTGAATATCTTCATCTATATGAGCCTGAGTGGTCCACATAGTATGGGCATTTTTAGTCCAATTTTGAATAAAATTATGTGTTTGAATAATTTTGTAAAGGTTTGTAAAGGAACATCAATGACAGCACCAGTGGTGCAAATAGCTATTAATCTCAAAATGCCAGAAATCAGCCATCTAATGAATCGTTTAGATCTCCGGAGCAATTTAATGAGTAACTGGGAAGCAAGTCCAGCCATGGGACCTTCTTCCCAGGGCCTTTGGAGATTTATTGGTAACCATAGATTATGTTGAGATCAAAGAATCAAAAGGGAGTCATTTCTCAAGGAAATAGAGGAGTTAAGATAAGTATATAATTTACAATTTATGCAAGTTACAGAACATATAGTTTTATTGAATTGTAAATTTCTTATAGCTATTACAAAAGGAAGTGGAACATAGTCTTGTATAAAATATGATTGATTATAGCGGAAAAAAAAGTTGTTATGGCTATGATTAGTCCTTATGAAATGTCCAGTTCAAGTCCCAAGTTCCTTGGTGCTTGCAGCAAATTTCCAGATGTCCCATTGTTTAGGCCCAATCTGTTTATCAAGAATGATTCGAGGATGAGGGAGGGCCATTCCACCGTCAAGCCATCCAAGAAGTAATTTGTCATGGTAATGCTCCATTGTAGTATTAGAAACTTTTTATGTCATATGAGTAACATAGTCACATATATTGCTATTAATATCATCTGAGCAGTTAGATAACCATATACCATGGGGTCCCTAATTGACAATTGTATGATTAGACATAAACATTAATTTTCCTGATTTGGCCTGACATTTGTCAAGTAATGAACAGGAATATATTTAAAGTTCTTATTAGTAAATCCTTTGTATAGTGTTCTTTGTTCTTTTCTTAACTCTTTCCCTAAAGTTTCAGTAGTATAAACATGGCTCATGGACAAAGAAAGGGCAGTAAATAATCCAAGCAGCATGTGGAAGTTCCTTTTGGAGGCAAGATGAAAGCCCATGTTTGTTGATTAACATTAATACATAATTTTGTTGGGCACATGCATAAGGAAAAGATTTCATAGGTTAGAGAAATGTTAATTAGTTTTCTTTCTCTTTCAGGATGAGAGATGCCCTCCAAGCTCCAAAGAGGGGGCATATGTGTTGAGTCATTAGTGGATATGATTGATCCTATATCTGTCCATTCTATAGCCTATAATAAAAAAGGGGGGTTAGGTATATAAGCAAAATGAGTGTGATCAATCAAGTCAGCCTGAGAGGGGCAAGCAAAGTCAAGCAAAGCAAGCATAGCAAAGAAAAATATTTTCAGGGTTTCAAGGCATTCCCTGTTGAGAAATCAGATTTTCAGTTTGATTCAGTTCAGTTCAGTTGTTCAGTCGTTCAGTCGTGTCTGACTCTTTGCGACCCCATGAATCACAGCACACCAGGTTTCCCTGTCCAGCACCAACTCCTGGAGTTCACTCAAACTCATGTCAGTGATGCCATCCAGCCATCTCATTCGCTGTCGTCCCCTTCTCCTCCTGCCCCCAATCCCTCCAAGCATCAGATTCTTTTCCAGTGAGTCAACTCTTTGCATGAGGTGGCCAAAGGATTGGAGTTTCAGCTTTAGCATCAGTCCTTCCAAAGAACACCCAGGATTGATCTCCTTTAGAATGGAATGGTTGGATCTCCTTGCAGTATAAGGGACTCTCAAGAGTCTTCTCCAGCGCCACAGTTCAAAAGCATCAATTCTTCGGCGGTCAGCTTTCTTCACAGTCCAACTCTCACATCCATACGTGACCACGGGAAAAACCATAGCCTTGACTAGATGGACCTTTGTTGGCAAAGTAATGTCTCTGCTTTTTAAAATGCTATCTAGGTTGGTCATAACTTTCCTTCCAAGGAGTAAGCGACTTTTAATTTCATGGTTGCAACCAGCATCTGCAGTGATTTTGGAGCCCAAAAAAATAAAGTCTGACACTGTTTCTACTGTTTCCCCATCTATTTCCCATGAACTGATGGGACCAGATGCCATGACTTAGTTTTCTGAATGTTGCACTTCAAGCCAACTTTTTCACTCTCCTCTTTCACTTTCATCAAGAGGCTTTTGAGTTCCTCTTCACTTTCTGCCATAAGGGTAGTGTCATCTGCATATCTGAGGTTATTAATATTTCTCCCAGCAATCTTGATTCCATCTTGTGCCTCTTCCAGCCCAGCGTTCCTCATGATGTACTATGCATACAAGTTAAATAAGCAGGGTGACAATATACAACCTTGACGTACTCCTTTTCCTATTTGGAACCAGTCTGTTTTTACATGTCCAATTCTAACTGTTGTTTCCTGACCTGCATATAGGTTTCTCAAGAGGCAGGTCAGGTGGTCTGGTATTCCCATTTCTTTCAGAATTTTCCACAGTTTATGGTGATCCACAAAGTCCAAGGCTTTGGCATAGTCAATGAAGCAGAAATAGATGTTTTTCTGGAACTCTCTTGCTTTCTCCATGATACAGTGGATGTTGGATATTTGACCTCTGGTGGCTCTGCCTTTTCTAAAACCTGCTTGAATATCTGGAAGTTTATGGTTCACATATTGCTGAAGCCTGGCTTGGAGAATTTTGAGCATGGCTTTACTAGCATGTGAGATGAGTGCAATTGTGCGGTAGTTTGAGCATTCTTTGTCATTGCCTTTTTTTGGGGATTGGAATGAAGACTGACCTTTTCCAGTCCTGTGGCCACTGCTGAGTTTTCCAAATTTGCTGGCATATTGAGTGCAGCACTTTCACAGCATCATCTTTCAGGATTTGAAATAGCTCAACTGGAATTCCATCACCTCCACTAGCTTTGATTAGTAAGGTATTTATCTGTCCCCAAGTAGGGAGATCCTAAGGACGATGATATCAAAGGCGGTATTTTTTGGATATGTTTAAAGTCTCCATGGCTTGCATTGGAATTCCTTCTTTATGAGGTTTTTGTTGTATCGTCTTTAGTCTGAATGCTGTGGGGCCCTTAGGTTGAATCTTCTGAAGAGGAAGTCATATGAGTTCGTTGGATCCATCTGGAGAAAGAGAAGTATACCCCTTTCTCTGTAAGATTAGTTTCTTAGATTTCTATTCATTAGTTAACCCTTCTAGATATCAAATGGGCAAAGGAATGAGGGTGCCTTTTAATGTTTTAAAATGTTTTTCTGTTTTTATAAAACTATCTCCTTGTGGTAAGTTTAACAATTTGAAACAAATAAAGCTATATTAAGAATAGAAAGGAAAGTGATAATGATGAAAACATTCTTAAGAAATATTTCCGTCCAAAAGAGAAAAAAAAAATATCTAGAAATCTTTGGGATTGGTATTTGGCTGTGTTTTTTAATTAATGGGCTGATTTTCTCTTCATACAGTATACACATTTTCCCTGATATATAAAAAAATAAATTGGATCTGACTGTTTTAAATGGTCTGTGTTACTTGGGTCAAAAGTTTAGGAGCATACATTCAAACATCTTTTCCTAAGTGAAATTATTGAAGAGTTGATGCAGAACAACTTCATAAATGAAATGTTGCTCATATCCAAATATATTTGACTTTGTCCCTGGAAAAGAAATGCAGCCTGGCAGTTGTTGAATCTCTCTGTTCAGTGTGTTAAGGAAGATGATTATACTTTCAAGACAGACCTGAAAAGAAGGTGAATATTTTGCATTTCTTATATTCTTAGGAATAAATAACTTATTCGGGAAATGGTGTCTTTTTGATGTTGTTTTTGTTTGTAATGTGAAACAGGCATTGAAGTTGATGTTATTTTGTTTTAAGAATCTTACAGCTTGGAAACATAAATAAAGCTATATTCATAATAGTTATTGGCTTAAAGACTATATTACATTAGAATCTAGTAAAGTCTGTTCTGGATAAGAAAAATAAAAGTGTTCCTGTGTATATCCTCTTATTTAATATTTTATTTGTAGTTACAGTGTGTAATATGTTTGTTTAATTATGTCTTGTGTTTATGGATAATAAGAAATGTTTTTAACCTGTTTAATAGAGAATGAATGCAAAATTTGCTTGAATTGTTCAGAAATATAGGCAGGGCCACTGTTCATTCCTATAGAATCAAATGTTTTCACCATTGCCAAGCAAGCCAATAGATGGGTTATAACATGCTGTGTAGTTTCACTCTGGAGAGGTGTGGCTCTTATAAAAGAGGAATTTGCATCGAATGAGACATGTAAGAAGAAAGAGGAAGAAAGTTCAGGGCAATGAGTTATAGCCATTTATCATAAAAGTTTCTTTTATTTGTCATAAACCCTTTTTATATTTCTGTATTCATCATTTTATTTGCCTTTTCTTATATCTTTTTATTAAAAGTATATATCTTACATTTCTTTAGCAACTATGAAGTGTCTTGTATGTTAATATTTCATATTATCCAAAAACAAAGACATATATTGAGACATAGGTAATTTTAGATAGATAGATATAGTTTTCCATTTGAAATTTAAAATATCTTTTTGTTTTATTTTTGAGTTCCACCAGTTTTTTTATGGCTGGAGTCCTAGATAGAGTGGATTGTGTATCCCAAGGACATGATAAGAGTTAACTTTAGGTTTTTTCTTAGGCCTGTTTTTGTTTCCCAGGCAGAATTGCAGCTCCAAAAAAAAGTATCTTAACAAGTTAACCTTTTCTTAACTGCATGTGTCAGAAGAACCGTTTTGCAATTTCAAAAAAGATTTTATTTTAATCAGTTTTCTCTAGAGTCTAAAGAATATTATAGCTATTCAGTGTCAAAATATCATTTCTCCTTTTTGTAGTTACAGTATATTATTAATGATATATGCATGAGGGAATTGCTGTCATATAGGAGGTATAGCTTTGGCTATAAAATTTTGACAAATACTAGGATTGTTAAGCATATTTTGTGGTAACATAGTCTATTGAAATCTTTTATGAGGCCAAATATGACTAGGAAAAGGGAGAAAGTGAATTTCTCCCAGTATAAAGGGTGTAAAGGTATATTTAAAAAGCAATCTTGTAAATCAGTAATAATAATGTACCAATTTTGAGGAATAGTAGTAGGTGATGGGATTCCTGGTTGTAATGCACCCATAGGTTTCATAGATGCATTCGATTTTCTAAGGTCTGTTTAAAGGCACTATTTGTTAGATTTCTTTTTTATAACAAAAATAGGATGGTTTCTCCAGTGGTCATATATGGATGTAAGAGTTGGACTGTGAAGAAAAATGATCTCCAAAGAATTAATGCTTATGAACTGTGGTGCTGGAGAAGACTCTTGAGAGTCCCTTGGACTGCAAGGAGATCCAACCAGTCCATTCTAAAGGAGATCAATCCTGGGTGTTCATTGGAAGGACTGATGCTAAAGCTGAAACTCCAATACTTTGGCCACCTCATGGGACGAGTTGACTCACTGGAAAAGAGTCTGATGCTAGGAGGGATTGGGGGTGGAAGGAGAAGGGGACTAGAGAGAATGAGATGGCTGGATGGCATCACTGACTCAATGGACATGAGTTTGAGTGAACTCCGGGAGTTGGTGCTGGACAGGGAAGCCCGGCGTGCTGTTATTCATGGGGTCGCAAAGAGTCGGACACGACTGAGTGATTGAACTGAACTGAACTGAAGAAGAGCATGATTCCTCAATATGTTTCAATTCTGATAGTGTGTTTATAAGTTTTTTAGTAGGTAGTAATTTTTCTTTCGTAAGGGGCCATTGCTCTGTCCAAATAGGCTCGTTATTCTTTTCAGTTGTTTTAATAATTGCTTTATTTGTTAATTGAGCAGTTACCCCTAGGAAAAATGTGGAATGTATTTCTGAGTTTGCCATTGCATAAAGTCTCTTTCTATTAAATTACGGGGTGCATTTATCATATAAGTTCTTAATGTTGTAGGCTGGCCGTTTGGTTTTTCATGTGGGTAGATCTAAACATTTTGATAAATTTCTTGTACTTTGGTTTGAGAAATTCCTGCACTTTGGTAAGAGACCTCTTGTATTGGCTAGGATTTGGGCCACAAGTGTTTGGAAATATTAGTAATATTAGATCCAGTGTCATGGAGACTAGAAAATCTTTTATTATTAATTTTGATATTTATATTTTGTCAATCATATTCAGATACCAATGATGTCTATAAGGATTGTTTTTGATCTGTACTGCCAAATCCATCTGTCTGTACATTATTAGAGGAGTTAATACAAATGTAAGGCAAAAGAAGTAATTGAGCAATTTTGTCCCCCTTTTTGAATTAAAATAGAATCTGAGATGACATCATAATTTGAATCTCTCCTTTATAATTTGAATCAATTATTCCAAGGTGAACAGTAATTCCTTTAGAAGCCAAATTAGATCGGCCAAATAAAGACTGAAGGTTTGTGGGGGCAGGGATCCAAAAAGTCCGGTAGGTACTCTAGAAGGGACTGTTTAAGGGTAAAGGAAAAAATCATTTAGGGCTGGTATATTGATGGCAGCACTGCCGGATGTTGAGGGTTTGAGGGAAAAGATAGAATTTGCCCCTGGTTTTTGTGGTAGGGGACCTGGGGGTTCCCCTGTTTGGAGCTTCCCAGAATAGATTTTCTATCATATCAGGTTTAGATTCACAGTCTTTGACACAATGCATTTCTCTATGGCAGTGAGGGCAAATTGTTGGAGGTTTTTTATTAGCCTTCTTAGGGCAGTCCCTTTTAAAATGGTTTTTATATCCACATGTAAAGCATCATTCATTTCCCTTTCTAAAGGTAGCAGCCATTGTCTCAACTAGCATTTGCATTTTTTGAGTTTCTGATCCTAGATTGCGATAAGCCTTCAAATAATCAATAATAATCCCAGTCTCATGAATTGGAGCGATAGCTCTTTGACATTCCTGATTTGCATTCTCATAAGCAAGTAATTTCTCTAGGTGTTTTATGGCTTTTTCTCTGATTACAGTATGGGGAAGAGCAGTTTCTAATCTAGTTAAAAAATCAGCATAACTTTTATTAGGTCCTTGTAATATTTTAGTGTAACTATCTGTAGGCTCTCCTTGAGGAGTAATTTGATCCCAAACTTCAAGGGCCATTGTTTTTAATTGTTTATGCAAACAAGACATGACATTGAATTTGAGCTTCTATGGTATCAAATTGTCCAAAGCCAGTTAACATTTCATAAGTAATTTCGTTTTGGGGAGTGCCAGATCAAGCATTCTTGTTAGCATGATCTCTGGCTATATCATAAAACCACATTATCCATTGAAGATATTCTCCTGATTTAAGGACAGCTTTTATTAAAGATCGCCAATCATAGGGAATAAAGTTTCCAATAGAAGATTCCATAACATTTAGAAGCTCTCTAGTAAAAGGTGAATATGGGCCATACATAGTTATAGCCTTTTTCATTTGTTGCATGTGAAAAAGATGAATGACGTCATATTGAGTTATTATGTGCCCTTGAGTGTCAGCATTTCTTAAAATTGGAAAGATGGAAAAATCATTAGCATCATAAACTTGTGATTGCAATACCAGTAATTCAAAGAGCCTCTGTTGCAGAGGAGAGCGAATAAATGAGATTTTTTGCAAATATGAGTCTGTGTCAAGGACTTACCATAATTGTCCATAAGAGCATTGCCAGTTTTGGTGTCAAAAAACACCTGAGGAGAGTCGTTATCAGAATCATTAAGTTATTACATTTTGAAATATTTTATGTTGTTCTAATTGGGTCTTTTGTAAAGCTTTATCATCTAATTCATATTCATGCAAAAAGTGTTCTGTCTGTTGTTGAATATTAGGAGGGCTAGAATTTACCTTGAGATGGCCAGAAATCAATTGGAATTTTTTTTCCTTGCTTGGTGGCTCGTTCAACATTTTCTCTGACCTGGTGCCAAATTTCTAAATCAAAACTGCATTCATCAGGGAACCACTGCTTGAAAGCAAGCCTCTATTCATTGGCGTGAAACCAAAAGTCCCTGAGCGTTAAACAAATGGTGAAGTAAAGTAGAGAAATGATGGGGCTTTCCAGCCACATATCCCATGTCTTAGTACTTACCGACCTCAATAGACCCTGACCTCAATAGGCTCTGAGGTCCTTCTGGCCAAAATGCCACGTGTACCAGTGTCCGTGTTCTGGGCGCCATTTGTTGGGATCCTTTAATGGACCGGGACCTGGTGGTTCAGAGACGACGATAAGAAAGTGAAAGAAAGAGGCTGATATTCCCTAGTTTACACAGAAAACCAATAAAGTCCTTGGCACAGGACTTGCGTCTCCCATGAAGGCACCGGGCGCCTTCTCAATGGGGAGTGAAGGCACAAGGCACCTTCTCGAGAGAGTCTTAGAAGCACAGGCAGGAGAGTGGGCAAGACGGGTATCTACACTCTAAGGAATCAGCAGAGGAGAGAGAGAGAGAGAAGGAAAGAAAGACACGTGGACCCAAGCTCTAATGGAGCAAAGATACTTTAATGATTTCTCTATGAGTATATAAAGGCTGTGGTACAAGAAATTTCTTTCAACAATGATAAAGATCAGAAAACAAAATGTACAGTAACCATTACCAAGGGAATCAGGGGTTAATAATGGTCACAAGGTCAGGAGACAATCCATATTTCAAGAAAGAGGATCGAGACTAAGCAGTTTTGTCATAAAGAGAATGTTTACTAAAGGAGACTCAAGCCTGTCTCATACAATAATGACCTTAGTTCCTGGGAACAGTGCGCTTAAAAAGAAGCAAAGGACCTGTGAGAAACAGCATGCAGGAATCCTCCTGTTAAACATTCCCTGACAGGTTTATAATTGGAAAGTTCCACATTTCAAAGGTTTAATTTGAAAAGGTGAATACCTATTTCTCAGAAAACTTTTGGAGGAAACATGGCAATGAAGAGCCTGAAAACTATAATTAAGGTGAAAGATAATGTGTCATTTATGTGGGACGAGCACTCCTGACAAATACTGAGTAGAAATATTTCCTTTTCATCAATATTTGTACCTATCAGTGTTCTTACACATTTGGTCTTACCCTTACACCTCCACCAGGCACCAGTTCTACATCTAATAAGATTTGAACAGAAAGGAAATATTAATTTATTGATATATATGGCAAACATATATATATATATATATAGCATGAATAATGAGCACTTTTGGGGCTACTTTTTGATTCACAGGCCAGCTGCTTTCTAAGGCGCCTATGGGTCAGATAATCAGAAATCATGGGGACAGAGTGAGGAGCTCAACGAGGTTAAACTATATACTCTTTTACTTGGACTATTGAGTGATAAATAATCTTGGGACGATCTGTTAAACTTTCCATAAGGAATGGTAAGTTCTGCAAAGAAATAAAATGAGTGTAGAATTTCCTCTAAAGATGAACTTCTAGGGCAACTGAGTCAGGGGAAAGTGGATAAAGAGCCTCCTTAAATTAAGCAATGCCTCTCCCTGTGGCCTCTGCCATAAGACAGATCTTTAAGCTAGAAGAATCTGACTTCCACCCTTATCTATTTTTCAGCTTTGCCTGCCTGTCTGTTTTTCTTTTAGCTCTTCTCTCCTAGCCCCCACAGCAAAAGATTATCTGTTTAATGTTGACAAATCTAGTCATTTTAAATTTGTGACGCCCGTTTGAAGAGTAGAAGTGAAGATAGTACCTATTGAAAATTGACATTGCTTATTTTTTAAAAGTACATCTTCTGCCTTCTTCTTCTTTGCTTTTTTCTGAGGCTTGCAGATTTTCAGATACTTGAACAATACAGACTCTCCTGGGAATAAAACCATGATTGGATCCTATATCAACCACCTGATGACACAAAACAATCTCCCCAAATTACTCCAGATCTAAGATGTTTAAGAGAAAAATACTAACTTTTGAGTAATAACCCACCATCCTTTATTTAGTACTGTACCTTCAGGAATTCTGAGTATTCTAAACGGTGCTTTTTAGAAGTTGGAAAAAAAAGATAAACTGGGATATTTGAGATAATGGCATATGAAATAACATTTCCGATCATTCAGTTCAGTTCAGTCGCTCAGTTGTGTCCGACTCTCCGGGACCCCATGAATTACAGCACGCCAGGCCTCCCTGTCCATCACCAACGCCCGGAGTTCACTCAAACTCATGTCCACAGAGTCGGTGATGCCATCCAGCCATCTCATTCTCCGTCGTCCCCTTCTCCTCCTGCCCCCAACCTTTCCCAGCATCAGAATCTTTTCCAGTGAGTCAACTCGTCGCATGAGGTGGCCAAAGTATTGCAGTTTCAGTTTTAGCATCAGTCCCTCCAATGAACATCCAGGATTGATCTCCTTCCGATCATTAGTACTTGTCTAATACAGAATAACACATTCAAGATGTGATTATTTAAAGCAGCAGATTATTTAAAGGGCATTTTTCCTGTTTAATTTCTCAAGCTGTAATAATTGGAACAAGAGTGCAAGGAAGAGGTGGAACATATTAAATATATATATATATATGATTATATATCTCTATGTATAGCAATTATGTGATACATAAGTGTTTATGTATGATGGTTTTAAGTAGTGTGACTTTATATTTATATCATGATCCTCCAAAGGCAGTCATGTATATCCTAAATCCAAGTGATATACCATCAAAAACATGTGCCATAAAATTTTTGAATATGACAAACAAATGAAAGAAATAACAAAGGCTTATCTTTTAACTATGCATTCAACACATTGGAAAATTTAATCAATAATGATATCAAATTTAGCAAGCTTTCTAAAAAAAACTTATAGGAAATTATTACTTTCAGAAGCTTATTTGAAACTCATAGTAAACATATGCAGTGGTCATTAAAAATTATCACACAAAGTGTTAGTATGAGTTAGTTATTAAGAAATCACAGGTACAATGGCCCCCCAAAAACAACATTCCATAACATCATGTAACATCCTGTAAATTATTCACTTATTTTTGCAGATTAATCATTTCATACTCATCTCTTCTCTTTCATGAAATCATGCAGCTGAAAAATAATGTGACTGAGATTATTCTGCTTGGATTGACACAAGATCCTGTCAGGAAGAAAATAGTGTTTGTCACTTTCTTGATTCTCTACTTGGGGACATTGCTGGGTAACCTGCTGATTATTGTTACCGTCAAGACCATCCAGGCACTTGGGAGTCCAAATGCTGGTGCCAGCCGGCAAAGAGAACAGGTCCGGACCTCAACGATGTAGAAGCCTGAGAAAAGAATTAAGGAGTAAAGAATGGGGTCGAGAGGACTGAATGCTCGTGAGGCAAAACAGCGACTTGATTGAAAAGGGCCAGGGTTCTTATACAAAGTGAGACAGGGAACAGGGTACATAAAAATACCAAGTCATTTACCAGGTTAGTTATTGAATCTATAGAAGATTACAAAGGCTTGTTTGCTTTTTAAGACAAGCTTGGCATTTAGACTAATGCTCACAAGATAAGAAAAACTAGTCAGCAGGCTATAAAGATTAGGGAGTACATTCTTAATCTATTTTAAGAGATAAGGAAAACATACCTACATAAATCTGGGGGAATAAACAAGAAACCTAGCAAAGGATTATTTGCTCTGTTTTTCTCAAGGAAGAACAAAGGCCTGGTAAACGTTTTATGACTCTCTTAAGGGGTGGCGGGACAGGGAACAGCACTTACAAGGCATTCCCAGGGCCAACATTTGGGGCCTTTTTCAGGCCGGCTCCCCGCATCTCCCCCTTTCTTTTTTATTAAGAAAAGAAAAAAGACCAGCCTCTTTGTTTTATTCCATGAGAAAAGGCAGTCATTTTTTAGTAATACGTGAAAACATCATGATTCTTTCAGTAACTAAATTCATAATACATTGCAGGAAACATGGTCCACAACAAAGGAGACAAAGTATAATTACAAATATTATAAGTAAGGTTTTCCACCAATCACTATGGAACCAGGATTTAACTTGTTCCCAAAAGGGGGGAGAGGGATCTTGCATAGATCTGATCTGATGCTGCAAGTCATCAACAGCATCAGATATATTGGAGGACAGATCAGGAATATAAACGCAGCATTCTACTTTTATAACAGCACAGGTCCCTCCCTAGCAGCTGTAAGAATATCCAGGGCCATTCGGTTTTGTAGAACAGCCTTACGCATTTGTTTTTGCTCTTCATTTAATGCTTCTATGGCTTTTTTTGTGTCCAGTAATGCCTGCTGAGTAAAATTTGTTAAAGCATCCACATGGGCCATTATATCTGTTGTTCCAATAGAAGGGACAAATACTGCCGCTAAATAATCATACCAGTGGAACACAGCTAGACCAACGTGCTTTCAAAAGGGGAAGATTAGCGGGCTTTTTCATAGGAGAGCAAGTGATTCGGCCAGGAGCAAACACAAATCCAAGGCTACAGCGTCTCACCCAACCAATGGGAAGCCAGGGCCAAACATTAGAGCCACAAATCCATTTTGTCCCGTTAGGAGCCACCCATCTTATACTGGGACTGTTTTTCCAATCGGATCCCGGCCAGAGGGTGGTAGCATTACGATTAAAGGTTACATTAGTCACCCGAGTACACATAGAAATAGGGGTAATACCCACATGCTTCAACAAATGTTTGCCAAAATCTTTTCCCCAAAAACGGGGTTGATGTTCTTGTTGTTCCCAGCAAATGTCCACCTGTCTCAGTAACTGTCCTTTTTCCGGGGTCATCCAAAAGTACTCATCCCAGATCTGATAATAATCTCCAAAAAATCGACAAGTACGAGTCTTATTTTTGTTGGTATTAGAATAAGTGCTGTATGCATCTTTAACAGCCTTATAACTCGCATTAACATTGAACTGTAGCGAGGAACTCGCTTTCTGATTACCCGTGTCGTTACACTCAGGAAGGGCAGAGACATTTAGAGTGTTGAGACTTCTGTGAGTTTGCTTATACTGGGTTAAAAAGTCACAGACTGCAGGAAAATGCATTTGCTGTATAGGGGATACCCACCAAGGAAACCCATCGACTACAGACAAAGGCATAGCAGTACAAACCCAGCAGGCGGAGCTGTTGTGAAAATCAGCATAAGAATGAGCCCAGGATAGAAAAACATTTCCTTCAGCTTGGGGAAATGCTTGATTCATTACTGCACAGGCTAGTGCAAGCACCAAATAGGATAGAGAAATGTGTGGTTGGGTTGTATCAACTGCAATACGCCTTGCTTGCTCTACAGATTCATGTAATTGTTGATTCATTGGCAGGACGTTCCTTTCTCCTATTTGTAGCCTCCTCATCTGAGCCATCAGTTGTCTTCTCCGCCTGGCGTACCAACCTCTCCGGGAGCCAGCGCGGCGCTTCAGCATCTTGTGGAAAAATACAAACATGCCCCCGTCCCCATATTAAAACAGGATTGGGGCCATGCCATTGGTTAGTAATGGGGTCTTTCCATTTTATGAGGGGTTTGTTGTAGGTCATGGGCGTCCAAAATCGTTGCGCTGCGGTTTTTCCTTCTGAATCTAAATTTAAAAAATTAAGCATAAAAAAGGCATGATGCAAATAATTATAAGGTGTCATGGGGTACAATTCCCCCTTTTTTAATTTTAAAAGTTGATGTTTTAGAGTCTGATGGGCGCGTTTCACTATGCCTTGTCCTTAAGGATTGTAGGGAATACCTGTTTTTAAAGAAATGGACAAACAGAACAAAAATCAAGAAACGTTTGCGAAACATAGCCAGGTCTATTGTCTGTTTTTATGACTTTAGGAGTGCCCATAACAGAAAAAGCCGCAAGGCAATGTGCAATACAATGTCGAGCAGCTTCTCCAGTCTGTAAGGAAGCAAAAATGTAACCAGAAAAAGTATCAATATTAACATGTACATATTTTAATTTTTCAAACGATAGGACATGCGTAACATCCATTTGCCAGAGGTGATTAGGCAGAAGTCCCCGGGGGTTAACGCCATAGTGAGGGACAGAAAGAAACTGAGGACAGACAGGACAGCGTTTAACAATTTGTCTGGCTGCCTCTCGGGGGATTTTAAATTGTAACCTGAGGGTATGACTGTTTTGATGATGAAGCCAATGAGATTGTTCCGCCTTTTGTGTTTGGGAAAGAAAGATATGAGTAGCAGAATCAGCCAGTTCATTTCCTGACGTCAGGGGTACAGGCAAGCCAGAATGAGCTCTGATGTGGCCAAAAAACATTTGTAAGTCCTATGCTGTAAAAAGATTTGAATATCTCGAAAGAGCTGTTGAATTACAGAATTAACAGTGTGTATGAATGGAACAGTTTCTACTTGATTAAGTGCCCGAACGACATAGTGACTGTCAGAAAAAACATTCAAAGTTTCAGAGTGAAATTGTTGCAAAATAGCAAATACAGCACAAAGTTCTACTTCTTGCGCGGAAGTACAGCCTGTAAACCAAGAGGTAATTTGTTTATTGACAACATATGCAGATTTTTCATTTGAAGATCCATCAGTAAACACAGTTACAGCGTCTGCAAGAGGTTGATTAACAACGGTGGAGGGAAAAACAAACTCATGTTGGTTAGCGAAATGTAGCAGTTTGTTAGCTGGGAAATGATTTTCTAGGCGACCAGCAAAATGAGCCAGGGCAGCATTTCAAGCATCACTAAACTGGAATAACCAGTTTTGTTGCTCTTTAGTATAAGGCAGGCAGATAAAATGAGGGTCTTTACCAAGTAATTTCCGAGACTCTTGTCCACCTTTGGCGATGAGGGAACTGATTGAGTCGAAATAAGGAGTTAGTACTCGGGTGGGGGAGGCAGGCAAATGTATCCAATACATTGGGGAATCTTGGAAAAGAACAGCAGTAGGGGAGTGTTTGGAAGGAAAAATATACAATCCCCATTCTTTTGTGTAATCACAATGGGAACTGGTTTGAGAGGCTAGAGCCTCTTCTACTATTTGTAATGCTTTGCGTCCCTCGTCAGTTAATGATCTAGGGGAGGTTGGATCTGCTGGTCTTTTAAGGATATCAAACAAAGGTTTTAGTTCCCCTGTAGTAATTTTTAAATAAGGTCAAATCCAATTAATGTCTCCTAGTAATTTTTGAAAATCATTAAGTGTTTTCAGATTATCTTTACGAAGTTCTAATTTTTGAGCTTTAAACGTTTCCCCCTCTACCCGGAATCCCAGATAGGAATATGGAGGACTACGCTGAATTTTTTCTGGTGCTATTTGAAGACCATAATGTTGCAAATCTGCTTGTAAACCGGAAAAGGCAGATAATAAAACACTTTCATTATCATTGGCTAGTCATCCATATAATGTCAACCATCCATATAATGGATGTCATCCATATAATGAACCATATACAGTGAGGGATATTTCAAACGTGTGGGTTCCAAAGCTTTAGCAACAAATTTTTGACATAAAGTAGGGCTATTTGCCATGCCCTGAGGAAGAACTTTCCAATGATAACGCTTCGTGGGTTGCTGGAAGTTATTAGAGGGAACGCTAAACGCGAACCGGGGGCAGTCCTGGGGTGCTAGGGGAATAGTATAAAAACAATCTTTTAAGTCGATAATCAATTTAAATGTCCCTTTTGGGATAGCAATGGGGGAAGGTAAACCAGGTTGTAAAGGACCCATAACAATCATAGTTTCATTAACTTTTCTGAGATCCTGTAACAGCCTCCATTTTCCAGATTTTTTTTTTATAACAAAAATAGGAGAGTTCCAGGGTGAGTTAGAGCTCTCAATGTGACCAAGTGCCAATTGTTCCTGCACCAATTGTTCAGCGGCCATGATTTTTTCTTTTGTAAGAGGCCATTGATTGACCCACATGGGGACGTCACTTTTCCAAGCGATTGCATTCGCATGAGCCGCAGGAGATGCAATGGCCTCTCCTAAAAATACCCAAGACCTGATCAATGAGGCAAGGACTTAATTTGAACAGGCAATGGATTTCCTTCTCCGTTTTCTCCCAATCCCTGCTTTGGCAATAAACCTTGATCCATTAGCATCTGACCTACTATGTCATTAGGTGCAAAAATATAGACTCCCTTTTATTTCATAACATCTCGCCCCCATAAATTAACCGGGATATTGGGTAAAATATGGGGCTGTATATGTCCTTTATGTCCCTCAGCATCCTTCCACAGAAGCAACTCAGAGCTTTGTTCAGGATTATGGGATTGACCTATTCCTCATAAAGTGGATATAACTACCTGTTTTGCCCAATTTTTTGGCCAGTCATCTAAAGAAATCACTGAGACATCGGCCCCAGTATCTAGAATTCCAATAAATTTATGACCATTAATAATAAGTTCTAGCTCAGGACGCGTTTCTTTTATATTTTGAATCCAATATGCATCTGAGGATCCAAAACAAGCACCCTCTATAGGCTGAGCTGTTTTAATTTTCCCACAGGTATAGTTTGTAGTATGATTAATTGAGCTATTCGCTGTCCTGAGGGGATACTGATGATATTTTTTGGGGCGCAGGCCATTATTTTTATTTCTCCTGTGAAATCCAAATCAATTACTCCAGGGGCAATCTGCAAACCTTTCGTAGTCCAGCTGCTTCTTCCTAATAATAACCCTACTGAATTTTGAGGCAGCGGCCTATGAACTCTGGTGGGCAAGGCTTGCATGCCCATTTCTGGAGTTAATACTGTATAGGAGGAGGAATAGAGGTTCAATCCTGCACTGCCTGAGGTAGCTCTGTGGAGGTCTCTAACTCTAGGTTTGCATCATCTCTGGGTGATTTTCCTGGAGTGCCCCATAGCATCGTTTTGGGGCCTGGGGCTGGGCCCTCACCCAGTTTCCCGACATAGGCTCCAGAGTTTTTCCATTGATATCAGTTTTAGACCTACAATCTCTAGCCCAATGTCGTCCTTTTTTACATCTTGGGCAAATTTTGGGACCTTTATTTTGCTTGTCAAGTATCCCCTTTTGTTGTTGGGGGCATTGTATGGCTCGATGTCCCATCTTACCACAAGAAAAACAACTCCCAGGGGGCCCATTAATTCTATTTTTGATTCTTCCTTTTGCAGCTTGTTGGTATAATATTTCTTTTACAGTCTTTCCCTGCAAAGCAGCTGCAATGGTTAAGCCTTGCATATAAGATGGCCCAATATCGGCACAAATTCGAATGTAGTCGGCTATTCCTCCTTTTTTCCGGTAAGGCCTCAAAGCCGCTTGACAAGCAGAATTAGCATTTTCATAGGCCAATTGTTGAGTTATTACCATACCGGCTTTTTCATCTCCTATGACTTGTGAGACTGATTCTAGCAGTCGAGCCACGAAATCCTGATAGGGTTCATTGGGGCCCTGCCTTATTTTTGATAAATATTCTCATTTATTATTAGACGTGGGCAGTCTTTCCCAGGCTGTTAACGCTGCTTCATTAATCTGGGGATATGCCTCAGGGGGGTAATTTAATTGTTGGTTAGTGACCCTATATACCCCTTTTCCCATAAGCATTTTAAAGCTTATCAGTAACCCATTTCTTCTGTTTCTTTTTGCCAAAATCCCACATTGTTCTCCAAATTTTGACTTCCATAAGAGATAATCTCCTCCTGTGAGACAGGCTTGAGATACTTGTTTTCAATCATTGGGAGGCAAGTATTGGCTATTTAAAGTTTTAATGATGGACACTGTAAAAGGGGCAGTTGGCCCATACTGAGCACAGGCTTGTTTTAATTCCTTTATCTGTTTAAATGGTAAAGGCTCATAATATCTCCTCTGTTGAGCATCTTCAAGGACAGGGAATAAAATAGGAAAACCTTCTAACGTCTCTCCATGCTGTCTCGCCTGCTGAACGGCGAGCTGTAAAGGGGAGAGAGTCTGGGTAATAGGGGCCGGATTTTTGTTAGTGGGAACCAAAAAAGGACTGTTTTTTTTAATTAAACCCATTGATGGTGGATCTAATCCTGCTGTGACTGAAGGAGGCTGTGGGGGCACAGGATTAGAGAGGACCGTAGGTTGGGGGGGATAATTAAAACTGAGGGTATCAAGACATTTAGTTATAGTGGTAAGCAATTCCCTAACCTCTGAGAAAGGGGATGTATTTACGGTTTTTTCAGCTGCGAATACTTCTCATGGGTGTTTTTCAGAGTGATGGGCCGCAGCTTCTTTTAAATCTGCCTGATTGGCAGATTCTGACTCCGAGTTGGAGCCAGAAAGAGATGGAGCAAGAGGTTTTTTAGGTGTATCGTTAATATGCTCCAAGGTGGGGGCAGTGGGCAAAGTTGCAGGCCTGTTGATAATGGCCTTTAATGTGGCCTCTAGTTTTTTACTCTCATGTTCAGGATCTAAGCAATCTCGAATTAAGGTCCACAGAGAGTAAGCGTCCAAAGGTATCTTATCAGTCCCATGTAAAGAATAATATTGCTGAATTTGTTCCCCCACCTTTCTCCTGGTCTCAATATTAACAGTACCATCTTCTGGGAACCAGGGGCAAACTTCTTCCACAAATGATAGAAACTTTTCTAACTTGTTTTTAGCAACAGTTATCCCTCTAACTTTCAGCATGGTTTTAAGCATAGCTACAAAAAGTTGTCTACTATTACCTTGACTCATAGTTTATACTCTCGACTGAAACCCTCTCCGCCCTTTACAAAAACTTTTAACTTTACCTCTTTTATTTTATCTACTGGGATACCCTCGTACTCAAGGTTCGGGCGGCTGCGACTACGTAGTCCGATCAAGTCCCTGTTCGGGCGCCACCTGCCAGTGCCAGCCGGCAAAGAGAACAGGTCCGGACCTCAACGATGTAGAAGCCTGAGAAAAGAATTAAGGAGTAAAGAATGGGGTCGAGAGGACTGAATGCTCGTGAGGCAAAACAGCGACTTGATTGAAAAGGGCCAGGGTTCTTATACAAAGTGAGACAGAGAACAGGGTACATAAAAATACCAAGTCATTTACCAGGTTAGTTATTGCATCTATAGAAGATTACAAAGGCTTGTTTGCTTTTTAAGACAAGCTTGGCATTTAGACTAATGCTCACAAGATAAGAAAAACTAGTCAGCAGGCTATAAAGATTAGGGAGTACATTCTTAATCTATTTTAAGAGATAAGGAAAACATACCTACATAAATCTGGGGGAATAAACAAGAAACCTAGCAAAGGATTATTTGCTCTGTTTTTCTCAAGGAAGAACAAAGGCCTGGTAAACGTTTTATGACTCTCTTAAGGGGTGGCGGGACAGAGAACAGCACTTACAAGGCATTCCCAGGGCCAAAATTTTGGGCCTTGTTCAGGCCAGCTCCCCGCACCAATGAACTTCTTTCTTTTCTACTTATCCTTATCTGATGCCCGCATGTCTAATTCCATAGCTCCTAGAATGATTGCTGATGCCCTTTTGAAGAAGACCACTATCTCTTTCAGTAAGTGCATGATCCAAGTCTTTGCATTCCATTTCTTTGGCTGCCTGGAGATCTTCATCCTTGTCCTCATTGCTGTTGACCGTTATGTGACCATCTGTAAGCCTCGAAACTACAAGACTATCATGAGCCATCTAGTCTGTGGTGGGCCAATGTCCCTGGCCTAGTTGGGGTCCTGTGTGCATTCATCAGCTCAGATTTTTCTAGCCTTGAGTCTGCCTTTCTGTGGTCCCAGTGGAACTGACCACTACTTCTGTGACTTGCAGCCTTTGTTACAACTTGCCAGTACAGACACTTATGCAACAAACCTACTCTTGGTGTCCAACAGCAGGGCCATCTGTATAGTGAGTTTTGTCATGCTGGTGTTCTCTTATGTTATCATCTTGCAGTCTCTGAGAAACCAGTGCTGAGTGGAGGAAAAAAGCCTTATCCACATGCATGCATCTCCCGTATTATGGTGATCATCTTTTACTTTGGCCCTTTCATATTGATATACACACGCCCTGCCACCACCTTCTCCACAGATAAGATGATAGCTGTGTTTTATACAATTGGAACACCTTTGTTCAACCCTCTGATTAATACCCTGAGGAATGCAGAAGTGAAAAATGCCACGAGGATGCTATGGGGCAAGAAGTTAATTTCAGATTACAAAAGATGAATTGAAATTTCAAAATTTATTCATTGCTTGAAATGACCTGGAAAAAGTCCATAGAGAAAATTCTCTTCTAATTGTGAAGTTAGTATAATTCTGTCTTAGGGTGTGACAGCCACTACCCTTAAGATTGAAAAGCAGTGTGCACACATATACTTGTTAGTGTTGAGTCAATCTTATGTAGAGGAAGAGAGGACACTAGGTATAAGCAGGCTTTAAAGTCCAGTAGCTTAGATGCTGTGTTTCTATATCTCTCACTTGCCTGGGATTAATATCTATGTGGTTTTCACCTAATGTGTTCCCCAAACTTCTTCACCTTGCTGTCTATTCTTTTGCTCCTATGTAAACTTCCCCTATATTCTTATAAACACAACTTAGTAACTTTCTGTTTTCTCAAAACATTTTATTGAAAGTTTCTGTTTCATCATATCCATTTAATGCCCTTCAACTTATTTTTTTCCTGATTAATACTAGAATCGAATAATTAGAGAAGCTTCATGGATATATAATATAGTATTCAGTTCAGTTCAGTCGCTCAGTCGAGTCTGACTCTCCGCGGCCCAACGAATCACAGCACGCCAGGCCTCCCTGTCCATCACCAACTCCTGGAGTACACTCAAACCAATGTCCACAGAGTCGGTGAGGCCATCCAGCCATCTCATTCTCCATTGTCCCCTTCTCCTCCCGCCCCCAACCTTTCCCAGCATCAGAGTCTTTTCCAGTGAGTCAACTCGCCGCATGAGGTGGCCAAAGTATTGGAGTTTCAGTTTTAGCATCAGTCCCTCCAATGAACATCCAGGATTGATCTCCTTTAGAATGGACTGGTTGGATCTCCTTTCAATCCAAAGGACTCTCAAGAGTCTTCTCCAACACCAGAGTTCAAAAGCATCGATTCTTCGGCGATCAGCTTTCTTCACAGTCCAACTCTCACATCCATACATGACCACGGGAAAAACCATAGCCTTGACTAGACGGACCTTGGTTGGCAAAGTAATGTCTCTGCTTTTTAATATACTATCAAGGTTGGTCATAACTTTCCTTCCAAGGAGTAAGCGTCTTTTAATTTCATGGCTGCAATCAGCATCTGCAGTGATTTTGGAGCCCAAAAAAATAAAGTCTGACACTGTTTCCACTGTTTTTCCATCTATTTCCCATGAAGTGATGGGACCAGATGCCACGATTTTGTTTTCTGCATGTTGACCTTCAAGCCAACCTTTTCACTCTCCTCTTTCACTTTCATCAAGAGGCTTTTGAGTTCCTCTTCACTTTCTGCCATAAGGGTAGTGTCATCTGCATATCTGAGGTTGTTGATATTTCTCCCAGCAATCTTGATGCCAGCTTGTGCTTCTTCCAGCCCAGCGTTCCTCATGATGTACTCTGCATATAAGTTAAATAAGCAGGGTGACAATATACAATCTTGACGTACTCCTTTTCCTATTTGGAACCAGTCTGTTGTTCCATGTCCAGTTCTAACTGTTGCTTCCTGACCTGCATACAGGTTTCTCAAGAGTCAGGTCAGGTGGTCTGGGATTCCCATCTCTTTCAGAATGCTCCACAGTTTCTTGTGATCCACACAGTCAAAGGCTTTGGCATAGTCAATGAAGCAGAAATAGATGTTTTTCTGAAACTCTCTTGCTTTCTCCATGATCCAGCGGATGTTGGCAATTTGATCTCTGGTGCCTCTGCCTTTTCTAAAACCTGCTTGAACATCTGGGAGTTCACGGTTTACATACTGCTGAAGCCTGGCTTGGAGAATTTTGAGCATGACTTTACTAGCGTGTGAGTTGAGTGCAATTGTGCGGTAGTTTGAGCATTCTTTGGCATTGCCTTTCTTTGGGATTGGAATGATGTCTGACCTCTTTCAGTCCTGTGGCCACTGCTGAGTTTTCCAAATCTGCTGGCATATTGAGTGCAGCACTTTCACAGCATCATCTTTCAAGATCTATCTAGCTCAACTGGAATTCCATCACCTCCACTAGCTTTGTTCGTAGTGATGCTTTCTAAGGCCCACTTGACTTCACATTCCAAGATGTCTGGCTCTAGGTCAGTGATCACGTTATCGTTACTATCTTGGTCGTGAATATCTTTTTTTTACAGTTCTTCTGTGTATTCCTTCCACCTCTTCTTAATATCTTCTGCTTCTGTTAGGTCCGTACCATTTCTGTTCTTTATCGAGCCCATCTTTGCATGAAATGTTCCCTTGGAATCCCTAATTTTCTTGAAGAGGTCTCTTGTTTTCCCTATTCTGTTGTTTCCCTCTATTTCTTTGCATTGATCACTGAGGAAGGCTTTCTTATCTCTCCTTGCTATTCTTTGGAACTCTGCATTCAGATGCTTATATCTTTCCTTTTCTCCTTTGCTTTTTGCCTCTCTTTTTTTCACAGCTATTTGTAAGGCCTCCTCAGACAGCCATTTCGCTCTTTTGCATTTCTTTTCCATGGGGATGGTCTTGGTCCCTGTCTCCTGTACAATGGCATGAACCTCCGTCCAGAGTTCATCAGGCACTCTATCAATCAGATCTAGTCCCTTAAATCTATTTCTCACTTCCACTGTATAATCATAAGGGATTTGATTGAGGTCATATCTGAATGGTCTAGTGGTTTTCCCTACTTTCTTCAATTTAAGTCTGAATTTGGCAATAAGGAGTTCATGATCTGAGCCACAGTAAGCTCCTGGTCTTGTTTTCGCTAACTGTATACAGCTTCTCCATCTTTGGTTGCAAAGAATATAATCAATCTGATTTCGGTGTTGACCATCTTGTGATGTCCATGTGTAGAGTCTTCTCTTGTGTTGTTGGAAGAGGGTGTTTGCTATGACCAGTGCATTCTCTTGACAAAACTCTATTAGCCTTTGCCCTGCTTCATTCCGTGCTCCAAGGCCAAATTTTCCTGTTACTCCAGATGTTTCAATATAGTATATAATCTAGACAGTATATAATCTAGTTTTTTTTTTTTTCAACTATTTATTGTTCACTCCAAATTCTTACCATATGTTTAACCAGATTCTTCCTTCTCAGATGGAAAGTTAACACTCTGAGGTCATTTTTTTTCAATATCAAGAAGGTTTTAATTGTTAAGTTTCTATTCAGTTTAACATTTTTAACAAAATCTACATTATGGTCCTGACACGATTGAAGTGAATTAGCTTGCAAGCACATTGTGCACCTAATTTGATTTCTTCTAATTTTGGGACAGTACTAAGCTTTCTCTTAAATTATACCAATCATGATATTGAGAAAATAACGGTGAGCTATTATAAGTATAGTACAGATGTTACAAAATAAATAGATTTACATGGAGCTGGAGATAGAGTGTAGACAGTTGATGTTAGTGAATTACAAAATATTTCCAATCCCAAAGAAAGGAAATGCCAAAGAATGCTCAAACTACCGCGCAATTGCACTCATCTCACACATTAGTAAAGTCATGCTCAAAATTCTCCAAGCCAGGCTTCATTAATATGTGAACTGTGAACTTCCATATGTTCAAGCAGGTTTTAGAAAAGGCAGAGGCACCAGAGATCAAATTACTAACATCCGCTGGATGATGGAGAAAGCAAGAGAGTTCCAGAAAAACATCTCTTTCTGCTTCATTGACTATGCCAAAGCCTTTGACTGTGTCGATCACAATAAACTGTGGAACATTCTGAAAGAGATGGGAATACCAGACCACCTGACCTGCCTCTTGAGAAACCTGTATGCAGGTCAGGAAGCAACAATTAGAATTGGACATGGAACAACAGACTGGTTCAAAATAGGAAAAGGAGTACGTCAAGGTTGTATATTGTCACCCTGCTTATTTAACTTATATGCAGAGTACATCATGAGTAACACTAGGCTGGAAGAAGCACAAGCTGGCATCAAGATTGCTGGGAGAAATATCAACAACCTCAGATATGCAGATGACACTACCCTGATGGCAGAAAGTGAAGAGGAACTCAAAAGTCTCTTGATGAAAGTGAAAGAGGAGAGTGAAAAGTTTGGCTTGAAGCTCAACATTCAGAAAACAAAGATCATGGCATCTGGTCCCATCACTTCATGGGAAATAGATGGGGAAGCAGTGGAAACAGTGTCAGACTTTATTTTTTGGGGCTCCAAAATCATTGCAGATGCTGATTGCAGCTAGGAAATTAAAAACGCTTACTCCTTGGAAGGAAAGTTGTGACCAACCTAGATAGCATATTAAAAAGCAGAGACATTACTTTGCCAACCAAGGTCCATCTAGTCAAGGCTATGGTTTTTCAGTGGTTATGTATGGATGTGAGAGTTAAACTGTGAAGGAAGCTGACCGCCGAAGAATTGATGTTTTTGAACTGTGGTGCTGGAGAAGACTCTTGAGAGTCCCTTGGACTGCAAGGAGATCCAACCAGTCCATTCTAAAGGAGATCAATACTGGGTGTTCATTGGAAGGACTGATGCTAAAGCTGAAACTCCAATACTTTGGCCACATCATGCGAAGAGTTGACTCACTGGAAAAGACTCAGATGCTGGGAGTGATTGGGGGCGGAAGGAGACGGGGATGACTGAGAATGAGATGGCTGGATGGCATCACCGACCCGATGGACATGAGTTTGAGTGGACTCCGGGAGTTGGTGATGGACAGGGAGGCCTGGTGTGCTGTGATTCATGGGTTTGCAAAGAGTCGGACACGACTGAGCAACTGAACTGAACTGAACTGAATATATTTGAGCACCGAATGCAATAAATCAGAAGATATGTATGATGTGAAATAATTATTTATGTACACATATATGAATTATGAATTTCCTATCTTGAAAAGGAAAAACTAGAATCAGAAAAAGTTATAGTGGTTTCTGGAAATTTGAAAGGAGAAGTAATGAGATGAATAGGTAGCACACAAACCAGTTTTAGGGAAGGAAAACAATCCTGTTTTATGTACTTAAAAGATTGCATACAAATGAACAAGAAGCATATTAAATATGTTCAATATTGCTAAGTATTAGAGAAATGCATATTAAAGGTACAATAAGATATCACCTCACAGCTTTCAGAATGGCCATCATTAAAAATGTCTACAAATGATGAATGTTGGAGAGGGTGTGGGGAAATGGGAATTCTCCTACATTGCTAGTGTGAATGTAAAATGACACAATACCTAAGGAGAACAATATAGAGATTCCTTAAAATCTCAATATACCTACTATGTGACCCAGCATACTGATCCTGGATATATGTTAGGAGAAAACCTTTCTTCAAAAGGTTACATGCAGACTAATGTTCACCACAGTGCTGTTTACAATTGCCAAGACTTGGAAGCAACTTAAATGTCATTAACAGAGAATGGAGAAACAAGATATGGTATATATATATACAATGGAATATTACCCAGCAATTAAAAATAAGGAAATATACCAATTACAGCAACAAGGTTGGACCTGAGATTATCATACTAAGTGAAGCAAGTCAGACAGAGGAAAATAAATATTATATGATATGGCTTATATGCCAGAATCTTAAAATAAAAGATACAAACAACTTATTTATAAAACAGGAACACTCAGAGACTTAGAGAACACAATTATGATAACTAGGGGAAAAGGGGGAGAGGGGAGGGATAGACTGTGAGTCTGGAATTGACATGTCCAAGCTGCTATATTTAAACTAGATAATCAAGAACCTACTGTATAGCACAGGGATCTCTGGTTGATATTCTATAATAATCTAAATGGTAAAATAATTTAAAAAACAAGGATCATTGTGTGGGTATAACTAAATAACTTTGCTGTGTACATGCAACTAACACATTATTGTTAATCAACTGTATTTTAATATAAAATATAAATGTGAAAAAACAACTAAATGAACGAAAGCAAGGTTATGCAGTATTGATATAAGAATAAACATAAAAACCACTGAAACACAATAGAAAGTTCAGAAATAGACTTAAATAGATGAACTGTTTTACAAAGATATCAAAGTAATTAAAGCAGAAATAGTATATTTTTCAACAAATTACACTACACCACATCAGTTGGATATCCTTATATGAAAAAAAAAGGAACTTCAACCACTACCTCATGCTATAGACAAAAAATAGCTCAAAATGAGTCAGAGATCAAGATGTCAAAGCTAAACCTATAGAAAATCTGTAGGAAAAATACGATCAAGAGCCATAAAGAAACTAAAAAGTTGAACATTGTCAATATTTTAAACCTAATCATTAGAGATCATACATTTTATTTTATTTTATTGGAGGCTAATTATTTTACAATATTATATTGGTTAGTTTTGCATACACTGACATGAATCCGCCCCAGGATCATACATTTTAAAAGTAAAAATCTATCCACAGAGTAGGAAAAATTGCATATATATTCACATGTACAAAATTTTGCATTATATATAAATGTATGTGTAAATTTGTATATGTAGATTTATTTTATATATAAATACATATATATGAAAGAACTCTATCTAGAATATATATATATATACATCACCTACAATTTAGTGATGAGAAACCCAGTACTCCTGTTTTAAATTGCACAGAGATCTTAGAAAAAAACCCAAAAACCTTCCAAAAAGGTGTAGAAATTGCCTATAATATTAAACATTAAGGAGAAGGAAATGGCAACCCACTCCAGTATTCTTGCCTGGAGAATCCCATGGATGGAGGACCCTGGTGGGCTACAGTCCACGGGGTCGCAAAGAGTCGGACACGACTGAGAGACTTCACTTCACTCGTTAAACATTAAAAATTATCAGCTTCAGTTCTTATCAAGAAAGCAAATTAAAACCTCAACAGTTGGTCACTACATACTTCCTAGAAGAACCAAAATGATACCAAGTGACAGAGATGTCAAAAAATTCACTTTGAAATCAGAATTAATGTCCTGTGTTTAATGTATCTATCCACATATGTAATGTCACGTAGTATTCCATAATGACTGCTGCAACTGTCCCAGACATAACTTACTGGAAACTTTTTAGAGTTTCTCTCTATATTCATAGCCTTTTAATGATTGTGAGAAACAAGTTTTGTATGCAAATACTTTCAAATGGCTGTCATTAGTTTTATGCCCTCACTGCTCTATCTCTTAAGGAAACAGTACTCGGTTTCCAAGAACTTTGATACTGATAATAAGAAAGAAATTCTCTCTCTGACATAAGTGCACGAATTAGCTATATTGTAGGTCCCAAGGCTGGAATAATGTTCTTTTTGTCATTCACATGGCATTTGTCCTTAGAAAACTAGGCTTCTATAAAGGGGATTCACCTATCTTATCTGCAAGCGCAGGGAAAAAAATTCCCGACTCTCAAGCCTGTCTCTTCAGAATACCTGCTTCTAAGAAAAAGCCTTTCCATCAAAGCAGATAATTAGTTCCTGGGAAAGAAAAGAGCAGTTTTATAAGACAAAGTCCTTGAACCTTTACTGGAACCTTGTTAAATATCCACATATGCAATTAAAAATGTTTTCATCTGTTATTTACATTTCCAGATAAAGACTTATGAAGAGTGGAAAGGCCCATTTGGAGGTGTTTCTACCACATTTTCTGCCTGCTGACTTTTGGAATAGACCATCCATGAATGATAATTTTTCCATGGTTTTCTAAATCAGTTTATTCTAAATTCAAGTTCCAGGCTTTCTGTGAAATTTCATTGATACTTTAGACTAGAAGGAAATATATAAACATATAGAACGATTTATCTACTATTGATTTGATATTGAGTTATGTGAATAACTTCCTTCTGAATGTGTCACATCTTTCATATTAAAAGTTCCTTATCCTAAGAGTAGGTCAATTTGAAGATGGGATTAGTTCTGAATACTCTCAAATATCATTAATATCATCTAATCACTGCGGATGCTGATTGCAACCATGAAATTAAAAGATGCTTACTCCTTGGAAGGAAAGTTAAGATCAACCTAGATAGTATATTAAAAAGCAGAGACATTACTTTGTCAACAAAGGTCTGTCTAGTCAAGGCTATGGTTTATAATATGGTTATAGGAGCCTACCAGGCTCCTCCATCCATGAAATTTTCCAGGAAAGAGGACTGGAGTGGGTTGCCATTTCCTTCTCCAGTGAATCATCCTGACCCAGGGATCGAATGTGGGTCTCCCACATTGCAGGCAGACACTTTACTGTCTGAACCACCTAGGAAACCTGAAAGAGAAGGATAAGTTGTAATAAACATATAAAATTAAATATTCCTTAGCAATAAAAAGCAATGAGTTACTGATACACACAACATCATTAATCGCAAAAATACTTTGTTCAGTTCAAGTCTTGCTTAAAAGTATTTCTTCATGGTTTCAATTGTATTGAACTATAGAACAGACAAAACTTATCTGTATTGGAAAAATAAAACAGTGATTGAATATAAGGGGTGAGGGACTAAGAATTATTAAGGAAGCAGCTTGAGGAAAATTTCTGGTGTAAAAAAAATTGTTAAATCTTGATAAGTACTAGGTTACCCATGTATATTCATTTTTAAAGATTAAGTATTTGAAAAAAAATGCACAATAATATGCTGGAGAATTTTTTTAAATTTTTAATTGGATAATTGCTTTACAAGGTTGTATTGGTTTTTGCTATACAACAATGTAAATCAGTCATAAGTAAACAGCATACACTAGTAATAGCCATTTTTTGGTAATTTCGTTTCCTTTCTGAAAAAAAAAGTGGATTTTTATTATTTTCTTTCAGTAACTTCATCATTAAAGAGTTAAATATTATTTTTTATGAAAATTGTTCTATTTATTTTTTACTTTTCTATCACAATATACTCATTATCACAAATTATTATTCATCTTCATAGAGCATTATTTTAAGAGGCATATAACATTCTTACAGAGCACAAAATTATGTTAGTCATTTGTTTACTACTTGAAATGTATATTGCATTCTATTTGTGAAGTTACTAAACATCATTGTGTAAAACAATTTTTTCCACATTCATTATAATTTGGATAGCAACATCACATTCCATTATTCATATTCAACAGTGCCTGAGACTCATTAGATATTAACATTGATCCTCTATGTGCTTTCCCGTGTGAGACTCAATAACTCTCTGGTATGTCATCCTGGATGACCAAGGTATGCCTTGACCTCTGACCCAGACTGAAACTTTGGTGCCCAGGATGGTAAATGGGGCTCTAAAGATGTTAAACAGTTGGAAAAAGGAAGTCAGGTTCCCAGATAAGGAGCCAGTTGTGCCCTTATTTATTATGGACTATACAACAAAGGTCCGTCTAGTCAAGGCTATGGTTTTTCCCATAGTCATGTATGGATGTGAGAGTTGGACTGTGAAGAAAGCTGATCGCTGAAGAATTGATGATTTTGAACTGTTGTGCTGGAGAAGACTTGAGAGTCCCTTGGAATGCAAGGAGATTCAACCAGTCCTTTCTAAAGGAGACCAATCCTGGGTGTTCATTGGAAGGACTGATGCTAAAGCTGAAACTGCAATACTTTGGCCACCTCATGCGATGAGTTGACTCACTGGAAAAGACTCTGATGCTGGGAAGGATTGGGGGCTGGAGGAGAAGGGGACGACAGAGAATGAGATGGCTGGATGGCATCACCGACTCAATGGACATGAGTTTGAGTGAACTCCGGGAGTTGGTGATGGACAGGGAGGCCTGGCATGCTGTGATTCATGGGGTCACAAAGAGTCGGACACAACTGAGCGACTGAACTGAACCGAACTGATACCACTAAGGGAACAATGCATTCAAAGTAAGTATGGAAAATATATTAGAAAATTATGTTGGTTTATTTTGTAGTGATGCCTCTCTGAATAAAACGTGGAAACTATTTTTCATTTTCCTATTAGAAAACACTGAATTACTCTCCATTCTTGTCATCATTTTTAATAGTAGTCTCCTCATCAGGCACTGAAAAATAAATGCTCTTGTCTGCATTTCAGGGGCGGGGATATCTTAAGAAACAATGACATAAGTTATTGGCATCATAGAAAGTATTTTCCCCTCTATGCTAGTCATAAACACCTCATATGTAATGAACAACTTTGATTTGTCTATTTAGCTTATAAGGGCAGCATGTTAAATGCCTCATGCTCATTCATCACATACCAACATGGATTTGGCACTCTTAGGTGCTTCACACTGAGCAACATCACCAGGGAAAAAGAGGAATAAAACAAACAGTGGGGAGAGAAGACAAAAAACAAAAAATGAAGATAATGTTACTTATTTAAAAGGAAGTAGGTCACCCAGAAACAACTCTGCTACTATCTAGGGCCTTAAGTGACCTCTCCTGGTTTTAGAAGCTTAGCAGAACCATGTGGTATAATATATTCAAATCCTTAAACGAAAAAACAAAAATGAAAAGCAAGAATTCAATACACACAAAAAAGTGTCTTTTAAAAAGAGGGTATAATTTGCATTTCTCTGATTATTAAAAATGCTTAATATCTTTGCAAGTGCCTGTTCACCAACTGTATGTCTTCTGTAAAAAAAAAAAAAAAAAATTAGGTCTTCTGTCAATTTTTAATTATTTTTTTTAAAATACTGAATTGTATGAGCTGTTTACATATTCTGGATATTAACCTATCAGTCATATTATTAGCAAATATTTTCTCCCATTCATGTTGTTTATTCACTTTATTGATGGTTTCCATTGCTGTGCAGTTTTAAATTTACTTAGGTACCATTTGTTCATTTTGCTTTCTTAGCATTAAGAGACAAATCCAGAAATATTGCTACAATTTTTATCAGGGAGTGTTCTGCCAATACTTTCCTTTAGCAGTTTTATGGCTTCCAGTCTTGCATTTAGCTTGTTAATTCATTTCAAATTTACATTTTTATATGGTGTTTGAGAATATTTTAATGTCTTTTACATGTAGCTGTTCAACTTTCCCAGCACCATTTATTGACGAGGCTGTCTTTTCAACCTTGTATGTTCTTACCAACTTTGTCATAGACTAACAAACCATAAGTGTGTGGGTTTATATCTGGTGTCTCTATTTCGTTTCGCTCATGTCTGAGTCTGTTTTTGTGCAAATAACATATTGTTTTGATTACTGCTTTATCCTGGGAGAAAGATACATTCAGCTCTGCTCTGTCTCAAAATTGTTTTGTATTATTAAACCACAATGAGATAGTATCTCAAACTTGTCAAAATGGCTATTACTAAAAGGAACACAAATAACAAATATTGGCAAGGATGTGTAGAAAAGGGAACCCTTGAAAACTGGTACAGCCTCTATGGGAAACATTATGGAGGTTTCACAAAAAAATAAAACTAGAACTACCATATGACCCAGAATGTACACACCTAGGGATATGTCTGAAAAAAAATGAATGCTTATTCAATAGATACATTCACCCAATGATCATAGCGGCATTATTTACAATAGCTGATGTATGCAATCAGTTTGTGTCCATCAACAGGTAAATGATGAAGATAATATGATATATATATTTAATGGAATGTTATTCTGCCACAAAAAAATAATGAAATCTTGCCATTTGCAATAACATCGATTCACTTGAAAGGTATCACACTAAATGAAATGAGTCAAACAGAGAAAGATAGATACAGTATGATACCATCTGTATGTAGAATGTAAATTATAAACTACTTAATGAGTATAACATCTCACACTCTAGCAAAGTAATGTTCGAAATTCTCCAAGTGAGGCTTCAGTAGTACGTGAACAGAGAACTTCCAGATGTTCAAGCTGGATTTAGGAAAGGCAGAGAAACCATAGCTCAAATTGCCAACATTTGCTGTATCATAGAAAAAGCAAGAGAATTCCAGAAAAGTACCTACTTCTGCTTCATTGACTACATTAAAACCTTAGATTGTGCGGATCACAATAAGCTGTAGAAAATTCCGTCTCCTGAGAAATCTGAATGCAGGTCAGGAAGCAACAGTTACATCTGGACATGGAACAACAGACTGCTTTTAAATAAGAAAAGGGGTACGTCAAGGGTGTATATTCTCACCCTGCTTATTTAACTTATGTAATACAGAGTAAATCATGAAAAATGCCCTGCTGGATGAAGCACAAGCTGGATTCAAGATTGCCAGGAGAAATACCAATAACCTCAGATATGCAGATGACACCACACATATGGCAGCAAGCAAAGAGGAACAAAAGAACCCTTTGATGAAATTAAAAGAGAAGAATGAAAAAGCTGACCTAAAACTCAACATTCAAAAAACAAAGATCATGCCATCCGGTCCCATCATTTTATGGCAAATAGATGGGGAAATAATGGAAAAAGTGAGAGACTTTCTTTGTTGGGGCTCCAAAATCACTGCAGATGGTGATCGCAGCCATGAAATTAAAAGACGCTTGCTCCTTGGAAGAAAAGCTATGACCAAGCAAGACAGCATGTTAAAAAGCAGAGACATTATTTTACCAATACAGAAGTCCATCTAGTCAAAGATATGGTTTTTCCAGTAGTCATATATGGATGTGAGAATTGAACCATAAAGAAACTGTGTGCCAAAGAATTGATGCTTTTGAACTATGGTGTTGGAGAAGACTCTTGGGAGTCCCTTGGACTGCAAGGAGATCAAACCAGTCCATCCTGAAGGAAATCAGTCCTTAATATTCATTGGAAGGAATGATGCTCAAGCTGAAACTCCGATAATTTGACCATCTGATGCAAAGAATTGACTCATTGGAAAAACCCCAAATGCTGGGAAAGATTGAAGGCAGGAGAAGAAGGGGACAAAAGAGGATGAGATGGTTGGATGGTATCACCGACTCAATGGACATGAATTTGAGTAAACTCCGGGAGTTGGTGATGGGCAGGGAAGCCTGGTGTGCTGAAGTCCATAGGGTCACAAAGAGTCAGACATGATTGAGCTACTGAAATGAACTGAACTGAGGAATGGAGTAGTTGCTTCAGCAAGCAATGCCAATAAACAGGGATCGAAAACAAAAGAATGCGCTTAGAATCCTACCTCCCTTTATATGAAGGTTAACTCAAAATAGGTCAAGAATAAAAGGTCCAACTGAAACTATGAAATTCATAGTAGAAAACATAGGGAGAAAATTTCAAGACCTTGGATTAAGCAACAGTTTCTTAAATATAGCAATAAATCACAAGCAACAAAAGAAATATAGGTGAATTTGATTTCCCTAAAATTAAAAACTTGTGCATCAAAGGACACTATCAATAAACTGAAAACTGGAGAGCATTTCTGATGGTTATGTAACATGATGTCATGTAGTGAATACACAGTTATTCCTCATAAAATTAAATATAGAATTGTCACAGGATCCAGAAACTCCTCTAATAGAAAAACAGAAAAATTGCAAATAAGTATTCAAACAAATTTATATAAATGTTTGCAGTACCACTATTTGCAATAGCCAAAACACCCCAAATTAATAATAACCAGTGAATGAATAATAGATTTTTGGTCTATTCATGCAATAAGATATTATTCACATTAAAAATGAATGAAGTACTAATATATGCTACAATATAAATAAACTTGGAAAACATGTTAAGACAAATAAAAAGACCATACATTATTTAATTATATGTATATAAAATGCACAGAATAAGCCAATTCAAAGAAATAAATATTCCTTAGTGGTTTCCAGGTTCTCGGTGTAGGGAGAAATGATAATATGGTAATTGACTCAATTGGCAACGGTTGATGAGAATGCTATGCAACTAGAGTCCTGTGATGATTGCACAACATTGCTGATGTGTTGAGTCAAAGAATTGTATATTTTTAAATCATTAAAATAATTAATTTTGCCTCAATAAAAATCACTAATACACATTTTTAAGTAAATGAAATTGAATTAATCACAAAGTAAATTTCTGGATAGGAGTAAAGTCTTTACAGGTAAATCTAGATATATATATATTTCTTCAAATTAATGAAAAATTAACAGGAGAGTAGGACATACCATAAACAAAATTAAAAACCAGATAATTTGACAATTTAAAGTCTGATTTATCATAAAATTATTGCAAAATCTAATTAAAGAAAATTTTTTATAAAGCATGAATAGTTCTATGACAATTGAATGCATTAAATGTGTTAAACGTGTACATAAAATTAGTCTAAAAATCACTCCATGCCCAATAAATTCAACTTTTGAATTTCACAAAATATTTTAAAAATAAATAATACAAGGTCTCAAAAATTTCTTTCAGAAAAATAGAGAATTCTTAGCACATGATTTTATGAAATTACCATCACCTACCTGCCAAGTTGCATCATAAGAAAGAATAAAAAATATATACCTTATGAATATATTAAGCTACATACCAGTGAATGAGTTCTGTCATTTTAAAAAGTAAGTCTTCAATATGACTGTATAATATATTCCAGTAATAAAGCACTGCTTAATTTACAAAAATTAATCAATGATATTTACTAAATTAAAAGAATAAGGGAAAATAATCTCATGACCAGTTCAATCAGTTCAGTTCAGTTCAGTCGCTCACTCGTGTCCGACTCTTTGCGACCCCATGAATCACAGCATGCCAGGCCTCCCTGTCCATCACCAACTCCCGGAGTTCACTCAAACTCATGTCCACAGAGCCGGTGATGCCATCCAGCCATCTCATTCTCTGTCGTCCCTGTCTCCTCCTACCCTCAATCCCTCCTAGCATCAGACTCTTTTCCAGTGAGTAAACTCGTCACATGAGGTGGCCAAAGTATTGGAGTTTCAGCCTTAGCATCAGTCCTTCCAATGAACACCCAGGATTGATCTCCTTTAGAAAGGACTGGTTGCATCTCCTTGCAGTCCAAGGGGCTCTCAAGAGTCTTCTCCAGCACCACAGTTCAAAATCATCAATTCTTCGGGGATCAGCTTTCTTCACAGTCCAACACTCACATCCATACATGACCATGGGAAAAACCATAGCTTTGACTAGACGGACCTTGGTTGGCAAAGTAATGTCTCTTCTTTTTAATATGCTATCTAGGTTGGTCATAACTTTCCTTCCAAGGAGTAAGCATCTTTTAATTTCCTGGCTGCAATTAGCATCTGTAGTGATTTTGGAGCCAAAAAAATAAAGTCTGACACTGTTTCCACTGTTAATAGGTGTATGTAAACTGAAAACTTTCTATTTAAATTATGAATAAAAATATAAGAAAATGAATGATGAAGGGAATTGATTAAATCTGAGGGAGTATCTGAATAATACCTACATCTATCATCATACTTAACTGAATTCTAAGACTGGAAACAAGTCATGTCTGTCCTCTCCTAATTTCTGTTCTGCATTGTACCCCAAATACTAGTTATTAAATTTAAATTTAAAACAAAGGAAAATCAGAATACAGATTAGAAAAGAAGTGATATTATAAAAACATCAGTGTGCATAATTATATATGTAGAAAATAATAAAATGAAAGTGTTAGTCACTCAGTAGTATCTGACTCTTGGGGATCCCATGGACTATAGCCCACCAGGCTCCTCTGACCATGGAATTCTTGAGGCAAGAATACTGGAGTGGATTGCCATTCTCTTCTCTAGGAAATCTTCCCCACCTAGGAATTGAACTCAAGTCTCCTCCATTGCAGGAAAATTCCTTACCATCTGAACCACCAGGTAAGCTCAGAAAATGCTAAGGGCTCTACAGAAAATCTAATAGATCCAATCAGTTAATTCAATAAGAAAGTCAACACAGTGTATCGAATATATTTCTATGAAAGCAATAGTTAGAAATAGAAATTAGACAATTCTATTAATATACTACTAAAATGTGACATTTGAAGGACATATTTAAAAATATATTAAAGAGTTTTATATATAAACCAGAAAACACTACTGAACGAAATCAAATCCATCAGTAAAGGGAAAGATATGGCATATTGATGATTAACAGATTCAGTGTTTTCATCATATCAATCATTATAATGTCAATAAAATTCCAATAAATATCTCATAGGCTGTTTGAAGAAGCTGACATTTCTATTTTGAAATTTATGCATAAACATATAAATTTAAAGGAACCTAGACTAGAAAACCACTCTCAAAAAATGATTATGGTAGAACATATTCTACCTAAATTCAGGACTCACTATTATGCTCCCGTAAACAAAAGTGTGTGTACAGTTCTTTTGCCTCCTTAGGCAAGTTTATTCCCAAGTATTTTATTCTTTTTGATAAGGAGGGTAAAGACCTGTGCACTGAAAACTATGAAACTGATGAAAGAAATTGAAGATGACACATAGATGTAAAGATATATCACGTTCTTGATTTGGAATAATCAATATTATCAAAATGACTATATTACACGAGGCAATCTACAGATTCAATGCATTCCCAATCAAATTACTAATAACATTTTTTACAGAACCAGAACAAAACAAATCTTAAAATTTGTATGGAAACACAAAAGATACTGATATACAAAAGCAATTTTGAGAGTGAGAAATAGAGCTAAAGGAATCAAGCTCACTGATCAGATTATACTACAAAGTCCACTCATGCACATCAATTAGTCTGCAACAAAGGAGGCAATGGAAACAAGACAATCTCTTCTATAAATGATGTTGTGAAAACTGAATAGCTCTATATAAAATAATGAAATGAGAACACGTCCAACATCACACACACACGTCAAAATGGATTAAAGACTTAAATTAACATAAGATACTAAAAAACTTAGAAAATATTGGTAGAATACTGTCTAACATAAACCAGAGCAAAATAATTTTCAATCCATCTTCCTAGAGTAAAGGAAATAAATAACAAGAATAAAGAACAGTACCTAATTAAATTCAAAACTTTTTCATGGTGAAGGAAACCAAAAACAAAACAACAAAAAAGCCCATAGACTGGGAGAAAATATTTGCAAATGACACAGCTAAAAAGAGATTAGATCCCCAGATTTACAAATACCTCATGCAGCTCAATTAAAAAAAAAAAAAAGAGCAGATCTAAATAGACATTTCATCAATGTAAACATACAGATGCTAGGAGGCACATGACAAAATGCTCATATTGCTAAGTATTATAGAACAGCAAATTAAAACTACAATGAGAAATCCACTCACACCTGTCCGAATGACCATCATCATAAAAATCTACAACCAGTAAATACTGGAGAGGGTGTGGAGAAAATAGAATACTCGAACACTGTTGAAGGGAATATAAATTGATAGAACCAGTACGGAGAGCAATATGGATTTTTCTTTAAAAACTAAAAATAAAGCTACCATATGATCTAGCAATCCTACTCCTGGTTATATATCTGGAGAAAACATGGTTCATAAGGATATATGCACTCCAGTGTTCATCACATGGCTGTTTACAATAGCCAATACAAAGAAGGAATTAAGGGTCCATCAATAAAGACTGAAATTTCCAGTCCTGTGGCTACTGCTGAGTTTTCCAAATCTTCTGGCATATTGAGTGCAGCACTTTCACAGCATCATCTTTCAAGATTTGAAATAGCTCAACTGGAATTCCATCACCTCCACTAGCTTTGTTCGTAGTGATGCTTTCTAAGGCCCACTTGACTTCACATTTCAAGATATCTGGCTCTAGGTCGGTGATCATATTATCGTGACTATCCTGGTCATGAAGATATCTTTTGTACAGTTCTTCTGTGTATTCTTGCCACCTCTTCTTAATATCTTCTGCTTCTGTTAGGTCCATACCATTTCTGTCCTTTATCGAGCCCATCATTGCATGAAATGTTCCCTTGGAATCTCTAATTTTCTTCAGCAAATTTGGAAAACTCAGCGGGGCCACAGGACTGGAAAAGGTCAGTCTTCATTCCAATCCCAAAGAAAGGCAATGCCAAAGAATGCTCAAACTACCGCACAATTGCACTCATCTCACACGCTAGTAAAGTCATGCTCAAAGTCCTCCAAGCCAGGCTTCAGCAATAGGTGAACCGTGAAATCCCAGATGTTCAAGCAGGTTTTAGAAAAGGCAGAGGCACCAGAGATCAAATTGCCAACATCCGCTGGATCATGGAGAAAGCAAGAGAGTTTCAGAAAAATATCTATTTCTGCTTCATTGACTATGCCAAAGCCTTTGACTGTGTGGATCACAATAAACTGTGGAAAATTCTGAAAGAGATGGGAATACCAGACCACCTGACCTGCCTCTTGAGAAACCTGTCTGCAGGTCAGGAAGCAACAGTCAGAACTGTACATGGAACAACCGACTGGTTCCAAATAGGAAAAGGAGTACGTCAAGGCTGTATATTGTCACCCTGCTTATTTAACTTCTATGCAGAGTACATCATGAGGAACGCTGGGCTGGAAGAAACACAAGCTGGAATCAAGATTGCTGGGAGAAATATCAATAACCTCAGATATGCAGATGACACTACCTTTATGGCAGAAAGTGAAGAGGAACTCAAAAGCCTCTTGATGAAAGTGAAAGAGAGTGAAAAGGTTGGCTTGAAGCTCAACATTCAGAAAACAAAGATCATGGCATCTGGTCCCATCACTTCATGGGAAATAGATGGAAAAACAGTGGAAACAGTGTCAGACTTTATTTTTTTGGGCTCCAAAATCACTGCAGATGCTGATTGCAGCCATGAAATTAAAAGACGCTTGCTCCTTGGAAGGAAAGTTATGATCAACCTTGATAATATATTAAAATTCAGAGACATTACTTTGCCAACCAAGATCCGTCTAGTCAAGGCTATGGTTTTTCCCGTGGTCATGTATGGATGTGAGAGTTGGACTGTGAAGAAAGCTGATCGCCAAAGAATTGATGCTTTTGAACTGTGGTGTTGGAGAAGACTCTTGGGAGTCCCTTTGACTGCAAGGAGATCCAACCAGTCCTTTCTAAAGGAGATCAATCCTGGGTGTTCATTGGAAGGACTGATGCTAAAGCTGAAACTGCAATACTTTGGCCACCTCATGCGACGAGTTGACTCACTGGAAAAGACTCTGATGCTGGGAAAGTTTGAGGGCGGGAGGAGAAGGGGACGACCGAGAATGAGATGGCTGGATGGCATCACCGACTCTGTGGACATGAGTTTGAGTGAACTCCGGGGGTTGGTGATGGACAGGGAGGCCTAGCGTGCTGTGATTCATGGGGTCGCGGAGAGTCAGACACGACTGAGCGACTGAACTGAACTTAACTGAATAGATGAATGGATAAAGAAGATACAATACATTTATGTAACGGAAGTTTTCTCTCTGATGTGAGCTCACAGGGTAACTACATCACAGAGATTACTGTGATGGAATAACACCATCCTTGTTATTTAGACAACAGTCAGCCTACTTAAAAAGCCAGGTTCAGATAGAGAAAGGGCACTCACATCTTTTGGCTGCAAGTGCAGGGAATACAATTCCCTACTCAAGAATGAGTGTTTCCCAACCATGTCCCTCGAAAATACCTGCTTCTAAGACAAAGGCTTTCCATCAAAGCAAATAATTAGTTCCTGGGAAAGAAAATTGCAGTTATAGACCAGGTCCTAGAACCTATGTGGTAAACTTGGTAAATAGCCACGTGTGCAATTGAAAATGTCTTTTCTTGTTGTTTAGATTTCCACAGAAAGCTTTATCAAGAGTGGAAGGACCCATCTGAATATGTTTCCACCATACATTCTGCCTCCTAGCATTTGGATCAGACCATTCATGGAAGATCATTTTACCTTGGTATTCTAAGTGAATTTATTCTAAATTCAAGTCCCAGATTTTCTGGGAAAACTTTTTCAATCTTTAAGCTAGAAAAAAAGATTTAGACCTATACAAAGACTTACTTATCTTCTATTGACTTGATGTTGAATTATCTGAATAGCCTCTTTCTGAGCATGTCACATCTTTCGTATTGAAATTTTCTTATACAAAGAGGAGGTCAATTTTAAAATGGAATTAGTTCTGAACACCCTCAAATATCATTAATATCATCTAAGACCAGAAGGTAAGTTTTTCAATAGTTCTGTTGCTTAGTAAAGATTGTCGTTTTCCATATATAGTAATTGTTATATTTTAATACTTTTCAAATACAATAGTAAAGCCTTTTATATTCAGTTCCTTCGTCAAAAGATATTTGGTAAATGTCATAAATGTAATTTGACAGAAGAAAATACTAGTCTCCCTGAGATTAAGAAATTTGTTAAGACCCTTTTCTCTAACTCCAGATATACTTATTTTGTCATTTGACAATTATTTTAATAATTAAGACTACTCATGAGTATGAAAACAAAACTTAAACACATTTCACACACAAAAAGATATCAATTAGATGATATGAACCATCACTTGTTTAGTTCACACATGCATATGAAGAACTTTCTGGGAGCAAATGCTGAACATAATATGGATCTCTGTGACTTCTTTAAAAGTTAAATTGGAGATGATTCTTCCTCAGTCTAGTCAAATGTTTAGATGCATTATTGCCAAAAAATATCAATTCCTCCTAATCCTGAGTGCATAAATAGCCATAAAAGTAAGGAAGGTCCTCTGTGTGTCCTCAACAGTATGGAATATACACTCAAATGTTTCCTCAATCAGTTCCCATAATAGCATGTGAGGTGAGGTGGATTATACTTCTCACTTGATACTGAAAAACAAAAGTGTAAGATTACAAGAAATGCACCTCAGATCAACAAGTAGCAAGCGAGAAAAGGCAAGATTCTGTTGAGGTCCTTTAATGGACCAGAACCTGGTGGTCCGGAGTCAACCAATGATAAAGTAAAGGAGAAAGAGGCTGATACTCCTTGGTTTATGCAGAAAGCCAATAAAGTCACTGGCACGGGGCTTGCTCTGTTCACGAAGGCCTCAGGCGCCTCCTCGATGGGGTGAAGGCACAGAGCGCCTTCTTGAGAGGGTCTTAGAAGCCCAGGAAAGAAAGTGAAAACAGAGAGCCTCTATGTTCCAGGAATTAGCCTGAAAAAGAGAGAGAAGGGGAGAGAGAGCAAGCAAGACACGGGGACCAAAGCTCTGATGGAGCAAAGGTGTTTTAATCAACATGGTGTGGGCATATATACTGTAGTTATTCTCAGTAAAGATAAAGATTAAAATTCCAGACTTACAAAACATAAGCAATCCATATTAAAGAGAGAGAGTTGTAAAGAATCACTTTTACCATATGGTTCATAAAAAGGAAGAGGGTACTTATCACCTTATAGAAAAACTAACCAAGGAAATGCCTGGATTCCTCAGCCCCCATGAGAGGCTTGCCTCTCCTCTTAATTCCTGAGAAACAGAGAATTCCTGACAGATCCAAAACAGTACACAGGAAGCCTCCTGTTAGATGCTTCCTGATAGCCTCTAAGATTTACAGGAAATGAAATATATAGGTCCAGTCCTAGCTCTTGAGAAGCTTAAAATTTGGTTCGAAAGCAAAATTATAACTACATATAACAAGTCCACCTACAACAGATAGACGGGTAGGTAATTTGGTTAACTGAAATTAAAGTTAAAACAAGAACCATAATGTGGAAGACAGGCTGAAAATTTTATTTTAAAAGAGTACTTGAAGACATTTATGTAGAGAATATGTCAATTATTTGAAGTTTCATCATGCTTTTGTCAATAGATTCAGTTTTCAGTTTCTTTCATTTTTAAATTATTAAATAATTTAAACATTTTAACATAGAATTATTTTCTATTAAATAAAAATTTTGCCCAATATTTGTCTTCTCACCTATACCCAATTCTATTACAATTTTTTCATTTATTTATAAGATTTTTTTGAAGTGGATCATTTTTGCAAGTTTTTATTAAACTTGTTACAATTTTGCTTCTGTTTTTTATGTGTTGTAAGATATGTGGATATGTAGGTCTTAACTCTCCAGCCAGGATTGAACCAGCACCACTCTACATTGGAAAGCAAAATCTTAACCACTGGACTGCCATGGAAGTTCTTGTAATTGTTTTTAGAAAGTTAACTCCTACCCAGTCTTGCCAAACTTCAACTTGTTTTTATGGAAGCAATTCTCTCTTTATGCTCCTATCTCATATGGACATCAGTCAGCAAGTCTCACAGAGGGAAGAGTGGTTCTCACAAACAGTTAACCAGTCTGTTACTACTTTTACATTACACAAGTGTTCCTCAGAACAAATCCAGATGACAGCCACTCAGTATCCAGCCTTACGATGAGAAATGGGGGGACAAGGGACCCAAATGCATAACTTCTGGTAGTCTGTGGGCCAGTGGTGCCCAGCAGGGGTCCCCAACCTCTGGGATCAAATATTTGATGATCTGAGCTGGAGGTGATGGCATAATAATAAAAATAAAGTGCACAATAAATGTAATGCATTTGAATCATCCTGAAATGATGGATGATCACTGCCTCTGATCCATGGAAAATTTTTCTTCCACAAAACTGGTCCCTGATGCCAAAAGGGTTGAGGGCCACTGACAAAAAGAACAAACTCTAAAGGATTCTTGGGCATCTACAGACCAGGGAGATTTGCATCCTGATAAAGTGTCAGAATCCACCAAGATGTACAGAATCACCAAGTGTTAGTCACTCAGTCAAGTCCATCTCTTTGTTACCCCATGGAATATGGCCCACCAGTCTCCTCTGTCCATGGGATTTTTCAGGCAAGAATACTGGAGTGGGTTGCCATTCCCTTCTCCAGGGGATCTTCCTGACGCAGGGATCAAAACTGCATTACAGGCAGATTCTTTACATCTGAGCCACCAGGCAAACTAAGTACATCTTAACAAAAAAAAAAAAAAAAAAAACAACACGGGAGGCTAGAGATGGTAAGATTCCTTTGTGTTAATAGAAAAATCGCACTACACTAGTCTGTTAAAAGTAATAATATCATGGTGAAAAGAAGGTTGCTCTGCACTGAAAGCCAGAAGCTGAGTTCAAGTCCAGTGAGGCCTCCATGAAAATCCCCATGGTCTGCACAAGTTACAGAGTTGCTCTGAGCTCCTGCTTCCTAATCTGTCAGTTGAAGTGAATTAGTGCAAGATGGTTGTTAAGATCCTCTTTAATTCTAAAACTCTACTATTTTTTAAATTCTTAAAAAAATTTTTTTTTGCTGCACCGTGCAGATTATGAGATCTTAGTTCCCCAACCAGGACTCGAACCCATGCCACCTCCACCTTAGAAGCATGGAGTCCTAACCACTGGACCAAGGAAATTGCCAAACTCTACTGTTTTTAAAAGAGGACCAATAAGCATATCATGGAGAGGGAAATGCAACCCACTCCAGTATTCTTCCCTGGAAAATCCCATGGACAGAGGAGCCTAGCAGCTACAGTGTATGGGGTTGCAAAAAGTCGGACACAATGGAAGCAACTTAGCATGCAATAAGCATATAAAAAAGAAGAGCAGTAGACATTAGACTTTCCAGTAGCTTCACAAACCAACGTATAGTCTAAAATCACCTAGTATAATCACATCTTATTTTATTTTACAATTCCATAAATATCTATCAAGTCTTTACTCTGCAATGCCAGGGATTCACAAAACAAGAGAAACCTCTGCCTTCATGGACCTTCAAGTCTGCTGAGGGGTACAGATGATTTAACAAGCAATGAGGATGAACTGAACTGAACTGATCCTCATTGCTTGTTAAATCATTTGTACCCCTCAGCAGACTGGAAGGTCCGTGAAGGCAGAGGTTTCTCTTGTTTTGTGAATCCCTGGCATTGCAGAGTAGAGACTTGATGGATATTTATGGAATTATTTAACAAGCAATGAGGATAAAGTGTGATAATTGCTAAGATAGAAAAATGAGGATATAATAGCAGGAAGAGTACATAACGCAGTATGGAAGGATTTTCTCAATACAGTTATATTGAATGCAAGGCCTAAATGAGTAAAAAGAGGCTCATTAGGTGGTGGTCTCAGGAGGGGAAATGGTCGGGGTAGGGGGAGCACTGTATAAAACGGCAGAGCTTGGAGGGAGTTGGCCAGTCTGGCATCTGCAGCTGAACTGCCTGGGATGAGGTATAATGTGCAAGGAGAAGCAGGCAGGAGCTATTTCATTCCAGGCCTTCCAGAACATAACAAGGACTTTCGTCTTTAGCTTCCTATCCATTGTGGCTGGGCACCATGTAACACTTTCAAAAGATTATCCTGGCTGTGATGTGAAGAACAGGCTGGAGGGCAACAAGACTCAAGGCAGAAAATCACAGGGAGGCTGCAGCAGGAATCTGAATGAAAAATGGTACCCAGAACTAGAACACTGGCAGCGAGGATGGGGGCGTCCCAGGCAGCTCAGTGAGAAAGAATCCCCCTGCCAATACAGGAGATGCAAGTTTGATCCCTGGGTTGGGAAGAGCCCATGGAGAAGGAATTGGCAACCCACTCCAGTACTCTTGCCTGGGAAATCCCATGGACAGAGAAGCTTGGCAGGCTACAGTCATGGGGTCACAGAGTCGGCCATGACTGAGTGACTAAACAACAACGAGGATGAAGAGAGATTAAGAATGTGGAACAGGACTTGGTGACTAAGATGTGGGGGAACAGGAGTCAGAAATGATTGCTAGACTTCCAACTTAAGAACCTGGGTAGAAAATTTTCCACTGTGTTTCCTAAGAGGATTGGATATAAGCCAGGAATTGCTGGTAGGTGTCTTGCCATCATTTAGAAAGAAGCTGCCTGAGAATGGAGCCAGCACAAAGGAAAACTTAAGGCAGAGATGGTGAAGCTCTTGTGATGTCTTTATTTTATGCCTCTGGACTGGCTATCCCAGATCCCGTTGTTGTTCTTCACTAAGTCTTGTCCGACTCTTTGCGACCCCGTGAACTGCAGCATGCCAGGTTTCTCTGTCCATCACTAACTCGCTGAGTTTGTTCAAACTCTTGTCCATCAAGTCGGTGATGCCATCTAACCATTTCATCCTCTGTCATCCCCTTCTCCTCCAACCTTCAGTCTTTCCTAGCATCAGGGTCTTTTCCAGTGAGTCAGTTCTTTGCATCAGGTGGCCAAAGTATTGGAGCTTCAGCATCATTTCTTCCAGTGAATATTCAGGTTGATTTCCTTTAGGATTGAATGGTTTGATCTCCTTGTTGTCTAAGGGACTCTCAAGAGTCTCCTCCAGATCTATGACTGGATGTTTTGGACACACAAATCAATGAATTTCCCTTGTGATGTTTTGGTGATGGTGGTGTTTTGGTTCGTTGTTTAGTTCAACCTGAGTTGGGATCTGTGGCTTGTAAACTAAAAGAATTCAGATAAGAGAGGGGACAGTAGGAGTTGAGAGAGCAGCGTAGAACCACCACTGAAGAAGCAACACAGGAAGATGAGTCCAGGGAGAAAGAGGAAAGGAGGAGCCCAGGAAATCGGGCAGAAGAGAAGTTCTCAGAGAAGCATGTGGTTGGTAAAGCTGAATGCTCTAGAGAGATAAGGCCAACAAGGACCTAGACATCCACGTGGGGTTTAGCTGTAAGGCAGGAGTTGGTGACCTAAGTGAGGACAGTATCAGTGGAGGGATGGGGGTACAATCCAGACTGAAGCAGTGAGGGGCTGAGGTGAGGAAGCAGATCAGAAACAATTCTAAGTCGGGGCGTTGAGTTGCCAAGGGGAGGGCTGGGGAGGGAGATGCTTTCAGATGGATGAGGTGGGAGAATGTGTAAAGGTTAACAGGGAGGATGCAGGAATGGGGACAGTCAACTAGGGGAGACCCTGAGGAGGGAAGAGAGAGAAGGTCCAGATTTCAGGCCAAGGCATAGACTTAGAAGTTGGCCCCAATTCAAGGGAAGAACATCTCTTCACTGGAAACAGATAGAAGGATGTGGGAGGAATTAACTAGACGTCCTGGCGTGGCATAAAGTACTAGATGGCGTGATAGTCTGACAGCCTCCATCTTCTCCATGGAGTAGTCAGCAGGATCATTTGCTGAGACGGAGGAGAACGGGGCCGGTGTGGGAAGAAGAGTAGGGGTGGAAGCTTAAGGATAATGCAGGCCGTCTGAAACTTTGCCATGGAGGAGAAAGATTATGCATGCATGCTAAGTCACTTCTGTCATGTCCAACTCTTTGCAACCCCATGGGCCACCAGGCTCCTCTGTCCATGGATTTCCCAGGCAAGAATACTGGAGGGGGTTTGCCATTTCCTTCTCCAGGGAATCTTTCCAAGCCAGGGATCAAACCGGGGTCTCTTAAGTTTCTTTCATTGGCAGGTGGGTTCTTTACCACCAGTGCCTCCTGGGAAGCCCTAGTGAGAAACAGAGACTAGGAAAACACAGAAGAACTGACTGGAAGCTATGAGGACCCACTGGATGACAGAAACCAGTTATCATTGCTCCTCAGAAGGAAAGTTGTCACAAACCTAGACAACATATTAAAAAGCAGAGACATCACTTTGCCAACAAAGGTCCACATAGTCAAAGCTACGGTTTTTCCAGTTGTCATGTATGGATGTGAGAGTTGGGTTTAGCCGCATAAAGATTTAGACCATAAAGAAGGCTGAGTGCCAAAGAATTGATGCTTTCAAATTGTGGTGTTAGAGAAGACTCTTGAGAGTCCCTTGGACTCTAAAGAGGTAAAACCAATCAATCCTAAAGGTAATCAACCTTGAGTATTCATTGGAAGGACTGATGCTGAAGTTCCAATACTATGGCCACCTGATGCAAAGAGCTGACTCATTGGAAAAGACCCTGATGCTGGGAAAGGTTAAAGGCAGAACAAGGGGACAACAGAGGATGAGATGGTTGTAATTGGATGGCATCACTGACTCGATGGACAGGGATTTGAGCAAACTCCAGGGGATAGTGGAGGCCAGGTGAGCCTGGCGAGCTGCAGTCCATTGGGTCTCAAAAAGTCAGACATGACTTGGCAACTAAACAAATGCCAAACAATGGAGTGGTTTCCCCAAAATCAGGTACATCAAGGAAAAGATGGAATCTGAAAGTGAGTATTGGCTTATACTGAGGCAACTGATTTATAAATGGCCTCTTTCATACATTAAAAATGTTAGGGTGTACTGGGATAGTTTTCATCACTGACCTAAAAGAGGAACTTTTCAGTTTGCTGATAGGATCCACAGCATTTCTGCAGGGTAAACTGCCAATCTGGTGGAGAGAAAACACAGGCAATTCTCACAAAATGACACGACAGAGTCCAGAGTAGCCAATAAGATTTAGCAGGCTGGAATATGATAATGAATCTGGGTCTACAACACAAAACTCAAACTGTGCTCGCAAAATAAAGGTCTTGAGATCTCAGTGACCATCTAATTAAGAGATCGACGTGACTGTAATAATGCTGTTAAGACCAGATATAACGACCCTGTTGAACAAATACCAAATACCAAGAAGCCACTAGATAACGTCCTTTCCAGTATCAAGACAAAGGTTTCAGTTGAGAATGATAAGTACTCATGTGAGATAACTGTATTTGAAGGCCTCCTCTACGAATCATATTAGTCATTTATAGTTTCAACTTTTATCCTTATATTTAGTTTCAACTCAACAAAGTTTTTGGAACAGAGTTGTCTCAGCCTCTCCTGAAATGTCTTTTCTGAATCACAATTACCTCTGTCTTCAGAGAGGTATGATGTAAACACTCTGAATAGTGTATTGGGTTTTCTGTCTTTCAGAGTTGAGGTGATTTCCTACTAAATTATCCAATATTCTTTATAGAGAAAAAGCAAAACCAAAAAAAAAAAAAAAAAGAAAAAAAAAAAAAGGCAGCACTTTGCTCTCCAAATTCTTTCTTGCCTGGTTTTCATTTCTGCCACATTTCTTTTTCTTATTAAAAAAAAAATTGTTTATTTATTCAGCTTCATTGGGTTTTAGTTGTGGGATGTGGGATCTCTCGTTGTAGCACACAGATTCCTTAGTTATGGCATGCAGGCTTAGTTGCCCTGTTGGAAGTAGGATCTTAGTTCCCCGACCGGGGATTGAACCTGTACCCCTGCAATGTAAGAGAGATTCTTAACCACTGGGCCACCAGCGAAGTCCCTACCTACCCCATTTCAGACCTAACATTTCCAGGTTCTTAAGCAGGAAGAGTTCTTACCTCCTGGCCCTTCAGAACACTCTAACTCTCCTCAGCTTTTACAAATCTAGGTTACCACATGCTAGAAGCAAGGTGACAAACTAAGATTGAATTCAGTTCAGTTCAGTTCAGTCGTTCAGTCGTGTCTGACTCTTTGCGACCCCATGAACCACAGCACGCCAGGTCTCCCGGTCCATCACCAACTCCCAGAGTTCACTCAAACTCAAGTCCATCGAGTTGGTGATGCCATCCAGCCATCTCATTCTCTATCGTCCCTGTTTCCTCCCACCCCCAATCCCTCCCAGAATCAGAGTCTTTTCCAGTGAGTCAACTCATCGCATGAGGTGGCCAAAGTATTGGAGTTTCAGTTTTAGCATAAGTCCTTCCAATGAACACCCAGGATTGATCTCCTTTAGAATGGACTGGTTGGATTTTCTGGCAATCCAAGGGACTCTCAAGAGTCTTCTCCAGCACCAGAGTTCAACAGTATCAATTCTTTGGCGATCAACTTTCTTCACAGTCCAACTCTCACATCCATACATGACCACGGGAAAAACCATAGCCTTCACTAGATGGACCTTGGTTGGCAAAGTAATGTCTCTGCTTTTTAATATGCTATCTAGGCTGGTCATAACTTTCCTTCCAAGGAGTAAGCGTCTTTCAATTTCATGACTGCAATCAGCATCCGCAGTGATTTTGGAGCACAAAAAAAATAAAATCTGACACTGTTTCCACTGCTTCCCCATCTATTTCCCATGAAGTGATGGGACCAGATGCCATGATCTTTGTTTTCTGAACGTTGAGCTTCAAGCCAACCTTTTCACTCTCCACTTTCACTTTCATCAAGAGGCCTTTGAGGTCCTCTTCACTTCATGCCATAAGGGTGGTGTCATCTTCATATCTGAGGTTATTGGTATTTCTCCCAGCAATCTTGATTCCAGCTTGTGCTTCTTCCAGCCCAGCGTTCCTCATGATGTACTCTGCATAGAAGTTAAATAAGCAGGGTGACAATATGACATACTCCTTTTCCTATTTGGAACCAGTCTGTTGTTCCATGTCCAGTTCTAACTGTTGCTTCCTGACCTGCATACAGGTTTCTCAACAGGCAGGTCAGGTGGTCTGGTATTCCCATCTCTTTCAGAATTTTCCACAGTTTATTGTGATCAACACAGTCAAAGGCTTTGGCATAGTCAATGAAGCAGAAATAGATGTTTTTCTGGAACTCTCTTGCTTTCTCCATGTTCCAGTGGATGTTGGCAATTTGATCTCTGTTGCCTCTGTCTTTTCTAAAACCTGCTTGAACATCTGGAAGTTCACTGGTCACATATTGCTGAAGCCTAGCTTGGAGAATTTTGAGCATGACTTTACTAGCATGTGAGATGAGTGCAATTGTGCGGTAGTTAGAGCATTCTTTGGCATTTCCTTTCTTTGGGATTGGAATGAAGACTGAACTTTTCCAGTCCTGTGGTCATTGCTGAGTTTTCCAAATTTGCTTGCATATTGAGTGCAGCACTTTCACAGCATCATCTTTCAGGTTTTGAAATAGCTCAATTGGAATTCCATCACCACCACTAGCTTTATTCGTCGTGATGCTCTCTAATGCCCACTTGACTTCTCATTTTAAGATGTCTGGTTCCAGGTGAGTGATCACGCCATCATGATTATCTTCGTTGTGAAGATCTTTTTTGTATAGTTCTTCTGTGTATTCTTGCCACCTCTTCTTAATATCTTCTGCTTCTGTTAAGTCCATACCATTTCTGTCCTTTATCGAGCCCATCCTTGCATGAAATGTTCCCTTGATATCTCTAATTTTCTTGAAAAGATCTCTTGTTTTTCCTATTCTGTTGTTTTCCTCTATTTCTTTGCACTGATTGGTGAGGAAGGCTTTCTTATCTTTCCTTGCTAGTCTTTGGAACTCTGCATTCAGATGATTATATCTTTCCTTTCCTCCTTTGCTTTTCACTTCTCTTCTTTTCACAGCTATTTGTAAGGCCTCCTCAGACAGCCATTTTGCTTTTTTGCATTTCTTTTCCATGGGGATGGTCTTGGTCCCTGTCTCCTCTACAATGTCACGAACCTCCGTCCAGAGTTCATCAGGCACTCTATCTATCAGATCTAGACCCTTAAATCTATTTCTTACTTCCACTGTATAGTCATAAGGGATTTGATTTAGGTCATATCTGAATGGTCCAATGGTTACATCATTCTTAACCTTGAAGGAGGCACAGACTCAGGAACAGTGCCAATACAAAGTGACAGGTGCTGTGATAGGAGGCAAAGGAGGCCAAAAGGTGGATGTTATCATCTCTTCCAGGATGGACAGAGTCAGGAAGTCTTCCTGGAGAAGGTGACATTTCAGCGGAGTCTCGAAGGATGAGGATTTCTTCAGTCAGGGAAGGTGTGGAAGAGTGGAAAGCAGAGGGAATAGCAGAACATTAAAAGAAAAAATGAGACATGGAACAGGCTTACTTCTTGGAGGTGTAGGTTGCATTACGGAACACAGGATGTGGGGAGAGGTAAGAAGATGCGCCTGTGCAGGTGAGAAGGGACCAGCGTCTGGGCTGGTTTTAAGAGCAGTTAAGAAGTTTGAACTTTATCCCAGCCCAGGTGTGATCCAATCAATTTTTCCCTTGGCTTAGATTAGATAAGATTAGAATTCTTGAAAAAGAATTTTCTCTAAGCACAAAAGGAAAAGCAAACAGAAAACGAAAAGCAAACAGAAAAAGTATAAAAATGAACAGCTCACAGATCCCAGACTTCTTAGCTCCTTCACAAAGTTCCAGCTTCTGATTAGAACTCGTACACAGAGGGCTCAACCCAAGCCCTCTTTTCCCTCCTCCACCCATCCATGCTGGCACTGGAATAGAACAGTGGTCCCTTTTTTCCCTGTGTAAACATGAGGCCAATGGGTCCCCCTTCTTAATGTTCACCCCAGGCAGTCTAGCTTATACTGAGGTTGACTGAGCTTCTCCACTGAGACTGCCTCTGGAGGTCTTGCTCTAAATCAGGGGTCAGAAAAGGGCCCTTCCTGTAAAGGACCACAGGGTAAATAGTTTCAGCTTTGGCTTGGTCACAGGTACTCAATTCTGATGCTTCACCAGGAAAGCATGTGTAAACAATGTGTAAACCTAAGGGTCTGGCTGTGTTCCGATAAAACTTTATTTATGGACACTGAAATTTGACTTTCATATAATTTTCTCATGAAATATTATTCTTTCTAAAAAATAATTTATGTATTTATTTCATATGTGATTATTTTTGGCTGTACTGGGTCTTTGTTGCTGCAGGGACTTTTCTCTAGTTGTGGTGCATGGGGGCTACTCCTTGCTGCAGTGCACAGGCATCTCTTGTTGCAGAGCACCGGCTCTGGTGCCTAGGCTCTGCTGTTGGTGTGCACAGGCTTAGTTGCTCAAAGGCATGTGGGATCTTTCCAGACCAGGGGTCACATCTGTCTCCTGCACTGGCAGGCGGATTCTTTACCAGCCACCAGGGAAGCTCTCATTTATTTATTTTTTAAAAATGTGGACTTTAGATGTAGATTTTTAGATGTCGACCATTTTTAAAATCTTAATTGTAATTTGCTACAATATTGCTTTTGTTTTATGTTTTTTTTTGGGTTTTTGGTCATAAGGAAAGTGGGACCTTAGCGCCCCACCCAGGGATGGAACTTGCATCCCGTGCACTGGAAGGCAAAGTCGTAGCCACTGAGCCATGACGGAAGGCCCTATTTTAATTTTTTTTTCAACCATTTAAGTATGTAAAATCCATGCTTAGCCCACCAACTGTACAAAAGCAGGCGATGGGCCAGATTTGCCCTGTGCATTAAAGGCACTGATTCCAAAGGCAAAGATGTTCTCTTCTCTTTTATGTCATCAGTTTATTATTAAAACTGATACCAGTAATACTAGTGAATAATGTTCGTTGAGCACCCACGGGTGACAGGTGGTATGTACTGAAGAGAGTTGCTCTGAAGAACAAATAAAATAATGTCTGTAGAGCACTCAGCATAATGCTTGCTCAGAGGTAAACATGAACACTTCCCTGGTATCTCAAGGAATCCAGGAAGATTCCACAGACTGTGCAGAAACTAAGCCGATACACCAGAACCATTGAGTCCGTGGTCTAGAGCTGGTTCTCCTGTAACAAGAGAAGCCCCCACAATGAGAAGCCATTTCAACTACAAAGGAGCCCCACTCTCTGCAACTAGAAAAAGCCTGAACAACAATGAAGACCCTGCACAGCCAAAAATACTTTTTTTTAAAAAAGAGAACACTTTAAAAAAAAGAGGTAAATATCATTATTGTCAGTTACTATAGACAAGAGTTAATCAAATCAAATCAAATCTAATCTCAAAGGCAAAGGAGAAAAGGTAAGATATATTCATTTGAATGCAGAGTTCCAAAGAACAGCAAGGCGAGATAAGAAAGCCTTCCTCAGTGATCACTGCACAGAGATAGAGGAAAACAACAGAATGGGAAATGTTGGGGTCCTTTAATGGACTAGAACCTGGTGGTCTGGAGTTGATGATAAGAAAGTGAAAGAAAGAGAAAGAAAGAAAGAAAAGCATGTGGATCCAAGCTCTGATGGAGCAAAGGTATTTTATTAGAGGAAATGCAGGCTTATAGATCTTTAGTAAGATGATTACTCAGCTATTACACAGGATGAAATTTTATCAATAGCTACAATATGGATAGTCTAATACATACAAGGTCTCTGACGCAGAAAAGAGTCACTGAAGGGAGTTACTGAAAGGAATCCAAGCAGATACCCTGTCCCATGATCTCAGTCCTGAGAACTGCATGCAGCTTTACTCGTTCTTGGAATAGGTACTGATAAGGAAATAAGGATTTATGAGAAATAGAAAACAGCATGCAGGAATACTCCTGTTAAATGTTCCATGACAGGGAAAGACTACAGATCTCTTCAAGAAAATTAAATACCAAGGGAACATTTCATGCAAAGATGGGCACAATAAAGAACAGAAATGGGAGGGAATTAACAGAAGCAGAAGATATTATAGAAGAGTTGGCAAGAATACACAGAAATGTACAAAAAAATATATTAATGACCGAGACAACCATGATGGTGTGATTATTCACCTAGAGCCAGATATTCTGGAGTGTGAAGTCAAGTGGGCTTCAGGAAGTATCACTATGAACAAAGCTAGTGGAGGTGACAGAATTCCATCTGAGTTATTTCAAATCCTAAAAGATGATGCTGTGAAAGTGCTTCACTCAGTATGCCAGCAAATTTGGAAAACTCAGCAGTGGCCACAGGACGGGAAAATGTCAGTTTTCATTCCAATCCCAAAGAAAGGCAATGCCAAAGAATGCTCAAACTACCACACAATTGCACTTATCTCACACGTTAGCAAATTAATGCTCAAAATTCTCCAGGCCAGGCTTCAACAGTACATGAACTGAGAACTTCCAGATATTCAAGCTGGATTTAGAAAAGGCAGAGGAACCAGAGATCAAATTGCCACCATCTGTTGGATTATAGAAAAAGCAAGAGAGTTCCAGGAAAGCATATATTTCTGCTTTAATGATTATGCCAAAGCCTTTGACTGTGTGGATCACAACAAACTATGGAAAAAGTTTCCAAGAGATGGGAATACCAGACCACCTGACCTGCCTCCTGAGAAATCTGTATGCAAGTCAAGAAGCAACAGCCAGAACTGGACATGGAACAACAGACTGGTTCCAAATCAGGAAAGGAGTATGTCAAAGCTGTATATTGTCACCCTGTTTATTTAACTTATATGCAGAGTATTTCATGAGAAATGCAGGGCTGGACAAAACACAAGCTAGAATCAAGATTGCTGGGAGACGTATCAATAACCTCAGACATGCACATGACACCACCCTTATAGTAGGAAGTGAAGAGGAACTGAAGAGCCTCTTAATGAGGAGAATGAAAAAGCTGGCTTAAAACTCAACATTAAAAAAATGAAGATCATGGTATCCAGTCCCATCATTTCATGGTAAACAGATGGGGAAACAATGAAAATAGTGATAAACTTTATTTTTGGGGGCTCCAAAATCACTGCAGATGGTGACTGCAGCCATGAAATTAAAAGACGCTTTAAAAGACGCTTGCTCCTTGAAAGAAAAGCTGTGATAAACAGCTATGATAAAAAGATATGATAGACGCATATTGAAAAGCAGAGACATTATAATGCCAACAAAGTTTCAATTAGTCAAAGCTATGGTTTTTCCAGTAATCACGTATGGATGTAAGAGTTAGACCATAAAGAAAGCTGAGCACAGAAGAATTGATTCTTTTGAACTGTGGTGTTGGAGAAGACTCTTGAGAGTCCCTTGGACTGCAAGGAGATCAAACCAATCAATCCGAAAGGAAATCAATCCTGAATATTCATTGGAAGGACTGATGCTGAAACTGAAACTCCACTGCTTTGGCCAGCTGATGGGAAGAACTGACTCACCAGAAAAGACCCTGATATTGGGGAAAATTAAAGGTGGGAGGAGAAGGGGAAGACAGAGAGTGAGATGGTTGGATGTCATCACCGACTCGATGGACATTAATTTGAGCAAGCTCTGGGAGTTGGTGATGGACAGGGAAGTCTGGCGTGCCGCAGTCCATGGAGTCACAAAGAGTCAGACATGACTGAGTGACTGAACTGATACTGATAGACAAGAGACACCTCTGTTGAAAGTTTGGGATGTACCTCCCTGGTGATCCAGTGGTTGGGAATCTGCCCCTTAATGCAGGGGACGTGGGTTTGATCCCTGCTTGGGGAACTGAGATCCCACACACCACAGCTACTGAACCCACACGGTACAACTAGATATGTGTGTGAAGGGCCTGAAGAAATAAATAAATTGCTTTTTAAAAGCGGGGAGGGGAGTGGCAGTCATTGTTTGAATGAATTGGAAAAACCTGAATGATACTGTGAATTTTTTTTTATGTTGGAATAAACATGATATTGGATATATTGATAATAAACATAATAATAACTGACAAAATTTCTAACTATATTATCATTGTTTATGACTGTTTATACCTCTCTGATCAGTAAAATGACTCATACAAGGCAGATATTAATATCCCACTGAAGAGCAGAAAAATTAAGGAGTTTCTCAAATCACATAGCCAGCAAGCAGCAGAGCTAGGATTTGAAGCAGCTTTATCTGACTTCAAGGACTGTGCCCTTTCCACCACATCACAGCCTCCTGTTTAGTGTTTAAGAAATAAAACCACTGGCTTCGTAGTTGACAAGCAGCAGGAATGATGATCCCCAGAATCTGCCACCTTGTGTCAAGATTGGCACAGGAATCATTTTATTCTTCCTCCAAAGCTTAAGTGCCTGTTGGAACACTTAGCTCTGGTTTCCTGCCAAGAGATCCTCTACCTTGTGAGAACAGTACAAATGACCAAGCTTAAAGGACAATTAGATGTTTTCCTGCTCAAGTGTATAATTCAGCTCCCTCTTCTCCAGGTCCTTCTGATGACTCATCCTTAGGGAACTTCCTGAAAGTGACTGGGAATCCCACTGCTACAGCATTATAACAGAAAAATGCTTTCCATGCTTAGTACTGAATCCAGATAGTTTCTACCAAAGGTAAATCCATTCATCGGCATGACATCTTCAGAGCTAACCAGAAAACGTTATTGAAGATATTGTCCACAGCTTCAATACTGTATTCCAGGGAACACATGAGGTAAATCCTTCCCTGAGCTTAGTTCCAGGGAAAAAAATGGTTTTCATAGAGTGGAATCTATATATTTTATCTTGCCAGAAAAATAAAATGATGTAACCACACCTGTTTCCTTTATATCATGACTTCCAAGAAAAGTAAAACCAAACACTGTGCCAAAGTATCTCATCTCAGATCCCCAGTAGGACCTACTTCCACCTTGCTGCTAGGACTATTTTTGTTTTATATTTTGAAAAAGGACTCGGATTGACAGTCTGTCTCCTACAGGCCAGGCTCCCTGCCTCTCCTAATGTGCCCTTCCTCCCCACATCATTGCAAATCTAGTGCTTTTTCACTAAACTACCCCACAGTCTTATTTTTTAAAGTTATGCTTTGGGCTAACCTGGTGGGTCATTGGTTAAGAATGTGCTTTTCAATGCAGGGGACACCAGTTTGATCCCTGATCTGGGAAGTTCCCACATGCCTCAGGACAATTAAGCCAGTGCACCACAGCTACTGAGCCTGAGTTCTAAAGCCTGCAAGCTGCAGCTACTGAAGCCCATGTGCCCTGGAGCCTGCACTGAGCAGCATGAGAAGCCACCACAGTGAAAAATCCAAACACCATAACTAGAGAGTAGCCCCACTCTCCGAAACCAGAGAGAGCCCTCAAACAGGAAAAAAAAAAAAAAAAAAAAAGGACAAAATAAAAGAAAAACACCACTAACAAATAAATATAGTTATGCTTTACCGTGTATTCTAACCTCAAATCTCCTGGAAGCAGACAAAACCAAATACTCTGGATTTTTTTAATAGGCTCAGATGCGGTTTGCAGCCATAAAATTAAAAGACGTTTACTCCTTGGAAGGAAAGTTATGACCAACCTAGATAGTATATTAAAAAGCAGAGACATTACTTTGCCAACCAAGGTCCGTCAAGGCTATGGTTTTTCCAGTGGTCATGTATGGATGTGAGAGTTGGATTGTGAAGAAAGCTGAGCACCGAAGAATTGATTCTTTTGAACTGTGGCGCTGGAGAAGACTCGAGAGTCCGTTGTACTGCAAGGAGATCCAACCAGTCCATTCTAAAGGAGATCAGTCCTGGGTGTTCACTGGAAGGACTGATGCTAAAGCTGAAACTCCAAAACTTTGGCCACCTCCTGCGATGAGTTGACTCACTGGAAAAGACTCTGATGCTGGGAAGGATTGGGGGCTGGAGGAGAAGGGGACGACAGAGAATGAGATGGCTGGATGGCATCACCTACTTGATGGATATGAGTTTGAGTGAACTCTGGGTGTTGGTGCTGGACAGGGAGGCCTGGCGTGCTGTGATTCATGGGGTTGCAAAGAGTTGGACACGACTGAGTGACTGAACTGAACTGAACTGAACTGAGTCACATTTATGCACATAGTTATGAATAGCCAATCAGGCTTTATTCTTTGGGACACAAGATGAGGATGTCAGTCCATAAAGGTTGGGCTTTTTTCCAGATTGCACTGTCTTCTACATCACTCTCTTTTTTTGTACCACTGCCAGTCTCTATGTATTGCTCTTTTGATCTACCTTTTTGGGATTTCTACTGTGGGCATCACTCTAATCCTCCATGCAGGCATTAGAATTCCAGGCAGCACCATACTATATACAGAAAACCTTAAAGACTCCACACAATACTACTAAAGCTAATAAATGAATTAGGCAAAGTATCAGAACAGAAGAATAACATTCAGAAATTGGTTGCATTTCTTTATACTAACAATGAAATATCAGAAAGGGAACGTTAAAAAAAGCAAGACGTTTTAAACTCTCACCAAAATAAAATACTCAGGAATAAACCTGGCCAAGGAGGTGAAAGACATATACACTGAGAACTTGAAAACATTAATAAAAGAAATTAAAGAGGATTCAAAGAAATGGAAAGATATATGATGCTCTTGGGCTAGAAAAATTAATATTGTTAAAACGACAAAACTACCCAAAGCAATTTACAGATTTAATGTGATTTCTATCAAGTTATCCATGATATTTTTCACAGAACTAAAGCAAATAATCTAAAATTTTACATGGTACTATAAAAGACCCAGAATTGCCAAAGCGAATCCTGATGAATAAACAAAGCAAGAGGCATAACTCTCCCAGACTTCAGACAATACTACAAAGCTACAGTAATCAAAACAGTATGAAACTGGTTAAAAAAACCAGACAAACAGATCAATGGAACAGAATAGGGAACCCAGAAATAAGCTCACACAACTACAGTCAATTAATCTTTCACAAAGGAGGCAATAATATAAAATGGGGAAAAGACAGTCTCTTCAGCAAGTGTTCTGGAAAATTGGACATCTGTATATAAGTCAATGAAGTTAAAACACACCCTCAAACCACAGAAAAAACAAACTCAAAATGGCTTAAAAACTTCAACATAAGACATGAAACTGTAAAACTTCTAAAAGAGAGCACAGGCAAAACATTCTCTAACAAAAAATTGTACCATTGTTTTCTTAGGTCAGTCTCCCAAGGCCAAGGCAATAGTAATAAAAGCAAAAATAAACAAATGGGACCTAATCAAACTTACAAGCTTCTGCACAGCAAAGAAAACCATAAAAGGAAAAGAAAAGGTAAACTACAGAATAAGAAAAAATATTTGTAAATAACATGACTGACAAGGGTTTAATTTCCAAAGTATACAAACAGTTCATAGAACTCAACCAAAAACAAACAAACAAACAAACAACAAACCATCCACCAAAAATGAGAAGAAGACCTTAACAGACATTTACCCAAAGAAGAAATATAGATGACCAATGGGCTTCCCAGGTGGCACTAACCCACCTCCCAGTGCAGGAAACGTAAGAGAGGCAGGTTCGATCCTGGGTTGGGAAGATCTCCTGGAGGAGGGCATGTCGATCCACTCCAGTATTCTTGCCTGGAGAATCCCACGGGCAGAGGAGCCTGGTAGGCTTTATAGTCCATAAGGTTGCAAAGAGTCAGACTTTACTGAAGTGACTTAGCACACAATAGCCACATGAAAAGATGCTCAACATCACTAACAAAGAAATGAAAATCAGAACTACAATATGGTGCTACCTCACACTGGTCAGAATGGCCATCATTAAAAAGCCTACAAATAACAAATACAGGAGAGGGTGTGGATCAAAGGAAATCCTTTTACACTGCTGCCGAGAATGTAAGTTGGTGCAATCAATATGGAAAACAGGATGGAGGTTCCTCAGAAAACTAAAAACATAATTAACATATGGATCCAGCAACCGCACTCCTGGGCATATACCCAGATAAAATTATAATTCATAAAAGACTTGGTGGGAATGGAAACTATTACAGCCATTATGGAGAACAGTGTGGAGATTCCTTAAAAAACTGGAAATAGAACTGCCATATGATCAAGCAATCGCACTCCTGGGCATACACACTGAGGAAACCAGAATTGAAAGAGACACATGTACTCCAATGTTCATCGCAGCACTGTTTATAATAGCCAGGACATGGAAGCAACCTAGATGTCCATCTGCAGACAAGTGGATAAGAAAGCTTTGGTACATATACACAATGGAGTATTACAGCCATTAAAAAGAATGCATTTGAATTAGTTCTAATGAGGTGGATGAAACTAGAGCCTATTATACAAGTGAAGTAAGCCAGAAAGAGAAACACCAATACAATATACTAACACATGTATATGGAATTTAGAAAGATGCAAATGATAACCCTGTATACGAGACAGCAAAAGAGACACAGGTGTATAGAACAGTCTTTGGGACTCTGTGGGAGAGGGTGAGGGTGGGATGATTTGGGAGAATGGCATTGAAACATGTATATTATCATATGAGAAACGAATCGCCAGTTCAGGGTCAATGCATGTTACAGGATGCTCGGGGCTGGTGTGCAGGGATGACCCAGAGGGAGGATAAGGGAAAGAGGGAGGTGGGGGGGGGTTCAGGAAGGGGAACTTATGTACACCTTGGGTGTATTCATGTCAATGTATGGCAAAACCAACCAATATAATATTGTAAAATAATTAGCCTCCAATAAAAATAATTTTAAAAAAAGACACGTACCCCAGTGCTCACTGCAGTACTATTCACAATAGCCAAGACACAGAAACAACCTAAATGTCCATCAACAGATGAATGGATAAAGAAAATGTGGTACACAGATACAACCAAATACTACTCAGCCATAAAAAGGAACAAAATAATGCCATTTGCAACAACACAGATGGACCTAGAGATTATCATATTAAGTGAAGTCAGTCAGAAATATAAAGATAAATACCACATGATATGACTTATATGTGGAATCTAAAATATGACACAAACGAACCTAGCTACAAAACAGAAACAGACTCACATACATAGAGAACAGGCTTGTGGTTGCCAAGGGTCAGGGGAGGGAGAAGGAGGAACTAGGAGTTTGGGGTTAGTAGATGCAAACTATTACATTTAGAAAGGATAGACAAAAAGCTCCTACCATATAGCACAGGAAATATATCTAATCTCCTGGGATAAACCATAATGGAAAAGATTATTTAAAAAGACTGTACATATGTGTGTAACTGGGCTTCCCTGGCAGGTCAGATGGCAAAGAATCCGCCTGACCTGCCAATGCCAGGAGACCTGGGCTCGATCCTTGGGTCAGGAAGATCCCCTGGAGAAGGAAATGGCAACCCACTCCAGTATTCTTGCCTAGAGAATTCTATGGACAGAGGAGCCTGGTTGGATACAGTCCATGGTGTCACAAAGAGTCGGACACGACTTAGTGTGTGTAACTGAGTCACATTGCTGTACAGCAGAAATTAGCACAATACTGTAAATCAAAAATACATAGGCAGTGCCCACACTTGGCCTATACCAGGGGCAAGGTCCTTGAGCTGAACTCACTGCTTCTGCATCTGCAGCCCCTGCACATATCTCAGGTGACTCATCTAGGGCTGAGCGGCTTCTTCATTGGAATTGCAATTCTCTTAGACATCTGGCACCTACCTTCTTCATTGGAACTGCATTTCTCTTAGGCATCTGGCACCTCCCACTTCACCTCAAATCACCTCCCCTCCAGTTCTACCTGTTCCCCTATTGACCTTTCCAGGAATCAATGAAGGTTTATGTAACTTAGGACTTTATGTACAAGGGAAACTGGCAGAGCACCAAGAACAGAACTGGCAGATGCTGATTGCTAGACAGAAACTTTGCAAAGTGGAGAGGGATTTTGATACAATGAAGGCCTTCAAATATTCAATATCGAATGAATGAATGAATCAACAAACTCTCATTTATCACCGCCTTCCCACCTTGATACCTAGAAGAAACCAGTAGGCAAACCCCAAGTTCTAAGCACCCAGATTTCTTCAAGGATTGGAGTCCTACAGATTTGCTGCAGTAAGTGTGATAACAATGCAAAATTTGATTTTTCTTTCTGCTTAAATAGAAAGCCAGATCACACCTCCACTTGCCCAAAGAGCTTCCTTATAATGACCAACATGACTATCTGGCAGAAGCCATGTTTTTGCTTTGTTCAGTGACTCTGGGCAAGTCACTTGCTCAATGAGACTTTTTAATATTTTTGCAAAATACACGTACAATTGACCATTGTATCCTTTTTTAAATGGACTGTTCAGAGTCATTAAGTACATTCACATTGCTGTGCAGCCATCACCACCATCCATCGTCAGAATTGTTTACATCTTCCCAAACTGAAACTCTCTACCCATTAAATAGCAGCTTCCTATCCCTACTCCACCTGTCCTGGCAACCACCATTCCACTTTCTGTCTCTGTAAGCCTATCTAAGTATCATCACACAGTTCGCTCCCTTATGTGATTGGCTTAATGCACTGAACATAATGTCCTCAAAGTTAATCCATGTTGTAGCCTGTGTCAGAATTTCCTTCCTTGTAAGACTGAATAATGCTTCACTGTAGGTACAGACCACATTTTGTTTACCCATTCTTCTATCAATGGACACCTGAGTCGTTTCCACCTTTTGACTATTGTGAATAAGGCTGCTATGAACACAAGTGTACAAGTATCCGAGTCCCTGCATTCACTTCTTTTGGGTGTACACCCAGAAGTGGAATTGCTGGATCACATGATAATTCTACATTTATTGTTTTGAGGAACCACCACACTGTTTTGTTCAATAGGACTTTTCAAAGCGCTTAAGGAGCTGGGCACAGCAGTCCTTTTGCCAAGCTGATTCCTGAGAGATGTTGCCCAGGTGCAGATCTGCCCAGAAGGTTGTCTTACCTCATTCTCTAGGGGAGGACCCACCTGCTGTTTGTAATAAGTCCTGCTTTCCACACTGGATCTGGGTCTGAACCTGACCCTGCCTCAGTATCCACTCCTGTAAAGTGGGTCAATAATATTTAATTTACAGGTTTTCTATAAGGGTCAGGGATGAGGCACAAAGCGGAGAGGTAAGAATTTAGAAAATGAGTATGTTGGGACTTCCCTGATGGTTTCAGTGGCTAAGACTCTGCTTGCAATGCAGAGGGCCTGGGTTCAATCCCTGGTCAGGGAACTAGATCCCACATGCCTCAACTAAGAATTTGTATGCTGCAACTAAGAATACGCATGGCCAAATAAATATTTTTAAAAATAAGAAGAAAGAAAGGAAAATGAAGATGTGAATCTCACCCTACTGACTGCAAAGGGTGGTTGTGAAAACCAAAGTAACAGATGACAGAGCTGGTTTCTACAGATGCTAAGCTCTCCTCATTTCTTTCTTTTGCTGCAGCTTCCTGCCCCCTGGCCTCTTGAGTCCCTCCTCCACTACAGATTCAGAGTGAACTCCCTAAAGCAGACTGGCTCCTGCCCCTCCCACTTAAGTTTTTACCTTTTACCCTCACCAGACCTTTCTTTCTTTAGTCTATTTCTCTGATCTTGCCACTTTACCCCGAATTTATTTGGTTGCACCAGGTCTTATTGTGGCATGTGGTATTTTTAGCTGGGACATGCAAACTTTTAGTCATGGCTTGTGGGATCCAGTTCCCTGACCACAGATCAAACCCTAGTCCCCTGCATTGGGAGCATTAAGTCTTAGGGGCTGGAATACCAGGGAAGTCCCAGCACCATGGTATTCTTAATGCTTGTCCCCTTCACCTAGAGCACCCTTCCTCCAATGCTAGCTAAAGCCAGTCATCCTTTAAGTACTGATTCTTACATTTACAGAACTTTCCTGGATCCACCAGGCTGGATTCGAGGCCCACAGCACCAGGAGCAGAGATCCACCACCATGCCAATCACATACTTCAGTATAAACGTCTGTGGGTTGGTTTCCTCAACTAGGTCAGCTCCTCCAAGTCAGGGGTTTAGAAGACTCATCTCTGCATTTCCGGTCTTAGCACAGTGCCAGGCTGTTTACTGAACAAATAGATGACGATAAAAACAGAGTGGCATTTTTATTGTAAGAAAGTTGAAATAGTTCACACATGATTAACTCTTGAGTTAATCAGAATAACTGCTTCTGTAGTCTCATACTACATGACTGTTAGGGAATAATTAGTATTACTATGAAATGAGGCATTTATAAAAACTTGGCACCACGAAGTATGGAAACCAATGGTGTACTTTCAAGGTACTTTTGAGTTCCTCGAGTCTGCACAGTTCTGAGAGATGCTTTCCTTTTTTCAGTATCTGAGAAATATTCTGATCTCTACATTCTTACTCATGATGACATGACCCCTGACAAGAAGTCATCCAAAAGCTATTTCTCATCGGTGTGTGAAAACAAGAAGAACACTCTGGCATTTAGTTCAGTTGCTCAGTCGTGTCTGACTCTTTGCGACCCCATGGACTATACAGTCCATGGAATTCTCCAGGCCAGAATACTGGAGTAAGTAGCTTTTCCCTTCTCCAGGTGATCTTCCTAACTCAGGGATCAAACCCAGATCTCCCACATTGCAAGCAGATTCTTTACCAGCTAAGCCACAAGGGAAGCCTATCCCTTCTCGACCAGATCTTCCTGACCCAGGAATTGAACCGGGGTCTCCTGCATTCCAGGCAGATTCTTTACCAACTGAGCTATCAGGGAAGCCCTAGCCTCCATGAACTTCCCTGAATCCCAAAGGGCAGGTTCAAATAGCTGCTAATCAGGGAAGGCAGAGGGTGCAGAGATAAGGGAGGAGAGGCCAAGAAACAATAGTGCAGCCTTGGTATAGAATCCCAGTTCCACCCTAAGAAATACACTTAACAATATCTTTGAGCTCTTCTGCAGAACAAAAAGGAGATGTTCCCCCCCGAACAAACAGGAGATGATAACTACTTGAAGCATTCTTCATGCCAGAGAGAAGATCACAGTTTGATAACCTAGGGAATCAAAAAGCTCATCAGGGGATCCTCTGAGGCCAGACCAAAGGAACTTGGGCCCTGCACAAAGCCTGATCCTTATCAACAACCCTGCCCTTGTATCATTGTTATAAAACTCCTCACCAAATCCTCCTGTGTAGGGACACACAGATTTTCAGGTCATGAGCCTCCTGTGTCCCTCTTTGCCAAGTGAAGCAATAAAGCTATAATTTTCTACTTCACCCAAAACTCTGTCTATGAGATTCTATTCAGCACCAGTGAAGAGTGGCTGAGTTTAGCATCATAAATACTTTCACATGGCTGATTTCAAGCTACCAACAGGAGGTCACTAAATGCAGAGTTGGAGCACCAGCACTTCCAACACCAAGCCCAGGTAATTGGTTTCAGGGTCTCAAAGCTGGGAGGCTGCCAGGGAGCCGTTTCTGGGAGCAGACAGAAGGTAAGCCTTGTGGGTTTAGAGCAGAGCCTCTAACTGGGCAGCAATGCTAGTGGGGAGCCATGGGCAGTGGGGCAGCACCATGAGAATCTGGGCCCCCACACAGCCTCCAGGGCAGTGGGGGTGGGAAATGGGCAAGAAGACCAAACCCAGCAGGAGAAAGTGAATTCTTTCCAAACTGAGAGAGGCTCATTCAGTCTGGGTAAGAGAAATAGGAGAGGCACAAGTGAAGCAATCAGAATGTTCTCAGCTTGAAAGAAAATACCCCTTTTTCATTTCCCTTCTTAGGGTATTCACCCTGAGATGACCTTGGCAGGAAGAGGGACATTTAGGTGAGAGTTTCCAGGGTTCACCCAGCTGTCCTGTCACTGGGCTTACATTCTACAAGGTCATTCTCCCACTTGATGGACTTGGTATGAGGCTGAGAACAGTGCAAGACACACGAGGGCACCTGTTATAGCCAATAAAGCTTGTGTAAAGGCGGGCAGAGTACATCATGAGAAATGCTGGGCTGGATGAAGCACAAGCTGGAATCAAGATTGCTGGGAGAAAATATCAATAATTTCAGATATGCAGATGCCACCACGCTTATGGCATAAAGTGAAACAGAACTAAAAAGCTTCTTGATGAAAGTGAAAGAGGAGACTGAAAAAGTTGGCTTAAAGCTCAACATTCAGAAAACAAAGATCATTGCATCCGGTTCCATCACTTCATGACAAATAGATGGAGAAACAGTGGAAACAGTGGCAGACTTTATTTTTTTGGGCTCCAAAATCACTGCAGATGGTGACTGCAGCCATGAAACAAAAAGACGCTTACTCCTTGGAAGGAAAGTTATGACCAACCTAGACAGCATATTAAAAAGCAGAGATATTACTTTGTCAACAAACGTCCAAATAGTCAAGGCTATGGTTTTTCCAGTAGTCATGTATGGATGTGAGAGTTGGACTATAAAGAAAGCTGAGCGCTGAAGAATTGATGCTTTTGAACTGTGGTGTTGGAGAAGACTCTTGCGAGTCCCTTGGACTGCAAGGAGATCCAACCAGTCCATCCTAAAGGAAATCAGTCCTGATTGTTCATTGGAAGGACTGATGTTGAAGCTGAAACTTGAATACTTTGGCCACCTGATGCCAAGAGCTGACTCATTTGAAAAGACCCTGATGCTGGGAAAGACTGAAGGCAGGAGAAGGGAACGACAAAGGATGAGATGGTTAGGTGGCATCACCGACTCATTGGACATGAATCTGAGTAAGTTCCGGGAGTTGGCGATGGACAGGGAGTCCTGGTCTGCTGCAGTCCATGGGGTCGCAAAGAATCGGACACAACTGAGCGACTGAACTGAACTGAAGTTGGGTAAGACAATCAAGAGAAACTTCTGGGTCTCCTGTCACTCCAGCTGGCTCTCAGGGGCTCTGTACCTGTTTACAGTGAAGACTAGGGGTGCACCTGCGCTACAGCCTAACCCAGAAGTTGACTCTGCTTTCAGTGTTGTCCTTTTGTTAATTCAGTCCTTCGTTTGGCCACGTCAGGGCTTAGTGGCGGCACGCAGTCTCCGTACTGCATCATGCGGGGTCTTTTGTCGGGGGGCATGGACTCCCCAGTTGTGTCACGCATGCTCCAAAGCACTTAGGCTTCAGTAGTTGTGGCGCACAGGCTTAGCCACTTCTCGGCAGGTGGGATCTTAGTTTCCTGACCAGGGATCGCACCCATGCCTCCTGCATTGCAAGGTGGATTCTTAGCCATGGGACCACCAGGGAAGTCCCCTTAATGGTGTTTTTGTACAATAATCCCCCACCCTCGCTGGGGTGATTTTTCCCATGAGCAAAGCTGATACATGTATGTTCCTTTCTTCTTAAAAACCTTCCCTGGGTCGGGTTGACTCTCTTTTGCACAAGACATAGGCTTTTCCTGATCTGGCATCAACTCACCAGCTGTATCTGCCTCCCCACTCCTGGTAACTTCACTTTATTTAAGTTGCCATTTCCAAACAAGCCATGTTTGCTTGATTTTAGGCTGTAATACTTGTTTTTCCTGAGGTTTTACTCTTTTCCTAGCTCTATGGGTCTCTTCCCATGCCAGGAATCTTGAGTCACGTTGATAGTTTTATTATTAAACTCCCAGGTTTTGGGTTTGTTCTTTTTACTATCTTTTATTGTAGAAAAATACATGCAATATAAAATGTGCCGTTTGAACAATTTTTAAGTGTAGAATTTGGTGGCATTAGTAACAGTCACAAATTATACAACCATCTCCACTACCTCCATAAATTTTCATCACTCTAAACAGAAACTCTGAGCCTATTAAGCAATAACTCCCCACTCTCTACTTCACCCAATCTCCACTAACATCTAATGTCTAATTTACTCAGTTTCCAGGACTTTGCCTATTCTAGGTATTTTCTATAAATGCAATCATACAATAATTGTCTTTTTCTATCTGGCGTCTGCAACTTAACCTATTTTCAAGGTTCATTCATGTTGTGGCGTGTGTCAGAATTCTATTTCTTTTCATGGCTGAATAATATTCCACTGTGTGAATATATCACATTTTGTTAATCCATTCATATGTTAATACACATCCACGTTGTTTCCACCTTTGGGTTATTGTGAATAATTCTGCTCTGAATTACTAAAGTAGAACTGGCTAAGTGCCATTTATCTTACAGAATCATCTACAAGTGGAAAATGATGGAAGAGGAGTTCAAGCTCAAGTGTCTGACCTGTGTCCAGGATGTTTCCACTTTGCCCCACTGAATTACAGACTCTCTCAGATGGACTATCACGTGGAAGTGGGAGGACTGAAGGGAGCAGACCCTGAAGAGATTACTTAGGAGGTTTCAGGAAGCCTGCAGTGACAGGCAGAGCTTTACCCAAGGGAGATGAAAATAGGTCCAAATTTGATGCTCATAAATGTCCACATGCAGTCATGCTTAGAAAGTAAAATGATGTGGAGACTGCTGTGGGTATGTGGATATTAACTTGTTGAGAGAAGAGTGGAGAAGAATGGAAGATAAAATTTACAAAAACAATTTAAAGAGACTTCCCTGACAATCCAGTAATTCAGAGTCTGTGCCAATGCAGCAGGCATGAGTTTAATCCCTGGTAAGGGAACTAAGATTCTGCATGCCACTTGGTACAGACAAAAATATAAAAATCAAATAAATAAATAAAAACTAAGAATGGAATATAAATGGAAAGAAGGGCGATTAGAGTAAGTGGTCATTTGTACTCAGCAAAGCATTAGTCAAGCTATCAAATCATTATCATATAATAAATTTAGTCCAATAAAGATAGAGTGGAATAGATGTCAATATGTAATCTTATTTCACATGCTTTCACATGACCTGAATACAAACAAGGGTATACAACAGGTCATCTGTAAAACGCCATGATCTAGCCTAAGTTTGGTCAAACCCAGACCATTGCTGTTAATCTGTTTCCTAAGATATAATCACTGAATGTCTCTTTGATTTTCTACCCCTGCCCCAGAGCCTTGAGACCTCATACTGAATTTTGTCAGCGTTTACGAGAAGTTGCAAGACACTCCAATTCATACACTCAGAAGTCCCTTTATGACCCTAATACTGGGCCACTGCCAGGCAAAATTAGGAAGTAAACAGTCAGGTGTCTTTCCCTTCCAGGCACCAGGTGTTAACAACAGGTATGAATCATCAGGGATAGGATTTTAGGCATGAGTAGGAAAGAATTTTTTGAATGTGGGAACCCTGTGGGCACTCCTCAAATCACACCATCAAGACACACCACATATTCAGCTTGGCTGAAGGGCTCTTCCTACGTGGACAGATCCTCTCAAGACTGAGACACTCTGACAGGAAGTGGGCTTTGAAAGAGCATCCAACTTCCTAGAGTTGAGCATAACTGGGAACACTAGGCTACCTTGATGAAGTCCAAGTAAAAAGGGTTTGAGATGATGTGGCTTAAGGAAGGAAGCATAAAAGGAACCTTGGGGAATAAGCCTGTAAATTAATTTTGTTTTCCCTTCAGTTTCATATACCTAGAGAGCAAAATCACAGCAAGTTCTAAGGCAGACTGTATGGAGCCACTAGGTGGTCACTAGGTTCTTCCTGGGAGCCCTCATGTGTGTTCCTAGCTCCTGCTCCATATCCAGGTCCACACTCAGTACACAGTTACTGATGAATTTACCTAGAAAGGAAAGCTCCTACACATTCATGCACTATCAGCCTTGAGCAAAATTCTTAAGGAGCACAAGATTTGCCTTTTACATCTGACTACCTCTCCTTTCTCTAGGGCTTCTATCTCCCTTTCTCAGCTACTGACTCATCATCTCTTACAGCTTCTTCATTTCCTTCCACATAAAAATTGTTCTTATCTGTTTGCTGAAAGGAGCTTATACACTGGCTTACAGTAAGGTGTGAATGACTGAAAATGGCTTAGTATCCTGCCTTTTCGAAGAGTGGTTACATTCTTCAAAGTAATAACTTTACTAGTGATAGATTTGATACAATAGTGTTTTAAATCCAAGAAATGGAGAAAGATACACGACATTAATACTAATCAAGAAAAAACTATATATTCTATTTAAGATTCTTTTTCCATTATACATTATTACAAGATATTGAGTATAAGTCCCTGTGCTATACAGTAGATCCTTGTTACCTATTTTATATACAATAGTTAATGATAATCTCAAACTCCTAATTTATCCCTCCTTCCCTTTCCTCTTTGAGACCATAAATTTGTTTTCTATGTCCATGAGTTTATTTCTGTTTTGTAAATAAGTTCTCTTGTATCATTTTTTTTTTAAGATTCCACATATAAGCAGTATCATACAATATCTGTCTTTGTCTGACTTACCTCCCTTATTATGATCATCTCTAAGTCCATTCAGATCAGTTCAGTTCAGTCCAGTCACTCAGTCTTGTCCGACTCTCTGAGACCCCATGAATCACAGCACACCAGTCCTCCCTGTCCATCACCAACTCCCGGAGTTCACTCAAACTCACGTCCACAGAGTCGGTGATGCCATCCAGCCATCTCAATCTCGGTCATCCCCTTCTCCTCCTGCCCCCAACCTTTCCCAGCATGAGAGTTTTTTCCAGTGAGTCAACTCGTCACATGAGGTGGCCAAAGTATTGAAGTTTCAGCTTTAGCATTAGTCCTTCCAATGAACACCTAGGATTGATCTCCTTTAGAATGGACTGGTTGGATCTCCTTGCAGTACAAAGGACTCTCAAGAGTCTTCTCCTTCATGTTGCTGCAAATGGCCGTATCTCATTCTTTATGACTGAGCACTCAGCAGCAGCAGCAGCACTCCACCATGTACATATACACCGCATCTTCTTCACCTACTCATCGGAGGACATAGGTTGCTTTCATGTCATACCTTAACAAATTAAAACAAACAAACAAAAAAACTAGAGAAACCAAAGTATGCTCTCAAACCATAATGGGAATAAACTAGAAATCAATAACAAAAAGATTGCTGAAAAATTCTAAAATATTTGAAGACTAAACAATACACTTCTAAATACCACATGGGTCAAAGAAGTCTCAAGAGAAGATTTAAAAAATTTAAACTAATTGAAAACACAACTTATCAAAATGTATCACATACAGAGAAAGCAGTGTAAAAAGGGAAATTTATAGCATTTAATACATTTATTACAAAAGAAGAAAGATCTAAAACCAGTAATCTAAGCTTATACTGGGCATGCATGTGTGCTCAGTAACTTCAGTCATGTCCAACTCTCTACGGCCCTATGGACTGTGGCCCACCAGGATTCTCTGTCCATGGGATTCTCCAGGCAAGAATACTGGAGTGGGTTGCCATGCCCTTCTCCAAGGGATCTTCCTGACCCAGGGATCAAACCGATATCTCTTAAGTTTCCTGCATTGGGAGGCAGAGTGCAATTAGAATAGAAATAAATGAAATTGAAAGCAGGAAAGCAACAGAGAAAATCAGCAAAACCAAAAGCCAGTTATTTTAGAAGATCAATAAAATGGATACATCTCTGGCCAAGCTAGTAAAGAGAAAAAGAGAGAAAATAGAAATTACTAATATCAGAAACGAAAGCGGGGCTATCACTGCACCTCCCATGGATGTTGTGAATAATAAAGGAATATAATGAACAAACCTATGCCACAGATTTGATAACAGGTGAAATGGGTCAATTCCTTGAACATGCAGGTCTTTTTTTCTGAAACTCTTTTCTACCAAGACTCACACAGTTCAGTTCAGGCGCTCAGTCGTGTCCGACTCTCCATGATCCCATGAATCACAGCACGCCAGGCCTCCCTGTCCATCACCAACTGCCGGAGTTCACTCAAACTCATGTCCACAGAGTCGGTGATGCCATCCAGCCATCTCATTCTCTGTCGTCCCCTTCTCCTAAGACTCACACAAAGAGAATACATAATCTGTACAGGCTTTTCTCTATTAAAGTAAGTAAGTGGGTCATTAATTAATAACCTTTTAAAACTAAAAGCATTAGGCCCAGACGGTTTCACTGATGACTTTTTTAAAAATTTATTTATTTTAATTGGAGGCTAATTACTTTACATTATTGTACTGGTTTTGTCATACATTGACATGTATGGCAAATCTGCCCCGGGTTCACTGATGACTTTTAACTAACATTTAAGGAAGAAATTGTATCGATTCCCTTAGCATCTTTCCCAGAAAAGGGAGGCACAAGGAACACTTCCTAACTCATTCTGTGAGGACAGCACTATCTCAATACCAAAACCAGACAAAGACTTCACAAGAAAAGAAAACAAAACTAATATCTCCCATGAACACAGAAGCAAAAATCTTTAAAGTATTATTAGTAAGTGGAAGCCAACATTATATGAAAAGAATTTTATAATGTTCTTATATAATGATATAAATAATATCAAGTGAAATTTATCCTGGGTATACAAGGTTAGTTCAAAACTCCAGCTTTGCATACCCTCCAAAATCAGTGAATGGAAGGGACCCAGCATATCAATCTAGAGAAGAAAAATCATATGAACATATTAAAAGATACAGCAAAGGTACTTTACAAAATCCAACCCCCATTCATGATATATTTTATACAAAATTAATGGTAACAATTCTTCATGAATAGATAACTGTCAAGAACACTAAGAAGATTCGCCTTGCTAAAGTTTTAAAACATGTTATAAATGGACAGCCACACAGAGGGATGAGATTTAAACACCATGAGAATTTCTGGAGTTAAGATAGATTTTGACCAAAACATCATGCTGGGTGATGCCTTTCCTTTCTACCATCAGAATGATCTTCAGGATCCAGTCAGGTAAACATCAATTAAGAAAGAACTCTTTGCCCTTTGCATTTGGCAAAGGATGTGGTGATCCCAGAATGCCAAGCCTCTGCTCTCACCAGAATGATGAGGTCTGGGGTGACAGTCAGGCTACTGCAGCTCAAAGTGAACAGAATCAATTCCGTATTTAACCCTGTGTCTCTTTTGACCTTTCTCTGGCAAAATTGGTCTTCAAAGCACAAGGATTCAGAATATGAGAAGCATTTTCCAGAGATGAAGAAAAAGAAGAAGAAACCAAGAGCTATAAACAAGGGAAACAAAGAAGCTATATCAGTATCCTTTCTGTGTCTAAGTGACCTTTCACTCCTGGGTGTCAGGGTAACAAATCCACTCCACAAGTGAGGTCAATTATCCCCTCTTGCAGTGAAAGGGTGAAAGTCACACTCTGGCTAAAGCATGTTACTCACAATATGATTAAAAACTCTTGCTTAGAAAAGTGGAAAATTAAGCATTCAAGTGCATTTTATAATCAAGAATATCAGAGTTAGACGAACCCATAAAAATAAAAAATGTCATGCTCCATTTAATAAATGAAGAAACTCTGGGGCAGAGAGGTTAACAATCTGGCCCTTGAGTACATGACAAGGTGGAGCAATACAGGACAATAGCTTCCAATTGACCAGGGTTTGATTTCCAAACACCAAGAAGTCATTGCACCCATCTGAGCCCTTGTTTCTTCATCTGTAAAATAGGCATAATAGGAATCACTTCACAGAATTGCTGTTAAAATTAAGACTGAAACCTGAAGAGCACTGGCAGAGTATTGCCACATAAGAATCCTCAGTAATAATTTTCCTTCTTTCTTTTGGATCTCAGGGTCAGAGCTAGAGCTCAGTTCTGGACTCTGGAGTCGCAGTTCATTCCTGTTTCCTCTGGTCCCAATGAGAGCAACAGGCAGAGTATTTGCAGGTATCAGGTTCAGGCTGGGGATGAAGGGACCCCTAGGTGTGTTACCATGTCTCTGTAGTTCTGCTCTCCAGCAAATGAGATACAGAATGGGGCTTAGTTTCTGCCTCTACCCTGATAAGCTGCACGTGAAAACCTAGATCCACCTGCAGTTCAGTTTTTACATCAGAGAAATAGGGTGTGGGTCTGCTAGTTGATCAGTCATGTCTGACTGTTTGTTACATTATGGACTGTAGCCTATCAGGCTTCTGTGTCCATGGAGTTCTTCAGGCAAGAATACTAGAGTGGGTTGCCATTCCCTTTTCCAGGGGATCTTCCCTACCCAGGGGTCGAACCTGAGTCTCCCACATTGTAGGAAGATTCTTTACCTCTGAGCCACCAGTAAAGGTCATTAAAAATTGATATTATCTTTTGATATTGATATTTTGGAAGCCTCCCCAACTGCTCGATTCAATGAGCTTTCCTTAACCTGTATTTACATATATATGTTGTAAGATCCAGAAGTGTGTGTGTGTATGTTTGTATAACTGGGAATACCTATTACCATATTTCCAACATGGAAAAATGATCAGCGTCAATAAGGACTCTGGTCAGCCTAGGTCATCATACATACAAAGAAAAAACCAGTAGATAAAGAAAAGAAGGCTGAATGGTCTTAGGAGAAGAGAATGTGGGCACAGGAAGACAAAAAGGAAGGAGTTAGTTTCTCAACCGTGTCCAGCTCTTTGTGACCCTATGGACTTTAGCCTGCCAGGCCCTTCTGTCCATGGAATTCTCCAGGCAAGAATACTGGAGTGGGTTGCCATTTCCTCCTTCAGGGGATCTTCCAGACCTAGGGATCGAATCCAGGTCTCCTGCATTGCAGGCGATTCTTTACCATCTGAGCCACCAGGGAAGCAGAGGAAGACAAATGCAAGAGCAATTTAAAAAACAGCACTAAACATTGGAGTACATGTGTTTATTTCAATTCTGGTTTCCTTGGTGTGTATGCCCAGGAGTGTGAGTGCTGGATCATATGGCAATTCTACTTCCAGTTTTTTGAGGAATCTCCACACTGTTCTCCATAGTGGCTGTACTAGTTTGCATTCCCACCAACAGTGTAAGAGGGTTCCCTTTTCTCCACACACACCCTCTCCAGCATTTATTGCATGTAGACTTTTGGCTAGCAGCCATTCTGACTGGTGTGAAATGGTATCTCATTGTGGTTTTGATTTGCATTTCTCTGATTATGAGGGATGTTGAGCATTTTTTTCATGTGTTTGTTAGCCATCTTTATGTCTTCTTTGGAGAAATGTCTGTTTAGTTCTTTGGCCCATTTTTTTGATTAGGTCATTTATTTTTCTGGAATTGAGCTGCAGGAGCTGCTTGTATATTTTGGAGATTAATTCTTTGTCAGTTGTTTCATTTGCTATTATTTTCTCCCATTCTAAGGCTGTCTTTTCACCTTGCTTATAGTTTCCTTTCCTGTGCAGAAGCTTTTGATTTTAATTAGGTCCCATTTGTTTATTTTCAATATTCTGCACTGTTTATAATAGCAAGGACATGGAAGCAACCTAGATGTCCATCTGCAGACGAATGGATAAAAAAGCTTTGGTACATATACACAATGGAGTATTATTCAGCCACCAAAAAGAATACATTTGAATTAGTTCTAATGAGATGGATGAAATTGGAGCCTATTATACAGAGTGAAGTAAGCCAGAAATAAAAATACCAATACAGTATACTAAAGCATATATATGGAATTTAGAAAGAGGGTAACCTTAACCCTGTATACAAGACCGCAAAAGAGACACAGGTGTATAGTACAGTCTTTGGGACTCTGTGGGAAAGGGTGAAGGTGGGATGATTTGGGAGAATGGCATTGAAACATGTATATTATCATATGTGAAACGAATCACCAGTCCATGTTCAACGCATGATACAGGATGCTCGGGGCTGGTGCACAGGGATGACCAAGAGGGAGGATATGGGGAGGACGGAGGTGGGAGGGGGGTTCAAGAATGGGAACACATGTACACCCAGGGCGGATTCATGTCAATGTATGGCAAAACCAACCAATATAATATTGTAAAGTAATTAGCCTCCAATAAAAAAATAAATAAAATAAAAAACAGCACTAGGGGATTCTCCCTACTGCCCAATGGCTCCCCAAATTGGTATTTTCAGCCCTGACCTCTTCCCAGAACTTTAGATGAAGACTTGAATGGTTTCACAGGCATCTCAAATGAACTTGCTCAGAAGAGAGTTCTTGACTCTAACTTCCCACATTCAGACCGGCTCCTCTTTCAAGCACCCCATCTCAGAAAAGGGCAACACAATCCACTTGGTTACTTAAGCCAAAAATCTAGGGATGTTCCTGGGTCTCCTTCTTTCATCTTCCTCAGGGCCTTCAATGCTACATTCACAATGCACCCTAATCCATTCTCTTCTCCACATCTCTACTTTGACAACTCCACCACCATCAAGTCTGGGCCCCGTGAATTTCTGTTTTACCATTGTATTATCCACCCTGATCCCAGACCTGTTCCCTCTTCACAAACCCACCAGTGACCTTTTAAAAATATGTGTGTGCATGTGTTAGTCACTCAGCCACGTCCAACTCTTCTGCAACCCTATGGACTGTAGCCCGTCAGGATCCTCTGTCCATGGGATTTCCCATGCAAGAATTCTGGAGTGAATTGCATGCCCTCCTCCAGGGGATCTTCCCGACCCAGGGATCGAATTTGCATTGCAGGCAAATTCTTTACCATCTGAGTCAATATAGACCAGATCAAACTACCCCTAAGCTTAAAGCTTTCCAATGATTTCCCACTGCACTTGGAAAAAAATTCCAAATTCCTTATTTTGAGTCAGAAAAGCCTCAGTGATCCCCGCTACCCTCCACTGTCTTTCCAACTCACCCCACATCTTTCTGCTCATTCACTGGGCTCAGGACAAGTTAGCCTTGTCTCTGTTCCTCAAATGTCCCAAGGTTACTCCTTGGCTGGGGCCTTTGCATTAGCCTGCAATATGTCCCCTCATATCTTGGCAGGGCGGGGGCCTCTGGTACTTTCCGGGCGATGTCACCAGCTCAGACGACCTGTGCCAGAAGACCACCCGTTCACTCACTATTACGGTGACTTATTGTAATTCTCTGTGTAGCTCATGCTACTTGTTGATAGATTTCTTGTTTATTACTTTGGTTACTGCCAGCCCTGCTCTGTGAGAAGAGAATCTCTGTGAGACTGCAGTGATAGTTCAATCCACCCTGTTTCCTGTTCTGGCATGTGGAAGTCATGCAACAAATACTTGTTGTTTGACTCGAAAAAGGAATGAACTCCAGACCACCAAAAGTGAACTATAGAGCCTTATCTTGGAGGAGCGTTCATTTCAACTGAATCCCAAGACTGTCCCACAAAAATCTGATGTTCAGAAGCACACCAACCAGGTCAAAGGGAATGAGGAGAGACTGGTCAAGCCCAGCACAAAACCCTGCTACTGCTGCTAAGTTACTTCAGTCGTGTCCGACTCTGTGTGACCCCATAGACGGCAGCCCACCAGGCTCCCCCATCCCTGGGATTCTCCAGGCAGGAACACTGGAGTGGGTTGCCATTTCCTTCTCCAACAAAACCCTGAGTCCTTTTCTAAAGGACCCCAATTGTTGTGACCTCCAAAGGCCTCAAGATCCCCTGGAGAAGGAAAGGGCAACCCACTCCAGTATTCTTACCTGAAGAATCCCATGAACAGAGGAGCCTGGTGGGCTACAATCCATGGGGTCTCAAAGAATCGGACACGACTGAGTGACTAAACAGCAGCAGTGACTCATGAATTGCCACAAATTCCAGAGCAGAAAACTAGCCGTGCTCTCCTCCTCTCCTCCATGTTCTAATTTAGCTGTGTCTTCTTGGGCTCATGCCAGGATGGCAGACGATGGGTGTAGTTAGCATATGATTTGGGGAGACGTGTAAAGTAAATAGACAGCCTGGCAGATGGAAGCACACTCACCTTGCGAGGGGAACAGATTTGGACCTTCCTTCTGCAGTTTCCTCTGCTGTGGGTACAGAAGATGAGCACATGCTCTGAGAAAGATGGTGGAGTTAGTAGTTTCTCCCTGGATTTCCCCCTCATAGGCAAGGAAAACTTAAGGTGCTAACAACAGCCAGGCTTTAATTTCTATCCACTTAAGTCATTCCGGGCACGTGATACAGGAACCATTATGCCTCTTTTCTTTTCCTTTTCTCTCCATCACTTTTTCACCCTCTTTTCCTCAGGTCAAACTCTGTGCCCTGCTCCCACTATATCTTTCTTATCTTCCGAATTCTTTTTCTACCCCATTCCTCTGTGTAATCCCCTCTCTCTTCCCAATCTTCCCACTTATGTCTTTCCTCTTATCATGTGGGGAAAAGATCCAACTATTTTCTACAACATTCTGGATTATTTCGTTCTTAAAAGGATTTTGGGAAAAGGCTAGATTTTGTTTTGTGAAACACCTTTCCCATTAATTTAGACGCATATTTATGTGATCACCCGGAAATTGGCTTTTTAACTAACTGTCACTCTAAAAGTTAGAAAGCAAGGCCTGTTGTAATTCTAGTGTGATGGGCTTGCTATTTTCCTCCTGGTGAAACAATTTCCAGCAACGTTGTTATTAAGGACTGAAAAGATTTACCCAAAGTGAAGGTAATATAAAATTGTCAAACGACCTCCATGGATAGACACAACAACAAAGTGCCTAGCGGTGGAAAAGCAGTTCCAGGAGGTTTCCTTCATTGCTACCTTATGATCCTCAGAGAGAAGGGCGGGGGCGGAGGAGCGCGGAGGGAGGAGGGAGGGGAGAAAGAGAAAAACTGGAGAAAAGAAAAGAGATGAGGGTGGAAACCAGGCTGGGGCTAGAGCTGGGCGGTGGGTGTGGACGGGTCTAGGGTGCAGGCAGGAGCGAAGGGCGCCCTCTGGTGGCAGCAGCTCCGCCCTTCCTGCGCGGTCCCAAACCTTCGGCTCTCTCTAACCTTACGTACCACCTCAGCAAACCAGAATCATGAGTTAATCACTGCCTTCTCCACATTCCAGAAGGACAGCTAGGAGTCAGGGGTTATAACTCCACTTCACCCCCAGAAGCCCATGGACTATATCTTACAGCCTTTTATTCTATTCTTCCTAAGAGAAAGTGCTGGGCAGAGTGGGGGTGGGAGTGGAATTAACATTCTCCATGTTACTACATTCCAGCAAGGATGGAGAGTCCTTACAGAGTGATGTCTGGGCAACTATAGCTGACCGCACCTTTGATTCAGCTTTGCAGGGAGTCACTGTGGGATACGTCAGGAAATTCATCATAGGAACATGAAAAAATCATGCCATTTAACCTGATTCTCAGTTCTCGATTCTTGAAAACTATGGCTAATGCTGCCTACCACACAGAGCTGTTTTGAAGGTTAAATGAGAGGCAGCGAGTGGCATATAGTAGCTGCTCAGTAAGTGTTGGTTCCCACTCCCATCTCACACCACCTCATCCCAGGTCCCTTATAAAAGATGAGATGCTAAGTTCATTTCTTCCCACTGCTTGGCCTGCAATCAATATAAACTGCCCTGACATGGTTCCCTCCCGGTGCCTTGGTAACTGCATATTTTTCTATGTTTCTGAGAGTTTGGTGCAACTGCTTTGATGTAGGAGCATTTTGACAACAGCCTCTAACACCATCGTTGTTTTTCACCTTAGAACCATCTCCACCCTTGGTCCCTGAGGCTCCCATGGATACTGTCCTTCTTCAATCCCCAGATGGATCTCAGTTTTGCACATTACATAGGAACAAGATGAATGCCTGGGGAACAACAGTGATTTTACATTTGGACATTGTAGAATTCTGGGGAGGGAGGAACCTCCCTTGGCACTTCTGTGTAGAGGAATCTTATGGTTAAATAAGATGGATATCTGTGTTGAAACCTTCCACCTGAAGTGTCTAATGCTGACCTTTGCCCCAGGCTTCTTCCCTTTACTTGGGGGGTCATCTGGGGTTGGTCCAAGGAAGGTACTCTGGAATTAAGCTCCACAAATTCCACCTTATCTCCCAACTTAATTTTTAACTCCAAACAGATAAGCATGGCTGTTGGATTTTTATTCTAGAGTTCTACCAAGAAATAAAGAGTTCTAAGAGAAAGCTACTTTAGGGGATTTGAAGCAGGGATAGTAACTAAGTCGTATCCGACTTTTTGTCACCCTATGGAAGCCCACCAGACTTCTCTGTCCATGGGGTTTCCCAGGAAAGAATACTGGAGTAGGTTGCCATTTCCTTCCACTGGGATAATATGGGAAATGAAGTTTCTAAAGTCTGAAATGGAGACTCATTCTTGCAAGAGATTCTCTGTCCGTTGATTTTGTTTCTCTTCTTGAATGTTCAGTTCAGTTCAGTCACTCAGTCATGTCCAACTCTTTGCGACCCCATGAATCACATCACGCCAGGCCTCACTGTCCAGCACCAACTCCCGGAGTTCACTCAAACTCATGTCCATCAAGTCGGTGATGCTATCCAGCCATCTCATTCTCTGTCGTCCCCTTCTCCCGCCCTCAATCCCTCCCAGCATCAGAGTCTTTTCCAGTGAGTCAACTCGTCGCATGAGGTGGCCAAAGTATTAGAGCTTCAGCTTTAGCATCAGTCCTTCCAATGAACACTCAGGACTGATCTCCTTTAGAATGGACTGGTTGGATCTCCTTTCAGTCCAAGGGGCTCTCAAGATTATAAGAACACTTTTCAGATGAGTAAACTTTGCCATTTGAAAATCAATGCAGTGTCTAACTCTCTAAATGTATCTTAGGATGCATTTCAGACTCTTTACGTTACCATAATGGTAGCATTATGCCAGCAAAATACTGGAATATTAATATATCAAAACATCGAAACACCAGAAGGTGGGATTGCAGTCTGTACTCTAAGAACAAAGATCCACTCTATCTAATGGTTGAGGAGTCTTATATTGCTCCGATGACCGAGTCAGACTCTTCCCTGTTCCCTCTGCCTCTTTCTCTCTGAAGCTCCCCCGGATAGGATAGACCAGCAAGCTGCTGAAAACAATCCTGTTCATGGATTGAAACTATACTAAATAACTGGATTTCTTGCCTTTGGAGGTACCTTCCCGCATCTAACGCAACATGCAATCTAAAACTGTGATACGAGGGGGCGCGATTGCCCTCCCAATGTCTGATCAGACCGCGGGCAGGAAGCTATGCTTTCATTCACAGCTGAGGGCTCACAGTGGGTAGAAGAACAGTCACAGATGACTTTTTAAAAAAGTAGCCAACAATTACCCCTTGTGAATTTTCTTTTTTTTACAGAAAAATATCCAGTTCAGTGGCTTTTATTTTTAATTTTTTTGTTGAATCACTGTTTATTTATTTATGTTTTTTTAGTAGACTTGATTTTTTACAAGAGTTTTATTTATTTTTGTAAGTATGTATACACATTTATGTGCACAATATAATAGCAATATATATCGAATATGCATAATTTACTATATATTCATATATAATACAGCATGATATATTAGTGTTATTAACATAATTATATTATGACATGATTATGTTATATTAGTAGCAATATATTATTATATAAGATGAATGTATGATATATAGTTTTGATGAACCATTTGAAGCAACACTTTACCCCTAAATACTTCAGGGTTTATCTCCTAAGAATAAAAACATTCTCTGACATAATCACAATATCAAAGTCAATAAATTTAGCATTGATATAACTATCCAATAGACAGTTCATATTTAAATCTCCCTGACTGTCTCCTGTACATGTGTGTATGCTAAGTCGCTTCAGTTGTGTCCAACTCTTTGCAACCCTCTGGACCATAGCCTGCCAGGCTCCTCTAGCCATGGGACTCTCCAGGCAAGAATAATGGTGTAGGTTGCCATGCCCTCTTCCAGGGCATCTTCTAGACCCAAGGATCGAACCCGCGTCTCTCATATCTCCTGCACTGGCAAGTGTGTTCTTTACCACTAGCACCACCTGGAAAACCCAATCGACCCCTAAATTTCCTTTATTGTTGCTGTTGTTTTTATTTTTTTTATTTTTATTTTTGCATAGAAAATGTTTTATATATGTGTGTATACATATATGTATGGAATATCACTTTGCTGTACACCTGAAACTAACACAACACTTTATTTATTTATTTATTTCAATTTTAGGAATCTTTACTTAAAAACAACCTTATCTTAAAAGGGAGTAACTTTGGTTTTACGAGCAGCAAGCAAAGTACAGAAGCAAAAATGCATTAATTTCTACATTAGGTCACAGCGTGTAATCTGAAATCACACCCATAATATCATTTTTCAGGATATCTGGGAAATAGTTATTTCCCAGGATGTCTGAACCATAGCTACTCTATTTTGACTTTTAATTGTAAAAAAAATTTTTATTTTCAATAGCCAAAGCAGATGTCACCATTAATGACGTCAGTGTTTTTCTAGGTATGAGAAGATGCAAGAATTGGAACTCATAAAACCTTTTTCTGAAAAGATCTAACTATCTGAAGGCCTTTTCTGCCAGTTTTTTTTTTTTTTTTTTTTCAGAGCACAGAGTGCCTCATTCCTGATTTTCACCCTGAACTTCTTTCAGCGGGGTGTTGAAGGTCAGCAGCTTGCAACGGTCATGACGTAATCTTTGTAGAGGCAGCTGGCAAGTACCAACTTCCAGTCAGCAGAGTCCCTTCATAGCCACATATCTGACCGTGTGACACCATTTCATGGCCATTGTGTCCCACGGTGCTGGGAAGGCTCATTCCCAGGTCTAGGGAAGCGATGGGCCACTCAGTGTGCTACAATTGGACCAGACCTTGCAAGTAGCAAAAGTCTCTGGACCACTGTCTTACTAGCCTCCTGGTCCAGGAAAATATTTCCTCTTGTTGCTTTTTCCCATACCCAGAGTCACATTATTACAATTATTGATCTCATATGGAACTGTCAGTTCAGCATTATATCACAGGCTCAGTGAAACAAGTGACATAGAGAATAATATAGCCATAGCTAGCAGTTATTAGTAAAATAAGAATTATAAGTCAAGAACGTTCATTAGATAAAGCCTGGTATACTCCAAGTCACCTGACTTCATTTGTTAAATGACTATAATCTGGTGTTAATCTCCTGGTTGTACATTATGGAGCATCCGACCTTTATCTGAAAATTGGTTACTGAGATAAGCCTTCGAAACTAACCTAGAGTGTCTTTTTTAATAACTTAAATAAATCTTTTAGCAGTATCATGTAACAAGGAACTGTCTCAGCAGTGAGTCTTAGTAAACACTAGACATTAACAAAACTAGAAACTTAAAAAATGAAGAACATAACAAGGGAAATTAAACCTTCATTTATTGAACATTGTCCAATATGTGACAATTATTAGTATTCACTTTTTATTATACCCTATTTTCAGAAAAAAAAAAAAAAATGGCATGGGGCAATAAGCCAAAGACAGAAGGAGAAAGAGAGAAGGTAGGAGAGAAGAAGGGCCTTCCAGATGGTGCTAGTGGTAAAGAACCTTCCTGCCAAAGCAGGGTACATAAGAGACAAGGATTTGATCCCTGGGTCAGGAACATTCCATGGAGGAAGGCGTCGCAACCCACTTCAGTATTCTTGTCTGGAGAATCCCGCGGACAGAGGAGCCTGGCAGGCTACAGTCCATGGGGCTACAAAGAGTCAGACAAGACTGAGCGACTCAGCACATGAGCACATGAGAGAAGAAACGGGAGAGACATGGATCAGGGAGGAAGAGTCATTACAGCACAAGAGTCAGAACCCAAGGGGGCAGCGGGAGCATCAGAGAAAGGAAAAGGGAGGAAAAGTTTAGAATGACTGTTCTTTTTTCTCAGTCCACTTTGACAATGTGAAAACTGTGGTGTTTTTCCCATAAAATAGACATATTCTTACATATTCAAGGGATCCATGAAGCACAAGTTCAGAACTCCTGTTTTAATGGAGTTCCCTTGTGGCCTAGTGGTTAGGATTCTGGGTTTTCACTGCCATATCCCGGGTTCAATCCCTGCTTAGGGAATTAAGATCCCACAAGCTGAGTGGTGCAGCCAGAAAAAGAGCTCCTGGTTTAAATAAGACTGTTGTTGCTTAGTCACTCAGTTGTGTCCGACTCTTTTGTGACTCCATGGGCTGTAGCCCACCAGGTTTCTCTATCCGTGGGATTTTCCAGAAAAAATACAGGTGTGGGTTGCCATTTCCTTCTGGTGATCTTCCCAACTCAGGGATCAAACTTGAGTCTCCTGCTTGGCAGGTGGATTCTTTAACCCTGAGCCACCAGGGAAGCCTTCAACACAACTGCTGCTGCTGCTGCTGCTAAGTCGCTTCAGTCGTGTCTGACTCTTGTGCAACACCATAGATGGCAGCCCACCAGGCTCCCCCGTCCCTGGGATTCTCCAGGAAAGAACACTGGAGTGGGTTGCCATTTCCTTCTCCAATGCTTGAAAGTGAAGTCGCTCAGTCATGTCCGACTCTTAGCGACCCCATGGACTGCAGCCTACCAGGCTCCTCCATCCATGGGATTTTCCAGGCAAGAACACTGGAGTAAACACAACTACAGTAGAGCAAAAGCAAAGAGAAAGGTGCCAAGAGGCAAAGACATGGAGAAATGGGCAAAAAGAGCCACAAGGAAAGAAAGGAAGATGGGCATTCCCCTCCTCACCCCAGCTTCTCTCTAATCTAAATTTACGGCCCTCATTCAAAGGGAGCACCGTGGTCTTAAAACTTGATGATAGGAGCCATTCTAGAACAGCATCAGATGGGAGCCACCCCCCTGAGCAGTGTTACCTTAGCAAATCACTCATCTCTCAAGACCTAGTGAAGGGACTACCAGAGATGAAAATAGACATTTTTGAATTGTTACAAGATTAGCCCAGAAGCTGTCCAGGGGCCAGTACGAGTCCTGGGTGCCATGGATGGAGAAGTGGAGCCAAGGCTGCAGGAAGAGGAGCTAAGGCGTCTCTCCTTTCCGGTCCCTGTGGGCTACAGAACCGGGGGCCAGGATAAAGTGAAACTTCCTTCCTCTTCTGGGGAGGGAAGAACCTCCCCTTACGCCTCTGTACAGAGCCATCTCATGATTAAAGAAGGTTGTTTATTTTGAAACCATCAACCTGAAGTGTTGGCTGTTGCTGGTCCAGGAAGGCACTTTGGAGTTTTGCTCCACAAATTCCACTCTGTTTCCCAACTTAATTTTTAACTCCAAATATGTTTGACTCTAGGGGCTTTATTTGAGAGTTCTACCAAGAGACAAAGAAAAAGGTACTTTAGGATTTTGAAACAAGGACAATATGAGAAATGATGTTTCTGGATTTAGGCCAGTCATTTTACAGGAATAGGGATACTGACATCATATTCTTTAACCTTATGCTGTTTTCTTAGGGGTTATGTTTCTGAAGCATCTGGGGGCTGGAGTTGGGGGGCAGGAATTGCTCAAAAGAACAGAGGCTTTGTTTTGGATGACTTGGAGCAGATAATGTCCCTATTCAAGGGATCAAGGTGGGCTGGGCAAGGGGTAATGGATGGAGGAAGAAAGGAATACATCAAGTGTGAAAATTCTCTGCCAAACAGCCTCATAAGCTTCCTTCCAGCTAATCTAACTCTTTTCAATGAGAAGGGTGAACTAAAGTGTTGCTTGGATGATCTTTCCACTTTTTTTCCCACAGATGTGAACATGGGGAAGCCGTGGGGCCTCTGTTCCTTTGCAATCAAGAAGGCCCTGGGCCAAACATGAATAATGAGCTCCTTCCCTCCAGTCAGTCAACAAGCGATGCCCATTACGAAAGTTGACTCAGAACTGCCCTGTCCCTCCCCGGAGCTGAGCTGCACCCACCAGGCTGGCCGGTAGGTGTTCCCACTTCCCACGTGCCCACCCCACAGCACAGGCAAGCTGCTGCAGAACCAAGGATTCGGGGACAAAGGGGAAAGGGAAAAAAATCTCAATAATTATTGAAAACAACTCATCATCACCTGCTTATTTGCGCTTCTGTGATACAGAAGATGTGCTTGCTGCCTAATGGGTTCGAGAATCTATGATGTGTAGGAATGTTTTTCTAAGTGTGGTCTTCAGGCCACAGGCATCAGAATCATGTGTGCTTTCAGATTCAGATTCAGATTCCTTGGCCCCACCTCGGACCTACTGAGTATATATCTCTGAGGGGCTACAAAATTGATGCTTTCGATTTGTGGTGTCAGAGAAGACTCTTGAGACCCTTGGGCTGCAAGGAGATCAAACCAGTCAATCCCAAAGGAAATCAACCCTGAATATTCATTGGAAGGACTGATGCTGAAGCTGAAGCTCCAATATTTTGGCCACCTGATGCAAAGAACTGACTCATTATAAAAGACCCTGATGCTGGGAAAGATTGAAGACAGAAGGAGAAGGGGGCAGGAGAGGATGAGATGGTTGGATGGCATCACCAATTTAGAGGACATGAATTTGAGCCAACTCTGGGAGATAGTGAAGGACAGGGGAGCCTGGCGTGCTGCATCCATGAGGTTGTAAATAGTCAGACACAACTTAGTGACTAAACAACAACAAGGCTCCTGGGTGGGGCAGGTCTTGGTGAGAAAATGGTGGTCTCCAGGACGGCTCACACCAGTTAGGACTCCCCACAGCTACTGCCGCCAGTGGCCTTTTCCCTCTAGTGAGCCACAGGACCCGCCCCATCACCTGAGAGGAGACCCTCCAATGCTAGCAGATCCTGCCATCACCAGCCAAACTTTTTGTGCCATTAAGAGCTTGCCCCAGTGCACCAGCTGGACCTGCAGCAGCATCTTCCCCAAGGTAAGTTCATAAGGATGGAGCAATGCCTCAAGCCACTTCAGCCCTCAAGAGGATCAATTAGTATCTTTCCACAGAGAAACTCGTAGGCCATAGGGGTGAGGCTGAAGCACCTATCTGCGGGGGACCACATTTGAAGGCAGAAGGAGCAAGTACAGTCTTACCACGCTGTTCCTCCCCCATGCTGTCATACCTCCCCCATCCCCCCCCCAACCTAGTTTCTCTGGCAGGCAAAAAGAGAACCCCAAATGACACCCTGCTTTCTCAGCATTGTAGAACATGCTTCCAGGGAGGTCTGTTTGGGTCTTGCCTCAAAGAAATTACTTGAGGGAGTGGCAGGGCTCCACCATCAGGGATCAAATAGACACAGGGTTCCAGGCCTGCAGGGATCTGCTTGGGGCCCTCTGTGAACCATGTTCCCACTTAGCATGTGCGGGAGCAGACATCCCAGACAGTGGCTTTGCTGGGGGTCTCATCTGGCCAGGGAATACAGTTGTTTGGCCGTTCTGTCTGACCTGAGCCTCCAGTCAAGGGGCCCCACCAGCTCATTCTTCTGCCTCACTTCAGCAGGAAAGCAAATAACTTGGCCTCGGTTCCTGCCCATCCAGGGAATCTGACTGGAGAACACTGAGCAGCAGCAGAGCACACCCGTGGTGCTGGATGTTCTAGGACCCAAACTGACATATTTCCAAAGAAGATAGTGAGATGGCCAACAGCTACCTGAACAGATGCTCAATATCACTAATTGTTGGGGAAGTGCACATCAAGGGTCCCCTTCCATTATCTGATGTCACTGTCTTCATATGGAGCCTCCAGGTCACTGGTTTAGTATAAAACGAGGTAATGCAGGAGGAACCAGATGGGTGAGATGTCCAGCGCGAGGTGTGGAGAGACAGCACGGAGCTTCCACACCCCTCCACGCATGCCACTCTGAGGTAGTGGGCCCCAGGCTGAGAGCTGGAGTCTGTCTCCCTGTGGACAGAGACTCTAAGATGAAGGTAATAGCAGGAGTGAGAAGGAGCTGAGCCTGCCCAGATAAGAGGTGAAGAAACCATTGGTTCTCACTCTGGAAGTCAAGGCGACCTTCCCAACTGCACATGTACAGAAAGTCTCCTCTAGGGTCAAAAAGGGAGAGGGTGCCACCCCTTAGTAGGTGATATCAGCCTACTCCAAAACCTCTTTGCTAGAATCCATCTTGATCTCCTTGCAGTCCAAGGGACTCGCAAGTCTTCTCCAACACCACAGTTCAAAAGCATCAATTATTCAGTGCTCAGCTTTCTTTATAGTCCAACTCTTACATCCATACATGACTGGAAAAACCATAGCTTTGACTAGATGGACCTTTGTTGGCAAAGTAATGTCTCTGCTTTTTAATACGCTGTCTAGGTTTATCATAGCTTTTCTTCCAAGTAGCAAGCATCTTTTAATTTCATGGCTGCAGTCACCATCTGCAGTGATTCTGGAGCCCAAGAAAATAAAGTCTGTCACTGTTTCCATTGTTTCCACATCTATTTACCATGAAGTGATGGAACCAGATGCCATGATATTAGCCTTTTGAATGCTGAGTTTCAAGCCAGCTTTTTCACTCTCCTCTTTCACTTTCATCAAGGGGTTTAATTCCTCTTCACTTTCTGCCATAGGGGTGGTGTCATCTGCATATCTGAGGTTACTGATATTTCTCTTAGCAATGTTGGTTTCAGCTGTGCCCCTTCCAGCCCAGAGTTTCTCATGATGTACTCTGCATATAAGTTAAATAAGCAGGGTGACAATATACAGCCTTAACTTATTCCTTTCCCAATTTGTATCCAGTCTGTTGCTCCATGTCCAGTTCTAACTCTTGCTTCTTGACATGCACACAGGTTTTTCAGAAGGCAGGTAAGGTGCTCTGGTATTCCCATCACTTTAAGAATTTTCCACACTTTGTTGTGATTCACATAGTCAAAGGCTATAGTGTAGTCAATGAAGCAGAAGTAGATGATTTTATGGCATTCTCTTGCCTTTTATATGATCCAACACATGTTGGCAATTTGATCTCTGGTTCCCCTATCTTTTCTAAATCCAGTTTGAACATCTAGAAGTTCTCAGTTCATGTACTGTTGAAGCCTAACTAGAAGAATTTTGACTATTGCTTTGCTAGTAGGTGAAATGACTGCAATTGTGCGGTATACCGTTTGAGCATTACTTGGCATTGTCTTTCTTTAGAATTCGAATGAAAACTGACCTTTTCCAGTCCTGTGGCCACTGCTGTTTTCCAAATTTCCTGGCATATTGATAGAATGATCTCTGTTCATTTCCAAGGCAAACCATTCAATATCACAGTAATCCAAGTCTATGTCCCAACCACTAATGCCAAAGAAGCTGAACGGTTCTATGAAGACCTACAAGACCTTCTAGAATCAACACCCAAAAAAGATGTCCTTTTCATCATAGGTGACTGACATACAAAAGTAGGAAGTCAAGAGATACCTAAAGTAACAGGCAAGTTTGGTCTTGGAGTACAGAATGAAGCAGAGCAAAGGCTAATAAAGTTTTGCCAAGAGAACACACTGGTCATAGCAAACACCTTCTTCCAAAAACACAAGAGATGACTCTATACGTGGACATGACCAGATGGTTAATACCGAAATCAGATTGATAATATTCTTTGCAGCCAAAGACGGAGAAACTCTATACAGGCAGCAAAAACAAGGCCAGGAGCTGACTGTGGCTCAGATCATGAACTCCTTATTGCCAAATTCAGACTTAAATTGAAGAAAGTGGGGAAAACCACTAGGCCATTCAGGTATGACCTAAATTAATCCCTTACGAAAACACAGTGGAAGTGACAAATAGATTCAAGGGATTAGATCTGATAGAGAGAGTGCCTGAAGAACTATGCACAGAGGTTCATAATATATAGACAGTGATTCAAGACCATCCCCAAGAAAAAGAAGTGCAGAAAGGCAAAATAGTCATCTGATGAGGCCTTACAAATAGCTAAGAAAAGAAGAGAAGCTAAAGCAAAGGAGAAAAGGAAAGATATAACCCATCTGAATGCAGAGTTCCAAAGAATAGCAGGGAGAGATAAGAAAGCCTTCCTAAGTGAACAATGCAAAGAAATAGAGGAAAATAATAGAATGGGAAAGACTAGAGATCTCTTCAAGAAAATCAGAGATACCAAGGGAACATTTCACGCAAAGATGGGCTCAATAAAGGGCAGAAATGGTATGGACCTAACAGAAGCAGAAGATATTAAGGTGGCAAGAATACACAGAAGAAGTATGCAAAAAAGATCTTAATGACCCGGATAACCATGATGGTGTGATCACTCACCTAGAGCCAGGCATCCTGGAGTCCAAAGTCAAGTAGGTCTTAGGAAGCATCAGGACTAACAAAGCTAGTGGAGGTGATGGAATTCCAGCTGAGCTATTTCAAATCCTAAAAGATGATGCTGTGAACGTGCTGCACTCACTATGCCAGCAACATTAGAAAACTCAGCAGTGGCCACCAGACTGGAAAAGGTCAGTTTTCCTTCCAATCCCAAAGAAAGGCAACGCCAAAGAATGCTCAAACTACAGCTGTCTTGCAGTCAGTAAATCAAGATATAAACCTGACTCCTGACTTCTATTATTGCTATAGAGAAATCAGCTTTCACTGTAATTGCCATCCCTTTGAGACTGAGCTTTCTCCTCTCTGGCTGTGTTGTTAAAGAATCTTTTCCCCATCTGGTATTCATCAGTTTTCCTGTAAGATGTCTAAGTGCTGTTAAAAAAAAATGTATTCATCTTAGTATTCACTGGGCTCCATGGACCTAATGATTATTATCTTTCAACAATTCTAGAGATTTCCAAGCAATTAATACTTCAAATATTTCTTTGTTACCATTATTTTTTCTGGAATGTTGATTAATCTCATTTCTATTGCTTTCTATCCCTGTGCTGCCTTTAGGGTAATTTCTTCAAATTAATCTTGTATTACTTATTTATTGCTGTATAATAAATTACCCACAAACCTAGCTGCTGAAAGCAACAAACATGTATCACTTCACACAGTTTCTGGGGGACAGGAATCCAGGAATGACTTAGTTGGGTGGTTTTGACTCAGTGACTTTCACAAGGTGAAGGTCAAGTGTCCCTGGGGCTGTCATCAATGGAGGTGGGACCAGGGCTGGAGAAAAGGCTGCTTCCAGGTTGGTTCACTTCCATTCCTCCCCACAGGGGCCTCTCCCAGGGCTGCCTGAGTAGTCTCTGGACAGACCAGCTGGCTTCCCCAAGCTGAGGTATGAGACAGGGAAAGCAGCAGCAGGAAGCCACGGTATCCTTTATGACCCAGTCCCCGAATCACACACCTTCAGTTCCACTTTATTCAGTTTCTTACAAGCAAATCAAGAAGGCTGATCTATGCTTAAGGGAAGGAGAATGAAGCTCCACCTCCTGAAGAGGAGAATATCAGATAATTCTAAACACTTAAGATCACCATACAGGGTTTCTCTGGTAGTCCAGTGGTTAAGAATCCACACTTACACTGCAGGAAGCAGAGGTTCCACCCTTGGTTGGGGAAGTAAGATCCCACATACTATGCAGCATAGCCAAAAAATAAATTTTTAAAAATCACCACATAAATTTCTCCAAGGACAGAGGAGCCTGGTGGGCTACAGTCCATAGGGTTGCAGAGTCAGACTTGACTGAACAACTGAGCATGCATATTTCAGTTCAGTAGTCTCTCTTCAGTTCTGTTTAATCTGTTGTTTCTAATTTCAGTTACTAAAACATTCATATCGAGACATTCAGGTAGGCCTATTTTTTTCAAACCTGCCTAGTGATTTTTCACAGTATCATGTTATATATCTAATACCTTCTTTGATTTCTTTAAACATGTTAAATTGTTATTTTATATTGTGTGCTAACTCTAAAAATCTTCAGTCCTTGGAGAATAGACTCTCACTCCTGATGTCCTGTTCTTTAATGTGTCTGTTGTTAGCTTTGACTATGAACTGCTTCTTTCTGTTGGAAATTTCTCTGTGGAAATTCCTTGGCACCTAAATTAACGTTGTTGTTGTTGCTCAGTCATTAAGTCAGGTCCGACTCTTTGCAACCCCACAGCATGCCAGGCTGCCCTCTCCTTCACCATCTCTCAAAGTTTGCTCAAATTCATGTCCATCAAGTCAGTGATGCCCTCCAACCATCTCATCCTCTGTCGCTCCCTTCTCCTCCTACCCCCGGCCTTTCCTAACATTAGACTGCTTTCCTCCAAAGATGTACATTTGCTTCTGACAACTGCCTGGAGTAACAAGAAATTCAGGACACTTGGAGTTATATTCTTGGCTTAAGGTTCAGATCACATGCAGCATATATTTGGACCAAAAAATGTATTGTGAGGCCATTACACTTTCTCAGGGGGAAATTCCACAATACTCCTGCCAACCAGTGCTAAACTCAGATTCAGATTTCTTTGATGTCTTGTTCCGCGTGACTTTCTTTTCTTCCATCTCCTTTACATTGCCATTGAAGTCCCAGCTTTCTGCAGAGATTTATTACAATCTCCAATTGATATTGTAACCTTAAGTTTAATTTCTTGCCCCCCAAATCTAGGATTCAGCAAAAAACTCAAGAGAAGCTGGTGTTGGTGCTACCTTATCACCAGTGTTTCTTGCTTTCACTTTGTTTTTGACCTTTGTTAAGATCATGCCAGGTTAGCAATACAATCACAAAGATGATTTTTGACTGTTTACATTGGGAGGGTCATTGAAAGTATCTAATCTTCCAACAGCTAAAAATTCAAGTTTCAAATTCACTCTCCAGTCCACTCCAGGTTGCCTCCCCTCCCACTCCATTTGTTGTTGGTGGTGGTTTTTTGTTTTTGCCGCACCACACTAGTCCCTTGACCAGGAATTGAAACTGGGCCCCTGGCAGTGAAAACATGGACTCCCAACCACTGGATGGCCAGGGAATTCCCTTTAAGTTTTTCTTCTCAGTATCCTCCACGTTGTCCAATCAAATGGTCTTACTTAGTCATCATCTGATTTGACCTTTAAGCATCATTTAACTGGTTTAAGGACTCCTTCCTTTATACAGTATTTCTTTCCTGGCTTCTTCAACACATTCCCTGGATATTCCTGTTTGATCACTGGCCTCTCATTCTTAGTCTCCTTTCCTGACCTTTGTCTTCTACGTAACTTCTCTCTCTCCAGTCTTCCCAAGGTGATCTCCTATAACCTGATGGCTTCTATCTACATCTCGATGATTCTCACATTTTGGTCTCAGGCCAAAGTCTTGAACTGAGTTTTAGACTTATATCCAGCTGCTTACTTGGCATCTTCACTTGGGTAACATACACTTTAAACCTGTCCAAAACAGAACTCTTGGTTTTCCCCTCCAGTATCTATTCTTCCTCCAGTTTTCTCCACCACAGTACATGACTCTGACTCTACCTTACAGCTCTAACCAAAGAACTAGGAGTCATCTTTCATTCACCCCCTTCCTGTCACTATCCCATCCAGTATGTCAATCTTACTGATTCTATTTTTATCTTGAAGTATTTATTTATAAAATTTTATTATTTTAAACACCAAAAGCATTTTTTATTGGGATACAGACAATTAACAATGTTGTGACAGTTTCAACCAAACAGGGAAGGGACTCAGTCATATACACACATGTATCCATTCTCCCCCAAGTCCCCCTCCCATCCAGGCCGATACTTAAAACTGAGTAGATTTCCATGCGCAGTACAGTAGGTCCTTGTTGGTTATCCATTTTAAATATAGCAGTGTGTGCATGATATTCTCAAAGTCCTCAAATATCTCCTCCCTCTGGCAACCATGAGTTCATTTTCGAAGTCTGTGGTACTGACTCTATTTTTAAGACATCCTGAATTTTCCCTTTCCTGTCCATCTCTACAACTGCTACCTGAGTCCTAGTCATTATTATCTCTAACCTGTATTAATGCAGTTGCTTTTTTATAGGCTTCCCTGTGTGCATTCTTGATTTTCATAATCCATTTTCATAGAGTCAGCAGAATACCTTTTTAAAAAGGAAAATTACTCATGTTAATCCCTTAATTAAAATGCTTCAATGGCACACCTTTGCACTTTGAATAAAATCCGTATTGTTTACCAAGACCCTTAAGCCTTTCCCTACAGGATGCTTAGTTGTATCTCATAACATTTATTACTATCTAAAACTAATCTGTTAATGTCTTTACTTATTTTCTGCTTCCTCTCTTTAGACTCAAAATTTCCATTATAGAACTACAACAGGACAACTGTCTATTTGTTCCCTAACATAACCTCAGCAATTATTAGGTGATTAATAAATTCTTATTGTTTGGATCATTCATATTCTAATAGTTCTCTGAACACCCAGTCTTCATGGCAGAAGTAACTACTTCCACATTTGTGCTCAAATAACGCTTTGAACACACCGCCATTATAGTACTCAGGTGTGTACAAGAGTATCTCCTTACTAGAGTGTGAACTTTGCAGGAGTATAAATCATGACATTTTCTTCTTCAAATTAGAATTCTAGGGTCTTATCTGATAAGGAGTAGGTAAACAAATGCATGTTTATTGAATAAATGGATGAATGAATGAAAGAATGCTAATGAACAGTCACAGAGACTTGAAAAATCATTTTCTAAAATTGCTTTCATCAACAGACAAGAAAAACAACATGAACATAACCTTTGGTTCTGGAAAAACAACTAAAACTGTGACCGCAAAATCAAGCCTCTAATTAAATTAGTCTAACAACGATTAGGACAGGAGAGAGGAAGAAAAGGACTTTCAGGTTAAATGACTTTGATCTCCTCTGTATTTGCTCATCAATTTTAGTGCTGCAGCAATGGCTCTAGAAACAAGCCAATTTCTGACAGTCATGTGGCCCACATAATTATTGGAATTTTCAGAAATGCTTATCATCACATTGAAAAGGAAAGAGACTTCTCTCCTTGTCTTTGTGCTAAGGGTTCATTTGGGATCTATTAAATTGATGACTGAGGTAATACCTGTGCCCTTGGGATTATTACCAATAGTGCCCCTAAGCTGGCTCCACCAAAGCCCAATCTGTCGCAAGAGAACAATGTCCCTTCTGCCCTTGTAGCCAGCAGGACATGTGGGAAATCAGAAGCTTGTACATAGACATTAGTGCATGTATCTTAGTCATCACACTCAGCAAACATGTTCCTAAAAATCTGGTGCCAAACAATTCTTAAAATAAAAATGTACATGTGCCACTGATTCACTTAAGTGTTTAGATGCATCACTTGTATTTACTATTGTTCAGTAGCTCATCTAATGTTACTTGACGCTGATGAAAACCTTCCATTAGCTCCTTAAGGCCTTAGTTTTGAGCTTAGAGATAGTGAAAAGGGGTCAACATAATTTTTCAGCAGCAAAAATAGGAGAGAGTCACTAATTGGTACCTTAGTAAAAACCTTTTATTATTTTCAGAATACTTTTAAGTGCCTGCTTAGTTTTGATTTTTTTTTTTTTTTTTCTAATAAATGGATTTGTGTGTAACCCTGATTTGCGAATTCGTGTGCTGCACTGGAGTACTCAGAGACCAGGTGGTAAAGCTACGTTCCTTACCATTTTAATTCTTGGCAAGCTGCAAAATCTCAAACTTCTCCCAATACTCCTCTCATATTCTGCTCCTTATCTCCTTCCAACAAATTGGATGGGTATGCTAGTGGGAGTGTGAGGTTGATAAAAAACATACACTTGATTAGCAGATAAAAATAAAGAGCATTGTTTAAAAATGGAGGAAATTATGATGGAGGAGAAGATAAAGGAGAAGTGGGAATAAAAATAAAACTGGACAATAATGGTGAAAAAAAACTGAAGGATAATATTGGAAGAAGGGCACCGGAAACTGACTGCTCTTATTAATCTCAGTACCTCCAACTTCTCCAAGCCACCTCAACAGTCTGTTTCATGGCAACAGGCCAGTTCTGTGCAATGTTTCTGGTCTTTAATGGATTCCTTGGGCCATTTTCCATTCCTCTCTTGTTCACTGCCCACACTTTGCAGATGTGCAAGTGTGAGGCTGAATATTTTAGTTTTCTACTGCTGCTCTAATAAATTACCCTAAATTTATGGGCTTAAGCAACACTTAAGCAACTTATCACCTTCTGTAAGTTAGAAGTCTGACATGGGTCTCACGGGGCTAAAATGAAGATGTCAGAAGCTCTTTTATGAAGACTTTGAAAGTAAAAGGCATTCAGTTGTGGCCAACTCTTTGCGACTCCAAGGACTATATAACCCATGGGGTTCTCTAGGCCAGAATACTGGAGTGGGTCGCCTTTTATGAAGACTTTAGGGAAGTGTAAATTTCCTTGCTCACTTTGCTCATTTTGATTGTCAGCTGACTTCAAAATGGAATGGAAGGCCTTAGAGTAGTAAGCTTCCTGTTACTGAAATCATTCAAGCAGAGGCTTATAAAAGATGGTTTTGCAGGATGTTGGTACTGGGTTCGAAGTTGAACTTGATGATTTCTAAGGTCCCTTCCAACTAAAGAATGCATGGGAGGGCAATCTGAGGAAACTAACTTGAGATAGCAAAGCAGACTGTGGTATAGCTACCCTGTGAAAAGGTGAAAAGCCCTGACCTAGGACACTGCCAGACCTGCTCACAGAGTGGGGGACTCAACAGGGCTAGCCGGCTGCAGACGGCCCGTCCCCCATCCCCCACCAAGACAGGCAGGGGAGGGCAGCCAGAGCCGGAAGGGGGCAATCATGGGCCCAGAGAGGTGTCATCTACCAAACTTCAAGCAGGGTTCGTTGCTAGCCAAGATTTATTGGGATTCTGGCCAGTCGACATCCACCTGAGAAGGTGCTGGTTGTACACCCAGAAAACCGAGAGGCAGGGACGGGGAGGCAATAAGTCACAGCAACAGTGCTAGCCAAACACCTGGTCACCTGAGCTGCTCGGACCGCGGAAGGGCACAAAACGCTGGCCCAACTGAGTCTGCGCCTTTGTGGAGTACCCGAGTACCAGAACTTGAGCAACTTTCACCTGGGAAGTGCATGCAACCCAGGGCTTGCCTCAGACAGTTCCTGGCAGAGCAACCTAGAGCCTAAGCAGTATAGACTGGGAAAGCACACAGGCTGTGTGCCCGTGAGTGGGGGCAAACCCAGTGTGGCCGAGACACTGCGAGCACTCCCCACAGACGCGAGTGATATTTATTTGCAGCATTCCTCCCTCCCCACAGCACAACTGAACAAGGGAGCCTAAAAAAGTGTCCACCACCGTCCCATTGTGTCAGGGAGGAAATTAGACACTGAAGAGACCAGCAAACAGAAGAAGCTGAAACAGAGGGAACCACCTTGGAAGTGACAGATGGAGAAGTCTTGAGGTTACTGCAAGAATAAGACTGAAAACCAGAGGAAGAGGCTTAAGTCCAAATCCTGAGAACACTAGAGAACTCCTGACTCCAGGGAACATTAATCAATAGGAGATCATCAAAAGCCTCCACACCTACACTGAAACCAAGAACCACCCAAGGGCCAACAAGTTCCAGAGCAAGATATACCACACAAATTCTCCAGCAACACAGGAAAATAACCCTGAGCTTCAAGATAAATGCTACCCAAAGTCACTCCAAAACCACTGATATCTCATAACTCATTACTGGACACTTCATTGCACTCCAGAGAGAAGAAATCCAGTTCCAACCACCAGAACACCAACACAAGCTTCCTTAACCAGGAAACGTTGACAAGTCACTCGTCCAACCCCACCCACAGCGAGGGAACCCCACAATAAAGAGACCTCCACAAACTGCCAGAAGACAGAAGTTCAGTTCAGTTCAGTCACTCAGTTGTGTCCGACTCTCTGTGACCCCATGAATCACAGCAGGCTGAAACACAGAAATATAAGCAAGATGAAGAGACAGAGAAATACCCAGCAAGAAAAGGAACAGGATAAACGCCCACCAACCCAAACAAAACAGGAAGAGACAGGGAACCTACCTGATAAAGAATTCCAAATAATGATAGTGAAAATGATCCAAAATCTTGAAAACAAAATGAAGTTACAGATAAATAACCTGGAGACAAGGATTGAGAAGATGCAAGAAAGGTTTAACAAGGATCTAGAAGAAATAAAAAAGAGTAAGTATACAATGAATAATGCAATAGATGAGATCAAAAACACTCTGCAGGAAACCAACAGTTGAATAATGGAGGCAGAAGATAGGATAAGCGAGTTAGAAGATAAAATGGTAGAAATAAACGAAACAGGGGAAAAAAGAAAAACAAATTAAAAGAAATGAGGACAATCTCAGAGACCCCTGGGACAATGTTAAACGCCCCAACATTCGAATCATAGGAGTCCCAGAAGAAGAAGACAAAATGAAAGACCATGAGAAAACACTGGAGGAGATAATACCTGAAAGTTTCCCTAAAATGGGGAAGGAAATAATCACCCAAGTCCAAGAAACCCAGAGAGTCCCAAACAGGATAAGCCCAAGGTGAAATACCCCAAGACACATATTAATCAAATTAACAAAGATCAAACACAAAGAACAGATATTAAAAGCAGCAAGGGAAAAACAACAAATAACACACAAGGGAATTCCCATAAGGATAAAAGTTGATCTTCGAATAGAAACACTTCAGGCCAGGAGGGAATGGCAGGGCATACTTAAAGTGCTGAAAGAAAATAAGCTACTGCCCAGATTACTGTACCCAGCAAGGATCTCATTCAAATATGAAGGAAAAAGCAAAAGCTTTACAGACAAGCAAAAGCTGAGAGAATTCAGCATCACCAAACCAGCTCTCCAAAAAATGCTAAAGGACCTTCTCTAGACAGGAAACACAGAACGGGTATATAAACTCGAACCCAAAACAATAAAGTAAATGGAAATGGGATCATTGCTACTGCTACTGCTAAGTCACTTCAGTCGTGTCCGACTCTGTGTGACCCCATAGACGGAAGCCCACCAGGCTCCCCCGTCCCTGGGATTCTCCAGGCAAGAACACTGGAGTGGGTTGCCATTTCCTTCTCCAATGTGTGAAAGTGAAAAGTGACAGTGAAGTCGCTTAGTCGTGTCCGACCATAGCGACCCCACGGACTGCAGCCTACCAGGCTCCTCCATCCATGGGATTTTTTAGGCAAGAATACTGGAGTGGCTTGACAATATACTTATCAATAATTACCTTAAATATAAATGGGTTGAATGCCCCAACCAAAAGACAAAGGCTGACTGAATGGATACAAAAACAAGACCCCCATATATGTTGTCTACAAGAGACCCACCTCAAAACAAGGGACACATACAGACTAAAAGTGAAGGGCTGGAAAAAAATATCCCACGCAAACAGACCAAAAGAAAGCAGGAGTAGCAATACACATATCAGATAAAATAGACTTTAAAACAAAGGCTGTGAAAAGAGACAAAGGACACTACATAATGATCAAAGGATCAATCCAAGAAGATATAACAATTATAAAGATATACGCACCCAACATAGGAGCACCACAATATGTAAGACAAATGCTAACAAATGTGAAAGGGGAAATTAACAATCACACAATAATAGTGAAAGACTTTAATACCCCACTCACACCTATGGATAGATCAACTAAACAGAAAATTAATAAGGAAACACAAATGTTAAATGATACAATAGACCAGTTAGACCAGTTAGACCTAATAGACATCTATAGGACATTTCACCCCAAAACAATGAATTTCACCTTTTTCTCAAGCACGCACGGAACCTTCTCCAGCACAGATCACATCCTGGGCCATAAATCTAGCCTCGGTAAATTCAAAAAAATTGAAATAATTCTAAGGATATTTTCTGAGCACAATGCAGTGAGATTAGATCTCAATTACAGGAGAAAAACTATTAAAAATTCCAACATACGGAGGCTGAACAACACGCTGCTGAATAACCAACAAATCATAGAAGAAATAAAAAAAGAAATCAAAATATGCATAGAAACGAATGAAAATGAAAACACAACACCCCCAAACCTGTTTGACACTGTAAAAGCAGTGCTAAGGGGAAGGTTCATAGCAATACAGGCTTACCTCAAGAAACAAGAAAAAAGTCAACTAAATAATCTAACTCTACACATAAAGCAACTAGAAAAGGAAGAAATGAAGAACCCCAGGGTGAGTAGAAAGAAAGAAATCTTAAAATTAGGGCAAAAATAAGTGCAAAAGAAACAGAAGAGACCATAGCAAAAATAAACAAAGCCAAAAGCTGGTTCTTTGAGAGGGTAAATAAAATTGACAAACTCATCAAGAAACAAAGGGATAAAAACCAAATCAATAAAATTAGAAATGAGAATGGAGAGATCACAGCACACAACACAGAAATACAAAAGATCATAAGAGACTACTATCAGCAATTATATGCCAATAAAACGGACAACTTGGAAGAAATGGACAAATTCTTAGAAAAGTACAACTTCCCAAAACTGAACCAGCAAGAGATAGAAAATCTTAACAGACCCATCACAAACACGGAAATTGAAACTGTAATAAGAAATCTTCCAGCAAACAAAACTCCAGGTCCAGACGGCTTCACAGCTGAATTCTATCAAAAATTTAGAGAAGAGCTATCACCTATCCTACTCAAACTCTTCCAGAAAATTGCAGAGGAAGGTAAACTTCCAAACTCATTCTATGAGGCTGCTGCTGCTGCTAAGTCACTTCAGTCATGTCCGACTCTGTGTGACCCCATAGACGGAAGCCCACCAGGCTCCCCCATCCCTGGGATTCCCTAAACCTGACAAAGATGCCACAAAACAAAAACAAAAACAAAAACAAAAACCTACAGGCCAATATCACTGATGAACATAGATGCAAAAATCCTTAACAAAATTCTAGCAATCAGAATCCAACAACACATTAAGAAGATCATATATCATGACCAAGTGGGCTTTATCCCAGGAATGCAAGGATTCTTCAATATCCACAAATCAATCAATGTAAATACACCACATCAACAAAATGAAAAATAAAAACCATATGATTATCTCAATAGATACAGAGAAAGCCTTTGACAAAATTGAACACCCATTTATGATAAAAACGCTCCAGAAGGCGGGAATAGAAGGAACACACCTCAACATAATAAAAGCTATATATGACAAACCCACAGCAAACATCCTCAATGGTGAAAAACTGAAAGCATTTCCCCTAAAGTCAGGAACAAGACAAGGGTGCCCACTCTCACTACTACTATTCAACATAGTAGTAGAAGCTTTGGCCACAGCAATCAGAGCAGAAAAGGACATAAAAGAAATCTAAATTGGAAAAGAAGTAAAACTCTCACTGTTTACAGATGACATGATCCTCTACACAGAAAACCCTAAAGACTCTACCAGAAAATTACTAGAGCTAATCAATGAATATAGTAAATTTGCAGAATACAAAATCAACACACAGAAATCCCTTGCATTCCTGTACACTAATAATGAGAACATAGAAAGAGAAATTAAGGAAACAATTCCATTCACCGTTGCAATGAAAAGAATTAAATACTTAGGAATATATCTACCTAAAGGAACAAAAGACCTATATATAGAAAACTATAAAACACTAGTGAAAGAAATCAGAGAGGACACTAATAGATGGAGAAATATACCGTGTTTGTAGATTGGAAGAATAAATATTGTGAAAATGAATATATTACCCAAAGTAATTTATAGATTCAATGCAATCCCTATCAAGCTACCAATGGTATTTTTCACAGAGCTAGAACAAATAATTTCACAATTTGTATGGAAATACAAAAAAACTTGAATAGCCAAAGCAATCTTGAGAAAGAATGGAACTGGGAGAATCAACCTGCCGGACTTCAGGCTCTACTACAAAGCCACAGTCATCAAGTCAGTATGGTACTGGTATAAAGATAGTAATATAGATCAATGGAACAAAATAGATAGACTAGAGATAAATCCACACACCTATGAATACCTTATCTATGACAAAGGAGGCAAGAATATTCAATGGAGAAAAGACAGTCTCTTTTTTTAAAAGAGCACTTGTAAAAGAATAAAACTAGAACACTTTCTAAAACCATACACAAAAATAAACTCAAAATGGATTAAAGATCTAAATGTAAGACCAGAAACTATAAAACTCCTAGAGGACAACATAGGCAAAACACTCTCTGACATAAATCACAGCAGGATCCTCCATGACACATCTTATATTGGAAATAAAAGCAAAAATAAACAAATGGGACCTAATTAAAATTAAAAGCTTCTGCACAGCAAAGGAAACTATAAGCAAGGTGAAAAGACAGGCTTCAGAATGGGACAAAATAATAGCAAATGAAGCAACTGACAAAGAATTAATCTCCAAAATATACAAGTAACTCCTGAAGATCAATTCCAGAAAAATAAATGACCCAATCAAAAAATGGACCAAAGAAATAAACAGGCATTTCTCCAAAGAAGACATACAGATGGCTAACAAACACATGAAAAGATGCTCAACATCACTCATAATCAGAGAAATGCAAATCAAAACCACAATGAGGTACCATTTCACGCCAGCCAGAATGGCTGCTATCCAAAAGTCTACAAGCAATAAATGCTGGAGAGGGTGTGGAGAAAAGGGAACCCTCTTACACTGTTGGTGGGAAGGCAATCTAGTACAGCCACTATGGAGAACAGTGTGGAGATTCCTTAAAAAACTGGAAATAGAACTGCCATACGACTCAGCAATCCCACTGCTGGGCATACATACCGAGGAAACCAGAACTGAAAGAGACGTGTACTCCAATGTTCATCACAGCACTGTTTACAATAGCCAGGGCATGGAAGCAACCTAGATGTCCATTAGCAGACGAATGGATAAGAAAGCTGTGGTACATATACACAATGGAGTATTACTCAGCCATTAAAAAGAATACATTTGAATCAGTTCTAATGAGGTGGATGGAACTGGAGCCTATTATACACAGTGAAGTAAGCCAGAAAGAAAAACACCAATACAGTATACTAATGCATGTATATGGAATTTAGAAAGATGGTAACAATAACCCTGTATGAGAGACAGCAAAAGAGACACAGATGTATAGAACAGTTTTTTGGACTCTGTGGGAAAGGGCGAACGTGGGATGATTTTTGAGAATGGCATTGAAACATGTGTATTATCATATGTGAAATTAATCGCCAGTCCAGGTTCGATGCATGATACAGGATGCTCGTGGCTGGTGCACTGGGATGACCCAGAGGAATGGAATGGCGAGGGAGGTGGGAGTGGGGTTCAAGATGGGGAATACGTGTATACCCGCAGTGAATTCATGTCAATGTATGGCAAAATCAATACAATATTGTAATGTAATTAGCCTCCAATTAAAATTAAAAAAAAAATAGCAGTGTACATGATGTACAAAATTACACTCAATCAGGTACTGATGACAAAATAGAGAACAAATTATTTAATTTTTATTACAATTTTCCAATTTATAACCAAAATATACAACCACTACATTTAAAATCAGTTTGTACAATCATAGTTAAAGTGTAAGTAAAAACATTTACAAAAACTTGACATCAGTCTACTGTAAACAAAATAAATCTACAAGAGCAGACTGCAAAGCACATCAGCTAATGTGAAAGCACAGTTCATGCTCTAATCAAACACACTTGCCCTCTATATAGCTCAACAACAGTAAATTCTCCGCTTATTTGGAAATTAATGATCAATTTTAAACACATAAAAAAGAAACATGAAGAACTAATGCCACAAAATACAAATCTTCATCAGCACAGTTTCCGACCAGATGCTTATATGATAAAGCAAGATTAAAACTTTAGATCAATTTTAGGATGACCTCCATTAACGTAATTCAGATTAGGGTCTAAAAACTAAACTGCTAAGTGCCAGCAGTTCAAAAACAATAGCTTTTAAAAATAATGAAAAAGGAATATCTCTTCTACCTTTATAGTTCTTGAAAAAAGGAGAAGGTGGTGGTAATTTCTCATAGCAGTAAAATGAGTAAAGACTTAAAAAAAAAAAAAAAAGAATGGAGAAGGTCCACCTATAAATTTAGTATGAAGAAGCAGAGCTGGAAGACAGGCTCAGCTGAAGGTAGGGTATATTGAGTCTGAAATACAGACAGCCTTTGAACAATGTGGGTGAAGGATATCTAAGATGTTCCAGACACAGTTTTTGAACTGAAAAGCATACTACTTTTTATGACCCTTAAGAAGAAATGACTGGCTCCCTTCCTCAAGGTCACTGAAAACACACAGGACTTTCAGTCATCACATGGGCTCTTTAAAAGAGGAGCAGATTCCCAACTGAAGTCACCTAAATGAAATCTCTTGTCCAAAATAGTTTCACCAACACTGATTGAACTATTTCCACTTTTATTTTAAAGCTATTTATTTTACTAATTGATAGTCATGTGTGCTAACAACAATGTATTCGTTTTTTTAAAACAGGTGAAAGGGCTATAGTCATGAATACTTTATTCCAAACCAAGACCCCTAGGTTACTTTGGGAAAGCATTAGGTCAGCTCTTGTTGGCTATCTGCTACCCTCATTATTCATAATATTATATACATGAGGAAATATAGTCTGACTTTGGAACAACCCAATCCACAACTTTTCAAAACACAGTTCTATTTAAAATTGGGGATATCCTATGTAGGAGCTTCTGATTTCTATATCCTTTTTATATACTCATATGTTTTAATTCTTATTACTTGAAACGCAAGTATAAAGAAAATCTTTAAAATGGCATGTTTAGGCAAATTTGTTGGCTACATAACTATTATTTTAGAAAGCATACTAAGAAGACAAAATTATATAGCTGGCAAAATTGAGTCCATATTAGATATTGGTGGGGGGTAGTTATTTTGCCTTCAAATGATATTTACAGATTAATCTTTCATTCTCAGTGAATGAAAGCTAAAATACTATACACAGATTTAATGAAAAACTTACGTACCTTAAGCATTCCCAAAAGATATTTGCTTCAATTACTGAAGTCATTTTGATTAAATACCTTTGAAAACTGGGCAATTTAACTGCAAAACAAAGCAGAATTTTCTTCATAGGCCTTTGGTTATCTATAGTTTGAATCTTCATAAAGCCTCAGCTCTGGTAAGCTAGTTAAAAGAGTTGAATTGGGGAGTTGAAATATCTCTTCTAAAAGATCTTTGTTTGATTGTTTCTTGAATATGTATTATGAAACTGCTAACATTTGATCAACAAAACCAGCAACTTCACATAGCTCAGAATAATAATACCTAGCTATGGCCACATCATATGAATCTCCTTGGGCTGATTCTCAAACACAAAAACCCCTATACTCAAGAGTTTTCTACTGAGATGACCATGATAACTTAAGATATAAAATAATGTACAACATTAAGAAAATAAAAGAGAAAACAAAAAAAGGGTCTCAAAAAAAACCAAAAACCAAAAAACCCACTCACATTAAATAAACGTGAGCTTCAGGTATCGTATATTACAGAAAGTGAAATAACTATTAACTATGATAAACTGTAGACATACTTAAATAAATAATCCCAACTCACTATCATATTAAAATACAGCAAAGTTGGCATTTTCTTAAAATGCTTAAATGAGAAGAAACAGCTTCCATAGCTCTTTCAAATAAAAATAAGACAATTTAACAGCTTTTAAGTGTCAAACGAACTTTTCTTTCTGGGAATGGGAGAAAGCGATGGTGTATGGATGGTGTAGCTCTCTTTATCATGCCAAATTAAATGTTCAAACAGCTTTCTCTCCATCTGTCCTTTGTGGTAATCTGGTCTCTCTGCCTCTTTACCTGACACTTCTTTTTCCCCGAGCTGCTCTCTTTTTCCGTCTACTTGTGTCATTTTCTTGGTCTCTGATTCTTCGGCATCTGTGTCCTCTCTCTCTCTCTCTTTTTCTGGCTGTATCTGTCCGCCTGACTCCACATCTCTTTTCCTGGCTCCATCTCTCTCTTTCCCTGTCTTCTCTCGCCCTTGTTTCTCCATGGCCCGGGCCCCAGTTCTGAACCAGCTGGAGGAGTTGCTGAGCGACATGAAGGCGGACGTGACCCGCCTGCCAGCCACGCTGTCCCGAATACCCCCCATCGCAGCCCGCCTTCAGATGTCCGAGCGCAGCATCCTCAGCCGGCTGGCCAGCAAGGGCACGGAGCCTCATCCCACACCAGCCTTCCCCCCCGGGTCCGTACGCTACACCTCCGGGGTACGGGGCAGCCTTCAGCGCAGCACCCGTCGTGGCCCTGGACGCCGCAGGCGCCAATTACAGCCAGATGCCAGCAGGGTCCTTCATCACAGGTCAGCTGCTGACTTCCTGCCGCCGCCTCGTTGCCCTCTTCCTTTCCCAAGCTTCCCCCCTGCTCAGCTGCCCTTTACTTGTCCAGCCCATCTCACTTCCTTGGATGTGCCCAGGGTTTCATGGAATGGAGTGCTTCTAGATTTTATTTTTCCCATCCCTAACTTCTCTTTCAAATGGCAACCCACTCCAGTGTTCTTGCTTGGAGAATCCCAGGGACAGGGGAGCCTGGTGGGCTTCCGTCTATGGGGTCACACAGAGTCGGACACGACTGAAGTGACTTAGCAGCAGCAGCAGCAACTTCTCTTCCATCCCCATCATCAGAAACCTCATCCAGGGCTTTACTGGTTCTGTGGACTAGTACCTGAGCCACCTCCTCCTGGGTTACTTCAGAGAGAGAGAGTGTGAAATCAGAAGGGGCTTATAGTGAAAGCTGGAGCGTGAGTCCCATCACACACACAGTGGGGCATCTCAGGAGAGGGGTCCGCCCTGCTCTTCCCTGCACACCCTAGAAAATTGGACCTGGCGTGAGGTGACCTAGAAGTAAGAACATAGCTGTGGTCAGGAAGCAGTGGACGACAGGTAGAGAAGTAGGGATTGACCCTTCCTTACCCGCTTCCCAAACAGCCGCCACCAACGGCCCTCCAGTGCTGGTGAAGAAGGAGAAGGAAATGGTGGGAGCACTGGTGGCAGACGGGCTGGATCGGAAGGAGCCCCGAACCGGGGAGGTGATATGTATAGACGACTGACCGGATCCCAGGCCTGCCCTTCAGCCAGGTCCCGGCCCCGAGGTCGACCCCCAGCTCAGGCTCCGGGGCCTGCTGCCAGTCCTCCACCTTCCCCACCCCTTGGGCCACCGCTGGGCTAGAAGCCCCTCTGCCCCTCTCTGCAGCTCTCTTCAAGAAGGGCCCTTGTTACTCTCCACCCCATGCACCTTTCCCACCACGCTTTGAAGACTGCTGATGAGAAGGGGTCTGGGTGGAAGGTGGTGAGCAGGGTCTTCCGAGTACCTTTATCCCCCACTGCCAAACACACACAGCTTCCCAATAAATGGTTGTGGGAGGAGAGAGGTGGAGTAAAACCTCCCCGGGTTTTACTCCTGCAACGTCAACTCCATCTCTTGCAGAAGTGGGGATTAGCTTTGCCTGGCCTGTCGGAACTTTGGTGGGGAAGAGCTTTGAAGAGAGGCAGGTGACTTCAGAGAGGGGTGACAATGAGCCCTGGGAAGGTGGAAGAAAAGAGGAGTGGCGGCTGCATGTTTCCTTCCCACTCCCTCCCCGCAGATGGAGGGTGGAGCAGTTACCAGGGACGGAGTCCATTGCTGTTCAGCCTCAGAATAAAGGTGCCATTCACTGGCTTAGTTAAAAAATAAAAATAAAAAATAAATGTTCAAACTGTAGTCACTCCTTCACATAGTAATATGTTTAAACTTCAATGAAAAAATAAAACTTAAACATAGAGTCCAGCGTTTGAAAATAAAAGTAGAAAAGTTGTTTGAAGTTGGTATTAAAGATCTGGGGAAAAAAAAGATTTGTGAAATGGGATCATTCTAGAGGCATTAACTTTTTTAAAAAGATGAATGATAAAAAATTCAGATTTATTATGATAATTCACACCTGATGAGAAGAGAACTTCCAAACGTTTTCAAATCAGAGAGTCCTTTTCATTAAGTTCACATTTAAAGAAACTGCAACATTTTAAAGTACATGTTCACCTCAGCTCAATGTAAAGAACTACTGTGTTGATCTTGTCTCAGAAACACAGAATTATTTCATATTAAACCTTTCTGCCAACAAGAGTAGTTCAAAGAAAAATTATCTGAGGCAGGGCTAAGGGAGAGATGGAAGATATTTATAAACTTAATTTTCAAAACTGAGAAGGGGTCAGTTAGAAAAGCAGAAAAATGGTGGATGGATAAATATAAATTAAACCACCCTAGGATTATGTTTTACCTTATAGAATATCCCATTATCAAAACCCAGAAAATACTCAATGAAATGTTTAGACCTCAGACTCAAGGTTTAACAAATATAATAGCAAAACACACAGAGTCAGAGAACTGAAAAGAAAGTTGTGGTGGTTGTTCTTAACAGGTGGTTAATATAACACTGTAATATAGCAATGTGTGAATGAGAGACGCTGGGCATCTAATTGAACTTTTGGATGTCAGGAGAGTTCCCTGCCCAGTGAACTGACCAAAGAAAGACAAGGAATTAAGTACAGCCAAACAAATTACATCAGAAACCAGTGCACCTTCCTGTATCAATTTCCATTATTCTTCTCTACACAACAGACACCAAACCCAGTACCTATATTGTAAATCTACAGACCAAGGGTTCAAGAGATTGACAGGAGTTAATGAAGACAATTAGAGCAAAGACAATGATCTTTAAGCATAATAGGAACCTCTATGGCCTGGTTCTCAGAGAATGTAATTACCAATAAATCTACAAGAGTACTCTGTCGAGAGATGGAAGTAATAGAATCTCTACATTTTATTACAGAAGGAGGCTTCACAGAAACATCTTCTGCAGAGCTGAAAAAAATAAAACAAACCACATTCATCTCTAAAGATATTTTAAAGCAGGACATTCATTTACTCGTGGCAATCTGGCAGCTGTAGTTACGCAAAGAATCTAAGAATTCAGCTTACAGATAATTACTGAAGAGACAAATTTCAATCCAGCCCTCAATTATTTTTGTATTTTATAATTATTTTAATGTCAGCAAAACCTAACAGCTTTTTAATTAGTTATATGGGCCATATAACTGTTACATGCTTTGTTTACTAATTTTACCTTAATACATTTTGTTTAAAAGTTTAGCCTAAGTAGCTATGCTCATATTTAAGAAAACAAAGACCACAAAATTATAGATGTTATTTTTTGCTGTACATCAGTTTTAAGGTGCTTATATTGGTTCCTTAGGAGATTTTTCCCTTGGGAGGAAAAAGGTCATGTTGATTATTTGTAACCTATGTTTTTTTACTTTTACAATCTGTAATGTAATTTTCCTCCATTAAAATTACCTAAAATCAAGAATGAAAAACAAAATCAGCAACATATCTGAATTCTATCAATTTAAGTGCAACTTGTATTAACATTGCAGGCTGATCTAGTAAATGGAGTTCATGGGAGGAATGACAAGAATAAGATAATGATTATAAAAGAGTCAAGGGATAACCAAACCAGAGACAGGTGGAATTTGAGACACAACCTGGTCTAATCCCCTTTTACTTTCACTTACAGATGGTTAAACTGAGGTCCTAAGAGATAAAATTGCAAAGTTCCACAACTCATTGAAAACAGAGGCAACACTACTAATCAGCCCTCTGATACAAAGTTTTGTCAGATTTAAAAATTAACATAATGTATTTTTACTAAGCATTCAAAAAATCTGCCAATTTAGAAAAAAGAAACTATTAAGCTCTAAAGTTCTTTTATGTCAACAGCATGTCAACACAGTTAAGGTTTAATACTTGCAAGTTAGCAATACAAACAAGCTGACTTATATAATAAAAATCCCAGGGCTATAATAAAAATATAGCTCATCCCACTGCAGGAAATATGATAAAAAGCTTGAAAAATATCACTGTCTTATAAAAATTAATGTTATTAATGAACAGTAATTATGAAAATAATGAAACACTGAATTTTCAAGGTCTGAATTACTCTAAGGTAAATACGTGCTTCTCTTGATCAGGGAAAACTGTTGACAGTGGCCAATTAAATGATAAAAAAAAAAATTATAAATAATGCTATATCACACCAATTAAAATGTCCAAGAAAGGACATAACAGATTTCCCGAGAAAGGTGATCATTAAAATAAAAAATTCTGAAGGAAACCATTCTTCAATACATTTAAGTAGATTGAGTTACTCTCTTTTATAGGAGGTAATGGAAGAATCGATGCTTTTGAACTGTGGTGTTGGAGAAGACTCTTGAGAGTCCCTTATACTGCAAGGAGATCCAACCAGTCCATTCTAAAGGAGATCAATCCTGGGTGTTCATTGGAGGGACTGATGCTAAAGCTGAAACTCCAATACTTTGGCCACCTCATGCGATGAGTTGACTCCCTGGAAAAGACTCTGATGCTGGGAAAGGTTGGGGACGGGAGGAGAAGGGGACGAAGGAGAATGAGATGGCTGGATGGCATCACCGACTCTGTGGACATGAGTTTGAGTGTACTCTGGGAGTTGGTGATGGACAGAGTGGCCTGGCGTGCTGTGATTCATGGGGTCGCGGAGAGTCGGACACGACTGAGCGACTGAACTGAACTGACTGAATGTTGTACTAGCATGGGATTTGAAAGTGAATTTAAGTGAAAATTTACTTTCTTTTATCTTTATGGCAACAAAAATGTTACTTTCTAATTAGAGATCACAGAATAAGAAATATGCTTATTAATTTACTGTATTAAATCTTTACAAATCAACCAAATAGGAATGTCTACAAAGATGGCTGGTTCTGGATAAACCTGAATATTCTCTTTCCCAGAACACTTTGGATCTTGAGAGAAATTATTATAATCCTATAAATTTGGCTATTAAGGAAGTATAGAATTTAAATTAGGAAAAAATCCAGGAGAGTAATTACAAAAGATGGTAGGTAAAAGTTGCTTAGTTTTCCCACTCCTTTCTCAAAAATCATATAATTGGAGCAAAACAGAATTGAAGTGAATTAAAATATGAAGAGATGTCAACATAATTTTTTCATAAAAAACATAAAAATGACACAAGAATAGTGTATAAAATCATACAGCTACTAAGAAACATAGCTGGATTAAACATAAACACCTTTCCTTACTCAGTTGTAAAAAGGCACAAAATAAGTTTAAAAGAATCGTGAGTTCCTTTGTACATCTAAGTTCTATAAAAATGCCCTTTTGTGTGTTTATGTGTGGAAGAGTGGAGAAATCCTTACTTTATGCAGGTTAAAAAATTACATATACAAATATAATAGTATCACTTAAAATTTAATTTTTTTGCCATGATGAAAACCAATAAGTTACAGTAATCAAAATTCTTTTGATTAAAGATAAAAGTAATTCTTTTTTAATAAAAAGAATTGTTCCTAATTGGAAATAATTAGGCATATGAAAGACCTCAAAGGAAAAAAAGTAACAAGGCCTACACTTCTCTTTATAGCTTTCTTGCCAAACTAATGTAGTTATATCATTCCATATCAAAGGAGACATACAATGGATATCCCCAAATTTCTGTTGAAAGTGACCTATAAATTCAACCATATAAATGTTCAGAGCATATTCTGGTATAACATATAATAAAGGGCCAATACAATCTAAGGGCATAGTCATTCTCAAAAAAGAATCTCATTTTTAAAAGGTCAATTGGATTGCTGATTTAAAGACTGTGTCATTTCTAGTGAGTTGACTCTTTGCATCAGGTGGCTAAAGTATTGGAGTTTCAGTATCAGTCCTTCCAATAGATATTCAGGGTTGATTTCCTTTAGTATTGACAGGTTTGATCTAATGCTGGGGAAGATTGAGGGCAGGAGGAGAAGAGGGTGACAGAGAATGAGATGGTTGGATGGCATCACCGACTCAATGGACATGAGTCTGAACAAACTCTGGGAGATAGTGAAAGACAGGGAAGCCTGGTGTGCGGCAGTCCATGGGGTCACAAAGAGTCAGACAGGACTTAGTGACTGAACAATAACAACAAGAACACGGATGGTATGAGAAATTAATATGGGACTTCCCTTGCAGTCCAGCGGTTGAGATGCCGTGTTTGCAAACCAGGGAGCCTGAGTTTGACCCCAGACTGGGGAACTGCATCAGACATGCCACGACTAAGACCTGGCCTAGCGAAACAAAATATTTTAAAGATATCTTATTAAAAAATAAGCAATTAATATATGTGAAAGTGCTTCATAAAATATAAAATGGTTTTAAATGTTGAAAAAAAAAAAAAGACTGTGTCAAATGAATACTGGCCTAACTGCCTATTCTGTTTTTACTGCTCGGCTCAGACGGTAAAGCGTTGGCCTACAATTAGGGAGACCCAGGTTCAATCCCTGGGTAGGGAAGATCCTCTGGAGAAGGAAATAGCAACCCACTCCAGTACTCTTGCCTGGAGAATCCCATGAACAGAGAAGTATGGTAGGCTACAGTCCATGGGGTCGCAAAGAGTCGGACATGACTGAGCGACTTCACTTCACTTCACCACTATGCTTACTTTCTGTAACCCCCAAAATTCTAACAAAAACAAATACCATCAGTGTTTTCTTAAAGAGCACTATAACTCTTGTTAGCTCATTTGATCCTCACAATGCCCTGTAAAGCAGGTCTCAGAGCCCCAAATTACCTTATCCTCATTTTACAACAAAGGAATTGAGACAAAGAGAAATTAAATGACCTGTTCAGTTTACATCATTATTACGGGTCTTTTGAATTCCAAGCCCAAGGCAATTTTCATTATGCTAGACTATGTTAGTCATCCAAGTATGATAATATATAAGTATACCTTTGGCATGTCAAAAGCAATATAAATATCATCATAGTGAAAATTTGGTATGTTAACATTCTCTAAGCTCCAGCCAATGATCCACTATTTTATCAAAAAATTTTAAGTACTTCCTTTTATTTCATGGGGATATAGTCTACACAAATAAAGTTACAACTTCAGTTATTTCCAGCTATTATCACAAAGAAACTAATGAGGTAGGTTAAAATGCAGTTAATTTTACTCATTTGAAGAGATTCTTAGAATTTTCTTAAATCTGCTTTAAAAAAGTTTTAGAAAAAGTAAATCATCATTAATAAAGTTTCACTTGAATATTCATTCACCCAACTAGCATACAAAGATCTAATTTCACATAAAACCAATAAGAACCTACTTCTAAAAACTGCTGTTCACCTTTAAAAATAATATAAAGTGTTGGTATAAGTTTTTTAAGTGATGTGACCCAGATAACTCCAAAACAAGATTTCTAAAAATATTTCAACCAGTGTCAGAATTATTAGCATAAACAATCTTAAATGTGGCTTCACTGAGAGAAAGAACACTAATTTGACTGTCATAAGTTTAGAAGGCAGTCTTTCGACAGCACAGTATAACAGAGGGGTTAACGGTAAAGACTAGAGGCTAGAGTCAGACTGCTTGGGTTTGAATCTCAGTTCTACCACTCACTAGCTATTGAACCTTGGTTCTGTGTTCTGATATGTAAAACGACAATCTTCCTCACAAGGTTGTCTAGAGGATTAAATGATTTAGTGCTTAGAACAGTGCTTGGAGTATTCGCTCAGTGTCCAACTCTTTGCTACCCCATAGACTGTAGCCTACCAGGCTGCTCTGTCCATGGGATTTTCCAGGCAATAGAACTGGAATGGATTGCCATTTCCTTCTCCAGGGGATCTTCCCAACCCGGGGTTCGAACCCAGGTCTCCCACATTGCAGACAGATGCTTTACCGTCGGAGCCACCAGGGAAGTTATTGGACTCAATTGGTTGGAAACCATTATTATGGATACTCTCTAGACATTTGTCAAAGGCTCAACCAGACAAATGCTAGAAATGACTTGTAGGCTGCTCACACTCTGGAAGAGTGACTCTCTAGCCCAGAGCACAGTCCCATCTGGGAAGATCACTGTGACTTTGTTGACTCAGGGAAGTGGGTGGTCCATGGTTTCAGAAAACCAAATGGAAGGGTTTTGGGGAGGTCTAAGAAGACCTTTGAGAGTCCCTTGTACTGCAAGGAGATCCAACCAGTCCATTCTAAAGGAGATCAATCCTGGGTGTTCATTGGAAGGACTGATGCTAAAGCTGAAACTCCAATACTTTGGCCACCTCATGCGACGAGTTGACTCACTGGAAAAGACTGATGCTGGGAAAGGTTGGGGGCGGGAGAAGAAGGGGACGACAGAGAATGAGATGGCTGGATGGCATCACCGACTCGCTGGACATGAGTTTGAGTGAACTCCGGGAGTTGGTGATGGACAGGGAGGCCTGGCGTGCTGTGATTCATGGGGTCGCGGAGAGTCGGACATGACTGAGTGACTGAACTGAACTGAATTGAACCAGTTTACAAGGATTCTGGCCCAGTCAGGATCCCCCAAATAACTGGGATGAATCCCCAAAAGGGTAGTGTTGGTTTAGTTTAGCCCCATCTGGAATTTCTAACACAACAGAATTGTTGTGTGACAGAATGGCTTGTGTATGGCCCAGAGGTGACCAGGAATGCTAATTCAAACCCTCTCCTTAGACTTATGTTTTACTGTGATTAAAATACATTTAAAAATTTCAAAGAATACACAGATAAATCTCCCAAGTAAAGCTGTTCCACAGAAATCAAGGACTTGGTTTGTTTGCTATTGAACTGTGGCATCACTGAATAGTTACGGCACATAGTATCCAGTCATTAATGTCTTTCTCAAAGGATGAATTCCCAGAAAAGACATTTTTGTCATTGTTGAATTAACCTTTCCCCTTCTTTCCTTCTCTGCCTAATGAAATTGCATTTTAAAGGAGAAAGTCATTGTCTGATATCACTAGCAGTAGTCTCAAATGTGGTAATAATGAATGTATATTTTAATATTGTGGTTTTATAAATTTCAACCTAATCTGTGTAACAGAAGCTGCTAATTAGTGATAATTGAGAAAACACAAGATTCTTATAATATGGTAATTTAAGATCTATTTTAAAATCACATTAACCCATACAAAACACAATAACATTTTATATATAATCTTAAGACTTTTCTAGAAATTCATTTTCCCAAAAGTTATTTTCCATGTAACTTAGGTTAAATAAAATCATAAGAATATGGATTCCACTAAGAATTTGTGACAGTTCAAATACAGTATAAATATTAGCTTTATACTTAGTAAAAATTTGAAGTCATATGTTCCTTTGTGAATACTGCAGGGTCTTATTTTATTCTATTAATTAGGCAGTCAAAAAATGAAAGATTCCTCAAATATGGCCAAATCTTATATTTTACCATGACTCTCTAATATGCAATTTGGCCAACTATGAATTAAAATAACATCTTTAACATATTTCATTTTATCTGCTAATATCATTTCACTATTTTGGCTTTAATGTGTACAACTTAGAATAAAATAACATGCTATCCCTTTAAATAATTTATGGTGTAACTTGGAAGGACAATGGACAATTGGAAATGGAAATATAATACTGCATGACTTTAGCCAAGGTACTGAGCCTCTCTGTGCATGTTTTGATATCTTTAACAAAGAGATGATAATACTAGTCATCACAGAAATGTCAAAAAGATCAAATAAGAATATATATATAAGCATTGATTTGTTTTTAATTTTAAGAAGATTATAATTTGGAGCTTTTTTAAAAAAAGATTGGCTTTCCCTCAAATATTCTGAATTAGTAAGGAACAGGCCTTAAGCCTGGTTCTACTTGGCTATCTTTTCTGAGTAAGTATTTAGGTTTAAGATTTAATCATACCTGGTAGCAGCTGAGGTTATAATCTTGTTGGAATATTTCCTTCAAGTAAAAATTGTCTCCCACATAGGAAACACACACACACAAAATTATGTAAATGTGAAGCCTGTGAACACCATGATAATTTACTTCAACTTACTCTTTTCCTACGACCGTGAAAAAAAAAACTGGCCCATTCAAAGCAAGTCTTTTTTATTCCAACCCCAAAAATGGAAGGAATGCCAACTATGAGACCCATCAGGTACTTCATCAGAAAGAGAGACAGATCTGGACGACTACAAGGTAACAGAAACCCAAATAAGACGGTAGGTATTGTGAGGAGGCATCAGAGGGCAGACACACTGAAATCATTATCACAGGAAACTAGTAGATCTGATCACATGGACCAAAGCCGAATGTGGTCCACTGGAGAAGGGAATGGTAAACCACTTCAGTGTACTTGCCTTGAGAACCCCATGAACAGTAACAAAGGGAAAAATGATAGGATACTGAATGAGGAATTCCCCAGGTCGGTAGGTGCCCAATATGCTACTGGAGCTCAGTGGAGAAATAACTCTAGAAGGAATAAAGGGATGGAGCAAAAGCAAAACCAATACCCAGTTGTGGATGTGACCAGTGATAGAAGCAAGGTCCGGTGCTGTAAAGAGCAATATTGCATAGGAACCTGGAATGTTAGGTCCATGAATCAAGGCAAATTGGAAGTGGTCAAACAGGAGATGGCAAGAGTGAACGTCGACATTCTAGGATCAGTGAATTAAAATGGACTAGAATGGGTGATTTTAACTCGGAAGACCATTATATCTACCACTGTGGGCAGGAATCCCTTAGAAGAAATGGAGTACCCATCATGGTCAACAAAAGGGTCCGAAATGCAGTACTTGGATACAATCTTAAAAATGACAGAATGATTTCTGTTCGTTTCCAAGGCAAACCATTCAATATTACAGTAATCCAGGCCTATGCCCCAACCAGTAATGCTGAAGAAGCCAAAGTTAATCGCTTCTATGAAGACCTACAAGTCCTTTTAGAACTAACACCCAAAAAAGATGTCCTTTTCATTATAGGGGACTGGAATGCAAAAGTAGGAAGTCAAGAAACACCTGGAGTAACAGGCAAATTTGGCCTTGGAGCATGGAATGAAGCAGGGCAAAGGCTAACAGAGTTTTGTCAAGAGAATGCACTGGTCATAGCAAACACCCTCTTCCAACAACACAAGAGAAGACTATACACATGGACATCACCAGATGGTCAACACTGAAATCAGATTGATTATATTCTTTGCAACCAAAGATGGAGAAGCTTTATACAGTTAGCGAAAACAAGACCAGGAACTGACTGTGGCTGAGATCATGAACTCCTTATTGCCAAATTCAGACTTAAATTGAAGAAAGTAGGGAAAACCACTAGACCACTCAGATATGACCTAAATCAAATCCCTTATGATTCTACAGTGGAAGTGAGAAATAGATTTAAGGGACTAGATCTGATTGATAGAGTGCCTGATGAACTCTGGACGGAGGTTCATGACATTGTACAGGAGACAGGGACCAAGACCATCCCCATGGAAAAGAAATGAAAAAGAGCGAAATGGCTGTCTGAGGAGGCCTTACAAATAGCTGTGAAAAAAAGAGAGGCAAAAAGCAAAGGAGAAAAGGAAAGATATAAGCATCTGAATGCAGAGTTCCAAAGAATAGCAAGGAGAGATAAGAAAGCCTTCCTCAGTGATCAATGCAAAGAAATAGAGGGAAACAACAGAATAGGGAAAACAAGAGACCTCTTCAAGAAAATTAGAGATTCCAAGGGAACATTTCATGCAAAGATGGGCTCGATAAAGAACAGAAATGGTACGGACCTAACAGAAGCAGAAGATATTAAGAAGAGGTGGAAGGAATACACAGAAGAACTGTACAAAAAAGATATTCAAGACAAAGATAGTCACGATAACGTGATCCCTGACCTAGAGCCAGACATCTTGGAATGTGAAGTCAAGTGGGCCTTAGAAAGCATCACTAAGAACAAAGCTAGTGGTGGTGATGGAATTCCAGTTGAGCTATTTCAAGTCTTGAAGGATGATGCTGTGAAAGTGCTGCACTCAATATGCCAGCAGATTTGGAAAACTCAGCAGTGGCCACAGGACTGGAAGAGGTCAGTCTTCATTCCAATCCCAAAGAAAGGCAATACCAAAGAATGCTCAAACTACCGCCCAATTGCACACATCTCACACGCTAGTAAAGTCATGCTCAAAATTCTCCAAGCCAGGCTTCAGCAGTATGTAAACCGTGAACTCCCAGATGTTCAAGCAGGTTTTAGAAAAGGCAGAGGCACCAGAGATCAAATTGCCAACATCCGCTGGATCATGGAGAAAGCAAGAGAGTTTTAGTAAAACATATATTTCTGCTTCATTGACTATGCCAAAGCCTTTGACTGTGTCGATCACAATAAACTGTGGAACATTCTGAAAGAGGGGAATCCCAGACCACATGACCTGCCTCTTGAGAAACCTGTATGCAGGTCAGGAAGCAACAGTTAGAACTAGACATTGAACAACAGACTGGTTCCAAATAGGAAAAGGTGTACGTCAAGGTTGTATATTGTCACCTTGCTTATTTAACTTATATGCAGAGTACATCATGAGGAACGCTGGGCTGGAAGAAGCATAAGCTGGAATCAAGATTGCTGGGAGAAATATCAATAACTTCAGATATGCAGATGACACTACCCTTATGGCAGAAAGTGAAGAGGAACTAAAAAGCCTCTTGATGAAAGTGAAAGAGGAGAGTGAAAAGGTTGGCTTGAAGCTCGACATTCAGAAAACAAAGATCATGGCATCTGGTCCCATCACTTCATGGGAAATAGATGGAAAAACAGTGGAAACAGTGTCAGACTTTGTTTTTTTGGGCTCCAAAATCACTGCAGATGCTGATTGCAGCCATGAAATTGAAAGACGCTTGCTCCTTGGAAGGAAAGTTATGACCAACCTTGATAGTATATTAAAAAGCAGAGACGTTACTTTGCCAACCAAGGTCCGTCTAGTCAAGGCTATGGTTTTTCCCGTGGTCATGTATGGATGTGAGAGTTGGACTGTGAAGAAAGCTGACCGCCGAAGAATTGATGCTTTTGAACTGTGGTGTTGGAGAAGACTCTTGAGAGTCCCTTATACTGCAAGGAGATCCAACCAGTCCATTCTAGAGGAGATCAATCCTGGATGTTCATTGGAGGGACTGATGCTAAAGCTGAAGCTGCAATACTTTGGCCACCTCATGCGACGAGTTGACTCACTGGAAAAGACTCTGATGCTGGGAAAGGTTGGGGGTGGGAGGAGAAGGGGACGACGGAGAATGAGATGGCTGGATGGCATCACCGACTCTGTGGACATGAGTTTGAGTGAACTCCGGGAGTTGGTTATGGACAGGGAGGCCTGGCGTGCTGTGATTCATGGGGTCGCGGGGAGTCGGACACGACAGAGCGACTGAACTGACTGACTGACTGACAAGAAGGGAAAGAAGAATATCTTAAATATATAAGTAGAAATTTCTCTTAAAGACCTCTGTAAAATCTTTCAAATAAATAGTAAAATAATTATACAAGTCTGATGTCTGCACTTACACAGTATTATAATTTTCTCGTTATATGGAAAAGATATACTGCTGAAAATATTGCAATGACTATATATTCTATAGCCTGAGTTCCATAATTTTCTTGCTAGCCCGTATTCAGTTAAGTTCAGTTCAGTCGCTCAGTCGTGTCTGACTCCTTGCGACCCCATGAATCACAGCATGCCAGGCCTCCCTGTCTATCACCAACTCCCAGAGTTCACTCAAACTCATGTCCATTGAGTCGGTGATGCCATCCAGCCATCTCATTCTCTGTCATCCCCTTCTCCTCCTGCCCCTAATCCCTCCCAGCATCAGAGTCTTTTCCAGTGAGTCAACTCTTCGCATGAGGTGGCCAAAGTATTGGAGTTTCAGCTTTAGCATCAGTCCTTCCAATGAACACCCAGGATTGATCTCCTTTAGAATGGACTGGTTGGATCTCCTTGCATATTAGATATTGTCTAAAGAAAAGATTTCTAATATAGAAAATAAACCATGAATAGAAATAGAGGTGCAAATAATACTATATTCTTCTTGGCCAATTTTGCTCATCCTATCATTGCTTATCACAATACAAAATTAGGAAAGTGTTAATCATTTCCCCCATTTTATTAGTTTCTGTTCTTTTATTTAAAATGCTCCTCCTTTCATGTCTGCTTTGCTGGCTGTTTTCAAGCTTCGTCTTTAACCTATGAGTTATTTATAAGTACATTTTTTAGTTTCTATTCAAGTGAGTTTTTTAAAAGATTTTTTTTCATTGTTGATTTCAGTTAAATTATTATAGTCACAGAATGTAGTCTATTTGATTCTGGTTACCCAATTCATGGGAAATAGATGGGGAAACAGTGGAAACGGTGTCAGACTTTATTATTTTGGGCTCCAAAATCACTGCGGATGCTGATTGCAGCCATGAAATTAAAAGACGCTTACTCCTTGGAAGCAAAGTTATGACCAACATACATAGTATATTAAAAAACAGAGACATCACTTTGCCAACAAAGGTCCATCTAGTCAAGGCTATGGTTTTTCCAGTGGTCATGTATGGATGTGAGAGTTGGACTGTGAAGAAAGCTGATCACTGAAGAATGGATGCTTTTGAACTGTGGTGCTGGAGAAGACTCTTGAGAGTCCCTTAGAATGCAAGGAGACCCACCCAGTCCATTCTAAAGGAGATCAATCCTGGGTGTTCATTGGAAGGACTGATGCTGAAACTCCAATACTTTGGCCACCTCATGCGACGAGTTGACTCACTGGAAAAAACTCTGATGCTGGGAAGGATTGGGGGCAGGAGGTGAAGGGGACGACAGAGAATGTGATGGCTGGATGACATCACCGACTCTATGGACATGAGTTTGAGTGAACTCCGGGAGTTGGTGATGGACAGGGAGGCCTGGTGTGCTGTGATTCATGGGGTGGCAAAGAATCAGACACGACTGAGTGACTGAACTGAACAGAACTGAACCTTATATTTTGGAAGCTTCTTTTGTGATTTAGGACATAGTCCTTTTTTTTTTTTTTTCATAGTCCAGTTTTTTTTTTTCTCAGTTCAGAGTTCAATATGCAAGTAACATCTCCATTAATAGTTGAAACCAAGAATAATAACCCATAGCAGAAAGAGGATTTAGAGAAATCTTAGTAACAAAAATACATTTGATTTAATTCAACTTTTATTTTTTTATGTTTAATTTTATATATTTATTTTTTTGAAGTAGAACAGTTGTTTCTTTTTTTTTTTTTCTACGTATGCTCCCCATCCTGACCCCCTCCCACTTCTCTCCCCCTCCCATACCTTTGGTTCATCCCAGTACACCAACCCCTGATTCCTGTATCATGCATTGTACTTGGACTGGCTGCAGATGAATGGATAAGAAAGCTGTGGTACATTTACACAATGGAGTATTATTCCGCAATTAAAAGGAATACATTTGAATCAGTTCTAATGAGGTGGATGAAACTGGAGCCTATGATTTGACATAGTCCATTTTTTAAAGTACTCCTTCTGTGCTCAGAAATAACGCTTATTCTCTATTTGTTAGGTAAAAAATTTTCTGTATGTATTAGACCAACTTTATTAGTTGTGTTGTTCAAATCTTCTATTTAGGCATTCTCAAAGATATTGTAGTCTGGTTCCATACCACCACAATAAATAAATACCACAATAATGTGAGGCATGGGGATTATTTTGTTTTCCAGTACATTTAAAACCCATATTTATATTATAACATAGAATGTAGTATCAACTCATGAGTCTAAATAACAATGTTTATTTCTAAATTAAAAAAATATTTTATTGCTAAAAAATGCTAACCGTCACCTGAGCCTTCAAGTGAGTCATACTCTTTTTGTTGTGGAGGGTCTTGCCTCGATGTTGAAGGCTGCTGACTGATCGGGGTGGTTTCTGTAGGAGAGATAACTGTGGTAATTTCTTAAAATAAGATATTATTGAAGTTTGCCACATCCATTGACTCTTCCTTTCATGAAAAATTTCTCTGTAGCATGAATTACTCTTTGGTAACATTTTACCCAAAGTAGAATGTATTTCAAAACTGAAATTAATATTCTCAAACCCTGCTTCTGCTTTATCAACTAAGTTTATGTAATATTCTAAGTCCTCTGTTGTCATTTCATCAGTCCTCACAGCATCTTCACCAGGAGTAGATTCCATGTCTAGAAATCATTTTCTTAATGCTCACTCATGAGAAGCAACTCCTCATCCGTTAAAGTTTTGTCATGGGATTGAAGCAATTTAGTCACATCTTCAGGTTCCACTTCTAATTCTAGTTCTCTTGCTATTTTTCTACCACACTAGGTATTATTTCCTCCACCAAAGTCTTACAGCCCCACAAGGCACCGTGAGGGTTGGAATCAACTTCTTTCAAACTCTGCTAATATTTATATTTTGACCTCTTCCTTGAATCACGAATGTTCTCAATGGCATCTAGAGTGGTGAATCCTTTCCATGTTTTCATTTAACCACCCAAATCAGAGGAGTCACTAAGGTAGTTATAGCCTAAAAATGTATTTCTTATGGGACTTCTCTGGCAGTCCAGTGGTTAGAATTTGGCACTTTCACTGTGGTGGCCCAGGTTCAATCCCTGGTCAGGAAACTAAGATCCTGCAAGCTATGAGGTGTGCCACTCCCAAAATATACTTCTTAAATAATAAAGCCTTGAAAGTTCCAATTACTCCTTGATCTGTGGGCTGCAGAATGGATGTTGAGAAGGTAGGCATTAAACAACGTTAGTCTGGTACGTCTCCATCAGAGTGCTTGGGTGACCAAACGCATTGTCAATAAGCAGTAATATTTTCAAAGGAATCTCTTTTTTCTGAGCAGTAGATCTCCACAGTGGGCTTCAAATATTTAGTAAACCATGTTGTAAACAGATGTGCTGTCACCCATGCTTTGTTGTTCCATTTACAGAGTACAGAAAGAAAAGATTTAGCATAATTCAAAATGGCAAATGAGCATTTTGTTACTGTTCAGTTGCCATGTCATATCCTACTCTTTTTGAAACCCCATGGACTGTAGCCCACTAGGCTCCTCTGTCCATGGAATTTCCCAGGCAAGAATACTGGAGTGGGTTGCCATTTCCTTCTCCAGGGGATTTTCCCTGACTCAGGGATCAAACCCACATCTCCTGCATTGACAGGTAGATTCTTTACCACTGAGCCACCAGACCAGCTGCATTAGCCCCTAACAAGAGAGTCATCCTGCCTTGTGAAGCTCTCAAGCCAGGCACTGACCTCTCCTCTCTAGCTATGAAAGTCCTGGTGACATCTTCTTCCAATAGAAGACTGTTCTGTCTACACTGAAAATCTGTTGTTTAGAACAGCCACCTTCATGAATGATCTTAGCTAGATCTTCTGGATAACTTGCTGCAGATTCTACATCAGTACTTGCTGCTTTGCCATGAACTCTGATGCTACAGAGATGATATCTTTCCTTAATCTTCACAAAATTGACCCCTGCTAGCTTCAAACCTTTCTTCTGCAGCTGTATCATTTCTCTCAACCATCACAGAATTAGAGTTAGGGACTTGTTTTAGATTAGGCTTGGGTTTAAGGGAATGCCATGGCTGGCTGATCTATGCAGATCCCAAAACTTTCTCTATATCAGCAATAAGGCTGTTTTGTTTTCTTATCATTCATGAATTCATTAGAGTTATCATTTTCGATTTTCTTTAAAAAACTTCCCTTTGGATTCACAACTTGGCTCCTGGGCTCAAAAGGCCTAATTTTCGGCCTGTTTCAACTTTCAACTTGACTTTCTCACTAACCTTAATCATGTCTAGCTTTTGATTTAAAGTGAAAGGTATGCAACTCCTTTCACTTGAATCTTTAGCGGCCATTGTAAGATTAGTTGAACTGATTTCAGTATCATTGTGTCTAAGTGAATAGGGAGGCACATGGAGAGCCTTTTATATATAAATCCACCCCAAAACTTGCATGACTTGCTTTATTGTGATATTTGCTGTATTGTTGTGGTCTGGAACCAAACCTGCAATATCTCAGAGATACGCCTGTTATGTAAGTGTTACCAAAATGTGACACAGGGATATGAAGTGAGCAAATGCTGTTGGAAAAAAAGGCACCAACAGATTTTCTCAACACAGGGTTGCCGCGAACCTTCAATTTGTAAAAACTGTGGTGTCTGCAAAACAAGAGTCTGAAATGCAGTACCGGGATAAAATCTGAAAAACAACGGAATGATCTATTCGTTTCCAAGGCAAACCATTCAATATCACAGTAATCCAAGACTATGCCTTGACCAGTAACGCTGAAGAATCTGAAGTTGAATGGTTCTCAGAAGATCTACAAGACCTTCTAGAACTCACACCCCAAAATGATGTCCTTTTTATTTTAGTGGACTGGAATGCAAAAGTAGGAAGTCAAGAAACACCTGGAGTAACAGGAAAATTTGGCCTTGGAGTACAGAATGAAGCAGAGCAAAGGCCAATAGAGTTTTGCAAGAGAATGCAATGGTCATAGTAAACACCCTCGTCCAACGACACAACAGAAGACTATACAAATGAACATCACCAGATGTACAATACTGAAATCAGATTGATTATGTTCTTTGCAGCCAAAGATGGAGAAGCTCTATACAGTCAGCAAAAACAAGACTGGAAGCTGACTGTGACTCAGACCATGAACTCCTTATTGTTCAATTCAGACTTAAATTGAAGAAAGTAGGGAAAACCACTAGACCATTCAGGTATGACCTAAATCAAATCCATAACGATTATACAGTGGAAGTGAGAAATAGATTCAAGGGATTAGATCTGATAGACAGAGTGTCTGATGAACTATCAATGGATGTTCGTGACACTATATAGGAGACATGGATTGAGATCATTCCCAAGAAAAAGAAATGCAATAAAGCAAAATGGTTGTCTGAGGAGGTCTTACAAATAGCTGTGAAGAAAAGGAAAGATACACTCATTTGAATGCAGAGTTCCAAAGAATAGCAAGGAGAGATAAGATCACCTCAGTGATCAGTGCAAAGAAATAGAGGAAAACAACAGAATAGAAAAGACAAGAGACCTCTTCAAGAAAATTAGAGATAATAAGGGAACATTTCATGCAAAGATGGGCTCAATAAAGAACAGAAATAGTACGGACCTAACAGAAGCAGAAGATATTAAGAGGTGGCAAGAATACACAGAAAAACTATACAAAAAAGATCTTCATGATCAAGATATTCACAATGGTGTGATCACCAACCTAGAGCCAGACATCCTTGAATGTAAAGTCTAGTGGGCCTTGGGAAGCATCACTACAAACAAAGCTAGTGGAAGTGATGGAATTCAAGTTGAGCTATTTCAAATCCTAAAAGATGATGCTGTGAAAATGCTGCACTCAGTATGTCAGCAAATTTGGAAAACTCAAGAGGTGGCCATAGGACTGGAAAATGTCAGTTTTCATTCCAATCACAAAGAAAAGTAATGCCAAAGAATTCTCAAACTACCCCATAATTGCACTCATCTCACACGCTAGTAAAGTCATGCTCAAAATTCTCCAAGCCAGGCTTCAGCAATACGTGAATCGTAAACTTCCAGACGTTCAAGCGGGTTTTAGAAAAGGCAGAGGAAACAAAGATCAAATTACCAACACCGCTGGATCATCGGAAAAGCAAGAGAGTTCCAGAAAAACATTTATTCATGCTTTATTGACTATGCCAAAGCCTTTGTGTGGATCATAATAAACTGTGGAAAATTCTTAAAGAGATGGGAATACCAGATCACCTGACCTGCCTCTTGAGAAATCTGCATGCAGGTCAAGAAGCAACAGTTAGAACTGGACATGGAACAACAGACTGGGTCCAAGTAGGAAAAGGAGTACATCAAGGATGTATATTGTCACCCTGCTTATTTAACTACTATCAAGTGGACATCATGAGAAATGCTGGGCTGGAGGAAGCACAAGCTGGAATCAAGATTTCAGGGAGAAATATCAATAACCTCAGATATGTAGATGACACCAACTTTATGGCAGAAAGCAAAGAACTAAAGAGCCTCTTGATGAAAGTGAAAGAGGAGAGTGAAAAAGTTTGCTCAAAACTCAACATGCATCGAACAAGGACTGGCGATTTGTTTCACATATGATAATATACATGTTTCAATGCCATTCTCCCAAATCATCCCACCATCCCCCTCTCCCACAGAGTCCAAAAGACTGTTCTATACATCTGTGTCTCTTTTACTGTCTCGTATACAGGGTTATCGCCAGTCCAAGTTCGATGCATGACACAGGATGCTCGGGTCTGGTGTACTGGGATAAACCAGAGGGATGGGACAGGGAAGGAGGTGGGAGAGGGGGTTCAAGATGGGAAACACATGTACATCCGAGGTAGATTCATGTCAATGTATGGAAAAACCAATATAATAATGTAAAGTAATAGCCTCCAATTAAAATAAATACATTTTAAAAAAATAAGAAAAAAAAAACCCTCAACATGCAGAAAATTAAGATCATGGTATCTGGTCCTATCACTTCATTGCAAATAGATGGGAAAACAGTGAAAACAGTGACAGACTATTTTTGGGGGACTCCAAAATTACTGCGGACGGTGACTTCAGCCATGAAATTAAAAACACTCTGTGGAAGAAAAATTATGACCAATCTAGACAGCATATTAAAAAGCAGAGACATTACTTTGTAAACAAAAGTCCATCTAGTCCTATGGTTTTTCCAGTAGTCATGCATGGATGTGAGAGTTGGACTATAAAGATAGCTAAACGTTGAAGAACTGATGCTTTTGAACTGTGGTGTTGGAGAAGACACTTGAGAGTCCCTTGGACAGCAAGGAGATCCAACCAATCCACCCTAAAGGAAATCAGTCCTGAATGTTCATTGGAAGGACTGATGCTGAAGCTGAAACTCTGATATTCTGGCTACCTGATGCAAAGAACTGACTCATTGGAAAAGACCCTGATGCTGGGAAATATTGAAGGTGGGAGGAGAAGGGGACAACAGAGGATAAGATGGTTGGATGGCATCACCAACTCAATGGACATGAGTTGGAGTAAACTCTGGGAATTGGTGATGGACAGGGAGACCTGGCAGGCTGTAGTTCATGGGGTCACAGAGAGCTGGACATGACTGAGCGACTGAAGTGACTGAAGTGGTGTCTGCAAAGCACAATAAAGGGAAGTGCAATAAAACAAGGTATATGTGCTTTCTTGACTAATTTTCTGTTTACCTATTCATTTTTGTTTTTAAGGATATGTATTTCTTTGGCTCCATCGAGTCATAGCTGCGGTGTGTGGGCTTGGTTGCCCTGCAGCACGTGGGATCTTAGTTCCCTGACCAAGGATCAAACCCATGTCCCCTGCACTGCAAGGCGATTCTTAACCTCTGTGGGCTCCTCCGTTTTCCTTCTAATCCTGTCACTTTTCACTTTTATGGCTGTGTTAGGTGTTATATCAATGCTCCAGCTGCCCAATGCACTTCAGTGCTCACTGTCAACAGTATTCTATCTCACGTCACTGTTGCCACACCAGTGTGTTTCCTCATCATACCATCACATTTCTCAAGCGTATCTTTTCCTATTTACCACTGTATTTCTTTCAAGCCTGTCTGTGCTATACTACTGTTTTTAAACAATATATAGTTTCCTCTTACTAAAGTATAAACTCAACGAGGAGTTTTTTACCACAGTGGTCTTATTCCCAGAGCCTAGATCAGTGTCTGGTACAGAGCAGGTGCTCATTAAATACATATATACATTTACAATATGTACTTACACTTGGCTTAATTAGAAAAAGTTATAGTTAAAAGTATTCAGCACTTCCATCTTCTTGAACAAGACTATGCTCCTAGCACACTTGAGCTACCTAATACTCATTGTTATTAATTTCCAGAGACTCAGAATAACCTTTACAAAAATAACTGGTCCTGTTATTATCATTGTTAAGTGACTTTGCCAAAAACTACACCCTCATCCTATCTTGGGGTTCTCTTTTCTTTCTGCTAAAGAATGCTCTTTAGAAATTCTTATAGATAGGGTATGACAGAGATAAATTAGTTTAGTCCTTGCCCCAAAAGGTTTTTCTCTTGTCCTCAATCTGCAGTGGTGCTTTAGATGGATAAAGTTATCATCACTCAGCATTTTAAAGATATTAGTTCATTATCTTCTAGCTGCTATTGTTGCTGTTGAGAAGCCTGCACAGTTGATAATCTTTTGGAGATTTCTTCTCTCTGGTAGCATTTAAATGGCTCTAGCCTTCTAATTGCTCTATCCTTATAGTTGCAAAGAATGTTTCTCACTGTGATTGGTTTTTACTTGTCCTGCTTAGTATGCAGAGTGTACTTTTAATGTGAGGTTTCACGTTTTCAGTTCTGAAAAATTCAGGATGTACTTCTGTTATCATTTCTTAGTCATTCTTACAGCCCCTTGTTCTAGAACTCCCATTCGATGTATACTGAAGCTTCTCAACCATTTTTTAATATCTCTTAATCTATTTCTGCTTTATTGACTATGCCAAAGCTTTTGACTGTGTGGATCACAATAAACTGTGGAAAATTCTGAAAGAGATGGGGATACCAGACCACCTGACCTGCCTCTTGAAAACCTGTATGCAGGTCAGGAAGCAACAGTTAGAACAGTACATGGAACAACAGACTGGTTCCAAATAGGAAAAGGAGTACGTCAAGGCTGTATATTGTCACCTTGCTTATGTAACTTATATGCAGAGTACATCATGAGGAACGCTGGGCTGGAAGAAGCACAAGCTGGAATCAAGATTGCTGGTAGAAATATCAATAAACTCAGATAGGCAGATGACATTACATTTATGGCAGAAAGTGAAGAGGAACTGAAAAGCCTCTTGATGAAAGTGAAAGAGGAGAGTGAAAAGTTTGGCTTGAAGCTCAACATTCAGAAAACTAAGATAATGCCATCTGGTCCCATCACTTCATGGGAAATAGATGGGGAAACAATGGAAACAGTGTCAGACTTTATTTTTGGGGGCTCCAAAATCACTGCAGATGCTGATTGCAGCCATGAAATTAAAAGACGCTTACTCCTTGGAAGGAAAGTTTTGACCAACCTAGATAGTATATTAAAAAGCAGAGACATTACTTTGCCAACCAAGTTCCGTCTAGTCAAGGCTATGGTTTTTCCCATGGTCATGTATGGATGTGAGAGTTGGACTGTGAAGAAAGCTGATCACCACAGAATTGATGCTTTTGAACTGTGGTGCTGGAGAAGACTCTTGAGAGTCCCTTTGACTGCAAGGAGATCCAACCAAACCATTCGAAAGGAGATCAATCCTGGGTGTTCATTGGAAGCACTGATGCTAAAGCTGAAACTCCAATACTTTGGCCACCTCATGCGACGAGTTGACTCACTGGAAAAGACTCTGATGCTGGGAAGGATTGGGGGCGGGAGGAGAAGGGGACGACAGAGAATGAGATGGCTGGATGGCATCACCGACTCTATGGTCATGAGTTTGAGTGAACTCTGGGAGTTGGTGATGGACAGGGAGGCCTGGCATGCTGTGATTCATGGGGTCGCAAAGAGTCATATACGACTGAGCGACTGAACTGAACTGAATGGCATAATTAAGTAATTTTGAGTATTTTATGTCTTTGTCATGCATTCTGGGTGATCTACAGTTGGAGCAATTTTCCACTTTACTAGTTCTCTATTTAATCATGTCTACTTTAGAATTCATTCCATCTATTGACTTAATTCCTATAACTACATTTCTAGGCAAATTGACTTTTATTTTTGTCTATTCTTATTTCATTTCTGCTAATTTATCATAAGTTCTTATTCCTTTAAAGTGCTTTTTATTATTTATCTATTGAAGAATACTAAACATACATATTTTTAAAAAATAAGTCTTTAGAAAATTATTACCTTCTATTTACTACTTTTATTACATTTGGGAGTGAATCCATCTCCTGACTTGATTTTATTGAATGACTTTTTAGGTTTAGCTTTTTTTCTTTAATTGTGCTTTGGAATTTCTGTATACTCACTCCCTCTATTTATCCACCATGTTTCATTCATTTTTGTCTTTACCAGTACCCATGGGGCCCTGGACTTCCCTGCTGGCTCAGATGGTAGACCCAGGTTTGATCCCCGTGTTGGGAAGATCCTCTGGAGAAGGAAATGGCAATCCACTCCAGTACTCTTGCCTGGAAAATCCCGTGGACAGAGGAGTCTGGTAGGCTACAGTCCATGGGGTCGCAGAGTCAGACATGACTGAGCGACTTCACTTTATGGGGCCCTAGCTAAAAACCAGGTCAAATATTGATGACTGCACATTCCAGACAGTATCAGCTACCATAGACCCAGCTACTGAGTCATTAACGTTTGGCCCTCTCGCACCTCTAGATAAATATTTTAAGTGTTTTTATGCTAAATGCAGTTTCAGAAAAGAGCTGCTTCCACCTTTCATGTAAACTTTCTTATAGGAGCAGGAGAGTCCCATTTCTGACTCCTACTTTTAACTGGTAAGCCTAGTCAAAGGACTCTCTGACACCCATGTAACACTTTTACTTCTGTATATCCATAGAAACTGAATGCCTAGCCACCCCAGCCACTTCAGACCTGGATTCTAGTAGCCCACGCTTTTATCTCCAGTCATCATTTTGCATTTCTATTCCACAAATTAGCTTATTTGTCTTTTAGGCTGACTCTGTTTAAAAATTCCCTGATTACACTTTAGCTCTAACTGGCGCATGATTATAGCTGGACTGGTCCATACAGTCAAAGATATGATTTTCCAGTACTCATGTACAGCTGTTAGAGTTGGACCATACAGAAGTTTGAGTACCGAATAATTGATGCTTTAGTTCACTGTGGTGTTGAAGAAGCCTCTTGAGAGTCCCCTGGACTTCGAGGATATCAAACCAGTCAATCCTAAAGGAAATCAACCCTGAGTATTCAATGGAAGGATTGATGTTGAAGCTCCAATACTTTGGACACTTGATGTGAAGAACCGACTCACTGGCAAAGACCCTGATGCTGACAAAGACTGAAGAAAAAAGGAGAAGCAGGTAGCAGAGGATGAGATGGTTAGACAGCATCACTGACTTCATGGATATGAAGGTGAGCAAACTCGATGAGAAGGGGAGCCTGGTGGGCTGCAGTCCACGGGGTTGCAAAGAGTCAGACACGGCTTAGCAAATGAACAACTACTCACAGATGACAATACAATTTACTGAATGGAAATAATTGGGGATGGAATGCAGGAACAGGGACAGGGTTTAAGAAGAAAAATTAAGAATTGTATTTTAGACATGTTAAGTTGGAAATGTCATATAAATAGATACATGTCTGGAGTTTAGAAGAAAAGTTGACCTATATAATCCAAGATATGGGACTGAATACGTTTACCCAGAAAAGGAAGAGAGGAGAAAAAGGGAACGTGGGGGAGAAACCACATCTGATGACTCCTTCAGTACTTTTAAACTGCATTGTATTATCTTTTATAAATTATAAATACTTTCCATATATCACAAACGTTTGAATTAAAGGAGTGCTAAAAACAAAATCAGTAATAACAGCAACAACCAAAACCTTCAACTGGGCAAGAGTGTAAAGAGGAAAATTGGAGAACAGAAGGTTGTAACGTGGGACATTGTGTATTACACGGTTCTGGTTAAAGCCAAATCCCCAGGGAAGACAAGTCAGTACCTGCCATGATAACGATACAGTGAGAAAGCAACTCAAGCTAAACAGAAAGAGACTCATAGACTTTGAAAATAAACTTACAGTTACAAAAGGGGAAAGGTGGAAAAGAGGGATAAATTGGGTTTGGGATTAACATATACACGTTACTATACATAAAACAGATAATCAACAAGGACCTACTGTATAGAGAACTGTATTCAATATTCTGTAATAACCTATATGGGAAAATAATGCAAAAAAGAATGGATATATGTTTATGCATAACTGAATCGCCTTGCTGTACACCTGAAACTAACACAGTATCATAAATCAACATTACTCCAATATAAAATAAAGTTAAACTTAAAAAATGCCACCTTAACAGTTGAAAAGCCTCATGTGATATATTTCTTTGGTTTCTTTACCGGAAACTGATGGAGAATGCCCAGCAGAAAAGGCAGACAATCAGCCTCCACCACTATCCTTATATCTTGGTCATTGTTCTTTTTCTACAACTGCCTACCTCGCTGTGAATAGCCTACTTTTCCTATCTTTTCAACAACCAGTCTCCACTAACAACACTCTAATGTCAATCAACAGAATTTTGCAACGTGACTTTATTTGAATACAATATAGAAAATGTTCTCCCAATTTAGATCCATCATCTACCAAAGACCCTGGGGCTTAAATTCTTTTTAATTAAACAGAAAAATTATTCATGCTAAAGTGGGAAAAATGTCTCACAGAAGAAGAAAAACACCAAGGACATATGTATCATTATTATCGTGGCCTAAGTCCAATGATTGTTTCTGAGACTTTGGCTTTGAATCAGGTAGGCAGAGTCTTTGGCTTCTTTCCAGATCAAGTGGAATCTATTCTTTACTAATGAGACCTACATTGTAATAGATTTATTTTCTTAAAAAAAAAATCATTTCAAAATGTTGGTTTATGGTCACTGAAATCCCACACAAAAATAAACTTCTGAACAGGCTCATCCACATTGATCCGTGACTACATTTCTGGAATGTAGGTCTTCTGATTTTAAATTTTGTGCTCTACTACACTGCATAGCTTTATCTGCCTTTACTTTTATTCTGCCTTGAAAACTCACTTACTCACTGTATCAGATATAAAGACCTATCAGAATTAGGACAATGACAGAAGATCAAGATAAGGATAGAAAATGGACCACAGAGAATAGCAAAATAAATTTCACAAGTGAAAACTAGATACTGTATGACAGATGTAGCATCACAAATCAGTGGAGAAAGGATGGACGAGTCATAAACAGTGCTAGCTAGACATCTACATAGTTTTTAAATGATATCACTTCCTTACTCCAGATCCAAAAGTAAACTCTATAGAAAAAAAAATCCAAATCTGAGAAGCAAAACTTTAAAACTGTTTAAAGAAAACAAAAGAGATTATTATTTGCAATCTTTGAGTAGAGATTTCTTAAACAATTTTCTTAAAAAAAAAAAAAAGAATAATATATATTAAAATTTTAAACTTTTGCTCATCAAGGACACCACTAACAATGAAAAAACAAAGTTAGACTTTATCTGTAATGCATAAAAGTGATTAAGATATTATACCAGAATATATTTACCAACATATACTGTGTATTATACACAAGCAATTAACAGAAGAGGAAATCTAAATAATAGGTTATTTAGCTATTATAAGTTATATACGTAAGAAAAAGGAAGTTCAATTTCACTAGTAATCAGGGAAATACAAATTAAAATAGCAATGAGGATTGTCAATAAGATTGGAAAAATTGTACATGTGATGGTGAGCATGTAGAACAATGAGAAATCTCTGTACTTTCATATGAAGTTCTAAATTGCACAGCAATTTTTTTTTTTTTTCAGTTCAGTTCAGTTGAGTTCAGTCGCTCAGTCATGTCCGACTCTTTGTGACCCCATGAATCACAGCACACCAGGCCTCCCTGTCCATCGCCAACTCCCGGAGTTGACTCAAACTCATGTCCACAGAGTCGGTGATGCCATCCAGCCATCTCATTCTCTCTCTCTTTTTTTTTTTTAAATTTATTTTATTGGAGGCAAATTACCTTACAATAATATATTAGTTGGTTTTGCCATACACTGACACGAATCCACCCCGGGTGTACATGTGTTCCCTTTCTTGAATCCCCCTCCCACCTCCCTCTTCCCCATATCCTCCCTCCAGGTCATCCCCGTGCACCATCCCCAAGCATCCTGTATCATGCGTCGAACCTGGACTGGTGATTCATTTCACATATGAAAATATACATGCTACAATGCCGTTCTTCGCAATCATCCCACCTTCACCCTCTCCCACAGAGTCCCAAAGACTGTTCTATATACCTATGTCTCTTTTGTAGTCTCGTATACAGGGTTAAGGTTACCATCTTTCTAAATTCCATATATATGCGTTAGTATACTGTATTGACGTTTTTCTTTCTGGCTTACTTCACTCTGTATAATAGGTTGCGATTTCATCCACCTCATTAAAACTGATTCAAATGCATTCTTTTTGATGGCTGAAAAATACTCCATTGTGTATATGTACCAAAGCTTTCTTATCCATCCGTATGCAGATGGACAACTAGGTTGCTTCCATGTCCTGGCTATTATAAACACTGCTGCAATGAACATTGGAGTACATGTGTCTCTTTCAATTCTGGTTTCCTTGGTGTGTATGCCCAGAAGTGCGATTGCTGGATCATATGCAATTCTATTTCCAGTTTTTTGAGGAATCTCCACACTGTTCTCCATAGTGGCTGTACTAGTTTGCATTCCCACCAACAGTGTAAGAGGGTTCCCTTTTCTCCACACCCTCTCCAGCATTTATTGCATGTAGACTTTTGGCTAGCAGCCATTCTGACTGGTGTGAAATGGTATCTCATTGTGGTTTTGATTTGCATTTCATGGCAACCCACTCCATTGTTCTTGCCTGGAGAATCCCAGGGACGGGGGAGCCTGGTAGGCTGCCGTCTATGGGGTCACACAGAGTCGGACACGACTGAAGTGACTTAGCAGTAGCAGTAGCAGAGCATTTTTTCATGTGTTTGCTAGCCATCTTTATGTCTTCTTTGGAGAAATGTCTGGTTACTTCTTTGGCCCATTTATTGATTGGGTCATTTATTTTTCTGGAATTGAGCTGCAGGAGCTGCTTGTATATTTTGGAGATTAATCCTTTATCAGTTGCTTCATTTGCTATTATTTTCTCCCATTCTGAAGGCTGTCGAAAACAATTTGGCAACATCTGGTAATGCTGACGAGTCACAAGATCTGCATTAGCTATATATTCTAGAGAAACTCACACAGATGCACAATATTCATAGCAGCATTATTTATAACAGAGTAAAAACAATGTGTAACCTAAATATCCATTAACAGTAAAACACATAAACAAATTTGATATATTTATACAAAAGAAAGTTCAACAGCAAAGACAGCAAATAAACACACACTGTACATATTACCATAGATAAATCTCACAAAAATAATGACAAAAGCAAACTGTAAAATACATGCAGTTTTGACACTGCAAAAATTTAAAATACTTCAAATAATACAACATATTATTTAGGTAAATACATATGAGTGTAAATACACCATAACACCAAGTTCTGGATAATGAGAGTTTACAAGGGAGATTCAACCAGGGAGGGGGATCTGGTGTTTTGTGTTTCATTTATTAAATGAGTGATAAATCTACTGTTGTTCAATGTGTTATTCTTTATAATATACATATATATGAATATGACATATTGGGTTGGCCAAAAAATTCATTTAGATTTTTCAGTTCACTTCAGTCACTCAGTCGGGTCTGACTCTTTGAGACCCCATGGACTACAGCACGCCAGGCCTCCCTGTCCATCACCAACTCCCAGAATTTACTCACACTCATGTCCATTGAGTTGGTGATTTCATCCAACCATCTCATCCTCTGTTGTTCCCTTCTCCTCCCGCCTTCAATCTTCCCCTGCATCAGGGTCTTTTCCAATGAGTCAGTTCTTTGCCTCAGGTAACCAAAATATTAGAGTTTCAGCTTCAGCATCAGTCCTTCCAATGAATATTCAGGACTGATTTTCTTTCTGTCCAAGGGACTCTCAAGAGTATTCTCCAACACCACAGTTCAAAAGTATCAACTCTTCAGTGCTTAGCTTTCTTTATAGTCCAGCTCTCACATCCATACATACTATTGGAAAAACCATAGCTTTGACTAGACAGACCTTTGTTGGCAAAATAACGTCTCTGCTTTTTAATATGCTACCTAGGTTGGTCATAACTTTTCTTCCAAGGAGCAGGTATCTTTTAATTTCATGGCTGCAGTCATCATCTGCAGTGATTTTGGAGCCCCCCAAAATAGTCTCTCATTGTTTTCATTGTTTCTCCATCTATTTCCAATGAAGTGATGGGACAAGATGCCAGGATCTTAGTTTTCTGAATGTTGAGCCTCCAGTCACCTTTTTCACTTTCAAGAGGTTCTTTAGTTCCTCTTCACTTTCTGCCATAAGGGTGGTGGCATCTGTATATATATCTGAGGTTACTGATATTTCTCCTGGCAATCTTGATTCCAGTTTGTGCTTCTTCCAGCCAGTGTTTCTCATGATGTCCTCTGCATAGAAGTAAGCAGGGTGACAATATACAGCCTTGACGAACTCCTTTTAATATTTGGAAACAGTCTGTTGTTCCATGTCCAGTTCTAACTGTTGCTTCCTGACCTGCATACAGGTTTCTCAAGAGGCAGGTCAGGTGATCTGGTATTCCCATCTCTTTCAGAATTTTCCACAGTTTATTGTGATCCACACAGTCAAAGATTTTAGCATAGTAAATAAAGAAGGAATAGATGTTTTTCTGGAACTCCCTTGCTTTTTCCATGATCCAACAGATGTTGGCAATTTGATCTCTGGTTCCTCTACCTTTTCTAAAACTAGCTTGAACATCTGGAAGTTCTCAGTTCATGTACTGTTGAAGCCTGGCTTGGAGAATTTTGAGCATGACTTTACTAGCGTGTGAGATGAGTGCAATTGTGCGGTAGTTTGAGCATTCTTTGGGATTGCCTTTCTTTGGGATTGGAATACAAACTGACATTTTCCAGTCCTGTGGCCACTGCTGAGTTTTCCACATTTGCTGCCATATTGAGTGCAGCACTTTCATTGCATCATCTTTCAGAATTTGAAAGAGCTCAACTGGAATTCCATCACCTCCACTATCTTTGTTCACAGTGATGCTTCCTAAGGACCACTTGACTTCGCATTCCAGGATGTCTGGCTCTAGGTTGGTGATCACACCATCGTGATTATCTGGGTCAAATTTTTCAGGAACTTTTCATGGAAAACTCAAATGCACTTTATGACCAATCCAACATATACATGCATATACATGTATATGTATGTGTGTGTGTATAAATACCTGTATGTCAGAAACAGTTATATATTTTTTTTTTTTTGAAAAATAAAAGACAAAAAGGCGGTTGAGGCTCCTGTAATTTCACTATACCTTGCTACTTTCCAAGAGGCAGTAGTTTTGAAATTAAAGCAGCACTAGGTAGGGTAAATAGAAAACTAATTAGTAATTCACTTCTTTAACCAGATCTTTATGTATCAATCTTCCTTTTATTTCTAAGTTTACCCTCTTCCATTGTTGGACCACCAATTTGTTTGTAACACAGTGAAAAATAGGTATAATAAGCTGGGATTTCAATTCCCAAGCTTTCCTTCAATCAATAGAGGAAATGACAAAATACAAACTCCACAATACTGATATTTTACAAATAATCTCATTTTCTTTTCCAAGCACTGAGACTACTTTAAATGAGTGTTGTCTTCTAAATTCAAGAATGTCTAATGGCAATGAGGAAAGTTAATTTAGATCCAAATTGACTTTACCAGTGACTGCTGTAAACTGTGGGTGATGTCAACTTTTAGATAAATAAAAGATAAAATTTAATGATTAAAGAATACATTTTTATCCCATTATCTAAAAAATAGACAACTTTCCAAGTGAAAGATTAGCCAGGGAAAAAGATGAGAAAATGGTTTCAGTAAACCGAGAGCAAATAAAGGAGAGCATGCCTGATTAGGAAGGAACTGACTGGTAGAGCATACATTCTCAGAGTGTTAATATTCTCCACAGACTATCAACATCGTAAAGATCTATTATGACATCTGGATATACTGTGCCTATTATTTAATGAACCTCAGGGAAAACTCACAAATTAGGTAAGTAAAGGCTTAAAGTCAAAGTTCACTTAAGAAGTTAAAATGAAAACAAAAATAATAATTACCTCAATTCTATTCCTTTGCTTTGATGACATTACGAAATAGAAAATATTACTTCTTCAGAAGTTACATTTGATTAAGCAAATGACAACATCTTGAACTTTCATCCTAATTTTAGTGACGGGAAAATGATCATCCCTCTTATGTCACTTTAATCTTATAAACTAGAAATAGCTAGTATATAGAACAGTATTCTGTACATATATACTTTACAATAATGGATGCAATAACTGGAAAACAATTAAAAACTCTGCAGAATTTACACTTAATCTTGATGTACATAAAGAACTGTTAGTCAGAATTCACAGTATAATAATGCTCATTCATCACGTGAAAAGCATAATCTTTGTTTTTTGGATTAAGTAATAAACTGCTATTTTCTCGAAACAAATCAAATTGAAGGCAAATAATTTTGAAATTTTCCATTCTCTCTTCTGAATATGAACTGAAAATTAACCAGGAAAAAATTTAAATTAGCTTGTTATTAAGTATAGAATAATGAAACAGAAAATATAGCTTAGACTTTTCTAAGTATTACAATAATAGGTCAACTTCCTCAGCCCTGAAAAAACTATGGAAAGACTATGTTCAGAAATGAGTTCTTTGAAACTCCACAAAACCGTCCTATAATCTCATGATTTACAATAAGAAAATCAGGCATTAGTGGAAAAAAACTGAAGACAAATAAATGGAAAGATATTCCATTCTTGAAGACTAGAAAAATCAATATTGTTAAAATGTCTGTATTATCCAAAGCAATCTATGGATTCTTTGCACTACTACCAAAATTCCAACAGCGTTTTTCACATAAATAGGACAAATTCTAAAATTTACACGGAGCCACAAAAGATCCAAATACCCAAGGCAATCTTGAGAAAAAAGAACAAAGCTGGAGGTATCATTCATGCTCCTTGATTTCAAACTATATTACAAAGCTATAGTAATCAAACAACATGGCGGTAGCACAGAAACAGACACATAGATCAATGGAACAGAACAGAGTCCAAAAATAAACCCATGCATATATAGTCAATTAATTTCTGATAAAAGAGCCAAGAATACCCAATAGGGAAAGAGCAATATTTTCCTTTTTTTTTTAAACTTTGTTTTTAAATTTATTTATTTTAATTGGAGGCTAATTACTTTACATTATTGTATTGGTTTTGCCATACATTGGCATGAATACGCTCCCAGTGTACACGTGTTCCCCATCTTGAAACCCCCTCCCACCTCCCTCCCCATTTCATCCCTCTGTGTCATCCCAGTGCACCAACCCCGAGCATCCTATATCATGCATCGAACCTGGACTGGCAATTCATTTCACAGAGCAGTCTTTTCAATAAATGATGTTGAAAAAATTGTACAACCATGTGTTAAAGAATGAAACGGGACCGCCATATACAAAAATTAATTCAGAATGGATTAAAGACTTGAATACCCAGAAGAAAACAAATAGCAAGTTCCTTGACATCAGTCTTAATAATGATTAATTTTTTTTTTTTTTTTTTGATTCAAAAAGTAAAGGTAACAAAAGTAACAAAACAAGTGGGACTACATCAAACTAAAAAGCTTCTACACAGCAAAGGAAATCATCAACCCAATAAAAACGCAACCAACTGAATGGGAGAAAATATTTGTGAATCATATATATGTTAAGGAGTTCTTTCAGATATAAAGAACTCATGCAATTTCAATTGAAAAACCCAAACAATCCAATTAAAAAATGGGCAAAAGTTCTGAACAGACATTTTTCCGACGAAGACACACAGATGGTCAACACATACATGAAAAAGTGCTCAGTATCTCTAATCTTCAGGGAAACACAAATCAAAACCACAATATCACCTCACAACTGACAGAATAACTATTACTAAAAAGAGAAGCAATAACAAGCATGGGTGAGGATGTGGAAAAAGTGAACCATTGTGCACTGGTGGTGGGAATGAAGAGTGGTGCAGCCACCATGGAAAAATAATATGGAGATTCCTCAAAAAAACAGAACCACCACATGACCCAACAACTCCACTCTGGGGTATGTATTTTAGAAAACAAAAACACTAACTTGAAAAGATATTCACACCTCATGTTCACTGCAGCATTAGTCACAACAGCCAAGAGATGGAATCCACCTAAGTATCCACTGACGGCTGAACAGACAAAGAAGACGTGGTATACATATACAATGGATAATATTCAGCAGTAAAGGAAGATGTCATTTTGCCATTTTGTGACAATATGGATTGACTCTGAAGGTTTGTGCTAAGGGAAATTAAGTCAGAGAAAAGCAAATACCTTATGATCTCATTTGTATATAGAATTAAAAAAAAAAAAAAAAACACCCACCTCAAAAAAACCACCAAACTTATGAAGAGAACAGACTGGTGGTTGCCAGAGGCAAAGGTAGGGCAACGGATAAAATGGGTGAAGGTGGTCAAAAGGTACATATTTCAAGTCATAAAAGAAATAAGTCACAGTCATGTAATGTGCAGCTTGGTGCCAGTAGTTAATAATACAGTTTTGAAAGTTGCTAAGAGTAGATTTTAAAAGTTCTCATCACAAGAAAAAAAAAACTTTAACTATGTATGGTGAAGGACGTTAAGATTTATTACAGTGATCACTTGCAATATATACAAATATCAAATCATTATGCTGCATACCTGAAACTACTAAGTTATATGTAAATTCAGTTCAGTTCAGTCGCTTAGTCTTGTCCGACTCTCCGTGAAACCATGAATCACAGCACGTGAGGCCTCCTAAAAAAACAAAACTAATCTCCAGAGAGAGGGGCATAGTTCTTGGGGCACTAGCCTATTGTGTTCCCTCTTTGCCTGGCAAAGTAATAAATCCACTCTTTCCTTCTCCTCCATAAAAAGAAAAAAATCTAATCTCACATTTTCAGTTCAGTTCAGTCGTTCAATCGTGTCCGACTCTCTGCGACCCCAAGAAACACAGCACGCCAGGCCTCCCTGTCCATCAACAACTCCCAGAGTTGACTCAAACTCATGTCCATCGAGTCGGTGATGCCATCCAACCATCTCATTCTCTGTCGTCTCCTTCTCCTGCCCCCAATCCCTCCCAGCATCAGAGTGTTTTCCAGTGAGTCAACTCTTCCCATGAGGTGGCCAAAGTATTGGAGTTTCAGCTTTAGCATAAGTCCTTCCAATGAACACCCAGGATTGATCTCCTTTCGAATGGTTTGGTTGGATCTCCTTGCAGTCCAAGGGACTCTCAAGAGTCTTCTCCAGCACCACAGTTCAAAAGCATCCATTCTTCAGCAATCAGCGTTCTTCACAGTCCAAATCTCACATCCATACATGACCACTGGAAAAACCATAGCCTTGACTAGATGGACCTTGGTTGGCAAAGTAATGTCTCTGCTTTTTAATATGCTATCTAGGTTGGTCATAACTTTCCTTCCAAGGAGTAAGCGTCTTTTAATTTCATGGCTGCAATCAGCATCCGCAGTAATTTTGGAGTCCAAAAAAATAAAGTCTGACACTGTTTCCAGTATTTCCCCATCATTTTAGAATACTTTAAATAATAAAACAATTTGCATCTTGGAAAAAAATAGCACATCCGAACTTTCTAGTTTTATAGTATCATATTCTGAAACACAAGAATCACTTTCCAGAAAACATACAAGGTTCTATTAATCATATTCACATCTTTAAAAAATACGTTGCCTTTTCAATTAGTTCTAGGTCAAGGCTAGGAAAGCTCCATAAACTTTTTATTAAAAATATGACATCATCACAGAAAGATAAAAAAATCCAAAGTCTTAAAACCTATGGGATATGGAAAACGTTATCCACTGAGGCTTTAAATATAGTAGACTTCACATAAAAAAGAAAAGCAATGCGTATACAAGTATACAGTCAGTTTAAGAAGTTAGCAAAATAAACGGAATAATCATAAAGAAAAGAAAGGAACTAATACATACCAGTTATTAATACAGTAAAAATAAAGATAAAATTGAAAGGCTTAACAGAGTCAAAGCTGCATTAAAAAAGCTTCTCTAAAAAGGGAAACATCAGGTAACAATAATCAACAAGAAAAATCTTGCAAATAAACAATACTAAATGGGAATGACTCACAGAAGCATTAAGAATATAAATAATAGAAACAATTTTATGCCTATACATTCGAAGATTAGTTGTCTCGTATACAGGGTTATATATTGATGTTGTTTTTAAATGCCATGTACTCAGTGAGTGATATAAACACATTGTAAATTTCAGTTTTCTAATAAAAAATTTAAAAAAAAAGAATATGACATGCATGAAACATGGTTTTATAGTTCCAATTTATGTTTATAAATATAAAGCAAAAAATGTGATATTCAGTAGCAAAATTATGGAAAATTATTCTTTCTGGGTCTTATGGTCACAAGAAGGTTATGGAGAGAAGGGAACTAAATTCAGTGACCTCTTAGTGTGTGACAGGCTCTTTTAATTATGACTTACTTTTCAAAACAATCATGTAGAAAAAGAAACTCTGGAAATACATACAAGAAATTATTGATATATATGGTGATTACTGGTAGAGACGGAGAGGGGGCAAAAAATGAGAAATGAGAACCAAGAGTAGAAATAATGCTTCTCAATATATATGTTTACTATTTTTAACATTATAAACATTACAAATCACCTATTCAAAAAATTAAATTAAAAAAAAAACATCAAAAAATTTTAAACCCTTAAAAAGAGGCCTATGAGAAGAGAAAAAAAAAAAAAAGAGGGTGGGGGAACAGGCATCTATCAGGGGTCCTAAATCATCAATATATCTGATACAGCTGATTACAGCATTAACCCAATTCTGGTCTCTCTCTCTCACTATATATATATATATATATATAATTTTTTTTTGGTGTATTTTTTTCTTTATAGGTCTTTAGATGTTTTTTAAACCCCCAAAGTACACACTGTTGTTGCTATTTTCTAGAAACATTTATTTAGCTTTACATATATGTTTACAACTTAACTTCATCATTTCTTCTTGCATCTCCTGCTATCATGAGATTATTTTCATTTTTCTTGAAATATAACCTTTAGAAGTTTGTATAAATCTTTTGGTGGTAAACTCAAAGGTTTTATTAATATGTAAATGGCTTTATTTCGTCTCAATTCTTGAGAACAAATTGGCATTTTCCAGAACATGCAGAGACGAAGTTTGGGGTGTGAGATATTTATCTGGGAACAGTATCTACAATTGGACAGAAGAAAGTGACCTGCCATCCACTCTCAGAAAAGCCTCAGACAAACTGGTAGGGAGTTCCAGAGCAAATAAGAACCATCAGAGGGTCCTATGCTGGGCCAATGGCCAAGCCTTCTTAGCCCACCTAAGAATCGCTGGTTGCAGGCCCACCTCAGATAAAGCAGCTCTCAACCTGAAGGGTGTCTACTAACCTCACTCCCTGCAGCTGAGAGGCTCATCCTTCTGTGAAGGGGATCTGGCTGTGCATCCCCACAAGTGTTTTACATGGTACAAAATTCTGGTTGAAAAGGTTTTATTCTTTCAAAATTTAAAATATATCGTTTTCTGGCTTTTGTTATTCTTAAGGACTCTGCTGTCATTCTAACCGTTGGTCTTTTTTAGATCTGTCCCCGTTTCTGAGACTGTTTTTTGTGACTCCTGTCTTTGGAGAGCTGCAGTTTCACTGAAGTGTGTATTTCTTTGTACTTCTCCTGCTAGTGGTATACAGTACCTCCTTGGTGTGTGAATTCACGTGTTTAGCACTTGTGGAAAACTTGTAGTCATTCTCTCTTTAAATATTGTCTCCTCTAGATTCTCTCAATTCCCTCCCTCCTGGGAATCTAATTATTGGGTTGGCCACAAAGTTCACTCAGGTGCAGAAAACCCATACCATCTTTCGGCCAACCCAGTATACGCCTATTCGACCTTCTCATTCTGCCCTCCATTGCTCTTGACATCACCTTCACATTTTCCTTGTCTCTCTTATGGCATTCTGGATAGTTTTATTTTTACCTACTACCAGTTCATGAAATTTCTCTTCAAACAGCAGCCTGAATTGCTGTTTCGTATTAAATATTTTAGGAATTCTATCGAATGAGTTTCCATTTCAAAAATTATGTTTGTAGGTTTTTTTAATCTATTATTTCAAGTAATTTCTTGTAGATTGGTAACCTGTGACTATATTTCCTATTTCTATAAACATTACATACTTACCTATTCTATCATTCAGTATTTGACAATTTCAGTATCTGCAGTTCTAAGTTTGATGCTGTGACTCGTTCATAGTGGCTTGTTTTCTCATGTGTTTGGTGGCTTTATATTTTGAGCTCTTTGCTGAATCATTAGTAGGAATCCTGGAGAAAGTATTGTTCTAGCTGATTGATAGGAGGCACAACTAACCTGCAAACACTTCAGCCTATGGGCCTGGTGATTTAGGCTAGCAAGGGAGTTCCTGGCTCCCTTTCTCAACTTACCAACTGGCCCAAGGCTCACCTTTCCCCAATAAATAGCAACCACACTTGTGTGACCTTTCCCATCTCATCCACCTAATAGCCCCTGCTTGACGAGCTTTAGCTCCTTACTGGACTGGTCCCAATTCATAATAATTTTTGAAGTGGGGGACTCTTTGGAGAACTCCCCTCAATCACGCAAGATCTATGATATCTTAAATAGTGAATTCTTTCCAGATTTAACTGGTTCAGACTATGCTGATGCTCCTACTCAGACATATTGTCAGAAGTCATACTGTCTGAAGAAACCTGAGCATATTTATTTTCCTAATGCACTACTTTAAGACAAACTTCTTAGCTTTTTAACAAACTTAACAATATTAATGAACTCAATGACCTTAACTAGTTACAGTGCGAGCAGTCATGTCAAACTCTTTGCCACCACATGGACTGTAGCCTGTCAGGCTCCTCTGTCCATGGATTCAGGAAAGAATCCTGGAGTGAGTTGCCATTTCCTCCTCCAGGGAATCTTCCTGACCCAGAGATTGAACCCATATCTCTTGCGTCTCCTGCACTGCAGGTGGATTCTTTACCACTAGTGCCACTTGGGAAGCCAAATTACCTTAACACATTTTATAAAATCACTGATAAAATATTTGTGATTCACTAGAGGGGTTTCCCCAGTGGCTCAGCAATAAAGAATCTGCCTGCAATGCAGAAGATGAGAGAGACCCAGGTTCAATCCCTGCTTTAGGAAGATCCCCAACCCACTCCAGCATTCTTACCTGAAGACTCCCATGGATACAGGAGCCTGGCGGGCTGCGGTCCATGGGGTCACAAAGAGTCAGACACAACTGAAGAGACTGAGCAGCCAGGCAGGCTGAGGAAATATAATACAAGATTTCATATTCGACATGATCAGGTAGGTGGTTAGTAGTCTTTGGAATAATAAATGCAATTCACACTTTAGCTTTATCACTTACTGTAATAATCTAGATAAGTTGTAGTTCATTATATGACTCAGTTCCTCATTCATAAAGCAGAAGACAACTTATTGTGCTATTTTGAGAATTAAAGGACATAATGTGTGTAAATTCAATGAGTATAGAACCTGATGCACAGTACATACTAAGTAACTAGAAGTTTCTATGACTATTACATTATGTTGTTTCTATTTTACTATTCCCATAAACTACTCAAATTTTTCCTGAAACTGGTGTGGTATGACGTCAAAGACAACTGGAAATAAGATTTATTGGCATATGTTTATTATAGCGATGTACTAGAATTTATTTTATTGAATATTTTTAATACCATTATGTGATAGAGTAAAATGATGATCCTCAAAAACAGTAACGGGAATGAAACAATGACAATTTCCATGGGACAGGAAAGTGCCATAGGTCACCAACCACTGTAATGAAAGAATTATCAAAGGTGATAGAGAATAATGCTTGCTATAGTTCAGAAGCTGCAGACTACAACCTACAGAGCAAATCTGCCCCAATTATGTCCCTGGGAACAAAGTTTTACTGAATCACTTCCAGTTGTTTATGTATTGTCCAAAATCACTGCAGATGCTGATAGCAGCCATGAAATTAAAAGACGCTTACTCCTTAAAAGGAAAGTTATGACCAGCCTAGATGGCATATTAAAAAGCAGACACATTACTTTGCCAACCAAGGTCCGTATAGTCAAGGCTATGGTTTTTCCCGTGGTCATGTATGGATGTGAGAGTTGGACTGTGAAGAAAGCTGATCGCTGAAGAATGGATGCTTTTGAACTGTGGTGCTGGAGAAGACTCTTGAGAGTCCCTTGGACTGCAAGGAGATCCAACCAGTCCATTCTAGAGGAGATCAATCCTGGGTGTTCATTGGAAGGACTTATGCTAAAGCTGAAACTCCAATACTTTGGCCACCTCATGGGAAGAGTTGACTCACTGGAAAAGACTCTGATGCTGGGAGCGATTGGGGGTAGGAGGAGACGGGGACGACAGAGAATGAGGTGGCTGGATGGCATCACCAACTCGATGGACATGAGTTTGAGTGAACTCCGGGAGTTGGTGATGGACAGGGAGGCCTTTCGTGTTGTGGTTCATGGGGTCGCTAAGAGTCGGACACGACTGAGCGACTGAACTGAACTGAACTGAATGGCTGCTTTTCTGTGATTGTGGTTTCCATTATGTCCAGCCCCTGACAGATAAGGATAAGAGGCTTATGGAAGCTTCCTGATGGGACAGACTGACTGTAGGGGAAATTGGGTCTTGTTCCGATTGGTGGGGTCATACTCAGTAAATCTTTAATCCAATTTTCTGTTGATGAGTGGGGCTGTGTTCCCTCCCTGTTGTTTCACCTGAGACCAAACCACGGTGGAGGTAATGAAGATAATGGCGACCTCCTTCAAAAAGTCTCATACATGCACTGGCACACTCAGTGCCCGCTCCCCCCCCCTCCCCCGCCATCCTGCAGCAGGCCCCTGCTGACTCACACCTCCGCCAGAGACTCCTGGACACTCACAGGCAAGTCTGGGTCAACTCTCTTCTGGGATCACTGCTCAAAGCTATGGTCTTTCCTGTAGCCATGTATGGGTGTGCAAGTTGGACTATAAAGAAAGCTTAGGAATTGATGCTTTTGAACTGTGCTGTTGGAGAAGACTCTTGAGAGTCCCTTCGAGTGCAAGGAGATCAAACCAGCAAATCCTAAAGGAAATCAGCCCTGAATATACATTGGAAGGACTGATGCTGAAGCTCCAATACTTCGTCGGCCACCTAATGCAAAGAACTGACTCATTGGTAAAGACCGTGATGCTGGGAAAGATTGAAGGCAGAAGGAGAAGGGGAAGACAGAGGATGAGATGGCTGGATGGCATCACTCACGTGATGGACATGAGTTTGAGCAAGGTTCAGAGTTGTTGAAGGACAGGGAAGCCTGGCGTGCTGCAGTCCGTGGGGTTGCAAAGATTTGGACCTGACTGAGCAACTGAACTGACTGATAGCTGCTTTGCACTACACCAGCAGAGCTGAGTTTTTACAATAAAAACCACATGGCTGACAAAGCCTGAAATATCTACTATATGACATTAGAGAGAAAGTTTGCTGTGCACAGCGGTAGACTGTGGCAAAAACACTGAATTTTTTCCTAAATATGTATAAACCATTTGTACACTAGATACTATATATAGGAAGATAGTGAAGGACAGAGAAGCCTGGCGTGCTGCAGTTCATCGGGTCACAAAGAGTCGGACATGACTTAACGAATGAACACCACCACCACCACCACCACCAGATATATTTGCAGTTAAGACTAAAACGGAACTCATGGCTTAGGCTATTTAGTCTGCTTAGCAGAGGCCAAAATGACTTGTATATTTTAAAGTATTTATCCAAAAGTGCCCACTTGATAGCATTTTACAGCCTGTACATAATAGTATGAATACTTTTAAAATAAATTTAATATTTTACATTTCTAAAATATAATATTTCAAAATATTTTCCTATAAGAGACTTAGAATATTTTTTCAGTAACTCTCCCTCTTTCCCTCTATTACAGGCACTGAACAATTTGGAGGAAAAATCAGTTTCGTGCTAGGAAGTCACAGACAGGATACTTACCACTTTAAAGATTAGTAGTACATATTATATATTTATAGAGAATTATTTGCTGTTAAAGTTTGAAGAGCAAAACATATCCATTTCCTTATGGTCCTTTCATAAACAATGCTGATTCCTTTTGTTATTGTCTGGTAAAGGGGAAACACTCTTATCAGAAAATGAAGATAAAATAATAAGTTAGATATGATATTATTATTCTACTTTTGTATGTTTCTGAATCAAGATTACATAAACAACAGATGGGATGTCATCTGTGGCTGAAAATAGAAATAATGGGTTTTTGTTTGTTTTCTACACAAGTAATTTTTTAAAAATTCTACAAATGGCTCTAATGTGAACTTGACAGTCTTAGCTAAGCTGCTTCTATTACGGTAACACATTTCAATTATTGAAACACAGGTTGTAGTATCAAAATTCCTTGGGGCATAGATCATTGGATTAGATGGATGAAAGAGAAAAAAATGAACGGGGAAACTTTAGGAAAGGAAACATGTTCTTTTGAAAATCAAAGTTTAAAAGACAAAATGATGATATTAATAGAGAATATAAGAACAATTATTTTTTAAACCTCAGGAATTATGTATTTGCAAAAACAGAATAATGAAAGTTTTCTTTGTGCATGGCATTCTAGTAAGAGGCTTAACTTTATTTTCTCATTTAATCTTCATAGCCCCCATGAGGTAAAAATTACTGTAATTAACATATTCTACATGAAAAAACTGAGACTCAAAGTGTTAAAGACGGGACTTTAAACCCCATGTCTTTAATAAATATGTTACATGTGAATGACTTTCTAGAAATATCAACAAACTTTGAAATGTGTAACTGTTTCATAAAATGCTTTGAGCCTCTTCAGTTCAGTTCAGTTCAGTGGCTCAGTGGTGTCTGACTCTTTGCAACCCCATGAACCACAGCACGCTAGGCTTCCCTGTCCATCACCAACTCCCGGAGTTCACTCAAACTCATGTCCATCAAGTTGGTGATGCCATCCAGCCATCTCATTCTCTGTAGACCCCGTCTCCTCCCACCCCGAATCCCTCCTAGCATCAGACTCTTTTCAAGTGAGTCAATTCGTCGCATGAGGTGGCCAAAGTATTGGAGTTTCAGCTTTAGCATCAGTCCTTCCAATGAACACCCAGGATGGATCTCCTCTAGAATGGACTGGTTGGATCTCCTTGCAGTCCAAGGGACTCTCAAGAGTCTTCTCCAGCACCACAGTTCAAAAGCATCCATTCTTCAGCGATCAGCTTTCTTCACAGTCCAATTCTCACATCCATACATGACCACGGGAAAAATCATACCCTTGACTAGACGGACCTTGGTTGGCAAAGTAATGTCTCTGCTTTTTAATATGCTATCAAGGTTGGTCATAACTTTCCTTCCAAGGAGTAAGCGTCTTTTAATTTCATGGCTGCAATCAGCATCTGCAGTGATTTTGGAGCCCTAAAATATAAAGTCTGACACTGTTTCCACTGTTTCCCCATCTATTTCCCATGAAGTGATGGGACCAGATGGCATTATCTTAGTTATCTGAATGTTGAGCTTCAAGCCAATCTTTTCACTCTCCTCTTTCACTTTCATTAAGAGGCTTTTCAGTTCCGCTTCACTTTCTGCCATAAGGGTGGTGTCACCTGCATATCTGAGGTTATTGATATTTCTCCCAACAATCTTGATTCCAGCTGGTGCTTCTTCCAGCCCAGCCTTCCTCATGATGTACTCTGCATATAAGTTAAATAAGCAGGGTGACAATATACAACCTTGATGTACTCCTTTTCCTATTTGGAACCAGTCTGTTGTCCCATGTCCAGTTCTAACTGTTGCTTCCTGAACTGCACACAGATTTCTCAACAGGCAGGTCAGGTGGTCTGGTATTCCCAACTCTTTCAGAATGTTCCACAGCTTATTGTGATCCACACAGTCAAAGTCTGTGGCACAGTCAATAAAGCAGAAATAGATGTTTTTCTGGAACTCTATTGCTTTATCCATGATCCAGCAGATGTTGCCAATTTGATCTCTGGTTCCTCTACCTTTTCTAAAACCAGCTTGAACATCTGGAAGTTCACGGTTCACATATTGCTGAAGCGTGGCTTGGAGAATTTTGAGCATTTTACTAGCATGTGAGATGAGTGCAATTGTGCGGTAGTTTGAGCATTCTTTGTCATATCCCTTTCTTTGGGATTGGAATGAAGACTGACCTTTTCCAGTCCTGTGGCCACTGCTGAGTTTTCCACATTTGCTGGCATATTGAGTGCAGCACTTTCAAAGCATCATCTTTCAGGATTTGAAATAGCTCAATTGGAATCCTATCATCTCCACTAGCTTTGTTCGTAGTGATGTTCTCTAAGGCCCACTTGACTTCACATTCGAAGATGTCTGGCTCCAGGTGAGTGATCACGCCGTCGTGATTATCTTGGTTGTAAAAATCTTTTTTGTACAGTTCTTCTGTGTATTCTTGCCACCTCTTAATATCTTCCGCTTCTCTTGCTGCTGCTGCTGCTGCTGAGTCACTTCAGTCGTGTCCGACTCTGTGTGACTCCATAGACGGAAGCCCACCAGGCTCCCCCGTCCCTGGGATTCTCCAGGCAAGAACACTGGAGTGGGTTGCCATTTCCTTCTCCAATGTGTGAAAGTGAAAAGTGAAAGTGAAGTCGCTCAGTCGTGTCCGACCCTTAGCGACCCCAAGGACTGCAGCCTACCAGGCTCCTCCATCCATGGGATTTTCTAGGCAATAGTACTGGAGTGGCTTGCCATTGCCTTCTCCATCCGCTTCTCTTAGGTCCATACAATTTCTGTCCTTTATCGAGCCCATCTTTGCATGAAATGTTCCCTTGATATCTCTAATTTTCTTGAAAAGATCTCTTGTTTTTCCTATTCTGTTGTTTTCCTCTATTTCTTTGCATTGATCGCTGAGGAAGGCTTTCTTATCGCTCCTTGCTATTCTCTGGAACTCTGCATTCAGATGCTTATATCTTTCCTTTTCTCCTTTGCTTTTTGCTTCTCTTCTTTTCACAGCTATTTGTAAGGCCTCCTCAGACAGCCATTTTGCTTTTTTCATTTCTTTTCAATGGGGATGGCCTTGATCCCTGTCTCCTGTACAATGTCATGAACCTCTGTCCAGAGTTCATCAGGCACTCTATCAATCAGATCTAGTCCCTTAAATCTATTTCTCACTTCCACTGTATAATCATAAGGGATTTGATTTAGGTCATATCTGAATGGTCTAGTCGTTTTCCCTACTTTCTTAAATTTAAGTCTGAATTTGGCAATAAGGAGTTCATGAACTGAGCCACAGTCAGCTCCTGGTCTTGTTTTTGCTAACTGTATAGAGCTTCTCCATCTTTGCCTGCAAAGAATATAATCAATCTGATTTCGGTGTTGACCATCTGGTGATGTCCATGTATAGAGTCTTCTCTTGTGTTGTTGGAAGAGGGTGTTTGCTATGACCAGTGCGTTCTCTTGGCAAAACTCTATTAGGCTTTGCCCTGCTTCATTCCATGCTCCAGGGCCAAATTTGCCTGTTACTCCATGTGTTTCTTGATTTTGTACTTTTGCATTCCAGTCCCCTATAATGAAAAGGCCATCTTTTTTGGGTGTTAGTTCTAAAAGGTCTTGTAGGTCTTCATAGAACCATTCAACTTTGGCTTCTTCAGCATTACTGGTTGGAGCATAGGCTTGGATTACTGTAATATTGAATGGTTTTCCTTGGAAACAAACAGAAATCATTCTGTCGTTTTTAAGATTGCATCCAAGTACTGCATTTTGGACTCTTTTGTTGACCATGATGGCTACTCCATTTCTTCTAAGGGATCATAGAGTCCAACAAAACACAAGTCACTGATATTGTCACCTTCAATTTTATTCATTGCTAAAAGGATGATGGTCAGTATTCCAGGGATGCCCCATGCACTGGCATGAAACAGCATGGCTCTCTTCTCAATAGCTTCACTACCCCACTTTGGCACAGCTGCCAAGAACCACGTGATGGTAAGAATCACCCACCATACGCTGCCAGCCATAGTAAAAAAAAAAAAAAAATAGAGTATACATGATACATGCTTTTTTATGAGATCCTTGGGTCACTGTGGAAGCCTTATACTGTGTAGGGCTGGATGCATTGCAGGCGACTCGGTCCTCAAGCAAAAGCCAAAAAAAGAAAATTAATGACACCATCATGTAGCAGACGGCATAAAATATAACGGGTCCTTCAGTATAATGGAATCTTATCACAGCAATCAAAAAAGTTAAAAAATTAAACAACGTGGCAGAGAGGCAAATGATTGAAATCAATTCCATGAAATACCGAGCAAATGAAAGCTCTTTTCTCCTAAAATACATATTTGGACAAGGAGGTGAACAACCACGCACGTGCAAAAAAGAATAGCCAAGATCAGGATCAATTTTCAACTCTAGTTGAACCAAAAGCCATAGTCCCTTTGCACTGCCACGGAGGCTCCTTCTGTAGGATCGCCAGCTAAATTCAGGTCCACCAGCCGAGGATATGGCTCATCACAATCTGGGGACCTAAAAACATAAGACAAGAATCATTTACTTATTGGGAACCTAATGATTTGGATTTCCACATTTAGCACTGTGGCTTATTTATGCTTATGTCCTTGGAGAACACGACGATATGTCAAAGAAATAATGCAAATATCTTGCTTGTGGGTGATGCAATGAGATATTCCACAGTGGGCAAAAAAAAGAAAAATGTATACTTAATTTTGTTTTGGCTTCAAAAATATTACTCTTTATTAAAACAGGCACAGCCATTAATAAATAGTGTAATTAATACTATTTATTTAGGACACACAGTTTACAGTAAGATTTCAAACTATAAATAAGTATATATATATATATAATATACATATATATATAATATACATACATAAATAAAAAGCTCCAGTAGAATAGTAGCTAAAAGTTATTTTTTTAAACGTTTAATTACAAGATAGTCCTCAATTTACCCTAGCCTCAAATAGAACTTTCTTAAAAATAAGAGGTAAAAATCTTTCCTAGGAGAGCAAGATGGCAGAGGAGTCGGTGGACATGGAATACATCTCTCTCCAAGAATACACCAGGAATACACCTTCAGAGACAGAAGTGCATGCAGAACACCAACTAACAGCGGACAAGAGTATGTGACCAGTGGAAAAGAATATACAGAACCATACAGAACTTGGTAGGATGAAGGAACTACGGGAAAAAACACGAGTGTTAGAAGGACTGGACCTGCCCTCGGCTAGTGGGGGAACTGAGGCAGGGGTCCAATCCCCGCATTGGGGCAGTTGTCTGAGTCAGAGGAGAAACATTTAAGGCTGAGAGTGAAACAGCTGATCTGTGGCAGCCTAAATGGAATGAGAATCAGACAGTCCTTGCTGCAGCCACACATACCCCAGACAGGAACACTGGTCCCCTGGAAGGCACAGCGGCTGGGAGCTGGAGTTTAGGGATTGTGGGGCAATCCCAGGGCTAGGGCTGCTGATGACTGCAGAGAGACGGATTGAGGGGATGTGAGGGAGGGGAGCCATGGAAGCAAGGCAATACTGCTGAGTCATGGGTAGGGGATGGAGCCATCACCATAGCCTCTCTCCCCCACATGCCAGCATCGGCAGCTGAACAATAGAGAGGCTGGCCCATCAAACGCCTGACGCACTGAACTACAGAAAAGGACCCCACCCAGGGTGCCAATTTAAGTGCCAGAGGTGCCAACCTACAGACTAGGATCCTAGTCAGGAGGGCCCCTCTATGTGCCTGACACACCGAACAACAGAGAAGGACCCCAGGCAAAATAGCCCTCTAAGTTCCTGAACAGGAGTAGCTACAGGTAGAATGGCCAAAGAGGCCTTTCGATCGCCAACTACAAGAGGCTCTGACAGGGACGTAACTACGGCAGCGGAGGCAGTCCGTGTCCTTGCACACTTGGTGCTGCCAGGGTCCCTGCAAGCCAAGCAGCTGCGCCAGGTTAATGCTCAACTCTCACTGGGGCAGGGCTGCCACAGGCAAATAAAGTCCTGCGTCTATGCCCACAGGGTCGTTTCATTCCTATCCAACTCTTTGCTGCCCTGTAAACTGTGACCTTCCAGGTATATCTGTCAGGAAGGAGGGGAGTTCTCCAGGCAAGAATACTGGAGTGTATTGGCCAATACTGGTTGTCATATCCTTCTAGAGCACTGTATTTGCTGCTCCCCTAGCCACCAACTCCCCTGAGTACCTGGTGCTGCCAAAACCCCTGCAAACCAAGCAGCTGAACCACCTCCACACCTGGCCCTCACAGGGGCAAACCCAAGTCCTCCAGGGCAGCCGCAGGAGTAAACCCTAGTGGAGGACCCACATGCAGAGGTGGAAATAAAATCACAATTGAAACCCAGGGGCAGTGTGGTTAAGGAAGAAGACCTAAAACCTTACTACCAGCTGTACAAGCTTCAGGTTAAATCCACACGATCAACTAGGCAGACTCTGTGTCTATGGAATATATAAAAAGTCATTGAGAGCTCCTACAAAAGAAAACTCACTAGTTCTGATACCTGTGGACACTGGAGGCAAGAACACACAGGAGTTGGACCAGATTACAATCTAGGTTGCCCCCACAGCAGGTCCAGAGATCAGCACAGTGTTGGAGGGCATCCTAGGGAGGTAAAGTGGACTATGACTCCCAGGGAGGGAAAGGACGTTGACAGCAATGACTCAAGAAAAACATTTATTATTCTTATTTTTTGATTTGTTCTGTAGATTTTTTTGGATTTTTTTTTTCTTTTTTCTCCTCCCCGCCCGCCCCCCCCCCCCCCCCCCCCCCGCCGTTGGAGCTGTCGATTTTACTGGCACTATGAAATCCAATCAAGCTTTTCAGCTTTATTTTTTCTAGTCACATTTTTTATTGTTGTTATAAACCTCTGCTTCTACATTTGGGCTTCTGCAGTTCTGTGGAGTTTTCCTTTTTTTTTTTTCTTTTCTCTTTTTTTAATTTTTTAAACCTATTTTTATCGATATCAATAACCTCAGATATGCAGATGACACCACCCTTATGGCAGAAAGTGAAGAACTAAAAAGCCTCTTGAGGAAAGTGAAAGAGCGGAGTGAAAAGGTTGGCTTGAAGCTTAACATTCAGAAAACAAAGATCATGGCATCTGGTCACATCACTTCATGGGAAATAGATGGAGAAACAGTGGAAGCAGCATCAGACTTTATTTTTTGGGGCTCCAAAATCACTGCAGATGCTGATTGAAGCCATGAAATTAAAAGACTCTTACTCCTTGGAAGGAAAGTTATGACCAACCTAGATAGCATATAAAAAGCAGAGACATTACTTTGCCAACCAAGATCCGTCTAGTCAAGGCTATGGTTTTTCCCGTGGTCATGTATGGATGTGAGAGTTGGACTGTGAAGAAAGCTGATCGCTGAAGAATGGATGCTTTTTAACTGTGGTGTTGGAGAAGACTCTTGACAGTCCGTTGGACTGCAGGGAAGTCCAACCAGTCTATTCTAAAGGAGATCCATCCTGGGTGTTCATTGGAAGGACTTTGGCGACCTCATGCAATGAGTTGACTCACTGGAAAAGACTCTGATGCTGGGAGGGATTGGGGGTGGGAGGAGACGGGGATGACAGAGAATGAGATGGCTGGATGGCATCACCGACTCGTTGGACATGAGTTTGAGTGAACTCCGGGAGTTGGTGATGGACAGGGAGGCCTGTGCTGTGATTCGTGGGGTCACAGAGAGTCAGACACGACTAAGCGACTGAACTGAAACCTATTTTTACTTTTTCTATATTTATTCCTTTACTTGCTTTTCCTATGGTTCTTTTCCCCTTGCAGTTAATGTTTAACATATGTAAATCTTCTTTATCTACCTTTATCTAACTTTGCATATCTATTCTTTTGTTTTTTTCTCTCCTTTCCTTTCAACATAGTTGTTAGTTTTAGTTTTAGTTTCAATAAACCTTGTTATAACCTCTGCCTCTACATTGGGCTTTTACAGTTCTGTGGAGTTTTTCTTTTCTCTTTCTTCTTCTGTTTTTTTTTTTTTTTTCTTTTTTTCTCTCCTCTTTATAATTTTAATTTTTTTAAACCTATCGTATTTTTTGTATGTTTATCCCATTCTTTGCCTTTCCTACTGTTTTTTTCCTCTTGCAGTTAATCTCTAATGTATATAAATCTTCATCTATCTCTTTAAATGTGCACATCCATTCTTTTCTTTCCTTCCTTTCCTCTCAAAATATTTGTTAGTTTTGTTTTCATTGCTCTATTCCCCACTAAGCACATTGCTTTAGTTTTGTTTTCCAGTTTGTCTTTAGTTAGTTTTGTTCTTCACTGGTCAATATAACTTTTCCTTTCCTTTGTTTGCCGGATCAATCTACTGTACTTTATTTTTGTTGGACTGTTTTGATTTTCTCATAGGTGTATATGTACACGTGTACATGTGTACATTCCATTATTTTAACTATTGTTTGACTGATTTTGTAACTGCCATTTGTCTGGGCTTCATCTTTGGTCTCTCATTTTTGGATATTTGTTTTAATCTCACTTAATGCCCTAAAAAACCACTTGTGGAATCTTGGTTTCTGACCAGAGATCAAGCCCTGAACCTCTGGAGTGGGAGCACTGACTCAAAGACCCTAGCCTACCAGAGAACTAACCGTTCAGTTCAGTTCAGTTCAGTCGCTCATTCGTGTCCAACTCTTTGCGACCCCATGAATCACAGCACGCCAGGCCTCCCTGTCCATCACCAACTCCCGGAGTACACTCAAACTCATGCCCATTGAGTCGGTGATGCCATCCAGCCATCTCATTCTCTGTCGTCCCCGTCTCCTCCCATCCCCAATCCCTCCTAGCATCAGACTCTTTTCCAGTGAGTCAACTCGTCACATGAAGTGGCCAAAGTATTGCAGTTTCAGCTTTAGCATCAATCCTTCCAATGAACACCCAGGATTGATCTCCTTTAGAATGGACTGGTTGGATCTCCTTGCAGTCCAAGGGACTCTCAAGAGCCTTCTCCAGCATCACAGTTCAAAAGCATCCATTCTTCAGCGATCAGCTTTCTTCACAGTCCAACTCTCACATCCATACATGACCACGGGAAAAACCATAGCCTTGACTAGACGGACCTTGGTTGGCAAAGTAATGTCTCTGCTTTTTAATATGCTATCTAGGTTGGTCATAACTTTCCTTCCAAGGAGAAAGCGTCTTTTAATTTTATGGCTGCAATCAGCATCTGCAGTGATTTTGGAGCCCCAAAAAATAAAATCTGACACTGTTTCCACTGTTTCCCCATCTATTTCCCATGAAGTGACGGGACCAGATGCCATGATCTTCGTATGGAGTATCAAATTGTGAGAATTCACAGAAAGGAAACCACTTGAACACAAGACCCAGCATCACCCAACCACCAGGAGCACCCTGTGCAGGACGCCTCATCTAAACAACAAGGAAAACAAAAATACAAACTCAATCATTAGTAGACAGGATTACCACCTCACTCAGCCTTACCTATCCGAAGAGAAACAAAGAAACAAAGAAAAACTCAGCACAAATATCACTCTACACAAAGCTTACACAAACCACTCGACCAGCCTTAGGAGGGCAGAAACCAAAAGAAAGAATTCAACCTACTTCAAGGAAAAAATTCAACTTTTCTTGAAGCCTGGGAAAAGGAGACCTCAAACACAACAAGTTAAGAAAAAATTATGAAAAGGCAAGAGAAATACTACACAAATGAAGGAGCAAACTAGAAACACAGAATTGCCAATAAATGAAGAGGAAACAGACAAACTACCTGAAAAACAATTCAGAATAAGGATAGTAAAGATGATCAAAAACCTTGAAAACAAAATGGAGAAAATGCAAGAATCAATTAACAAAGACTGAGAAGAATTAAAAGAATGAAAAGAATTGAGGATAATATTGGAGACATCTGGGACAATAGTAAATGCACCAACATTCAAATTAGAGGGCCCCCAGAAGAATAAGAGATAAAGAAAGGGTATGAAAACATTTTGAGAGATTATAGTTGAAAACTTCCCCAGCGTGGAAAAGGAAATAATTAATCAAGTCCAAGAGGCTCAAAGAGTCCTCAGAGGACAAACGCAAGGAGAAACATGCCAAGACACACACTAATCAAAGTAACAAAGACTAAACACAAAGAAAGATATTAAAAGCAGCAAGGGAGATGCAACAAGTAACATACAAGGGAAACCCCATACAATTAACAGCTAACTTTCAGCAGAAACTCTGCAGGCCAGAAGGGAATGGCAGGATATATTTAAAGAACTGAAAGGGAAAAATCTACAACCAAGATTACTGTATCTGGCAAGGATCTCATTCAAAATTGATGGAGAAATAAAAAGCTTTTCAGAGAAGCAAAAGTTAAGAGAACTCAGTACCACCAAACCATCTTTACAACAAATGTTAAAGGGACTTATACAGTCAAGAAATATAACAGAAGAAAAAAGATCTAAAAGATCAACCCCAAACAATTAAGAAAATGACAATAGGAATGTATATATCAATAATTACTTTAAATGCAAATGGATTAAATGCTTCAACAAAAAGTCACAGACTGGCTGAATGGATACAAAAGCAAGACCCATATATATGCTGTCTACAAGAAACCCACTTTAGACCTAAAGACACATATAGATCGAAAGTGAGAGGATGGAAAAATATATTGCATGCAAATGGGACGTAAAAGAAAGCTGGAGTAGCAATCCTCATATCAGACAAAGTAGACCTTAAAATAAAGAAAATTACAAGAGATAAGGAAGGACACTACATAATGATCAAGGGATCAGTCCAAGAGGAAGATATAACAATTATAAACATCTATGCACCCAACATAGGATCACTTCAATACATAAGACAAACACTAACAGACATAAAAGAAGAAATCGACAGTAACACAATAATAGTAAGAGACTTTAACACCCCACTCACACCAATGGACAGATCATCAAAACAGAAAATTAATAAGGAAACACAAGTCTTAAATGACACATTAGATGAGATGGATCTCATTGATATCTTGAGGACATTCTGTCCAAATGCAGAAGAATACACCTTCTTCCCAAGGGTACCTAGAACATTCTCCAGGCTAGACCACATCTTAGGTCACAAATCAAACCTCAGTCAATTTAAGAAAATTGAAATCGTATCAAGCATCTTCTCTGACCACAACGCTATGAGACTAGGTATCAATTACAAGAAAAAAATTGTAAGAAACACAAACACATGGATATTAAACAACATGTTTCTAAACAACCAACAGGTTACTGAAGAAGTTAAAAGGGAAATAAAAAAAAAAAATTCGTAGAAACAAATGACAATGAAAACACGACAACTCAAAACCTATGGGTTGCAGCAAAAGTGACTCTAAGAGGGAAGTTTATGACACTACAATCCTACCTCAAGAAACAAGAAAAACATGGAATAGACAACCTAACTTTACACCTAAAACAACTGAAGAAAAAAGAACAAAAAACCCCCAAATTAGTAGAAGGAAAGAAATTACAAAGATCCAAGCAGAAATAAATGAAAAAGAAATGAAAGAAACAACAGTAAAGATTAATAAAACTAAAAGCTGGTTCTTTGAGAAGATAAACAAATGACAAACCTTTAGCCATCTTCATCAGCAAAGAGAGAAGAATCAAATCAACACAATTAGAAATGAAAAGGAGAGGTTACAACAGACAATGCAGAAATGCAAAGGATTATGAGACTATTGTGAACAACTATATGGTAATAAAATGGATAACCTGGAAGAAATGGACAGAGTCTTAGAAAACTTCTATCTTCCAAGACTGAACCAGGAAGAAATAGAAATTATGAACAACCCAACTGCAAGCACTGAAACTGAAGCTGTGATAAAAAATCTTCCAAAATACAAAAGCCCAGGACCAGATGGCTTCAAAGGAGAATTCTATCAAACATTTAGAGAACATCTAATGTCTATATTTCTAAAACTCTTTCAAAAATTGCAGAGGAAGGAACACTTTCAAACTCATTCTACAAGGCCACCATCAACCTGATACCAAAACCAGACAAAGACAACACAAAAAAAGAAAACTACAGGCCAATATCACTGATGAACACAGATGCAAAAATCCTCAACAAAATTTTAGCTAACAGAATTCAGCAACACATCAAAAAGTTCTCATACACCATGATCAAGTTGGGTTTATACCAGGAATGTAAGGATCCTTCAATATATGGAAATCAATCAATGTGATACACCATATTAACAAAGTGAAAAAAAGATCATATTATCTCAATGGATGCAGAAAAAAACTTTGACAAAATTTAGCATGCATTTCTGATTAAAACTCTTCAAGAAATGGGCACAGAAGGAACCTTCCTCAACATAGTAAAGGGCATATATGATAAGTCTACAGCAAACATTATTCTCAATGGTGAAAAACTGAAAGCATTCCCCCTAAGATCAGGAACAAAATAAGGGTGTCCACTTTTACCACTATTATTTAACATAGTTCTGGAAGTCCTAGCTACAGCCATCAGAGAAGAAAAAGAAATAAAAGGAATTCAGATCAGTAAAGAAGAAGTAAAACTCTCACTGTTTAAATATCTAGGATTAAACTTACCTAAGGAGACAAAAAAACTGTACACAGAAAAGTATAAGACACTGATGAAAGAAATCAAAGACAACATAAATAGATGGGGAGATATTCTATGTTTCTGGGTAGGAAGAATCAATATTGTGAAAATGAGTATACTACCAAACACAATCTACAGATTCAACGCGATCCCTATCAAATTACCAACGGCATTTTTCACAGAACTAGAACAAAAAATTTCACAACTCATATGGAAACACAAAAGATCCCAAATAACCAAAGCAGTCTTGAGAAAGAATGGGGTTGGAGGAATCAACCTTCCTTACTTCAGATTATACTACAAAGCTACAGTCACGAAGATAGTATGGTACTGGCACAAACAGAAATACAGACCGATGGAACAAGATAGAAAGCCCAGAAAAAAACCCTTGTACCTAAAGGTAACTTATAGGCAAGAATTTACAATGGGGCAAAACTCTTCAATAAATGGTGCTGGGAAAACTGGACAGCTACATGTGAAATAATGAAATTAGAACACTTCCTAACACCTACACAAAGATAAACTCAAAATGGATTAAAGACCTAAATGTAAGATCAGAAACTATAAAACTCTTAGAGGAAAACATAGGCAGAATACTCGATGACATAAATCAAAGCAAGATACCCTATGACACACCTCCTACAGTAATGGAAATAAAAGCAAAAGTAAACAAGTGGAACCTGATTAAACTTGAAAGCTTTTGCACAGCAAAGGAAACGATAATCAAGGTGAAACAACAGCCCTCAGAATGGGAGAAAAAAATTGCAAAAAAAAAAAAAAAAAACCTGACAAAGGATAAATTTCCAAAATATACAAGCAGCTCATACAACTCAATGCCAGAAAAACAAACCCAACCAAAAAGTGGGAGAAAGACATAAATAGACATTTCTCCAAAAAGTGCATACAGATGGCTAACAAACACATGAAAAGATGCTCAAAACTGCTCATTATTAGACAAAAGCAAATCAAAACTACAGTTAGATATCACCTCACAGCAGTCAGAATGGCCATCATCAAAAAATCTACAAAGAATAAATCTTGGAGAGGGTGTGGAGGAAAGGGAACACTCTTGCACTGTTGATGGGGATGTAAACTGATACAGCCAATATGGAAGACGGTATAAATATTCCTTAAAAAACTAGGAGTAAAACCACCACATGACCCAGCAATCCCACTCCTGGGCATATACCCTGAGGAAATCAAAGTTGAAAAAGACCCATGTATCCCATTGTTCATTGTAGCACTATTTACAATAGCTAGAATATGGAAGCAACCTAGATGTCCATTGACAGATGAATGGATAAAGAAGTTGTGGTACATACACACAATGGAATATTACTCAGCCATCAAAAGGAAGGCATTTGAGTCAGTTCTGATGAGGTGGATGAACGTAGAACCTATTACACAGAGTGAAGTAAGAAAGACAAACAAAAATATTGTATTCAAATACATTTATGGAATTTAGAAAAGCAGTAAGGAAGAATCTATAGGGCAACGACGGAGAAACAGACGTGGAGAAGAAACTTATGGACATGGGGAGATGGTAGGAGAGGATGAGACATTCTTCACCACCTTAAATTCTATTTTATTATGCCTATGTTACGACCCAAGAAATCTGCATTTGGACAATTTTCCAGACTTGAGAAAGCATCACACACACAGTACAGAAAAAATCAGGGACGTGCTGCAGACATTCTTACATGATCGGAAGTACTGTTCTCATGAACTTCTTGCATTTTCAGTTTTCTTGGCAGCATCAGTTTCTAAGCCTTCAGACTCCCATCAACTAGATATTCAGTAGTTACATGGATCAAATCATCTCCAAGAAACTGTCACTGATAATAAGTTTGCCAAATACATGTATAACCTTATACTGAAGCTGAATAATACAAAGCATTTTCTTCACAAGGCTTCGATTATAAAGCCAAATGACAGAAACTTATTGCACAGAGGCATTTATTAGAACTCTGTAGTAAGCCAGAGCTTTAAGAGAAAAACACCTAAAAAACACTCTATCCTTGAGTTCAAAAGAAGGCACAAACTTGTAAACACAATACAAGATACAGCAGTATGACATATGAAGCAATCAAAATTATGAAAGACTTCATGTCAGTCCCTCAACACAGGATTTTTGAATCAGTATTTGCCTGTACTGGCAGTATGGCAATCAGTATTCCAACAAAAAATGCGAGCAAAGGCACAGAGGTTCAAACAGGGTGCGTGTAGTATTGCTGGGGCACGAAGAGCGCATGAACTGTAAGCACAAGAGGTAAGCACTTTCAGAAACCTGTGTATGCGTGTGTGTGTAAACACTGACATACACATATCAATGGACACATCTGTACATCCAACCACCAACTCACCACAGACATACTCCTTACTTTCCAATCCTTCCAAAACCAAACTCTTGATTCCCACTCCTTAGTTTCTCCATTTTCACAAATGGTAATCCCACTCTTCTAGTTGCTCAGGCCAAAACCCTTGGGGTCCTCCTTGAAACTGTTTCTGTCATATCCACCTAACAACCTACCAGCACTTCTTGTCATTCGACTTCGCAACGTATCTAGAATATGACCATTTTCCACGTCCTCCACAGCGTCCACCTAGTTTAAGTTATTATTATCTCATCCTTGAATTTCTGGAGTGGCTTCCAGTTCATCTCCATTTGTACACAAGAACCAGGGTGATCCTTTAAAGACATGCCACCCCTGTGCTCATGATCATGTCTCTTCCGCTCAACATCTTCTAACTCACTCAGAATCAAATCCAAATTCCATAAAGGAGCTTTAAAGACACCCCCTAACCCCAGTGCTTTCTGATCGAATTTCCTTCCCTTCTCCCTTACTCACATGGCTTGAGCCTCTGTGGTGTCCCCGTTGTTCTGTGAATATAACCAACACGCTTCTACTGCAGAGCCTCTATACTTGTTGCTCTGCTTCTGCTGCCTGGACTGATCTTCCCTAGATATCTGTATCATTTGTTCTTTCATTTCATTCATGTCCCTGTTCCACTGTCTCCTTATTAAGAAGAACTTCCCTAATGTCTCCACACTGCTTCACTGTCATCTAACTCTATTCTTTCTTATTGGCATTCACTGCAATCTGACATTATCTACTTATCTATATCCTATCAGTACAACCATCACTAGAACTGTAGCTCCATAAGAACAGATCACGTTTTGTTCACTACTCTTCTTCACTACCTGGAATAGTGTCTAGCACATGCTGCTGCTGCTAAGTTACTTCAGTAATGTCCAACTCTGTGCGACCCCATAGACGGCAGCCCACTAGGGTTACCCCCATCCCTCGGATTCTCCAGGCAAGAACACTGGAGTGGGTTGTCATTTCCTTCTCCAATGCATGAAAGTGAAAAGTGAAAATGAAGTTGCTCACTTGTGTCCAACTCTTAGTGACCCCATGGACAGAAGACTACCAGGCTCCTCAGTCCATGGGATTTTCCAGGCAAGAGTACTGGAGTGGGTTGTCATTGCCTTCTCCGGTCGAGCACATGGAAGACATCCAATTAATATTTGCTGAATGGATGACTGTTGACTAAATATTTCCTGAATTGATGACTGTAGACTAAATATATTCATACAGCCCTTACCCAACTTAACGGCTTCCCTGGTGGCTCAACTGGTAAAGAACCTGCTGCTACTGCGGGAGACACAAGAGACGTGAGTTCGATCCTGGGTTCAGAAAAATCCCCTGGAGAAGGAAATGGCAACCCACTCCAATATTCTTGCCTGGAAAATTACATGCATGGACAGAGGTGTCTGGTGGGCTATATATATAGACCATGGGGTCTCAAAGAGTTCTACATGACTGAGCGCTCACCCCACATAAAAGTTAATTAGAAAGATGACTAGAAGGAGTATGGAAGACATGTGAGCTGTACAAAATTGAGAGCAGAGATAGCTGATGAGCCATAACTAAAACCAGATCAGGCAGTGAGGATGAGACAGCTGTGAAATTAGTTAAATAAAAGCAACAGAATCTACAACTGACTGGATGTGGGAGCTTGGGTCAATGAAGGAGGAATATGCCTTCTAGGAATTAAAAAAAAAAAAAATGAGCAAGGAGTAAAATCAATTTTAGACATGTTGAAGTTGAGGTACTTGAGACAAATTCAGGTTACGATATCCAATGGCTGCTTGTTAGGCAGATTTGGAACTTACCAGAAAGATGACAAGACTATAGATTTGGATTTAGGAGGCATCAGCGTGTGAGGAACAGTTAAAACCAGTGAGATGAAATTATCAAGAGGAAGCATGTAGAATCAAAAAGAACAGAAGCAGATTGCTAAGAAGCACCAGGAAGAAGAAGATGCAAGAAAGGAAACTGAGAAGGACTGGACTTAGATGTAGCAGACTACATTAGTGTGCACAAAATCCTGAAGTGATTTTCAGGAAAGGAGGACAGACTGAGGTTGAGGGGAGTAAGGGTCCACATATGGAATGACTGTGAAATGAAATATAGGTTTGAAGTGAGTGACGTCGATTTGGCATAAGGGCTGAGGAGAATGAATAGAAACTTTCCCGTTGACCACACTGGAAACTGACTAAAGACAAAGAGCAAACAGAGTGGCTATGGTTTAAAATGTCCATCAATAGGAGAATGGATAAGCAAAATACAGCAAGCTGTACAACGGAAGACAAGAAAAAGGAAAGAACTATTATTGAACACAAAAACCATTAATGAGTCTTAAAAACAGAGCAAAGAAGAGCACTCTTCACTCAAGCACAATGAGAGTTAGATATGTATGGCTTCATTTGTATGAAGCTCTAGCATATTCACAGTGATTATCTAGGAAGGATGCTAAATAGCAATTGCTTCCAGAGGATGGCACAGACATGGGTTGACTAGCAAGGAGCATGAGAGCATGAGGCAATGATAATGATCCAGTTCTACACCCTCCTAAGGATTTGGCTTTCTAAGCTGCAGGTTTTTTATCAAAACTCAGGTGCTGTCTTTAGATCTGTGCATTTCCTTGTAAAGTTTTAAACGGAAAAAAAAAAAAAAAAAAAACTACAGAAAAATGTTTGGTGAAGGACCTGATAAAATATTTGTGAGGACAGTAACTGTTGTCTCTCTTTTATTTTTAAATACACTCAAAGAGTAATGTAGATTAGTATATCAGTAGAGAAATGGACAGATGTGATAAAGCAAATATAATAAAACAATGATAGAATTGGGACTGTAATAAAAAAAGGTGTTGCTATGATTTAAATAATTAAATATGCAGCATAATTAATTTGTAATAAATTAGTTGAACTGGTCCAGCTAGAGATCTGAACAAGCACAGTAGATGGAATAAGTTGAAATTGTTAGCAAAAGTACTATTTTATGTGACAGACAACAAAGTTTAACCTAAGTAAGAAAAGAAATGAGATCAGGAAGGGAGCTATTAGCAAAGGTGAGATCAAACCCCAAAACTCTGTGGGGTATCCATAAAACTGAAGAAGAGGTACAGTATGAACAAAGATATGAGAGATGTGGAAGAATGAAAGGTTATTATGGAAGACGAGTTTGTCAGGAGTTAAGGAAGAATTCAGAGTTAGGCAATTCCAGGCAAAATATTGAGGACATAAAACAGATTTAATACTAACAAAACAGAGATCATAATGACATTTCTATAACTGTACATAATCTAGTAAAATAAAAATACCACTAAACACTTGTAGTTAGACATAAAACTTAAAATAGGATTCCTGCCGAGGTAATTCAAAACTGTTATCAGTCAGTTCAATTCAGTCAGTTCAGTTGCTCACTCGTGCCCGACTCTTTGCGACCCCATGAATCACAGCACGCCAGGCTACCAACAAATTTAGATTTCTAAAAGAGGAACGATAAATATAAGGTTTTGGGGAGACAGTGGATGAATGGTTTGATGGGTCTAGACAAGAGAGTATGTCAAATAAGTGAAAAACAGAGTAGAAAAATAAAAGAAAGCAATGTCAGTGAACTGACTACAAGTAACTAATACATGTTTTAAGTTTCTTCATCTATCAAATGACAGTAACAACCTGGGCTTTTCACCTATCTCCAAGGGCTATTGACAGATGATAAATAAAATTAATTTTAAACATGAAGGAGTAAAAAGTGTTCTGTTCAGCACTGCCCATAATAGCAAACCTTGGAAATAACTTAAATGACCATCTGTAGAAGATGGCTAAATGACTACAGATAGTACTATTAACACAATTGGTCATTACACAGAAATTAAGAGGAAAGAACCAGGCTAACAAATATAAACAACAGATACAGATATAAACACAGGTACATGTACAACATTATATATTTATACATATATACGAAACGTAAAAAAGTATAGAATGTTGCTTATGGATATGCTTGTGATGTACAGTAAGAGTATAAACATTATATATTTATACATATATACAAAACGTAAAAAAGTATAGAATGTTGCTTATGGATATGCTTGTGATGTACAGTAAGAGTATAAAAACAAACAGAAGAAGAATTAACAAATTCAACACAATGATGATCTCATCTCTGGGGAGAAAAGAAGGCAATGAAATCAAGATGGATACTAATGAAGGAATCTTCAACTCTGCCTGTACTGTTTTATTTCTTTAAAAGAGAAATCTGGGGCGTTCCCTGGTGGTCCAATGGTTAGGACTTGGTATTCTCACTGTTTGGGCCCGAGGTTCCATCCTTAGTTGGGGGAACTAAGATCCTGCAAGCCATGTGGGATCTTGGGTGTGGCCAAAAAAAAAAAAAAAAAGGTCTGAAGCAAACACTGCAAAATATTATTGGACAAACCTAGATAGTAAGAGTTTTATAGTTATTCATCTATGCTTTATCCTTGAAACATTTAAGAACCCAAAAAGGCACAACATTATAGTATAAAAAATGCAGTATTACTACTATACACATTATTACTAACAATTACATTCTCTTATACAAATCTATAAGACTGCCTGGTAAATATCCTCAAACCTTTAGGAAATGCTTACAATCTATATATTGGAAGTAATTTGAAAAGTATCTGACATTTTCTGGGTCTGGGTATGGTAATACATGACAGTAAAACAGAACCAAGGGACTTTCCTGGCAGTCCAGTGGTTGACTCCATGCTTCCAGTGCAGAGGCCATGGGTTCTATCTCTGATCAGGGAACTAAGATCCCACATGTTGCATGGTCAAAAAAACAAAATTGAAAAAAAGGAAAGAAAAACAGGAATGACAGAATTACTATAGTCATTAACACCGAAATCATAAAGATAGTCAAATCCCATTAAGTCATTAGAGATATTTAATAATGAGGCAACAAATAATTATGTTCTATATATATTCTAATCTTTTATAAATGGCATTACTTTTATTACCAGAAAAAAAAAAAAAAAAAACTGTAAGGGAAAGATATCAACAATCAATATCTTATGTTTTTTTAATTCTTTTAAAAATTTCTTCATAGAAATGTTTTTCTTTTTTCCACCTTTTTCATTTCATTCCAAATTCCTAATGAAATGAACAGCTCTGAGGCATGAAACTTCTGTTTGAAATTATAAGTAATATATACACTTCAAAAAGTTCTTAAAAACTGATTAACTAGAAGACAAATAATTTTAAATATACTGCAAAAGAAGCTGGAGAAGGCAATTTCAAGCCACTCCAGTACTGTTGCCTAGAAAGTCAATGGACAGAGGAGCCTGGTTGGGCTACAGTCCATGGGGTCGCTACTAGTCAGACAAGACTAAGCGACTTCACTTTCACTTTTTACTTTCACACATTGGAGAAGGAAATGGCAACCCACTCCAGTGTTCTTGCCTGGAGAATCCCAGAGATGGCAGAGCCTAGTGGGCTGCCGTCTATGGGGTCGCACAGAGTCGGACACGACTGTAGCGACTTAAAAGCAGCAGCAGCAAGAGAAACAATTCTTCATGAAAAATCTATGATTTTCGCACCTACTGTATTCCATATCTTCAGGCCAAGGAACACCAAACAGCTGCATGAGCTTCGAGCACTCACTGTGAGCCCGCTGACAGAGCCTGAGGCAGGGAAGTGTGACACGTTTGTACTCCTCACAGATAGGGACACAGAGCGCACAGGGAGATGGTGGAAATCCCGAGAGCAGTCTAAATTCACCACAGGGCAGAATGGCCAGGAAAAAGCCCAAACCAAACCATTAGATGGAGAGTTCTATACAAGTCAAAGTTGTCTTCATATATAATATGGCAATATTCTTGTTTTTTTCTGTTTTAGAAGATTTCTGAAGGCAATTAAAATTTTCTGAAGGGAAATTTTTGTTTTTTTCAACAAAACCCTCTTCACCCTACCCCAAGAGATTCTGATTTGGTTAAGTATGATGTGTATTGCAGAATCTATACGGATATTTTAATTATTACAGATGATATTAATGAAAAGGCCTGGCTGAGAATGACAAATAATACAGTTCATTTTACATAGAAAAATCCACAAAAGATATGTGTCAAATGCTCAGAAAACTGATTACTGCTTGGTAATGAGATAACAATAGATTTCAATTTTGTTTTTCTTATGTACTTCAATTTCTGTATTTTTGTCAACTAACATGTATCAATTGGAGAAGAAAATGGAAACCCACTCTAGTGTTCTTGCCTGGAGAATCCCAGGGACGTGGGAGCCTGGTGGGCTGCCATCTCTGGGGTCGCACACAGTTGGACATGACTTAAGTGACTTAGCAGCAGCAGCAAGAGAAAACTGCTCACCATAATACTATGACCAGCAGAAATACCCTTTAATAAGTGAAGGCAAAGTAAAGACATTTTTGGATAGGCAAAAACAGAAAAATTACTAGCCCAAACCTACACTAAAAGATAAAAGTAATCTAAGATGAAAATTAAAAAGGAATTGAAAGCCACAAAATAGGTGAATGAGTGGGAAAATAGAAATGAATATTCTCTGCAAAAACAAAAAAATTAATGCCTTAAAAGACATATAAAACATAAAATAATTATGTGCAATAATAAAATGATAAAGGCAGAAGTCAGAGGAACACTAATGCGAGAGTGATCAAAGTTATTATTTTTATTAGAATATTGTAAGTCAAGACTACATACCATAATTTCTGGGGTAAGCAATAAAAGAATGCACAACTAACTAGGTAATCAGAGAGAGAAATAAAATAATATAAAAGAAGTCAAGATAGGAGAGAGAAAAAGAAAAAGAATTTGGAAAAATTGAAATTGAATAATAAGATGGCAGATATTAACTCAAGTACATCACAAATTATATTATATATCAGTTCAGTTCAGTTCAGTCACTCAGTCGTGTCCGACTCTCCGCGACCCCATGAATCACAGCACGCCAGGCCTCCCTGTCCATAACCAACTCCGGGAGTACACTCCAACTCATGTCCACAGAGTCGGTGATGCCATCCAGCCATCTCATTCTCCGTCGTCCCCTTCTCCTCCCGCCCCCAACCTTTCCCAGCATCAGAGTCTTTTCCAGTGAGTCAACTCGTCGCATGAGGTGGCCAAAGTATTGCAGTTTCAGCTTTAGCATCAGTCCCTCCAATGAACATCCAGGATTGATCTCCTTTAGAATGGACTGGTTGGATCTCCTTGCAGTATAAGGGACTCTCAAGAGTCTTCTCCAACACCACAGTTCAAAAGCATCGATTCTTCGGTGATCAGCTTTCATCACAGTCCAACTCTCACATCCAAACATGACCACGGGAAAAACCATTGCCTTGACTAGACGGACCTTGGTTGGCAAAGTAATGTCTCTGCTTTTTAATATACTATCAAGGTTGATCATAACTTTCCTTCCAAGGAGCAAGCGTCTTTTAATTTCATGGCTGCAATCAGCATCTGCAGTGATTTTGGAGCCCAAAAAAATAAAGTCTGACACTGTTTCCACTGTTTTTCCATCTATTTCCCATGAAGTGATGGGACCAGATGCCATGATCTTTGTTTTCTGAATGTGGAGCTTCAAGCCAACCTTTTCACTCTCCTCTTTCACTTTCATCAAGAGGCTTTTGAGTTCCTCTTCACTTTCTGCCATAAGGGTAGTGTCATCTGCATATCTGAGGTTATTGATATTTCTCCCAATATAAATGAACTAATATTAAATCACAAATTACATTATATATAAATGAACTGACTACATAAGAGGGTAAGACTGCTGGACTAGATACAAAAATAATTTGATGACAGGAATGTAAAATGAGGCAACCACTATGGGAAACACTTTGGCAACTATTCCAGCAGTTAAACATAAAACTGTCACATGATCATGCAATTCCACTCCTAGGAATAAACCCCAAATAACTTTAAACCATGTCTAAGCAAAATAACCCTGCTTATTTAAATTATATGCAGAGTACATCATGCGAAATGCCAGAGTGGACAAAGCACAAGCTGGAATCAAGATTGCCGGGAGCTATATCAATAACCTCAGATGCACAGAAGTCACGACCCTTATGGCAAAAATCAAAGAACCAAAGAGCCTCTGGATGACAGTGAAAGAGGACAGTGAAAAACTTGGCTTAAAACACAAAATTCAGAAAACTAACATCACGGCTTCCAGGCAAATCACTTCATGGTAAATAGGGAAATAATGGAAACAGTGACAGACTATTTTGGGGGGCTCCCAAATCACTGCAGATGGTGACTGCAGCCATGGAAATAAAAGACACTTGCTCCTTGGAAGAAAAGTTATGACCATCCTAGATGACATATTAAAAAGCAGAGACATTCAGTTCAGTTCAGTTCAGTCGCTCAATCGTGTCTGACTCTCTGCGACCCCATGAATCACAGCACGCCAGGCCTCCCTGTCCATCACCAACTCCCGGAGTTCACTCAAACTCATGTCCATCGAGTCGGTGATGCCATCCAGCCATCTCATTCTCTGTCGTCCCCGTCTCCTCCCGCCTCCAACCTTTCCCAGCATCAGAGTCTTTTCCAGTGAGTCAACTCGTCGCATGAGGTGGCCAAAGTATTGCAGTATCAGCTTTAGCATCAGTCCTTCCAATGAACACCCAGGACTGATCTCCTTTAGAATGGACTGGTTGGATCTCCTTGCAGTCCAAGGGACTCTCAAGAGTCTTCTCCAGCACCACAGTTCAAAAGCATCAATTCTTCGGCGATCAGCTTTCTTCACAGTCCAAATCTCACATCCATATATGACCACGGGAAAAACCACAGCCTTGACTAGACGGACCTTGGTTGGCAAAGTAATGTCTCTGCTTTTTAATATGCTATCTGCTGCTGCTGCTAAGTCACTTCAGTCGTGTCCAACTCTGTGTGACCCCATAGACGGAAGCCCACCAGGCTCCCCCTTCCCTGGGATTCTCCAGGCAAGAACACTGGAGTGGGTTGCCAGTTCCTTCTCCAATGTGTGAAAGTGAAAAGTGAAAGTGAAGTTGCTCAGTCGTGTCCCCGACCCTTAGCGACCCCACAGACTGCAGCCTACCAGGCTCCTCCATCCATGGGATTTTCTAGGCAAGAGTACTGGAGTGGCTTGCCATTGCCTCCTCCGTTAATATGCTATCTAGGTTGGTCATAACTTTCCTTCCAAGGAGTAAGTGTCTTTAAATTTCATGGCTGCAATCACCATCTGCGGTGATTTTGGGGCCCAGAAAAATAAAGTCTGACACTGCTTCCACTGTTTCCCATCTATTTCCCATGAAGTGATGGGACAGATGCCATGATCTTTGTTTTCTGAATGCTGAGCTTCAAGCCAACCTTTTCACTCTCCTCTTTCACTTTCATCAGGAGGCTTTTTAGCTCCTCTTCACTTTCTGTCATAAGGGTGGTGTCATCTGCATATCTGAGGTTATTGATATTTCTCCCGGCAATCTTGATTACAGCTTGTGCTTCTTTCAGCCCAGCGTTCCTCATGATGTCCTTTGCATAGAAGTTAAATAAGCAAGGTGACAATATACAACCTTGACGTACTCCTTTTCCTATTTGGAACCAGTCTGTTGTTCCATGTCCAGTTCTAACTGTTGCTTCCTGACCTGCACACAGGTTCCTCAAGAGGTAAGTCAGGTAGTCTGGGAGTCCCATATCTTTCAGAATGTTCCACAGTTTATTGTGATCCACACAGTCAAAGGCTTTGGCATAGTCAATGAAGCAGAAAGAGATGTTTTTCTGGAACTCTCTTGGTTTCTCCATGATCCAGCGGATGTTGGCAATTTGATCTCTGGTGCCTCTGCCTTTTCTAAAACCTGCTTGAACATCTGGAAGTTCATGGTTCACATATTGCTCAAGCGTGGCTTGGAGAATTTTGAGCATGACTTTACTAGCGTGTGAGATGACTGCAACTGTGTGGTAGTTTGAGCATTCTTTGACATTGCCTTTCTTTGGGATTGGAATGAAAACTGACCTTTTCCAGTCCTGTAGCCACTTATGAGTTTTCCAGATTTCCTGGCATATTGAGTGCAGCATTTTCACAGTATCATCTTTCAGGATTTGAAAGAGTTCTACTGGAATTCCATAACCTCCACTAGCTTTGTTCATAGTGATGCATTCTAAGGCCCACTTGACTTCACATTTCAGGATGTCTGGCTCTAGGTGTGTGATCACACCATTGTGGTATCTGGGTCATGAAGATCTTTTTTGTACAGTTCTTCTGTGTATTCTTGCCACCTCTTTTTAATCTCTTCTGCTTTTGTTAGGTCCATACCATTTCTGTCCTTTATCGAGCCCATCTTGGCATGAAATATTCCCTTGGTATCTCTAATTTTCTTGAAGAGAACTCTTGTCTTTCCTATTCTGATGTTTTCCTTTATTTCTTTGCATTGATCGCTGAGGAAGGCTTTCTGAGCTCTCCTTGCTATTCTTTGGAACTCTGCATTCAGATGCTTATATCTTTCCTTTTCTCCTTTGCTTTTTGCATCTCTTCTTTCCACAGCTATTTGTAAGGCCTTCACCCGACAGCCATTTTGCTTTTTTGCATTTCTTTTCCAGGGGGATGTTCTTGATCCCTGTCTCCTGTACAATGTCACAAACCTCCGTCTGGCACTCTATCTATAAGATATAGTCACTGCAATCTATTTCTCACTTCCACTGTATAAACATAAGGGATTTGATTTAGGTCATATCTGAATGGTCTAGTGGTTTTTCCTACTTTCTTCAATTTAAGTCTGAATTTGGATATAAGGACTTCATGATTAGAGCCACAGTCAGCTCCTGGTCTTGTTTTTGCTAACTGTATATTCTCCATCTTTGGCTGCAAAGAATATAATCAATCTGATTTCAGTATTGACCATCTGGTGATGTCCATGTGTAGAGTCATCTCTTGTGTTGTTGGAAGAGGGTGTTTGCTATGACCAGTGCATTTTCTTGACAAAACTCTGTTACCCTTTGCCCTGCTTCATTCCGTGCTCCAAGGCCAAATTTGCCTGTTATTCCAGGTGTTTCTTGACTTCCTACTTGTGCATTGCAGTCCCCTATAATGAAAAGGACATCTTTTTGGCGTGTTAGTTCTAAAAGGTTTTGTAGGTCATCATAGAACCGTTCAACTTCGGCTTCTTCACTGTTACTAGTTGGGGCATAGGCTTGGATCACTGCAATACTGAATGGTTTGCCTTGGAAACGAACAGAGATCATTCTATCCTTTTTGAGATTGCATCCAAGTACTGCATTTCGGACTCTTTTGTTGACCATGATGGCTACTCCATTTCTTCTAAGGGATTCCTGCCCACAGTAGTAGATACAATGGTCATCTGAGTTAAATTCACCCATTCCAGTCCATCTTAGTTCACTGATTCCTAGAATGTCGATGTTCACTCTTGCCATCTCCTGTTTGACCACTTACAATTTGCCTTGATTCAGGGACCTAACATTCCAGGTTCCTATGCAATATTGCTCTTTACAGCATCGGACCTTGTTTCTATCACCAGTCACCTCCACAAGTGGTTATTATTTTTGCTTTGGCTCCATCCCTTCATTCTTTCTGGAGTTATTTCTCCCCTGATCTCTAGTAGCATATTGGGCACCTTCCGACCTGCGGAGTTTCTCATTGAGTATCCTATCATTTTGCCTTTTGATACTGTTCATGGGTTTCTCAAGGCAAGTATACTGAGGTGGTTTGCCATTCCCTTCTCCCGTGGACCACATACTGTCAGACCTCTCCACCATGACCCGCCCATTTTGGGTGGCCCCACACAGCATGGCTTAGTTTCATTGAGTTAGACAAGACTGTGGTCCATGTGATCAGTCAGGTCCAATTCTTTGCAACCCCATGGACTGCAGCACCCCAGGCTTCCCTGTCCTTCACCAACTCCCGGAGCTTGCTCAAACTCACGTCCATCGCGTCGGTGATGCCATCCAGCCATCTCGTCCTCTGTCATTCCCTTCTCCTCCCGCCTTCAATCTTTGCTGGCATCACGGTCTTTTCCAGTGAGTCTGTTCTTTGCTTCAGGTGACCGAAGTATTGGAGCTTCAGCTTCAGCATCAGTCCTTCCAGTGAGTATTCAGGACTCATTTCCTTTAGGATTAACTGCTTTGATCTCCTTGCAGTTCAAGGGACTCTCAAGAGTCTTCTCCAACACCACAGTTCAAAAGCATGAATTCCTAAGCTTTCTTTATAGTTCAACTTGCACACCCATACATGACTCTAGGAAAAACCATAGCTTTGAGCAGTGACCCCACAAGAGAGTTGACCCAGACTTGCCTGTGAGTGTCCAGGAGTCTCTGGCGGAGGTGTGAGTCGGCAGTGGCCTGCTGCAGGATGGGGAGGCGCTGAGTGTGCCAGTGCATGTACGAGATCTTTTGAAGGAGGTCGACATTATCTTCATTACCTCCACCGTGGTTTGGTCTCAGGTGAAACAACAGGGAGGGAACACAGCCCCACCCATCAATAGAAAATTGGGTTAAAGATTTACTGTGTATGGCCCCACCATTTGGAACAAGACCCAGTTTCCCCCACAGTCAGTCTGTCCCATCAGGAAGCTTCCATAAGCCTCTTATCCTTAAATGTCAGGGGCTGGACATAATGGAAACCACAATCACAGAAAAGCAGCCATAGACAATACATGAACAATTTGGAAGTGTTTCAGTATGACTTTGTTCCCAGGGACATAATTGGGGCAGATTTGCTCTGTAGGTTGTAGTCTGCAGCTTCTGAACTATAGCAAGCGTTATTCTCTATCACCTTTGATAATTCTTTCATTACAGTGGTTGGTGACCTATGGCACTTTTCTGTCCCATGGAAACTGTCACTGTTTCATTCTCGTTACTGCTTTCGAGGATCATCATTTTACACTATTGTACAATGGTATTAAAAATACTCAATAAAGTAAATTCTAGTACATCACTATAGTAAATATATGCCAATAAATCTTGTTTCCAGTTGTCTTTGAAGTCACACCACACAGTTCAAGGAAAAATTTGAGTAGTTTATGGGAATAGTAAAATAGAAACAACATAATGTAATAGTCACAGAAGCTTCTAGTTACTAACTATGTACTGTGCATCAGGTTCTGTCCTCAGTGAATGTATACACATCATCTCCTTTATTTCTCAAAATAACACAATAAGTTGTATTCTGCTTTATGAATGAGGAACTGAGTCATATAATGAAATACAACTTATCTAGATTCTTACAGTAAGTGATAAAGCTAAGGTGTAAACTGTACTTATGATTCGAAAAACTACTAACCACCTACCTGATCATGTCGAATATGAAATCTTCCATTTTATTTCACCTGCCTGCCCGGCTGCTCAGTCGCTTCAGTTGTGTCTGACTCTTTGTGACCCCATGGACCGCAGCCCGCCAGACTCCTGTATCCATGGGAGTCTTCAGGTAACAATGCTGGACTGGGTTGGGGATCTTCCCAAACCAGGGATTGAACCTGGATCTCTTGCATCTTCTGCATTGCAGGCAGATTCTTTACTGCTGAGCCACTGGGGAAACCCCTCTGCTGCTGCTGCTGCTGCTGCTAAGTCACTTCAGTCGTGTCCGACTCTGTGTGACCCCATAGATGGCAGCTCACCAGGCTCCCCTGTCCCTGGGATTCTCCAGGCAAGAACACTGGAGTGGGTTGCCATTTCTTTCTCCAATGCATGAAAGTGAAAGTGAAGTCACTCAGTCGTGTCTGACTCCTAGCGATCCCATGGACTGCAGCCTACCAGGCTCCTCGGTCCATGGGATTTTCCAGGCAAGAGTAATGGAGTGGCTTGCCATTTCCTTCTCCAGAAACCCCTCTAGTGAATCACAAATGTTTTATCAGTGATTTTATAAAATGTGTTAAGGTAATTTGGCTTCCCAGGTGGCACTAGTGGTAAAGAATCCACCTGCAGTGCAAGAGATGCAAGAAATATGGGTTCAGTCCCTGGGTCAGGAAGATTCCCTGGAGGACGAAATGGCAACTCACTCGAGGATTCTTTCCTGAAAAATTCCATGGACAGAGGTGCCTGACAGGCTACAGCCCATGGGGTGGCAAAGAGTTTGACATGACTGCATGCACTGTAACTGGTTAAGGTCATTGAGTTCATTACTATTGTTCAGGCCGTTAAAGAGCTAAGCAGTTTGTCTTAAAGTAGAGCATTAGGAAAATAAATATGCTCAGGTTTCTTCCGACAGTATGACTTCCGACAATACGTCTGAGTAGGAGCGTCAGCACAGTCTGAACCAGTTAAATCTGGAAAGAACTCACTATTTGAGTTATCACAGATCTTGCATGACTGAGGGGAGATCTCCAAAGAGTCCCCCACTTCAAAAATTATTATGAATTGGGACCAGCCCAATAAGGAGCTGCTGCTGCTAAGTCACTTCAGTCGTGTCCGATTCTGTGTGACCCCAAAGACGGAAGCCCACCAGGCTCCCCCGTCCCTGGGATTCTCCAAGCAAGAACACTGGAGTGGGTTGCCATTTCCTTCTCCAATGTATGAAAGTGAAAAGTGAAAGTGAAGCCGCTCAGTCGTGTCCGACCCTTAGCGACCCCACGGACTGCAGCCTACCAGGCTCCTCCATCCATGGGATTTTCTAGGCAAGAGTACTGGAGTGGCTTGCCATTGCCAATAAGGAGCTAGGGCTCGTCAAGCAGGGGCTATTAGGTGGATGAGATGGGAAAGGTCACACAAGTGTGGTTGCTATTTATTGGGGAAAGGTGAGCCTTGGGCCAGTTGGTAAGTTGAGAAAGGGAGCCAGGAACTCCCTTGCTAGCCTAAATCACCAGGCCCATAGGCTGAAGTGTTTGCAGGTTAGTTGTGCCTCCTATCAATCAGCTAGAACAATACTTTCTCCAGGATTCCTACTAATGATTCACCAAAGAGCTCAAAATATAAAGCCACCAAACACATGAGAAAACAAGCCACTATGAACGAGTCACAGCATCAAACTTAGAACTGCAGATACTGAAATTGTCAAATACTGAATGATAGAATAGGTAAGTGTGTAATGTTTATAGAAATAGGAAATATAGTCACAGGTTACCAATCTACAAGAAATTACTTGAAATAATAGATTAAAAAAACCTACAAACATAATTTTTGAAATGGAAACTCATTCGATAGAATTCCTGAAATATTTAATACGAAACAGCAATTCAGGCTGCTGTTTGAAGAGAAATTTCATGAACTGGTAGTAGGTAAAAATAGAACTATCCAGAATGCCATAAGAGAGACAAGGAAAATGTGAAAGTGATGTCAAGAGCAATGGAGGGCAGAATGAGAAGGTCGAATAGGCGTATACTGGGTTGGCCGAAAGATGGTATGGGTTTTCTGCACCTGAGTGAACTTTGTGGCCAACCCAATAATTAGATTCCCAGGAGGGAGGGAATTGAGAGAATCTAGAGGAGACAATATTTAAAGAGAGAATGACTACAAGTTTTCCACAAGTGCTAAACACGTGAATTCACACACCAAGGAGGTACTGTATACCACTAGCAGGAGAAGCACAAAGAAATACACACTTCAATGAAACTGCAGAACTCCAAAAACAGGAGTCATGAAAAACAGTCTCAGAAACGGGGACAGATCTAAAAAAGACCAACGGTTAGAATGACAGCAGAGTCCTTAACAATACCAAAAGCCAGAAAACGATATATTTTAAATGTTGAGAGAAAATAAACTTTTCAACCAGAATTCTGTACCGTGTAAAACGCTTGTGGGGATGCACAGCCAGATCCCCTTCACAGAAGGATGAACCTCTCAGCTGCAGGGAGCGGGGTCAATAGACACCCTTCAGGTGGAGAGCTGCCTTATCTAAGGTGGATAATTAGGACTTGACTACACAGTAAAATGTCACCCATGTGCCAAACTGACCACTTATTCTCTAATTCCACCCAGTGACTCGTCCATTTCCTTTTCTATATCCTCTCATCTAACTACCAATTGCTTATTCTTTGAAGTCGATATATATGTGTAGGTATATTTACCTAAGTCTATTTTATTTTACATAGCACTGAGATCAATAATGATCCATCAAGGAATCTGGACTAGAGTGAGTACTGAGAAGCAGATATGTGTGCATATGTGTAATCTTACAGCCCAGATAACATGAGATGATGAGAAAACCATGGCCAAAATATAGTGCTAACGTGTACACTTAAACACTGACACAGAAAGAAATATCCATGAGATGGCATGCCCAAATTATTTCTAAAGTTGCTTGACAGATTTATTTGTTTCCTCCCTCGTGGCTCAGTGATAAAAAATCTGACTGCCTGCCAATGCAGAAGACGTGGGTTCAATCCCCGGGTTGGGAAGATTCTCTGGAGAAGGACATGGCAACCCACTCCAGTATTCTTGCCTGGGAAATCCCACAGACAGGAGCCTGGCAGGCGACAGTCCATGGAGTCACAAAGACCCCACACGACTTAGCAACTAAAGAACAACAGAGGGCTAGATACTGTCAAGGGATATACAGATATCTGTCAGCAAGTTCACATTCTCCAGAAACTGCAAACTTAGCTGAGGGAAAAACAAACTGTACTGAAACTAGGTCACACTCAAAGAATGTTTAAAAAGCAATTAATTAGTTGCCATGGTATGGGAATTAAGCAGGACTTCAAGGATGAGTGTGATTTTAATAAAGCAGAGAGAGAAGAAAGGCCATCACAGGAGGTCATACGCTATCTGCCGGGAGCCAGCGAGGGAAATCCTACCTGTGGCAAAGGTCAACTGGGGAAGAGGCCTGACGGGCAAAGGCTAATCAGGACTCGAGGAACCCCCTGGACTTACCTGAGCATCTACCTCAAAGAAAACCGGAGTCTGACTGCCTTACTATCTTACGCCTCTTACCAAGTCCTCTAATACTTATGGGGGCTTCCCCCCAACCACCTTTCTCTGAAAACATTAATTCAGAGCTGTAGTTTAAAAGTTTGTCTCGGCTTAATAGGAGTGTTCCAATCCAAGCCCCTCTGATAGCTTTCTAACTTGCATGACATTTTGTCCGGGCTCTTACAACTATGAGTGTGACTGTTTATAGCCTCCCAGCCATGCAAGGACAGAAAGCCTAATATTCTAAATACAGGAATATGTTGAAGAAGTTAAAATCATTAGAATAGTACTAAAAAAGATTTCATTGTTGAATCAATGCTTGCTGCAAAGTTTCCTCTATCTATTGTATCCTTGGAAATATATTAATCACATATAGAGAATATAAGTAGCAGCCTTTGATTTAACCACATCAGATCTTAAGTTAATAAATTCCTTTCTTGTAGCTCACTACACCTTTGCCTTATAGGAATGTAACTTTGTCATATGTCTAGCACCTGACTTTAGGAAAATCATCTTAAAAGAATATAAGACTTTTTCTAGCTAACTAACCTTTGTTAGGAGAGAGGGCCATAAACTATTAGCAGGCCACCTGGCCAGAAGATGATGTAAACAACCCAAAACTTTTGTATATCACAAGACATACAAAAATGAGCCCTGATCCTGATAAGGGTCAAGACTGCTGACCCCGCGTGATTTTGGCGTGACTCTATACCTCTCTTTCTCTATTTTTTATGTGCACAACTTAGGGTATAAAAACAGCACTGGAAAATAAAGTTTTGGGCCTTGCTCACTGAAGCTTGGTCTCCCTATGTCATTCTTTCTCTTTTTCCGTCCTTTTCTCTATTCTCCTTTTTCTGGTTGAGATCCTTGGAGCGCTGGGCCCTCTGAGTTTACTTATCTGTCTGGGCTTCTAAGACCCACTCGAGGGGGTGCCCTGGTGGGGTGCCTCCAGTGATTCGAGAGGGTGCCTGCGGCCTACGTAAACAGAGCAAACCCTGTGCTGGGGTTTTATTGGTTTCCTGAGTAAACCAAGGAATCATCAGCCCCTGTCTCTCCCTCTCTCTCTCTCTCTTTCTCTCTTTCTCGCTGACGCCAACGCCGTTCATCCTGAGGATAACCTGGGCCATATTGAGGCTGGTCCCCGATAGCTATCCCCTAGTTTCCATGACACTAAACTTTCAGAGACCCTCATGTGTTTATACGGAGAAGGCAATGGCAAGCCACTCCAGTACTCTTGCCTGGAAAATCCCATGGACGGATGAGCCTGGTAGGCTGTAGTCCATGGGGTCGCTACAAGTCAGACATCACTTTCACTTTTCACTTTCACACACTGGAGAAGGAAATGGCAACCCACTCCAGTGTTCTTGCCTGGAGAATCCCAGGGACGGGGGAGCCTGATGGGTTTCCGTCTATGGGGTCACATAGAGTCGGACACGACTGAAGTGACTTAGCAGCAGCAGCAGCAGCAGCATGTGTTTATAAGCGTTTTCTCTGAATCACATGCTAGGCTATTCTTACTGTATTGTTTTCATTACTGTATCTTGTTCTTCTCTTAGAAGGGGACGACAGAGGATCAGATGGTTGGATGGCATCCCTGACTCGATGGACATGAGTTTGAGCAAGCTCAGGGAGTTGGTGATGGACAGGGAGGCCTGGCATGCTGCGGTCCATGGGGGTCACAAAGAGCTGGATATGACTGAGCAACTGAACTGATGATGACTGGTGATCTTGTTCTTGGTATGTCCTTTTTTATTCAGCTTCAAGGTCCATCTCACAGATTTTTAATTACCACTACCTTATATTAAAATTATAAGTTTTCTTACCTAAACTGGAATTTAATTTAGATGACAGAAGCTAAAATTCTCCTACATTTAACTCCCTTCAGAAACTCTCTGCTCAATAGGAACTCATTATTTGTATACCATTTGCTCACCCTATTTATCTCCTGAGATATTTTCAGAGGAGCCAATCCGATCATTTGAAGTCCTATAACACTGATCATCTCTGACAAGCACAGTTTTAATTATATGCTAGCTTGAACTATTTTTAATTGGTTATCATGTGTATGTCCTACCTTTCCCGTAAGGTTCTATTCTTCTGGAAAGCAGAAATTATACTTTAGCTTTCTTCTATATATCTCTAAATACACAGAATGCCACATAAATAAGAGCTGTAGTATAACTGTTCATTCCTTATTGAAAAGGATGAGGCTAATAATGTCAAATATCAAATACTGCTGAAAGCCAGTTCACGGAACCATGCTATGCTGTCACGTCAGTCATGTCCAATTCTTTGTGACCCCACGGCAGGCTCCTCTGTCCATGGGATTCTCCAGGCAAGAATGGGTTGCCATTTCGTCCTCCAGGGAATGTTCTCAACCCAGGGATCGAACTCATGTCTCTTACATCTCCTGCATTGGCAGGTGGGTTCTTTACCACTAGTGCCAACTGGAGCTAGCAGTTCATGGAGGCAGGGATTCTGAAAGATTCTCTGGTTTCCTCTCTCTCTATGAGTGTTTTAACGTAAGAGCTCTAGTTTTACTCTAGAAACTTCCCAACTGGGCTTCCTTACAACCTCCTCTCCTATGCTGTTGTCAAAATGATCTTCCTAAAACACAAATCTGATTTTATCACCCCAATGCTCAAAGTCTTTTAATAGTTTCTCACTGCTCTAGGGGAAAAAACCCCAAACTCCTCAGCATGTTTCATCTCCTACGGTGGCCCTGGTACCTAAATGCCTTTTCGTCCTCCTTGCCTCTGCATGTGTTGCTTCCTTGTCTGAGATTTCCAACTGCCACCTCTGTACCCTAGTCAAATCAAAGTACTACCTTGTTTGTGAACAAGACTTTCCATAGTGACTTAAAGGGCTTTCTTCTTTGGAATCCCAAAGCACACTGTGTACGATTTTTATCATACCTATTACTCTTTTGTCTTCCATCTCTGCGTTCCTAGCACCTAGAAGAACGCTTTTCACTTAGGAGTGCTGAATGAAAGGAAAAGGCAGGAAAGAGGAAGGATCTTTGATGGTGGTTTAAAAACTGGTCACTGGTTATGTTAGAAGTTGGGGAAGAAAGTGAAAAAGACCAGAAATACAAAGAATGAAGGATGGAACTGGTAGAAAGGAACTATTCAAAATATTTCAAAAATCTCATAAGGAAAATAAAAGGAAATGGATACAAGAGAGAAAACACGTCAAAGTTAGCAAACATGCAAAGGTAATGGATACAAGATAGAAAACATGTCAAAGGCGGCTCCTTTTCAAAACCTTGAGGCGCTGACCAAGTTAGAAGGCAAAAGCAAGCAAGTTGAGACGACAAACAAGAAGGTCTAAAAAGAGAGTACGTCGAGGAATCGTATCCTACATAACAAGGACAGGGAAGACGGAGAGAAAGGCTGGAATGAGCCTGGAAGGATACAGGACAGCCACGGAAACACAGAACAGAGAATTTCGGGCATCATAATTTTCATTCTTTCAGTTTCCCAGACTTAGAAATCTTTAAAAAAATTTCTTTTGGCACATTCCTTCTCTCCAAATGCTTTGAATCCATCACCAACTCCTATCTTTTCATTTCTCCTTTTTGAATATCTTTCAGATCAGCTATTACTCTCTTGGCACTGTCACTGTTCTTTCATAAACCTCCATCATCTCTTAACTGAATTACTGCAGAGCTCCTAAGAGGTTTCTTATTCTAGTGTCTCTACCATCATATATAACAAGAAGGCACATCCTGCCCACGCTCAGACAGTCTCTGTGAAGCTTTCTCCCACCTCCTCCCCACCAGATTTAATCACCCCCTCCTCATCCATGCTACCAAACAGGGGTTGGCCAACTGTGGCCAGCTGGTCAAATCGGGCCCCTTCCTATTTTTGTAAACAGTTTTACTGGAACACAGCCACTCCTATTTTGACTGCATACTGTCTATGGCTGCTTTCATGGTATTAACAGCAGAAATGAATGGTGGCAACAAAGACCATGTGACCCACAAAGCCTAAAGTTATTTATTATGTTATTTCACTTATAATACAATATCTATTATATTATTTTTTTCTTTATAGAAAAATTTGACCACCTCTGGACTATACCATGATATTTGCATTTTACTTTAATTATTACCTTATCCTATTGATAATAAAAGTTGATAACAGGCATTTACTGAGATGGGCACTGTTCTGAGCAATTAGGTATATTATCTCATGTATTTTTTACAACATTGCTAAGGAAAAGATATTATTACTCTTTCCATTTTACAGATGAGGAAACTGAGGCTTATTATTCTAGACCCCATGCTTTCAACTACAACACAAATAATGACTACCCTATTTTTCTTGAGCTTATTAAGAACAAAGATCATGTCTAAATCAGTTTTGTATCCCCAGAGACTCACACAGTGTCTGACATAGTAGGTGTTCCATATTTGTTTGCTAAGTTAATCTTACTAAAATAACCACTTTTACTCTGCCTTCTCTCTGATGAGCAATGACTCCACGTTGCTCACTGTATCGCGTCTAAACTCCTCTGGCTGTCATTAAGGCTGACCATAATCTGGGACAACTGAACCTAGCAAAGTTCAGAAAGGTCAATAAAGATCAACTCCTGTTTCAGAATTGGCTGCTTTTCCTTTGGACACCGTATGACTCTAACTCAGCACATGATATAAACTAAGCTGTCGATAAAACTCACCTACCATCACGGGACCTGTGGAGGCTGCCATGGTAGCTGCTCACTTTGCTGTGGACACTCCCTGCTGTGTTTCTCTGGTCATCCGCCACGGCCAGCTGAGTTGAAGGAGCATGTGTGGATGTCCCTTGAGTGGAAGTTCCTCTTGATTTCCTTATGGTAGGAGTATCTGGATCCCTCAGGAGGGACTGAGCAATATCAGGTTCCTGTCGTTTACTATCCTAGATAACAAAATACTAACTGTAAGATAGCAACCCTACAGACCAAAAACAATACTGACAGACTGATGTTATTCGTCAAAAAAGAAAGCTCTCCAAACAATGTCTTTAGGACAGATATAAGGTAACACTGTTGACAGAAGAGAGACTAACACAAAAATCTGTGTCAATCTGTCCCCTAAACTGGTATGATGGAAAGAGGTTCGTATTAGAATATGGGACTCAGGACTTTAGTTCCAATTCTATCCATAAACATGTGATCTTAGGCAAGTCATTATCCCCTTTACTTAATTTTCCTCATCTATAAAATGAACGCATGCAATTTCATCATTTTTCAAAAGCTCCTTTAGGCTAAAGAAATGTATCATTCTTGAAGACACTGAAATATTGCAAAGGTACTACTGTAAAGTAAAAATATTATTTTCTTGCATGGTTTATAGAAGTAGTGGAGGTCTCATCATGGCATAGACTGATTTTTTAATTTGAAAGAGCAGTTGTTTTTAGGTTACAAGTTGATTTTATGACAGAATCTGTTGTCTAGTGCTTGAATAAACCTGACCGTAACGAGAACAAAACATATGAAAAATTAATTTAAGCAAACAGAAAACGAAGTCCCAGACATAATAAAGGCTTAGGAGAAAAAGAATTAAGGGGACAAATTATGTCCAGAGCTCAAGTTTTTAACTGCTATGAAATGACTAAAAGCAGATAGGTGTCTACGTTGATGAACAAAATGTTAATTAAAGAACCAATTAAATAGGTGCAAAGGTCAGTGTATCAGTTTGGGTAAATAAGTGACCATAAGAATCATAAAGATAAAATGAGACAATATTATTTTAAAAAAAGCTCTGACACGTGAAGATTAGATCATAAATTGACAAAGTGCATACATTCTAAGTTTTCAAATTAGAAAAGAATCACTGCTGTTATTGCCATTGTTATTTTTAGTGCTGGGGTAGAAGAACTCAAAGACTAGTATTCCTTGAGTACCTGCATAATGCCAAGCGTTTTACATATATTCTCTGTTAATCTTTCTTAACAATGGTTTTATTATGGAGATTAACTCCTGAACAGACACTTCTATGGGGGTGGAGATCCATCAAGAGTAAATACTGTGATACCCATTTCATAGATGAAGAAACTGAGGTCACAAGGGATTAAGGAACTTTTCAAGTCATACAGCAGAACAACAGCTGGGGATCAAACTGACGTTTAAATGTTTCAAAGTGAATCATAAAGTAATGATACAACATAATGTTTACATATGTCCTGAAAGTATCAAAAACTAGAAAGAAAAAAGAACAACTCAAACAAAGTTATTACCACATTTATTCTTCTGTCATCAATGGCCCTGTGAACATGTACACACATCCAAAGTTGCTCTGGACTGCTGAATTTATTTTCTAAACGTATGTTTTAAAATTGGATCAAACTGATTTCTGGTCATTCCAAACATTTGATCTACCTTCAAATGGTGAAGGTCTGTTTCCTCATTTTACAAATAAGGAAACAGGGGTCCAAAAAAATTAAGTGATGTGACCCAGATAATTCCAAAACAAGATTTCTAAAAATATTTCAACCAGTGTCAGAATTATTAGCATCAGTTCAGTCGCTCAGTCGAGTCCGACTCTTTGCTACCCCATGAATCACAGCACGCCAGGCCTTCCTGTCCATTACCAACTCCCGGAGTTCACTCAAACTCATGTCCATCGTGTCGGTGACGCCATCCAGCCATCTCATCCTCTGTCGTCCCCTTCTCCTACTGCCCCCAATCCCTCCCAGCGTCAGAGTCTTTTCCAGTGAGTCAACTCTTCGCATGAGGTGGCCAAAGTATTGGAGTTTCAGCTTTGGCATCAGGCCTTCCAATGTACACCCAGGACTGATCTCCTTTAGGATGGACTGGTTGGATCTCCTTGCATATGTGGTTCACTGAGAGAAGGACCACTAACTTGACTGCCATAATTTTAGAAGCCAGTCTTTCAACAACACAGTATAACAGGTGGGTTAACAGTAAAGACTAGACGCTAGAATCAGACTGCTTGGGTGTGAATCTCAGTTCTACCACTCACCACCTACTGAACCTTGGTTCTGTGTTCTGATCTGTAAAACAACAATATTCCTCACAAGGTTGTCTAGAGGATTAAATGATTTCGTGCTTAGAACAGTGCTTGGAGTATTAAGTGGACTCAATTGATTGGAAACCATTATCATGGTTACTCTCTGGTCATTTCTCAAAGGCTCAACCAGACAAACGCTAGAAATTACTGTAGGCTTCTCACACTGTGGAGGAGCGACTCTCTAGCCCAGAGCACAGTTCCAGCAGGGACGGTCACAATGACTTTGCAGAGTCAGCGAAGTGGGTGGTCCATGGTTCCAGAAAACCAAATGGCAGGGTTTTGGAGAGGTATAACCAGACCACCTGACCTGCCTCTTGAGAAACGTGTATGCAGGTCAGGAAGCAACAGTTAGAACTGGACATGGAGCAACAGACTGGTTCCAAATAGGAAAAGGATACGTCAAGGTTGTATACTATCACCCTGCTTATTTAACTTCTATCCAGAGGACATCATGAGGAAGGCTGGGCTGGAAGAAGCACGAGCTGGAATCAAGATTGCCAGGAGAAATATCAATAACCTCAGATATGCAGATGACACCACCCTTATGACAGAAAGTGAAGAGGAACTCAAAAGCCTCTTGATGAAAGTGAAAGAGGAGAGTGAAAAGGTTGGCTTGAAGCTCAGCATTCAGAAAACAAAGATCATGGCATCTGGTCCCATCACTTCATGGGGAATAGATGGGAAACAGTGGAAACAGTGTCAGACTTTATTTTTGGGGGCCCCAAAATCACTGCAGATGCTGTTTGCAGCCATGAAATTAAAAGACACTTACTCCTTGGAAGGAAAGCTATGACCAACCTAGATAGCATATTAAAAAGCAGAGACATTACTTTGCCAACCAAGGTCTGTCTAGTCGAGGCTATGATTTTTCCAGTGGTCATGTATGGATGTGAGAGTTGGACTGTGAAGAAAGCAGATCACCGAAGAATTGATGCTTTTGAACTGTGGTGTTGGAGAAGACTCTTGAGAGTCCCTTGGACTGCAAGGAGATCCAACCAGTCCATTCTAAAGGAGATCAATCCTGGTGTTCATGGGAAGGACTGATGCTAAAGCTGAAACTCCAATACTTTGGCCACCTCATGTGAAGACTTGACTCACTGGAAAAGACTCTGACGCTGGGAGGGATTGGGGGTGGGAGGAGAAGGGGACGACAGAGAATGAGATGGCTGGATGGCATCACCGACTCGATGGACATGAGTGTGAGTGAACTCCGGGAGTTGGTGATGGACAGGGAGGCTTGGCGTGCTGTGATTCATGGGGTCGCAAAGAGTCGGACATGACTGAGCGACTGAACTGAACTGAACTGAACCAGTTTCAAAAGGATTCTGGCCCAGTCAGGATCCCCCAAATAACTGGGATGAATCCCCAGAAGGGCAGTGTTTGTTTAGTTTAGCCCCATCTGGAGTTTCTAACACAACAGAATCGCTGTGTGACAGAATGGCTTGTGTGTGGCCCACAGGTGACCAGGAATGCTAATTCAAACCCTCTCCTTAGAATTACGTTTCACTGTGATTGAAATACATTTTAAAATTTCAAGGAATACACAAATAAATCTCCCAAGTAAGGCTGTTCCACAGAAATCAAGGACTTGGTTTGTTTTGTTTGCTATTGACCCTGTGGCATCACCGAATAGTTGATGACACACAGTAACCACTCATTAACGTCTTTCTCAAAGGATGAATTCCCAGAAAAGACATTTTTGTCATTGTTGAATTAACCTTTCCCCTTCTCTCCTTCCCGGCCCAATGGAATTGCATTTAAAGGACAATTGCATTGTCCGATAACTCTAGCAGTAGTCTCAGATATGGTAATAAGGAATGTATATTTTTAAATTGTGATCTTTATAGATTTCAATCTAATCTGTGTAACAGAAACTGCTAATTAGTGATAACTGAGAAAACAAGATTCTGATAATGTGGTAATTTAAGATCTATTTTAAAAGTACATTAACCCATACAAAACACATAATTTACATATAATTTAATTTACATAATTTACATATATTTACATAATTTACATATAATCTTAAGATTTTTATAGAAATTCATTTCCCCAAAATTTATTTTCCATGTAAATTAGGTTAAATAAAATCATAAGAATATGGATTCCACTCACTTAGAATTTGAGAAAATTCAAGTAAGTATAAATATAAGCTTTATACTTAGTAAAAAGTCTGAAGTCATTTGTTCCTTTGTGAATACTCTAGGGTCTTATTTTATTCTATTAAATAAGCGGTCACAAAATGAAAGATTCCTCAAATATGGCCAAATCTTGTATTTTACCATGACTCTCTAATATGCAATTTGGCCAACTATGAATTAAAATAACATCTTTAACATATTTCATTTTATCTGCTCATATCATTTCACTATTTTGGCTTTAATGTGTATGACTTAGAATAAAATAACATGCTATCCCTTTAAATAACTTATGGTGTAACTTGGAAGAAAAATGGACAATTGGAAACGGAAATCTAATACTGTGTGACTTTAGCCAAGGCACCGAGCCTCTCTGTGCATGTTTTCATATCTTTAACACAGAGATGATAATACTAGTCATCACAGAAATGTCAAAAAGATCAAAGAAGAATATATATATACATATATATAAATATATACACACATTCATTTGTTTTTAATTTTAAGATTATAATTTCGAGATTTTTTTAAAAAAAGATTGGCTTTCCCGCAAATATTCTGAATTAGTAAGGAACAGGCCTTAAGCCTGGTTCTACTTGGCTATCTTTTCTGAGTAAGTTTTTAGGTTTAAGATTTAATCACACCTGGTGGCAGCTGAGGTTATAATCTTGTTGAAATATTTCCTCCAAATCCAAATTGTTTCAACATAGGAAACACACACACACACAACTATGTAAATATGAAGCCTGTGAACACCACGATAATTGACATCAACTTATTATTTTTTCCTACGACCGTGAAGAAAAACTGGCCCACTCAAAGCAAGTCTTTTTGCTTCCAACACAAAAAATGGAAGGAATACCAACCATAAGAGCCATCAGGTATTTAATCAGAAACAGAATCAGATCTATACGAGTCATTTGAGTAACCTACAAGGGAAAGAAGAATACCTTAAATATATAAATAGAAATTTCTCTTCAACATCACTGTAAAATCTTTGAATAAATCGTAAAATAATTATACAAGTCTGATGTCTGCACTTACACAGTTCTATAATTTTCTCGTTATATGGAAAAGATATACTGCTGAAAATCTGACAATGACTATATATTCTATATTCTACAGCCTGAGTTCTAAACTTTTCTTGCTAGCCCATGGTCAGTTCAGTTCAGTTCAGTCACTCAGTCGAGTCTGACTCTTTGCAACCCCATGAATCACAGCCTCCCTGTCCATCACCAACTCCCGGAGTTTATTCAAAGTCATGTCCATCCAGCCATCTCATTCTCTGTCGTCCCCTTCTCCTCCCGCCCCGAATCCCTCCCAGCATCAGAGTCTTTTCCACTGAATCAACTCTTCGCATAAGGTGGCCCAAGTATTGGAGTTTCAGCTTCAACATCAGTCCTTCCAATGAACACACAGAACTTATCTCCTTTAGGATGAACTAGTTGGATCTCCTTGCAGTCCAAGGGACTCTCAAGAGTCTTCTCCAACATCACAGTTCAAGAGCATCAATTCTTCGGCGATCAGCTTTCTTCACAGTCCAACTCTCACATCCATAAATGACCCCTGGAAAAAGCAGAGCCTTGAATAGATAGACTTTTGTCTCTGCTTTTTAATATGCTATCTAGGTTGGTCATAACTTTCCTTCCAAGGAGTAAGCGGCTTTTAATTTCATGGCTGCAATCAGCATCCGCAGTGATTTTGAAGTCCAAAAAAAAATAAAATAAAGTCTGACACTGTTTCCACTGTTTCTCTATCTATTTCCCATGAAGTGATGGGACCAGATGCTATGATCTTAGTTTTCTGAATGCTGAGCTTCAAGCCAACTTTTTCACTCTCTTCTTTCACTTTCATCAAGAGACTTTTGAGTTCCTCTTCACTTTCTGCCATAGGGTGGTGTCATCTGCATATCTGAATTTATTGATATTTCTCCCGGCAATCTTGATTCCAGCTTGTGTTTCTTCCAGCCCAACATTCCTAATAGAAATTAAATAAGCAGGGTGACAATATACAGCCTTGATGTACTCCTTTTCCTATTTGGAACCAGCCTGTTGTTCCATGTCCAGTTCTAACTGTTGCTTCCTGACCTGCATACAGGTTTCTCAAGAGGCAGGTCAGGTGGTCTGGTATTCCTATCTCTTTCAGAATTTTCCATAGTTTATTGTGATTCACACAGTCAAAGGCTTTGGCATAGTCAAGAAAGCAGAAATAGATGTTTTTCTGGAACTCTCTTGCTTTTTCCATGATCCAGCAGATGTTGGTATTTGGTCTCTGGTTCCTCTGCCTTTTCTAAAACCAGCTTGAACATCTGGAAGTTCACGGTTCACGTATTGCTGAAGCCTAGCTTGGAGAATCTTCTATACAGGCATTCTCAAAGATGTTGTAGTCTGGTTCCATACCACCACAAGAAACAAATACCACAATAATGTGAGTCATGGGGATTAATTTGTTTCCCAGTATATATAAAACTTACATTTATATTATAATGTAGAATGTAGTATCTACTCCTGAGAGTCTAAATAACAATGCTCATATCTGCATTAAAAAATAGTTTATTGCTAAAAAATCACCGGAGCCTTCAAGTGACTCATACTGTTTTCGTTGTGGAGGGTCTTGCCTCGATGCTGAAGACTGCTGACTGATCGGGGTGGTTTCTGTAGGCTAGGATGACTGTGGCAACTTCTTAAAATAAGATAATAATGAGGTTTGCCGCATCCTCCTTATACTCTTCCTTTCATGAAAAATTTCTCTGCAGCATGAATTACTATCTGGTAACATTTTACCCAATGTAGAATGTCTTTCAAAACTGAAGTCAATCCTCTCAAACCCTGCTCTTGCTTTATCAACTAAGTTTATGTAATATTCTAAATCCTCTGTTATCATTTCATCAGTCCTCAGAGCATCTTCACCAGGAGTAGATTCCATGTCTAGAAATCATTTTCTTAATGCATACCCATGAGAAGCAACTACTCATCCGTTAAAAAGTTTTATCATGGGATTGAGGCAATTGAGTCACATCTTCAGGTTCCACTTCTAATTCTAGTTCTCTTGCTATTTTTCTACCACACTGGGTATTATTTCCTCCACCAAAGTCTTACAGCCCCGCAAGGCACCATGAGGGTAGGAATCAACTTCTTTCAAACTCCTGCTAATATTTATATTTTGACCTCTTCCCTTGAATCGTGAATGTTCTCAATGGCATCCAAAGTGGTGAATCCTTTCCAGGTTTTCATTTAACCACCCAAATCCATCAGAGGAATCACTACGGTAGTTATAGCCTAAAAATGTATTTCTTATGGGACTTCTCTGGCAGTCCAGTGGTTAGAATTTGGCACTTTCACTGTGGTGGCCCAGGTTCAATCCCTGGTCAGGAAACTAAGATCCTGCAAGATATGAGGTGTGCCACTCCCAAAATATACTTCTTAACTAATAAAACCTTGAAAGTTCAAATGACTCCTTGATCTGTGGGCTGCAGAATGAATGTTGAGAAGGTAGGCATTAAACAACATTAGTCTGGTACGTCTCCATCAGAGTGCTTGGGTGACCAAACGCATTGTCAATAAGCAGTAATATTTTCAAAGGAATCTCTTTTTTCTGAGCAGTAGATCTCCACAGTGGGCTTCAAATATTTAGTAAACCATGTTGTAAACAGATGTGCTGTCACCCATGCTTTGTTGTTCCATTTACAGAGTACAGGAAGAGAAGATTTAGCATAATTCAGAACGGCAAATGAGCATTTTGTTACCGTTCACCTGCCATGTCATATCCTACTCTCTTGAAACCCCACGGACTGTAGCCCACTAGACTCATCTGTCCATGGGATTCCCCAGGCAAGAATACTGGAGTGGGTTGCCATTTCCTTCTCCAGGGGATTTTTCCCACTCAGGGATCAAACCCACATCTCCTGCATTGACAGGTAGATTCTTTACCACTGAGTCACCAGACCAGCTGCATTAGCCCCTAACAAGAGAGTCATCCTGCCCTGTGAAGCTCTCAAGCCAGGTACTGACCTCTCCTCTCTAGCTATGAAAGTCCTGGTGATATCTTCTTCCAATAGAAGACTGTTCTGTCTACACTGAAAATCTGTTGTTTAGAACAGCCACCTTCATGAATGACCTTAGCTAGATCTTCTGGATAACTTGCTGAAGCTTCTACATCAGCACTTGCTGCTCTGCCATGAACTCTAATGCTACAGAGATGATGTCTTTCCTTAAACTTCATGAAATCGACCCCAGCTAGCTTCAATCCTTTCTTCTGCAGCTTCCTCATCTCTCTAAACCCTCACAGAATTAGAGTTAGGGCCTTGTCTCAGATTAGGCTTGAGCTTAAGGGAATGCCATGGCTGGATGACCTATGCAGATTCCAAAGCCTTCTCCATATCAGCAATAAGGCTGTTTTGTTTTCCTATCATTCATGAATTCACTAGAGTTATCATTTTTTATTTTCTTTAAAAACCTTCCCTTTGGATTCACAACTTGGCTGCTGGGCTCAAAAGGCCTAACTTTCGGCCTGTTTCAACTTTCAACATGACTTTCTCACTAACCTTAATCATGTCTAACTTTTGATTTAAACTGAGAGGTATGCAACTCCTTTCACTTGAACCCTTAGCAGCCACTGTAAGGTTAGTTGGCCTGATTTCAATATCGTTGTGTCTAAGTGAATAGGGAGGCCCATGGAGAACTTTTCTACGTAAACCCACCCCCAAAACTTGTGTGACTTGCTTCATGGGAATATTTGCTTTATTGCAGTGGTCTGGAACCAAACCTGCAATATCTCAGAGATAAGCCTGCTATGCAAGTGTTACCAAAATGTGACACAGGGATATGAAGTGAGCAAAGATGTTGGATAAAAAGGCACCAACAGATTTGCTCAACACAGGGTTGCCACTAACGTTCAATTTGTAAAAATTGTGGTGTCTGCAAAACAAGAGTCCAAAATGCAGTACCTGGATTCAATGTCAAAAATGACAGAACGATCTATTCGTTTACAAGGCAAACCCTTCAATATCACAGTAATCCAAGTCTATGCCTTGACCAGTAATGCTGAAGAAGCTGAGGTTGCACAGTTCTAGGAAGACCTACAAGACCTTCTAGAACGCACAACCAAAAATGATGTCCTTTTCATTAAAGGTGACTGGAATCCAAAAGGAGGAAGTCAAGAAACACCTGGAGTAACGGGCAAATTTGGCCTTGGAGTACAGAATGAAGCAGGGCAAAGGCTCACAGAGTTATGCAAGAGAATGCACTGGTCATAGCAAACACCCTCGTCCAACAACACAAGAGAAGATTCCACACATGGACATCACCAGATGTACAATACTGAAATCAGATTGATTATATTCTTTGCAGCCAAAGAAAGAGAAGCTCTATAAGTCAGCAAAAACAAGACTGGGAGTTGACTGTGGCTCAGATCATGAACTCCTTATTGCCAAATTCAGATTTAAATTGAAGAAAGTAGGAAAAACCACTAGACCATTCAGGTATAACCTAAATCAAATCCCTTACGATTATACAGTGGAAGTGACGAAGAGATTCAAGGGATTAGATCTGACAGACAGAGTGCCTGATGAACTGTCGATGGAGGTTCGTGACTTTATACAGGAGACAAGAATCAAGAACATCCCCAAGAAAAAGAAACGCAAAAAAGCAAAATGAGTTTCTGAGGAGGCCTTACAAAAACATGTGAAAAGAGGAGAAGCGAAAAGGAAAGACACACTCATTTGAATGCAGAGGTCCAAAGAATAGCAAGGAGAGATAAGAAAGCCTTCCTCAGTGATCAGTGCAAAGAAATAGAGGAAAACAGCAGAATAGAAAAGACTAGAGATCTCTTCAAGAAAATTAGAGATAATAAGGGAACATTTCATCCAAAGATGGGCTCAATAAAGGACAGAAATGGTAGGGACCTAAGAGAAGCAGAAGATATTAAGAAGAGGTGGCAAGAATACACAGAAGAACTATACAAAAAAGATCTTCATGACCCAGATAATCACGATGGGATGATCACTCACCTAGAGCCAGACATCCTGAAACGTGAAGTCAAGTGGGCCTTGGGAAGCATCACTACGAACAAAACTAGTGGAGGTGATGGAATTCCAGTTGAGCTACTTCAAATTCTAAAAGATGATGCTGTGAAAGTGCTGCACTCAGTATGTCAGCAAATTTGGAAAACTCAGCTGTGGCCATAGGACTGGAAAAGGTCACTTTTCACTCCAATCCCAAAGAAAGGCAATGACAAAGAATGCTCAAACTATCACACAATTGCACTCATCTCACATGCCAGTAAAGTAATGCTCAAAATTCTCCAAGCCAGGCTTCAACAGTGCATGAACTGAGAACTCCCAGATCCTCAAGATGGATTTATAAAAGGGAGAGGAACCAGAGATCAAATTGCCAACATCCGCTGGATCATGGAAAAAGCAAGAGAGTTCCAGAAAAACACCTACTTCTGCCTTATTGACTATGCCAAAGCCTTTGTGTGGATCATAACAAACTCTGGAAAATTCTTAAAGAGATGGGAATACCAGATCACCTAATCTCCCTCTTGAGAAATCTGTATGCAGGTCAGGAAGCAACAGTTAGAACTGGACATGCAACAACAGACTGGTTCCAAATAGGAAAAGGAGTACGTCAAGGCTGTATATTGTCACCCTGCTTATTTAACTTCTATGGAGAGGACATCATGAGAAATGCTGGGTTACAGGAAGCACAAGCTGGAATCAAGATTGCCGGGAGAAATATCAATAGCCTCAGATAGGCAGATGACACCAACTTTATGGCAGAAAACGAAGAACTAAACTGCCTCTTGATGAAAGTGAAAGAGGAGAGTGAAAAAGTTTGCTGAAAACTCAACATTCAGAAAATTAAGATCACGGCATCTGGTCCTATCACTTCATAGCAAATAGATGGGGAAACAGTGGAAATAGTGACAGACTTTATTTTGGGGGGGCTCCAAAAACCACTGCAGATGGTGACTGCAGCCATGAAATTAAAAACACATGCTCCTGGAATAAAAGTTATGACCAATCTAGATAGCATATTAAAAATCAGTGACATTACTTTGCCAACAAAGGCCCATCTAGTCAAACGTTTTTCCAGTAGTCATGCATGGATGTGAGAGTTGGACTATAAAGAAAGCTAAGCCTTAAACATTTGATGCTTTTGAACTGCGGTGTTGGAGAAGACACTTGAGAGTCCCTTGGACAGCAAGGAGATCCAACCAATCCACCCTAAAGGAAATCAGTCCTGAATATTCATTGGAAAGACTGATGCTAAAGCTGAAACTCTAATATTCTGGCTATCTGATGCAAAGAACTGACTCATCGGAAAAGACCCTGATGCTGGGAAATATTGAAGGTGGGAGGAGAAGGGGACTACAGAGGATAAGATGGTTGGATGGCATCACCAACTCAATGGACATGAGTTGGAGTAACTCTGGGAGTTGGTTATGCACAGGGAGGCCTGGCGGGCTGTAGTCGATGGGGTCACAGAGAGCTGGACATGACTGAGCGACTGAAGTAACTGAAGTGAAGTGTCTGCAAAGCACAATAAAGGGAAGTGCAATAAAACAAGGTATATGTGCTTTCTTGACTAATTTTCTGTTTACCTATTCATTTTTTGTTTTTAAGGATATGTATTTCTTTGGTTCCATTGAGTCTTAGCTGCGGTGTGTGGGCTTGGTTATCCTGCAGCACGTGGGATCTTAGTTCCCTGACCAAGGATCAAACCCATGTCCCCTGCACTGCGAGGCGATTTCTAACCACTGGACCACCAGGTAAGTCCCTACCTATCTGTTTTAATAGAGATATGCTAATCTGTGGGCTCCTCCGTTTTCCTTCTGATCCTGTCACTTTTCACTTTTAAGGCTGTGTTAGGTGTTATATCAATGCTCCAGCTGCCCAATGCACTTCAGTGCTCACTGTCAACAGTATTCTATCTCATGTCACTGTTGCCACACCAGTGTGTTTCCTCATCATACCATCACATTTCTCAAGTGTATCTTTTCCTATTTACCAATGTATTTCTTTCAAGCCTGTCTGTGCTATACTACTGTTTTTAAACAATATATAGTTTCCTCTTATTAAAGTATAAACTCAACGAGGAGTTTTTTACCCCAGGGGTCTTATTCCCAGAGCCTAGATCAGTGTCTGGCACATAGCAGGTGCTCATTAAATACATACATACATTTACAATATGTACTTATACTTGGCTTTATGAGAAAAAGTTATAGTTAAAAGTATTCAGTACTTCCATCTTCTTGAACAAGACTAAGTATTCAGTACTTCCATCTTCTTGAACAAGACTACGCTCCTAGCACACTTGAGCTACCTAATATGTAGTTATTTTCCAGAGACTCAGAATAACCTTTACAAAAATAATTGGTTTTGTTATTATCATTGTTTAGTGGCTTTCCCAAAAATACACCCTCATCCTATCTTGGGGTTCTCTTTTCTTTCTGCTAGAGGATGCTTTTTAAAAATTCTTATAGATAGGGTATGCTGAAGATAAATTATTTTATCCTTGACCCAAAATGTCTTTCTCTTGTCCTCAATCTTCAGTGGCACCTTAGATGGATAAAGTTATCATCACTCAGCATTTTAAAGATATTAGTTCATTATCTTCTAGCTGCTATTGTTGCTGTTGAGAAGCCTGCACAGTTGATAATCTTTTGGAGATTTCTTCTCTCTGGTAGCTTTTAAATGTCTCTAGTTAGAAGGCAATGGCAAGCCACTCCAGTACTCTTGCCTAGAAAATCCCATGGATGGAGGAGCCTGGCGGGCTGCGGTCCGTGGGGTCGCAGAGGGTCGGACACGACTGAGCGACTTCACTTTCACTTTTCACTTTCACACATTGGAGAAGGAAATGGCAACCCACTCCAGTGTTCTTGCCTAGAGAATCCCAGGGACGGGGGACCCTGGTGGGCTTCTGTCTATGGGGTGACACAGAGTCGGACACGACTGAAGTGACACAGCAGCAGCAGCAGCAGCAGCCTTCTAGTTGCTCTATCCTTATAGCTGCAAACAATGTTTCTCATTGTGATTGGTTTTTACTTGTCCTGCTTAGTATTCAGTGTGTAATTTTAATATGAGGTTTCGAGTTTTCAGTTCTGATAAATTCAGGAAGTAGTTCTTTAGTTATCATTTCTTAGTCATTCTTACAGCCCCTTGTTCTAGAACGGCCATTCGATGTATACTGAAGCTTCTCAATCTATTTTTAATATCTCTTAATGGCATAATTAGGTAATTTTGAGTATTTTATGTCTTTGTTATGTATTTTGAGTGATCTAGAGTTATAACAATTTTCCACTTTACTAGTTCTATCTTTAATCATGTCTACTTTAGAATTCATTCCATCTATTGACTTAATTCCTATAACTACATTTCTAGGCAAATTGACTTTTATTTTTGTCTATTCTTATTTCATTTCTGCTAATTTATCATAAGTTCTTATTCTTTTAAAGTGCTTTTTATTATTTATCTATTGAAGAATACTAAACATACATATTTTTAAAATAAGTCTTTAGAAAATTATTACTTTCTATTTACTACTTTTATTACATTTGGGAGTGAATCCATCTCCTGACTTGATTTTATTGAATGACTTTTTAGGTTTAGCTTTTTTTCTTTAATTGTGCTTTGGAATTTCTGTATACTCACTCCCTCTATTTATCCACCATGTTTCATTCATTTTTGTCTTTACCAGTACCCATGGGGCCCTGGACTTCCCTGCTGGCTCAGGCAGTCGACCCAGGTTTGATCCCTGGGTTGGGAAGATCCTCTGGAGAAGGAAATGGCAATCCACTCCAGCACTCCTGCCAGGAGGAGGAGTCTGGTAGGCTACAGTCCATGGGGTCGCAGAGTCAGACATGACTGAGCGACTTCACTTTACTTTACGAGGCCCTCGTCAAAAACCAGGTCTAATATTGATGACTGCACACTCCAGGCATTATCAGCTACCATAGACTCAGCTACTGAGTCATTAAAGTTTGGCCCTCTCACATCTCTAGATAAATATTTTGAGTGTTTTTATGCTAAATACAGTTTCAGAAAAGAGCTGCTTCCACCTTTCATGTAAACTTTCTTCTAGGAGCAGGAGAGTCCCATTTCTGACTCCTACTTTTAACTGGTAAGCCTAGTCAGAGGACTCTCTGACTCCCATGCAACACTTTTACTTCTGTATACCCATAGAAACTGAATGCCTAGCCACCCCAGCCACTTCAGACCTGGATTCTAGTAGCCCACGCTTTTATCTCCAGTCATCATTTTGCATTTCTATTCTACAAGTTAGCATATTTTGTCTTTTAGGCTGACTCTGTTTAAAAATTCCCTTATTACACTTTAGCTCTAACTGGCGCATGATTATAGCTGGACTGGTCCATACAGTCAAAGATATGATGTTTTCAGTACTCATGTACAGCTGTTAGAGTTGGACCATATAGAAGTTTGAGTGCCAAAGAATTGATGCTTTAGTTCACTGTGGCGTTGAAGAAGCCTCTTGAGAGTCCCCTGGACTTCATGGATATCAAACCAGTCAATCCTAAAGGAAATCAACCCTGAGTATTCAATGGAAGGACTGATGCTGAAGCTCCAATACTTTGGACACTTGATGTGAAGAACTGACTCACTGGCAAAGACCCTGATGCTGACAAAGACTGAAGAGAAAAGGAGAAGCAGGTAGCAGAGAATGAGACGGTTAGACAGCATCACTGACTTCATGGATATGAAGGTGAGCAAACTCGATGAGACGGGGAGCCTGGTGGGCTGCAGTCCACGGTGTTGCAAAGAGTCAGACATGACTTAGCAAATGAACAACTACTCACAGATGACAATACCATTTACTGAATGGAAATAATTGGGGATGGAATGCAGGAACAGGGACAGTGTTTAAGAAGAAAAATTAAGAATTGTATTTCAGACATGTTGAGTTGGAGATGTCATATAAACAGATACACGTCTGCAGTTCAGAAGAAAAGTTGACCTATATAATCCAAGATATGGGACTGAATATATTTACCCAGAAAAGGAGGAGAGAAGAAAAAGGGAACTTGGGGGAGAAACCGCATCCGATGACTTCTTCATTACTTTTTAACTACATTGTATTATCTTTCATAAATTAGAAATACTGTCCATATATCACAAATGCTTGTATTAAAGGAGTGCTAAAAACAACATCAGTAATAACAGCAACAACCAAAACCTTCAACTGGGCAAGACAGTAAAGAGAAGAATTGTAGGTCAGAAGGTTGTAACGTGGGACATTGTGTATTACACGGTTCTGGTTAAAGCCAAATCCCCAGGGAAGACAAGTCAGTACCTGCCATGATAACGATACAGTGAGAAAGCAACTCAAGCTAAACAGAAAGAGACTCATAGACTTTAAAAATAAACTTACAGTTACAAAAGGGGAAAAGTGGAAAGGAGGGATAAATTGGGTTTGGGATTAACAGATACACATTACTGTATATAAAACAGAGAATCAACAAGGACCCACTGTATAGAGAACTGTACTCAATATTCTGTAATAACCTATATGGGGAAAGAATAGAAGAAGAATGGATATCTGTACATGCATAACTGAATCGCCTTGCGGTACACCTGAAACTAGCACAGTATCATAAATCAACATTACTCCAATATAAAATAAAGTTAAATTTTAAAATACCACCTTAACAGTGGAAAAGCCTCATCTGATGTATTTCTTCGGTCTCTTTACTGGGAACTGACGGTGAAACCCCAGCAGAAAAGGCAGACAATCCGCCTCCACCACTATCCCTATATCTTGGTCATCGTCCTTTTTCTACAACTGCCTGCTTTGCTGTGAAGAGCCTACTTTTCCTATCTTTTCAACAACCAGTCTCCACTAACAACACTCTAATGTCAATCAACAGAATTTTGCAACATGACTTTATTTGAACACAATATGGAAAATATTTTCCCAATTTAGATCCATCATCTACCAAAGACCCTGGGGCTTAAATTCTTTTTAATTAAATAGAAAAAATCATTCACGCTAAAGTGGGAAAAAAAGTCTCACAGAAGAAAAAAAACACCAAGGATATATGTATCGTTATTGTGGTGGCCTAAGTCCAATTATTGTTTCCGAGACTTTGGCTCTGAATCAGGTAGGCAGAGTATTTGGCTTCTCTCCCAATCAAGTGGAATCCATTCAAGTGGAGTTACAGGTATGGGATGGATCCATCACCATAGCCTCTCTCTCCCCACAGGCCAGCATCGGCATCTGGACAATAGAGAGGCTGGCCCATCAAATGCCTGATGCACTGAACTACAGAGTAGGACCCCACCCAGGGTGCCACGTTAAGTGCCAGAGGCGCCAACATACAAACTAGGATCATAGCCCGGGGGGCCTCTCTATGTGCCTGACACACAGAACAACAGAGAAGGACCCCAGGCAAGGTAGCCCTCTAAGTGTTCGAGCAGGCGGAGCTACCGGTAGAATGGCCAAAGAGGCCTTTCGATCGCCAGCTACACGAGGCTCTGATAGGGACGTAACTCCGGCAGTGGAGGCAGTCCATATCCTTGCACACTAGGCACTGCCAGGGTCCCTGCAAGCCAAGCAGCTGCACCACCTTCAAGCTCAACTCTCACTGGGGCAGAGCTGCCACAGGCAGCTGTCCGCTATATTGCGTCTATGCCCACAGGGTCACTTCCGTTCCGTTCTGTTCCGTCGCTCAGTCGTGCCCGACTCTATGCGACCCCGTGGACTGTAGCCTACCAGGCTTCTCCAGGCAAGAATACTGGAGTGGGTTACCGTTTCCTTCTCCAGGGGATCTTCCAGACCCAGGGATCAAACCTGGGTCTCCCGCATTGGAGGCAGACGCTTTAACCTCTGAGCCACCAGGGAAGCCCAAGAACTGTCCAACTCTTTGCTGTCCTGTAAACTGTGACCTGCCAGGCATCTCTGTCAGGGAGGAGGGGCATTCTCCAGACAAGAATACTGGAGTGTATTGGCCAATACTGGTTGCCATACCCTTCTAGAGCACTGTATGTCCTGCTGCCCTCGTCGCCAACTCCCCTGAGGACCTGGTGCTGCTGCCAGAACCCCTGCAACCCAAGCAGCTGAACCACCTCCACACCTGGCCTTCACAGGGGTAAACCCAAGTCCTCCAGGGCAGCCGCAGGAGCAAACACCAGTGGAGGACCCACATGTATAGGTGGAAATAAAACCACAACTGGAACCCAGGGGCAGTGTGGCTAAGGAAGAAGACCTAAAACCTTCCCACCAGCTGTACAAGCTGCAGATTAAATCCACACGATCAACTAGGCAGACTCTGTGTCTATGGAATATATAAAAGGTCATTGAGAACTCCCACAAAAGAAAACTCACTAATTCTGATAGCTTTGGACACTGGAGCAAGAACACACAGGAGTTGGACCAGATTAGAATCTAAGCTGCCCCCACAGCAGGTCCAGAGATCAGCACAGTGCTGGAGGGCATCCTAGGGAGGTAAAGTGGACTGTGACTCCCAGCGAGGGAAAGGACGCTAACAGCAATGACTCAAGAAAAACATTTATTATTCTTATTTTTTGACTTGTTCTGTAGATTCTTTTGGCTTTTTTCTTCTTTTTTTCTCCTTTCCACCCACCTCTGTTGGAGCTGTCGATTTTACTGGCACTATGAAATCCAATGGATGCAGAAAAAGCCTTTGACAAAATTTAGCACCCATTTATAATTAAAACTCTTCAAAAAATGGGCACAGAAGGAACCTTCCTGAACCTAGTAAAGGGCATATATGATAAGTCTACAGCAAACATTATTCTCAATGGTGAAAAACTGAAAGCATTTCCCCTAAGATCAGGGACAACATAAGGGTGTCCACTTTCACCACTATTATTCAAAATAGTTCTGGAAATCCTAGCTACAGCAATCAGAGAATAAAAAGAAATAAAAGGAATTCAGATCAGAAAAAAAGAAGTACAGCTCTCACTGTTTACAGATGACATGATACTGTACATAGAAAACCCTAAAGACAGTATCAGAAAATGACTAGAGCTAATCAGTGAATTTAGTAAAGATGCAGAATACAAAATCAATACACAGAAATCACTTGCATTTCTATATACTAACAATGAAAAATCAGAAAGAGAAACTAAGGAATCAATCCCATTCACCACTGCAACAAAAACAATTAACTATCTAGGAATAAACTTACCTAAGCAGACAAAAGAACTGTACACAGAAAAGTATAAGACACTGATGAAAGAAATCAAAGATGACACAAACAAATGGAGAGATATTACATGTTTCTGGGTAGGAAGAATCAATACTGTGAAAGTGACTATACTACCAAACACAATCTACAGACTCAACGCGATCCCTATCAAATTACCAGTGGCATTTTTCACAGAACTAGCACAAAAAAATTGAACAATTCATTCAACACAAAAGACCCCAAACAGCCAAAGCAGTCCTGACAAAGAATGGAGTTGGAGGAATCAACCTTCCTGACTTCAGATTATACTACAAAGCTACAGTCATCAAGATAGTATGGTACTGGCACAAAAATAGAAATATAGACTGATGGAACAAGAGAGAAAGCCCGAAATAAACCCATGCACCTATGGGTACCTTATTTTTGACAAAGGAGGCAAGAATTTACGATGGGGCAAAGACGGGCTCTTCAATAAACGGTGCTGGGAAAACTGGACAGCTACAGGTAAAATAATGAAATTAGAACACTTCTAACATGATTCATGGGGTCGCGGAGAGTCGGACACGACTGAGCGACTGAACTGAACTAAACTGAACACCTATAAAAAGATAAACTCAAAATGGATTAAAGACCTAAATGTAAGATCAGAAACTATAAAACTCTTAGAAGAAAACATAGGCAGAACACTCAGTGACATAAATCACAGCAAGATACTCTATGACCCACCTCCTAGAGTAATGGAAATAAAAACAAAAGTGAACAAGTGGGACCTGATTAAACTTGAAATCTTTTGCACAGCAAAGGAAACGATAAGCAAGGTGAAAAGACATCCCTCAGAATGGGAGAAAATAATAGCAAATGAAACAACTGACAAAGGATTAATTTCCAAAATATACAAGCAGCTCCTACAACTCAATGCCAGAAAAACAAACAACCCAACCAAAACGTGGGAAAAAGGCCTAAACAGGGGGAACTAAAGAAGATTGGGGAGGAATCGGACGGGGCGGCCACTTTCTCCCCCACAAAATAAGAACATTTGAACGCTGAGTAAATCCCACAAAAAAACTTCTGAATACCAGCAGAGGACATCAGACACTCAGAAAAGCAGCCCAGAGTGGATGAAAGGAGGTAGGAAATAGATAAAAAGATAAAAAGAGAGACAAAAGAGGAAGGGACGGAGCTCCATCCCAGGAAGGGAGGCTTGAAAAAAAAAAGAGAGAGAAGTTTCCAAACACCTGGAAACACTGGTGAGTGGAACCTCAGAGGGCCGCATAACTGGGAGACAAAAGACATAAATAATTAAAACTCATAGACTAAGTGCCCAGAGGAAATTCTCGGCAGAGAAGCGGCGCAGACGCCCGCACCCCTCACTAGCGGATGGGGGCTGAGCAGGGAGGAGAACAGGGCTTGAACGCCCCAGGGCAAGCTGAGGGCTCGAACTTAAGATATCAGAGCAGAGACTGCAGCTGAAGAGCGAGAGGGCTGGGAAAAGCCTGCGAAAAGCCCCAAGCCTGCCCCACCCACAGAACCAGGCACGGAGTGGAGCGAGCCGGTAGCGGGCGGCCCATCCCGCAGCCCCCACCAAAGCAGGCGGGGAGGGCAGCCCGCGCCGGGGCAGGGGCAGCCACGGCCCCAGAGAGGCTTCCCGTGCCAAGCTGCAGGCAGGCTTTCTTGCTGGCCAGGACTTCTTGGGTTCGGGCCAGTCGATATCCGCCTGAGAAAGTGCATCGGTTGTGTACTCTCAGAAAACCGAGCGGCAGGGACCGGGAAGGCGATAAGTCGCAGCGACCGCGCTCGCCAAACGCCTGGTCACCTGAGCTGCTAGGACAGGGGAAGGCACAAAACGCAGGCCCAGCCAAGTCTGTGCCCTTGTCGAGTACCCGAGGACCTGAATCTGAGCCGCTCAGACTTGGGAAATGCATGCAACCCAGTGCCAGCCGCGGACAGCTTGCAGCAGAGCAAACTAAAGCCTAAGCAGCATAAACAGGGAAAGCACACACGCCTTTATAGCTGAGATACCGCGAGCACTCTCCACAGACGCCAGGGATATTTGTTAGCTGTTCCTCCCAACCCATAGCAGGACTGAATAGGAGAGCCGGGGAGGGAAAAAAAAGTGTCCACCACCGCATCCTGGTGTCAGGATGGGAATTAGACACTGAGGAGACCACAAAACAGAAGAGCTTTTTCAACAGAAGGAACTGCCTTGAAAGTAATAGAGGGAGAAGCCTTGAGCCTCCTGCAAGAATAAGACTGAAAACCAGAGACAGTGGCTAAAGGTCAAATCCTGAGAACACCAGAGATCTCCGGTTCCAGAGAACATTAATTGATAGATACTCATCAAATGCCTCCATACATACACTGAAACCAGGCACCACCCAAGGGTCAACAAGTTTCAGTGAAAGACATACTACGCAAGCTATCCAGCAACACAGGAGAATAGCACTGAGCTTCAATATACAGGCTGCCCAAAGCCACCCCAAACCCACTGACATCTCAAACGCATTACTGGAAACTTCATTGTACTCCAGAGAGAAGAAATCCAGCTCCACCCACCAGAACATCGACTCAAGCTTCCCTAACCAGGGAACATTGACAAGTCACCCATCCAACCCCACACACAACGGGGTAACTACATAATAAAGAGAACTCCACAAACTGTCAGAAGACAGAAAGGCCACCCCGAACACAGCAATATAAGCAGGATGAAGAGGCAGAGAAATACCCAACAAGTAAAGGAACAGGATAAATGCCCACCAACACAAAAAGAGGAAGATATAAGGAACCTACCCGATAAAGAATTTCGAATTTTAATTGTGAAAATGATTCAAAATCTGGAAAGCAAACTGGAGTTACAGATAAATAAACTGGAGAAAAGGATGGAGAAGATGGAAGAAATGTTCAATAAGGAATTAGAGGAAATAAAAGAGTCAATATACAATGAATAATACAATAGATGAGATCAGAAACATTCTCGAGGGCACAAACAGTAGAATAACGGAGGCAGAAGACAGGATAAGCGAGTTAGAATTGTAGAAATAAATGAAACAGAGGGGGAAAAAGAAAAAAGAATTAAAAGAAATGAGGGCAATATTAGAGACATATGGGACAATATTAAACGCCCCAACATTCGAATCATAGGAGTCCCAGAAGAAGAAGACAAAAAGAAAGACCATGAGAGAATACTTGAGGAGATAAAAGTTGAAAATTTCCCTAAAATGGGGAAGGAAATAATCACCCAAGTCCAAGAAACGCAGAGAGTCCCTAACAGGATAAACCCAAGGTGAAATACCCCAAGGCACATATTAATCAAATTAACAAAGATAAAACCAAAGAAAAAATATTAAAAGCAGCAAGGGAAAAACAACAAATAACACACAAGGGGATCCCCATAAGGATAACAGCTGATCTTTCAGCAGAAACTCTACAGGCCAGGAAGGAATGGCAAGACATACCTAAAGTGATGAAAGAAAACAACCTACAGCCCAGATTACTGTACCCAGCAAGGATCTCATTCACATATGAAGGAGAAATCAAAAGCTTTGCAGACAAGCAAAAGCTGAGAGAACTCAGCATCACCAAATCAGCTCTCCAACAAATACTAAAGGATCTTCTCTAGACTGGAAACACAGAAAGGGAATATAAACTCGAACCCTTCCCTGGTGGCTCAGAGGTTAAAGCGTATGCCTCCAATGCGGGAGACCCGGGTTCGATCCCTGGGTCGGGAAGATCTCCTGGAGAAGGAAACGGTAACCCACTCCAGTATTCTTGTCTAGAGAATCCCATGGACGGAGAAGCCTGGTAGGCTACAGTCCACGGGGTTGCATAGAGTCGGACATGACTGAGCGACGGAACGGAAAGGAAAACAATAAAGAAAATGGCAACAGGATCATACTTATCAATAATCACCTTAAATGTAAATGGGTTGAATGCCCCAACCAAAAGACAAACGCTGGCTGAATGGATACAAAAATAAGACCCACGTATGTTGTCTACAAGAGACCCACCTCAAAACGAGGGACACAAACAGACTGAAAGTGAAGGGCTGGAAAAAGATATTCCACGCAAATAGAGACCAAAAGAAAGCAGGAGTAGCAATACTCATATCAGATAAAATAGATTTTAAAACAAAGGCTGTGAAAAGAGACAAAGAAGGAAACTACATAATGATCAAAGGATCAATCCAAGAAGATATAACAATTATAAATATTTATGCACCCAACATAGGAGCACCACAATATGTAAGACAATTACTAACAAGTATGAAAGGGGAAATTAAAAATAACACAATAAGAGTGGGAGACTTTAATACCCCCACTTACATCTATGGATAGATAACTAAACAGAAAATTAACAAGGAAACACAAATTTTAAATGATACAATAGACCAGTTAGACCTAATAGATCTCTATAGGACATTTCACCCCAAAACAATGAATTTCACCTTTTTCTCAAGAGCACATGGAACCTTTTCCAGGATAGATCACATCCTGGGCCATAAACCTAGCCTTGGTAAATTAAAAAAAAATGAAATCATTCCAAGCATCTTTTCTGACCACAATGCAGTAAGATTAGATCTTAATTACAGGAGAAAAACTATTAAAAATGCCAACATATGGAGGCTGAACAACACGCTGCTGAATAATGAACAAATCATAGAAGAAATCAAAAGAGAAATCAAAATATGCATAGAAATGAATGAAAATGAAAACACAACAACCCAAAACCTCTGGGACACTGTAAAAGCAGTGCTAAGGGGGAAGTTCATAGCAACACAGGCACACCTCAAGAAACAAGAAAAAAGTCAACTAAATAACCTAACTCTACATCTAAAGCAACTAGAAAAGGAAGAAATGAAGAACCCCAGGGTTAGTAGAAGGAAAGAAATCATAAAAATTAGGGCAAAGATAAACGCAAAAGAAACAAAAGAGACCATAGCAAAAATCAACAAAGCCAAAAGCTGGTTCTTTGAGAAGATAAATAAAATTGACAAACCACTAGCAAGACTCATCAAGAAAGAAAGGGAGAAGAACCAAATCAATAAAATTAGAAATGAAAATGGAAAGATCACAACTGACAACACAGAAATACAAAGGATTATTAGAGAATACTATCAGCAATTATATGGCAATAAAATGAATAACTTGGAAGAAATGGACAAATTCCTAGAAAAGTACACCTTGCCAAAACTGAACCAGGAAGAAACAGAAAATCTGAACACACCCATCACAAGCACGGAACTAGAGGAAGTAATTGGAAAGCTTCCAGCAAACAAAAGACCAGGTCCAGATGGCTTCACAGCTGAATTCTACCAAAAATTTAGTAACGAGCTAACACCTATTCTACTCAAACTCTTCCAGAAAATTGCTGAGGAAGGAAAACTTCCAAACTCATTCTATGAGGCCACTATCACCCTAATCCCAAAACCTGGTAAAGATCCCACAAAAAAAGAAAACTACAGGCCAATATCACTGATGAACATAGACGCAAAAATCCTTAACAAAATTCTAGCAATCAGAATCCAACAACACATTAAGAAGATCATACATCATGACCAAGTGGGCTTTATACCAGAAATGCAAGGATTCTTCAATATCTGCAAATCAATCAACATAATACACCACATTAACAAACTGAAAAATAAAAATCATATGATTATCTCAATAGATGCAGACAAAGCCTTTGACAAAATACAACATCCATTTATGATAAAAACCCTCCAGAAACTGGGAATAGAAGGGACATATCTCAACATAATAAAAGCTATATACAACAAATCCACAGCAAACATTATCCTCAATGGTGAAAAACTGAAAGCATTTCCCCTAAAGTCAGGAACAAGACAAGGGTGCCCACTCTCACCACTACTATTCAACATAATTCTGGAAGTTTTGGCTACAGCAATCAGAGCAGAAAAAGACATAAAAGGAATACAAATTGGAAAAGGAGTAAAACTTTCACTGTTCGCTGATGACATGATCCTCTACGCAGAAAACCCTAAAGACTCTACCAGAAAACTACTAGAGCTAATCAATGAATACAGTAAAGTTGCAGGATATAAAATCAACACACAGAAATCCCTTGCATTCCTATACACTAATAATGAGAAAATAGAAAGAGAAATTAAGGAAACTATTCCATTCACTGTTGCAACGAAAAGAATTAAATACTTAGGAATATATCTACCTAAGGAAATAAAAGACTTGTACATAGAAAACTATAAAACACTAGTGAAAGTAATCAAAGAGGACACTAATAGATGGAGAAATATACCATGTTCGTGGATTGGAAGAATAAATATTGTGAAAATGAGTATATTACCCAAAGTAATTTATACATTCAATGCAATCCCTAGCAAGCTACCAACGATATTTTTCACAGAACTAGAACAAATAATCTTACAATTTGTACGGAACTACAAAAAACCTCGAATAGCCAAAGCAATCTTGAAGAAGAAAAATGGAACTGGAGGAATTAACCTGCCAGACTTCAGGCTCTACTCCAAAGCCACAGTCATCAAGACAGTATGGTACTGGCATAAAGAGAGAAATATAGATCAATGGAACAAAATAGAAATCCCAGAGATAAACCCACGCACCTATGGACACCTTATCTTCGACAAAAGAGGCAAGAATATAAAATGGACAAAAGACAGTCTCTTTAACAAGTGGTGCTGGGAAAACTGGTCAGCCACTTGTAAAAGAATGAAACTAGAACACTTCCTAACACCATACACAAAAATAAACTCAAAATGGATTAGAGAGCTAAATGTAAGACCAGATACTATAAAACTCCTAGAGGAGAACGTAGGCAAAACACTCTCTGACATACATCACAGTAGGATCCTCCATGACCCACCTCCCAGAATATTGGAAATAAAAGCAAAAATAAACAAATGGGACCTAATTAAAATCAAAAGCTTCTGCACAGCAAAGGAAACTCTAAGCAAGGTGAAAAGACAGCCTTCAGAATGGGAGAAAATAATAGCAAATGAAGCAACTGATAAAGGATTAATCTCCAAAATATACAAGCAGCTCCTGCAGCTCAATTCCAGAAAACTAAGTGACCCAATCAAAAAATGGGCCAAAGAACTAAACAGACATTTCTACAAAGAAGACATAAAGATGGCTAACAAACACATGAAAAAATGCTCAACATCCCTCATAATCAGAGAAATGCAAATCAAAACCACCATGAGATACCACTTCACACCAGTCAGAATGGCTGCTATCCAAAAGTCTACATGCAATAAATGCTGGAGAGGGTGTGGAGAAAAGGGAACCCTCTTACACTGTTGGTGGGAATGCAAACTAGTACAACCATTATGGAGAACAGTGTGGAGATTCCTCAAAAAACTGGAAATAGAACTGCCATATGATCCAGCAATCGCACTCCTGGGCATACACACCAAGGAAACCAGAACTGAAAGAGACACATGTACTCTAATGTTCATTGGAACACTGTTTATAATAGCCAGGACATGGAAGCAACCTAGATGTCCATCTGCAGACGAATGGATAAGAAAGGTTTGGTACATATACACCATGGAGTATTTTTCATTCATCAAAAAGAATGCATTTGAATCAGTTTTAATGAGGTGGATGAAATTGGAACCAATTATACAGAGTGAAGTAAGCCAGAAAGAAAAACATCAATACAGCATACTAACGCATATATATGGAATTTAGAAAGATGGAAACCTGAATCCTGTATACGAGACTGCAAAAGAGACACAGGCATATAGAACAGTCTTTGGGACTCTGTGGGAGAGGGTGAAGGTGGGATGACTGGGGAGAATGGCATTGTAGCATGTATATTATCATAAGTGACCAGTCTAGGTTCAATGCATGATACAGGATGCTTGGGGCTGGTGCACGGGGATGACATGGAGGGAGGATATGGGGAAGAGGGAGGTGGGAGGGGGGTTCAAGAAAGAAAACACATGTACACCCGGGGCGAATTCATGTCAATGTATGGCAAAACCAACCAATATATTAATGTAAGGTAATTTGCCTCCAATAAAATAAATTTAAAAAAAATTAAAAATAAATAAATAAATAAAAGTACCAAAAAAAAAAAAAAAAAAGACCTAAACAGACATTTCTCCAAAGAAGACACACAGATGGATAACAAACACATGAAAAGATGCTCAACACTGCTCATTATTAGAGAAATGCAAATCAAAATTACAATGAGATATCACCTCACAGCGGCCAGAATGGCCTTCATTCAAAATATCTACAAACAATAAATGCCAGAAGTGTGTGGAAGAAAGGGAACACTCTTGCACTGTTGATGGGAATGTAAATTGATACAGCCGCTATGGAAGATGGTATGGAGATTCCTTAAAAAATTAGGAATAAAATCGCCATATGACCCAGCAATCCCACTCCTAGGCATATACCTTGAGGAAACCAAAGTTGAAAGAGACCCATGTATCCCATTGTTCACTGCAGCAACCTAGTTGTCCATTGACAGATGAATGGATAAAGAAGTTGTGGTACATATGCACAATGGAATATGACTACAGCCATCAAAAGGAAGGCATTTGCGTCAGTTCTGATGAGGTGGATGAACCTAGAAGCTATCACACAGAGTGAAGTGAGTAAGAAAGACAAACATAAATATTGTATTCGAATGCATATAGATGGAATCTAGAAAAGCACTACTGAAGAATCTATAGGGCAACAACGGAGAAACAGAGGTGGAGAAGAAACTTATGGACATGGGGAGACGGTAGGAGACGATGAGACATTCTTCACCACCTCAAATTCTATTTTATTATGTCTATGTTAGGGCCCAAGAAATCTGCATTTTGACAGTTTTCCAGACTTGAGAAAGCATCACACGCACAGTACAGAAAAAATCAGGGACGTGCTGCAGACATTCTCACATGATCGCAAGTACTGTTCTCATGAACTTCCTTCATTTTCAGTTTTCTTGGCAGCACCAGTTTCTAAGCCTTCAGACTCCCATCAACTAGATATTCAGTAGTTACATGGATCAAATCGTTTCCAAGAAACTGTCACTGATATTAAGTTTGCCAAATACATGTATAAGCTTATACTGAAGCTGATTAATACAAACCATTTTCTTCACAAGGCTTGGATTATAAAGAGAAATGACAGACTTACTGCACAGAGGCATTTATTAGAACTCTGTAGTAAGCCAGAGCTTTAAGAGAAAAACACCTAAAAACACTCTATCCTTGAGTTCAAAAGAAGACACAAACTTGTAAACACAATACAAGATACAGCAGTATGACATATGAAGCAATCAAAATTATGAAAGACTTCATGTCAGTCCCTCAACACAGGATTTTTGCATCAGTATTTGCCAGTACTGGCAGTATGGCAATCAGTATTCCAACAAAAAATGCGAGCAAAGGCACAGAGGTTCGAATAGGGTGTGTGTAGTATTGCTGGGGCACGAAGAGCACATGAACTGTAAACACAAGAGGTAAGCACTTTCAGAAACATGTGTATGTGTGTGTGTGTAAACACTGACATAAACATATCAATGGACACATCTGTACATTCAACCACCAACTCACCACAGACACACTCCTTACTTTCCAATCCTTCCAAAACCAAACTCTTGATTCCCACTCCTCAGTTTCTCCATTTTCACAAATGGTAATCCCACTCTTCTAGTTGCTCAGGCCAAAACCCTTGGGGTCCTCTTTGAAACTGCTTCTGCGTATCCACCTCACAACCTACCAGCACTTCTTGTCTTTCGACTTCACAACGTATCTAGAATATGACCACTTTCCACGTCCTCCACAGCATCCACCCAGTTTGAGCGATTAATACCTCATCCTTGGATTTCTGGAGTGGTTTCCATTTCATCTCCATTTGTACACAAGAACCAGGGTGATCCTTTAAAGACATGCCACCCCTGTGCTCATGATCATGTCTCTTCCACTCAACATCTTCTGACACACTCAGATTCAAATCCAAATTCCATAAAGGAGCTCTAAAGACACCTCCCAACCCCAGTGCTTACTGATAGAATTTCCTTCCCTTCTCCCTTACTCACACGGCTCGAGACTCTGTGGTGTCCCCGTTGTTCTGTGAATATAACCAGCATGCCTCCACTTCAGAGCCTCTGCACTTGTTGCTCTGCTTCCTCTGCCTGGACTGATCTTCCCTAGATATCTGTATCATTTGTTCTCTCAGTGTGACGTCCCTGTCACACTGTCTCTTTATTAAAAAGGACTTCCCTAATGTCTCCATACTGTATTACTGTCACCTAACTCTATTCTTTCTTATTGGCAGTCACTGCTATCTGACATTATCTACTTATCCATATCCTACCATTACAGCCATCACTTGAACTGTAGCTCCATAAGAACAGACCAAGTTTTGTTCACTACTCATCTCCACTATCTGGAGTAGTGTCTAGCACATGCTGCTGCTGCTGCTAAATCACTTCAGTCATGCTACACTCTGTGTGACCCCACAGATGGCAGCCCACTAGGGTTACCCTGTCCCTGAGATTCTCCAGGCAAGAACTCTGGAGTGGGTTGCCATTTCCTTCTCCAATGCATGAAAGTGAAAAGTGAAAATGAAGTCGCTCAGCTGTGTCCGACTCTTAGTGACCCCATGGACTGCAGCCCAACAGGCTCCTCCGCTCATGGGATTTTCCAGGCAAGAGTACTGGAGTGGGTTGCCACTGCCTTCTCCGGTCAAGCACATGGAAGACATCCAATTGATATTTGCTGAATGGATGACTGTTGACTAAATATATTCATATAGCCCTTACCCAACTTAACAGCTTCCCTGGTGGCTCAACTGGTAAAGAACCTGCCTGCTACTGCAGGAGACACAAGAGACGTGGGTTCAATCCTGGGGTCAGAAAGATCCCCTGGAGAAGGAAATGCCAACCACTCCAATATTCTTGCCTGGAAAATTTCATGCATGGACAGAGGAGTCTGGTGGGCTATATATATAGTCCACAGGGTCTCAAAAAGTTCTACATGACTGAGTGCTCACCCCACATACAAGTTAATTAAAAAGATGAGTAGAAGGAGTATGGAAGACATTTGAGCTGTACAAAATTGAGAGCAGAGATAACTGATGAGCCATAACTAAAACAAGATCAGGCAGTGAGAATGAGACAGCTGTGAAATTAGTTAAAAGCAACAGAATCTACAATTGACCGGATGTGGGAGCTTGGGTCAATGAAGGAGAAATATGCCTTCTAGGAATTTAAAAAAAAAAAAATGAGCAAGGAGTAAAATCAATTTTAGACATGTGGAAGTTGAGGTACTTGAGACAAATTCAGGTTAGGATATCCAATGGCTGCTTGTTAGGCAGATTTGGAACTTACCAGAAAGATGACAAGGCTATAGATTTGGATTTAGGAGGCATCAGCGTGTGGGGAACAGTTAAAATCAGTGAGATGAAATTATCCAGAGGAAACATGTAGAATCAAAAGGAACAGAAACCGATTGCTAAGAAGCACCAGGAAGAAGATGCAAGAAAGGAAAGTGAGAAGGACTGGACTGAGATTTAGCAGACTAGCAGACCACAATAGTGTGCACAAAATGCTGAAGTGATTTTCAGGGAAGGAGGACAGACTCAGGTTGAGGGGAGTAAGGGTCACATACGGAATGACTGTGAAATGAAATATAGGTTTGAAGTGAGTGACGTCGATTTGGCGTAAGTGCTGAGGAGAATGAATAGAAATTTTCCCGTTGATCACACTGGAAACTGACTAAAGACAAAGAGCAAATAGAGCGGCTATGGTTTAAACTGTCTAGCAATAGAAGAATAGATAAGCAAAATACAGTAATCTATACAATGGAAGACAAGAAAAAGGAAAGAACTATTAATGAACACAAAACCATTAATGAGTCTTGAAAACAGAGCATAGAAGAGCACTCTTCACTCAAGCACAATGAGAGTTATACACATATGGCTTCATTTGTATGAAGCTCTAGGATACACACAGTGATCATCTAGGAAGGATGCTAAACAGCAGTTTCCTCCAAAGGATGGCACAGACATGGGCTGACTAGCAAGGAGCATGAGAGCGTGAGGCAATGGTAATGATCAGGTTCTACACCCTCCTAAGGATTTGGCTTTCTAAGCTGCAGGTTTTTTATCAAAACTCAGGTGCTGTCTTTAGATCTGTGCATTTCCTTGTAAAGTTTTAAACGGAAGAAAAAAAAAAAAAAACTACAGACAAATGTTTGGTGAAGGACCTGATAAAATGTCTGTGAGGACAGTAACTGTTGTCTCTCTTTTATTTTTAAATACACTCAAAGAGTAATGTAGATTAGTAGATCAGTAGAGGGATGGACAGATGTGATAAAGCAAATATAATAAAACAATGATAGAATTTGGACTGTAATAAAAAAAAAGGTGTTGCTATGATTTAAATAATTAAATATGCAGCATAATTAATTTGTAATAAATTAGTTGAATTGGTCCAGCTAGAGATCTGAACAAGCACAGTAGATGGAATAAGTTGAAATTGTTAGCAAAAGTACTATTTTATGTGACAGACAACAAAGTTAACCTACGTAAAAAAAGAAATGAGATCAGGAAGGGAGCTATTAGGAAAGGTGAGATCAAACCCCATAACTTTGGGGTATCCATAGAACTGAAGAAGAGGTACAGTATGAACAAGGATATGAGAGATGTGGAAGAATGAAAGGTTATTATGAGAGATCAGTTTGTCAGAAGTTAAGGAAGAATTCAGAGTTATGCAACTCCAGGCAAAATACTGAGGACATAAAACAGATTTAATACTAACAAAACAGAGATCATATGACATTTCTATAACTGTACATAATCTGTTAAAATAAAAAGACCACTAAACAATTGTAGTTAGACACAAAACTTAAAATAGGATTCCTGCTGAGGTAATTCATAACTGTTGTTATAAATACCAATAAATTTAGATTTCTAAAAGAGGAACGATAAATATAAGGTTTTGGGGAGACAGTGGATGAATGGTTTGATGGGTCTAGACAAGAGAGTATGTCAAATAGGTGAAAAACAGAGTAGACAAATAAAAGAAAGTCAACTGTCAGTGAACTGACTACAAGTAACTCATACATGTTTTAAGTTTCTCCATCTATCAAATGACAGTAACAACCTGAGCTTTTTACCTATCTCCAAGGGCTATTGACAGATGATAAATAAAATTAATTTTAAACATGAAGGAGAAATAAGTGTTCTGTGCAGCACTGCCCATAATAGCAAACCCTTGGAAATAACTTAAATGACCATCAGTAGAAGATGGCTAAGTAACTACAGATAGTAGTATTAACACAATTGGCCATTACATAGCAATTAAGAGGAAAGAACCAGGCTAGCAAATATAAACAACAGATACAGATATAAACACAGATACATGTACAACATTATATATTTATATATATATATGGAACGTAAAAAAGCATACAATGTTGCTTATGGATATGCTTGTGATGCACACTAAGAGTATAAAAACAAACGCAAGAAGAATTAATGACAGATTCAAAACAATGATGGTCTCATCTCTGGGGAGAAAAGAAGGCAATGAAATCAAGATGGATACTAATGAAGGAATCTTCAACTCTACCTGTACTATTTTATTTCTTTAAAAAAGAAATCTGGGGCATTCCCTGGTGGTCCAATGGTTAGGACTTGGTATTCTCATTGTCTGGGCTCCAGGTTCCATCCTTAGTTGGGGGAACTAAGATCCTGCAAGCCATGTGGGATCCTGGGTGTGGCCAAAAAAAAAAAAAAAAGTCTGAAGCAAACACTGCAAAATATTATTGGACAAAACTAGACAGTAAGAGTTGCTTTATCCTTGAAACATTTAAGAACATGAAAAGGTACATTATAGTATAAAAAAATGCAGTATTACTACCACACACGTTATTACTAACAATTATGTTCTCTTAAACAAATCTATAAGACTGTCAGGTAATATCCTCAAACCTTTAGGAAATGCTTACAATCTATATATTGGAAGTGATTTGAAAAGTATCTGACACTTTCTGGGTCTGGGTATGGTAATACATGATAGTAAAACAGAACAAAGGGACTTTCCTGGCAGTCCAGTGGTTGACTCCATGCTTCCAGTGCAGAGGCCATGGGTTCTATCTCTGATCAGGGAACTAAGATCCCACATGTTGCATGATCAAAAAAACAAAATTAAAAAAAAAGAAGAAAAACAGAAATGACAGAACTACTGTAGTCAATAACACCGAAATCATAAAGATATTCGAGTCCCATTAAGTCATTAGAGATATTTAATAATGAGGCAACAAATGATTATGTTCTCTATATCTTCTAATCCTTTATAAATGGCATTACTTTTATAACCAGAAAAAAAAAAAAAAAAAACTAAGGGAAAGATATCAATCAATACCTTGATTATGTTTTTCTGAATTACTTTAAAATTTTCTTCACTGAAATGTTTTTCTTTTTTCACCTTTTTCATTTCATTCCAAATTCCTAAGGAAATGAACAGCTCTGAGGCATGAAACTTCTGTTCAAAATTATAAGTAACTTCGAAAAGTTCTTAAAAACTGATTAACTAGAAGACAAATAATTTTAAATATGCTGCAAAAGAAGCAATGGTCCATAAAAAATCTATGATTTTCGCACCTACTGCATTCCATATCTTCAGGCCAAGGAACACCAAACAGCTCCATGAGCCTCGAGCACTCACTGTGAGCCCTCTGACAGAGCCTGCGGACGTATGACATGTCCGTACTCCACACAGATAGGAGAACAGAGCACACAGAGAGATGGTGGAAATCCTGACAGCAGTCCAAATTCACCCCAGGGCGGCATGGCCGGGAAAAAGTCCAAACCAAATCATTAGATGGAGAGTTGTACACAAGTCAAAGTTTTCTTCACATATAATATGGCAATATTCTTGTTTTTTTCTGTTTTAGAAGATTTCTGAAGGCAATTAAAATTTTCTGAAGGGAAGTTTTTGTTTTTCTCAACAAAACCCTCTTCACCCTACCCCTAGAGATTCTGATTTGGTTAAGTATGAGGTGTATTGCAGAATCTATACGGATATTTTAATTATTACAGGTGATATTAATGAAAAGGCCTGGCTGAGAATGACAAATAACAATACATACAGTCCATTTTACATAGAAAAACCCACAAAAGATACGTGTCAAATGCTCAGAAACCTGATTATTACTTGGTAATGGGATTACAGAGATTTCAAATTTGTTTTTCTTAAGTACTTCAATTTCTGTATTTTTGTCAACTAACATATATCAATAGGAGAGGAGGACAAAAAATGAAAGGAGAGGGTAGGAGAGGAAGAGCAATCGTTATACACAGTGGGACACATTTTGAGGTGGCAGGTATAGGAAGAGATATCACTTTGGTCTCATATTTTCCTGTTCTTTTTACATTAAAGGCAAAATTTAAAAACACACACTAGAATTCTTTGAACTCTGAAATCACATGATGTAAACAGAGCTAACACTGTAAGCTGATATTAAGGAAACAAAAAGAAAAAAATAGTGGCCCCAAACATAAAACCATACTAAAATCATCATCATAACCACAGGACGGGATCAATTATCCCAAGAAATGTACATCTGTGCTTTTGACTACCAAACATTTTTTTCACATTTATATAATCAGTTTCAGAGTCATTGCTGACTTTTACCTCGTAACATATTTTCACCACAAGGCCTTTCCACTAAGACTCAATCAATTTATTTCTACATTGATATAAAACATTTTCCAGACGCCTTCTATACACAACGCAGTAACAAAACCGAGAGTCACTTAAAGAAACTGGTGTTCAAAGAAGTTAACTGTGTAAGAGATGTGATAACTGATACATAACTGCCGGGAGCCAGCGAGGGAAATCCTACCTGTGGCAAAGGTCAACTGGGGAAGAGGCCTGACGGGCAAAGGCTAATCAGGGCTCGAGGAACCCCCTGGACTTACCTGAGCATCTACCCCAAAGAAAACTGGAGTCTGACTGCTTTACTATCTTACGCCTCTTACCAAGTCCTCTAATACTTACAGGGGCTTCCCCCCAACCACCTTTCTCTGAAAACATTAATTCAGAGCTGTAGTTTAAAAGTTCTCCTCGGCTTAATAGGAGTGTTCCAATCCAAGCCCCTCTGATAGCTTTCTAACTTGCATGACAAGTTTGTCTGGGCTCTTACAACTATGAGTGTGACTGTTTATAGCCTCCCAGCCATGCAAGGACAGAAAGCCTAATATTCTAAAATATAGGAATCTGTTGAAGAAGTTAAAATCATTAGAATAGTACTAGAAAAGATTTCATTGTTGAATCAATGCTTGCTGCAGTTTCCTCTATTGTATCCTTGGAAATATATTAATCCTTTGATTTAACCACATCAGATCTTAAGTTAATAAATTCCTTTCTTGCAGCTCACTACACCGGTGCCTTATAGGAATGTAACTTTGTTATGTGTCTACCACCTAACTTTAGGAAAGTCACCTTAAAAGAAAAGTCTTTTACTTGCTAACTAACCTATTGTCAGGAGAGAGGGCCATAAAACTGTTAGCAGGCCCCCTGGCCAGAAGATGATGTAAATCACCTAAAACTTTTATCACACAAAAATAAGCCCTGATCCTGATAAGGGTCAAGACTGCTGACCCCACGTGATTTTGGTGTGAATCTATACCTCCCTTTCTCTGTTTCTTATGCGCATAACTTAGGGTATAAAAGCAGCACTGGAAAATAAAGTTTTGGGCCTTGCTCACTGAAGCTTGGTCTCCCCGTGTCGTTCTTTCTCTTTTTCCATCCTTTTCTCTATTCTCCTTTTTCCGGTTGAGATCCTTGGAGCACTGGGCCCTCTGAGTTTACTTATCTGCCTGGGCTTCTAAGACCCACTCGAGGGGGTGCCCTGGTGGGGTGCCTCAAGTGATTCGAGAGGGCGCCTGCGGCCTACGTAAACAGAGCAAGCCCTGTGCTGGGGTTTTATTGGTTTCCAGCGTAAACCAAGGAATCATCAGCCCCTGTCTCTCTCTCTCTTTCTCTCTCTCTCTCTGACGCCGACGCCGTTCATCCCGAGGATACCCTGGGCCTTATCGAGGCTGGACCCCGATACATAACTATATGGGACAATCACTTTACCACTTATTATCACTATTACCACATAGTATACAGTAATATATAAAATAACACTATATATAATAGTATATATATACACTATATATAATAATATTACATATATTTATATATAATAACATATAACAAACTATATGCAACCAGCACTTCCAAGCATGAAGAAATCATTTTAAATGAATAACTTTAAATTAAATCAATGTTCCCATCAAGAACAACTTCAAAATACAGGAAAAGTTTTAAAGTATCTCTTGAAGGCTACTAGAGAACTACTGAAGGAAAAGAACTAGACAGACCAGGGATCAGAGAGCAGGGAAGCATGCAGAGGTGGCCCGATAAGTGCGGCCACTTCTCCAAGGAGGTATCTGCTGAACCTGGGTGTAAGGCAAGAGAGGAAGACACAACTTTTGCCCAGGCTGATGCAGGAGAGCCAAGAAACCAGCAGGGCTGTGGTAGTCGTGCAAGATCATAGACAGTACATGCATATATATAACTCAATCACCTTGCTGTACCCCCTGAAACTAACACAACACTGTGAATCGATGATGCTCCTCTATAAAATAAAAATTAGAAGAAAAAAAAAGACTACAGACAAAATTCAAAACAAAAGGGGCAAATGGGTGAACAGGGAAGTTCCGAGGTTTGGGCCTGACACAGAGCTAATTTTCCCTTCAAGATATTTAAAAATTCTGGAAATGCATAGGGCAGGAGGTTAGGAAGCTAAGCACAATGCCTCTGAAAAGCAGAGTGGAGATTTTGGCAGTGTTATCAGTATGAGGAAACATAAATTAGAGGCTCAAGTCCAGCTAGGGGAAATGGGCATAACTCACTCGCAGCTGGAAGCCCCTCCCCTGAGTGACCACATGTCAACAGTGGGGGCAAATGACAGGGAGGCAGAGGCCGGTCAAAACTGAAACCCAGCCTCAACTCAGCTCAGTCCCAAGACGGTAAATGAGAAATATGTTTGAGAAAATAAAAGATGAAGGATTCCAGAAAATTGGAATCGATCATAAGAAGGACCAAGTGGAAATTCTGTAAGTGAAATATATAAATGATGATGTAAAGAGCTCATTAGATATACCAGAAGAAAGAACCTGACAAAATGGAAAACAAGGCAATAGAAAGTATCTAAACCAGAAGCACACAGACCAAAACCTACTGAAAAATACAGAAAAAAAAATAGTAGATGTGTAAAACACATGAAAATGTTTAGGATATACATAACTGCAACCTCAAAAGAGGGAAGAAAGAAGGAACAGAGGCAATATATAACAAGATGATGGTCAAGAATTTGTTAAAACTGATTAAAGACAACCCATAGATCTGGCAACCCGCTCCAGTTCTCTAGCCTGGAAAATCCCATGGACAGAGGAGCATGGTAGGCTACAGTCCATGGGGTCACAATGAGTCGGACACAACTGAACGACTTCACTTTCACTTTTCTATAGATTCAAAAAGTTATGCAAATCTCCAGAAGAATACATGCAAAAAATACACCTAAGCATATCACATTTAAACTGTGGAAAACCAATGAAATATATAGGAAAAACAATGGTGGTGGGGGGCGGGAAGGAAACATACCTTACCTTCAACAGAACAACTACTGCTGGACTTTGGAATGCTAGAAAACAACAGAAAGACTTATTCAGAGAACTAAGAGAAAACAACTGCTCACCATAATACTATGGTCAGCAGAAATACCCTTTAATTAAAGTGAAGGCAAAGTAAAGACATTTTCGGATAGGCAAAAACAGAAAAATTACTGGCCCAAACCTACACTAAAAGATAAAAGTAATCCAAGATGAAAATTCAAAAGGAATTAAAAGCCACAAAAGAGGTGAATGTGTGGGAAAATAGAAATGAATATTCTCTGTAACAACAAAACATAATGCCTTAAAGACATATAAAATACAAAATAATTATGTGTAATAATAAAATGATAAAGACAGGGGTCAGAGGAACACTAATGGGAGAGTGACCAAAGTTATTATTTTTATTAGAATATTGTAAGTCAAGACTACATATCATAATTTCTGGGGTAAGCAATACAAGAATGCACAACTAACTAGGTAATCAGAGAGGGAAATACAGTAATACAAAAGAAGTCAAGACAGGAGAGAGAAAAAGAAAAAGAGTTTGGAAACACTGAAATCGAATGACAAGATGGCAGATTTAACCCAAGTGCCTCCCCAACTGCATTATATATAAATGAACTACCGACTCCATAAGAGAGGAAGATTGCTGGACTAGGTACAAAAAAAAGTTTGCTGACAGGAATGCAAAATGAGGCAACCACTATGGAAAACAGTTTGGCGACTATTCAAGCAGTTAAACATAAAACTCTCACATGACCCTGCAATTCCACTCCTAGGAATTACCCCAAATAACTTTAAATCATGTCTAAGCAAAAATAATCCTGCTTATTTAACTTCTATGCAGAGTACATCATGCGAAATTCCAGACTGAACAAAGCATAAGCCGGACTCAAGACTGCCGGGAGAAATATCAATAACCTCAGATGCGCAGATGACAAGACCCTTATGGCAGAAAGCAAAGAACCAAAGAGCCTCTGGATGACAGTGAAAGAGGAGAGTGAAAAAGTCGGCTTATCCCGCCCTATCTCTCCCCCGGCCCCTCAGGCTAATTCACCAAAAACGACCAACACAAAGGGAAAGAGGAGGGGCACCATGTTCTCTAGGCCTTATAGAAAAGACAGAGTTGTTCCTTTGGCCATTTATATGTGAATCTACAAGAAGGGGCATATTGTAGATATCAAGGGAATGGGTACTGTTCAACAAGGAATGCCCCACAAATGTTACCATGGCAAAACTGGGAGAGTCTACAATCACCCAGCATGCTCTTGGCATCACTGTAAACAAACAAGTTAAGGGCAAGATTCTTGCCAAGAGAATTAATGTGCATATCGAGCATATTAGGCACTCTAAGAGCCAAGATAGCTTTCTGAAACGTGTGAAGGAAAACGATAAGAAAAAGAAGGAAGCCAAAGAGAAAGGGGCTTGGGTTCAGCTGAAGCCCCAGCCTGCTCCACCCAGAGAAGCACACTTTGTGAGGAACAATGGAAAGGAACCCGAAATGTTGGAGCCCATTCCCTATGAATTCATGGCCTGATGGGTGTAAAAATAAAGACCTGGACTGTAAAAAAAAAAAAAAAAAAAAACTTGGCTTAAAACACAACATTCAGAAAACTAAGACCATGACATCCAGTCCCATCACTTCATGGCAAATAGACAGGGAAACATTGGAAACCGTGAGAGACTATTTTGGGGGGCTCCCAAATCACTGCAGATGGTGACTGCAGCCATGAAATTAAGATCACGTGTTCCTTGGAAGAAAAGTTATGACCATCCTAGATGGCATCACTTGCCAACAAAGACATCACTTGCCAACAAGGTCCGTCTAGTCAAAGCTATGGGTTTTCTGGTAGTCATGTATGGATGCGAGAGTTGAACTATAAAGAAAGCTGAGTGCAGAAGAATTGATGCTTTTGAACTGTGGTGTTGGAGAAGACTCTTGAGAGTCCCTTGGACAGAAAGGAGATCAAACCACTCTATCATTAGGAAATCCGTCCTGAATACTCATTGGAAGGACTGATACTGAAGCTGAAACTCCAATACTTTGGCCACCTAATGGGAAGAACTGACTCACTGGGAAAGACCCTGATGCTGGGAAAGACTGAAAGCGGGAGGAGAAGGGGATGACAGAGGATGAGATGGTTGGATGGCATCACCGATGGCACAGGAGTTTGAGCAAGTTCTGGGAGTTGGTGATGGACAGGGAGGCCTGGCAAGCTACAGTCCATGGGGTTGCAAAGAGTCGGACACGACTGAGCGACTGACCTGAACTGAAGCAAAAATGTGTGTATGAATATTCATAACAGAGTAGCGTTATTCATAATTACCAAAAAGAGCAAAGTAAAGCAAAAGCAACAAAGGAAAGGAAATAAAGAAGAGAAGTCAATGACACTGAAATCAGAAAATCAATTAAAAAAAAAAAAAATCACTCAACCTAAGAGATGGTTCTTTGAAAACTTCAGTACAATTGATAGTGTTCTAGTACGAATGACTTAAAAAGACAGAGAAACACAACTTAACCAATTTCAAGAATGAAAAAGAGGGTATTACTAGAGACTGTACCAACATTAAAAATATAATAAGGAAGGACTTTCCTAGTGGCCCAGTGGTTAAGAATCAGCCTGCCAATGCAGGGGACACAGGTTCGATCCCTGGTCCAGGAAGATCCCTCATGCTTCAGAGTGACATGCCCGTGTGCCACAACTACTGAAGCCCACACTCTAAAGCCCAGGCTCTCCAACAAGAGAAGCCAGCACAATGAAAAGCCTAAAACAAACAGTAGCCCCGACACTCTGCAACTAGGGAAAGACTGCATGCAGCAATGACAACCCAGCACAGCCAAAACTAACTTTCACTTTCCAATAAAAATGCTAAAAATATATAAGTAATATTACAAACAACTCTATGAATATAAACCAGACAATTTAGATGAAATAGACCAATTCTTCATAAGTCAAACTACCAAAACTCACCCAAGATGAAACTGATAATCTGAACAGTCCTATAACTATTCGACAAATTGAATTTGTAGTTTAAAATCTCCTGAAAAAAGATATTCAGGCCTGATGCTTTCATTGGTAAAAATCTAACAATTTTAAAAGAATACCAATTCTACACAATCTCTTCCAGAAAACAGCAGAGAACTAATGCGAACAAATTCTGTGAACTTCGGATTACTTAATATTCAGTTCAGTTGCCTAGTTGTGTCCAACTCTTTGAGACCCCGTAGATGGCAGCAAGCCAGGTATCCCTGTCCATCACTAACTCCCAGAGTTTACTTAAACTCATGTCCACTGAGTTGGTGATGCCATCCAACCATCTCATCCTCTGTCATCCCCTTCTCCTCCCACCTTCGATCTTTCCCAGTATTAGGGTCTTTCCCAATGAGTCACTTCTTCCCATCAGGTGGCCAAACAATCTTGCTATGGAGCCAAACAATCTTGCTATTCCAAAGAACAGCAAGGAGAGATAAGAGATCACTTCCTCAGTGATCAGTGCAAAGTAATAGAGGAAAACATTAGAATGGGAAAGACTAGAGATCTCTTCAAGAAAACTAGAGATACCAAGGGAACATTTCATCCAAAGATGGGCTCAATAAAGCACAGAAATGGTATGGACCTAACAGAAGCAGAAGCTATTAAGAAGAGGAGGCAAGAATACACAGAAGAATTCTTTAATATTAAAGCAAAACAAATGTGTCAGTCGCTCAGTCATATCTGACACTTTGCGATCTCATGGACTGCAGCCCAACAGTCTTCTCTGTCCATGGAAAGCTCCAGCAAGAATACTGGAGTGGGATGCCATTCCCTTCTCCAGGGGATCTTCCTGACCCAGGGATTGAACCTGTGTCTCCTGCATTGCAGGCAGAGTCTTTACTTTCTGAGTCACCGAGGAAGCCCAACAAAGATAATACAAAAGATGAAAACTGTAGACTAATACCACCCCCTTAAAAAATGCAAAAATCCTTCATAAAATAGTAGGAAATCAAGTCCAAAAATACATTAAAACCATTATACAACACCATAACTTAGTAGGATTTGTTCCAGAAATCCAAAGCTGGTTCAATATTCCAACATCAATGTAATCCACCAAATCAACAGGCTAACATAACAAAGAGAAAAATCACACGATCATACCAAATGATGCCAAAAAAGCATTCATGATTTTAAAAGTTTTCAGCAGACTAGATATAGAAAGTAACTTCTTCACCTTGACGAACTATATATACAAAAACCCTATGGTAAACATCATACTTTGTGGTGAAACACTGGATTTCTATCTTCAACATTGGAAACAAGGGAAGAATGCCTAGTACCCCCACTCATATTCAGCAGAGTCCTAGAAGTCCCATCAGCACAAAACAAGAAAAGGAAACAAAAAGTGTAGAGACTGGAAAAAGAAAACTGTCCCTATTTGCATGTGACATTACTGTCTATGTAGAACATCCCAAGGAATCTCAAAAAAAAATTTTTAAATTAGTAACAACAACAAAAAACTAATAAAATTTATTAGTCCTAGAATAAGTTCAACAAGGTTGCAGAATACCAAAAAAACATACCAAAAAAAATGAATTTCTGTATACAATTGTGCTTTTATATATATATTGAACATGCAGAAACAAAATTAAAACAATATATTTATAATCCCCTTTATTTTTTAAAAAAGAAACACCTGGGTATATACTTAACAAAATACATATGGCTTGTGGGCTGAAAGGAAGGTATAAATAAATGAACAGATATGTTTTATTAGTCTGCTAGGGCTGCTGTAACAAAGTCCCTCAAACTGAGTGGCTTAAACAACAGAAATTGATTGTGTCACATTTCTGGAAGTTAAAAGTCCGAGACCAAGGTGCTAGCAGAGCCACACTCCCTCTAAGGGTGACAGGGAAAGATACGTTCCAGGTATCTTTCTCAGCTTCTAGCTGCTCCTTGGCTCGTGGCAGCACACGCCTAAGCTTCACACAGCATTCTCTCCATGTTTCTACACGCATCGACGCTCTATGCGTACCTGTGTCTAAAATGGCCTTTTCTAAGACACCTGTCATATTGGAACAGGAGTCCCTCACTACTTCAGTATACATCTGTCTTAACTAATAACATTGAGAATGACCCTATTTTCAGAAAAGGTCACATTCTGAGGTACTGGAGGTTAGGATTTATTAGGGGCACTCAAGGAACTCCGCTGATCGCTCAGACAGTAAAGGATCTGCCTGCAATGCGGGAGACCCAGGTGCAATCCCTGGATCGGGAAGATCCCTTGGACAAGGGAATGGTTACCCACTCCAGTATTCTTCCCTGGAGAGAATTCCATGGAGAGAGGAGCCTGACGGGCTACAGTCCATGGGGTCACAGAGAGTCAGACACGACTAACACTTTCACTTTTCACTTTTCAGGGGGACTCAAGTCAATCCACAACAACACTGTTCATGGATTGGAGATTCAACATCTGACCTCTAGATTTAGTAACATTTCTGTCACAATCCAGTAACACTTTTAGTAGTGTTAGTAGAATAAGGCAAGCTTATTCTAGATTTTATATGAAAAAAAAAAAGTAAAATAAATGAAACAATTTTGGGGAAAAAAAGTGGGAAAAATCCTAATATCCAGTTTTAAGATTTACTATATAGCTAACAAAAATCAAGACACTGTGGTACTGGTGGTGAAATAGATGCAAAGATCAACAGGACAGAATAGAGAACCCAAATATAAATCTATACAAGGACAGATAATGGATTTTTGAGGAAGAAGCAAAAGTAGTTCAATAGTGTAAGAACAGATAGCCTTTCCAACAAATAGCGCTGAAGCGAGTGGCAAAAAAAAAATGAAACTTACTTTATACAAATTAACCCAAAATTGATCATAGATTTAGATATGAGACATAAAGGTATAAAACTTCAGAGAATTTGCAGACCAACTGAAGAGTTCTTATAAATGACACCAAACACACAGTCTCTAAAAGGAAAAAAAAAAAAAACTTGGTAAACTGGACTTTGTTAAAATTTAAGACTTCTATTCTCCTAGACTTTGTTAAAAGGATGAAAAAGCAAGCTATAGACGAGAATAAGCTATTTTACAAACTACATTTCCAATAAAGGATTTGTATCTAGAATATATAAAGAACTCTCAAAGCTCAAAAGTCAAAAACAATTCAACTGAAAATGAACAACAGACATGAACAGACATTTGATCAAAGAAGATATATGAATGGCACATGAAAAGATGTCCAATATAATTAGCCATAAGGGAAATGCAAATTGAAATCACGTAAGATACCACATCATCTGAGAAAAGCTGAATAAAAAAGTGCAAATACCAAATGGTGGTAAGAATGCTGAGAACGTACGTCTCTCATACACTGCTGGTAGAATGTAAAACGGTAGAACTTCTATGGAAAATAATTGAGTAGTTTCTTAAAAATTCAAACACATGCTTATCATATAACCCAGCAATCACACTCCTGGGCATTTATTTACCCAAAAGGAAAATTTATGTCTGCACAAAAGCCTGTACATGATTGTTCATAGCAGCTTTATTTGTAATAGAAAAAGCTGGAAACAACTCATTATCCTTCAGTGGGTGATTAAAGAAACTGCGGAACATCTCTATACTGGAATAGTACTCAGCAATTAAAAACAGTCACGACTGGTACATGAAACAACCTGGAAGGATCTCAACGGTATTATGCTAAATGAAAACAGTCAATCTCAAAAAATTATATACTGTATGATTCTATTTATATAACATTCTTGAAATGGCAAAAGTATAGGGACAGAGAACAAATTAGTCGTTGCCTGGGAATAGGAAAGGGTGGTAGGGAGAAAGGAAGCACAAGAAGGGTGGTAGGGAGAAAGGAAGCACAAGAAAGATGGGTGATAAAAACAGTTTTGTATCGTTTTTGGTGGTGTTTTCTTTTTGCCACACTGCGGGTCTTGTGGGATCTCAGTTCCCCGACGAGGGATCTGAACTCCTGCCCCCTGCAGTGGAAGCACAGTATCCTAACCACTGGACTGCCAGGGAATTTCCACAGTATATTAACCAAAGTGATGGCTACATGAACATATACATGTGATAAAAATGCACAGACAATAAATATACATGTACATGTGCATATACAGACACAAAAATGAGTACATGTAAAAACTGGTGAAATGTGATAAAGGGCTAAAGAGTATACCAATGATAACTTTCCTTTTTTTTTTTTTTAGATCACCTGTGCCTTTAAAATTGTTTATTTATTTATTTGGCTGTGCTTGGTCTTCATTGCTGAGTGCAGGCTTTCTCTAGCTGCAGTGAGTGGGGGCTACTCTCTAGTTGCATTGTGCAGGCTTCTCATTGCAGTGGCTTCTCTTGTTGCAGAACACAGGCTCTAGGGCATAGAAGCTTCAGTAGTTGTGGTACATGGGCTTAGCTGTCCCGAGGCATGTGGGATCGTCCTGGATCAGGGATCAAACTGGTGTCCCCTGTACTGGCAAGAGGATTCTTAACCACTTGACCACTAGGGAAGTCCAATGACCCAGTTTTGATACTAATAGCTACATAAGATAGCAAGAAACTGCCCCTCCAAGCCCCTGGTGAAACTAACTACAGTATATAGAATTTCTACACTACTTTAACTTCCTGAGCTGCTGTTGCTGCTAAGTTGCTTCAGTCGTGTCCGACCCTGTGCAACCCCATAGATGGCAGCCCACCAGACTCCCCCGTCCCTGGGATTCTCCAGGCAAGAACACTAAAGTGGGTTGCCATTTCCTTCTCCAATGCATGAAAGTGAAAAGGGAAAGTGAAGTCACTCAGTCGTGTTTGACTCTTAGCCACCCCATGGCCTGCAGCCTACCAGGCTCCTCCGTCCATGGGATTTTCCAGGCAAAAGTACTGGAGTGGGTTGCCATTGCTTTCTCCCTGTGAGTCTACACCTATTTTAAAGTTTAGGGATTCCCTGGTGGTTCAGTGGTTAAGAATCCACCTTGAAATGCAAGGGACACCAGTTCAATCCCTAGTCTGGGAAGACGCCACATGCCACAGGGTTACTGAGCCAGTGGGCCACAACTAATGAGCCCGAGCTCTGGAGACTGCAAGTTGCAACTATTAAGCCCACGCTCCACGACTACTGAAGCCTATGCACTTTAGAGCCTGTGCTCTGAAACAAGAGAAGCCACTGCATCGGAGAAGCTCTTAAACCACAACTAGAGAAAGACTGTGCACAGCAACGAAGACCCAGTGCCACCAAAAAAAAAAAAAAAAAAACTTCAAAGCTGATACGTGTGTAGACATCATGCATGCAAGCATTTGCATGCCCTAAGGCAGCCTCAGACCCTCTCAGTCCCCAACCATACAACAGCAACTAAGCTGATACTGACATGTCACCATGCTAGTAAAACCTCCATTTGTGAGCCCCATCATGAATTATAAAATTCACTTGAATCACTATTTTGTGCTGCCAGCACTGAGTATAAGGCTTTAAGTTTATGCTTCTGTCACTCACTAGCCAGAAGTATCTTGTGCTATATCTCAGCTAGCATTTATGGACATTTACTACAGGCCGGGCAGTGTTGTAAGTGCTTCACACACCTAACTTAATCTTCTCAACAATCCCATAAGGGAGGTACTATAATCAGTCACACCATTTTATAATAAATGTGAAGAAAAGAAGACATAGAAAGTTAAGGACCTCACCAAAGATCACAGTTACAAAGACAGTCCCAAGAGTTAAACCGTGGCATTCTTATCCAGAGCCCTTGAGCTTATTAACCAGTTTGTTCTCTGAAACCTCTCTAAATTTCAGCTTTTCCTCTATAAAATGCTGCTAATATATATAGATGCATTAAGGAGATCAAACCAGTCCAGTCCATCCTAAAGGGAATCAACCGTGAATATTCACAAGGACTGATACTGAAGCTGAGGCTCCAACACTTTGGCCACCTGATGTGAAGAGCCGACTCACTGGAAAAGACCCTGATGCTGGGAAAGACTGAGGGGAGGAGAAGGAGATGACAGAGGATGAGACGATTGGATGGCATCACAGACTCAATGGAGATGAGTTTGAGCAAATTCCGGGAGATGGCGAAGGACAGGGAAGCCTGGCATGCTGTAGTCCATGGGGTTGCAAAGAGTCTGACACAACTTAGCAACGGAACAACAACAATATAGACAAATAAGAATATATAAAACAGGATACAGCACCTAGTAAATGACAGCTTAAAAAGAGATTAGGAAAGAGGTACAAATTAATAAAGCTGCAGAAGGCCTATTTGATGGGCACGAGGAACCCTGCTCAATTCCCTGTGCTCAACTACCAAGTGAAAAAGTCAACTGTCAACTGGAATTGTGTTTTTCAAAAAGCAAAAGAAAACATGCATTAATCTCTACATCACGACTCTGGGTGAAAGAAACCAGACATAAAAAAGTAGATATTACAGGTACATTCATATAAAACTCTAGAATATGAACACTAACCCACAGTGACAGAAAGCATATCAGTGGTTGCTTACAGCAGGGAGTCAACTCAGAGGGGTGGACTACAATGGGCACAGGGAAGCTTTTGTAGTATAATACTGTTAGTCGCTCAGTCCTGTCAGACTCTGTGCGACCCCAAGGACTGTGGCCCACCAGGCTCTGTCCACGGAATTCTCCACGCAACAATACTGGAGTGGATTGCCACTCCCTTCTCCAGAGGATCTTCCCGATCCAGGGATTGAACCTGGGTCTCCTGCATTGCAGGCAGATTCTTTACTGTCTGAGCCACAGGGACGATTCCCAGGAAGCTTTTGAGGTGATGGACATGTATGATATCTTGATAGTGATGATGGTTTCCCAGAAATATATTTCTGTCAAAACTCAAGCTGAACACTGTTAAATGGGTACAGTTAACTGTATACAAATCATACCTCAACAGAGTTATGCAAAAACAAAAGGCATTCATCTTTTTCAAATAAGCCAACTGCCCTGATTATAACTCTAACAATTTTTAACTTCAGCAAAGTAAAAATTAAATGAGTTAGCCAGCATACTGCCAAGTTGAGAATATATATAAGGAACACAGACTATCAAAGCTCTATAAAGGAGGAAAAAAGAATCTTCAGCTGATAAAATTTTTAAAAGATTCTTACTGAGTACTCCCTTAAGCTGCAGTACTTTTGTTCACTAAATCAAGACCAGGGTATACGAAGTTTACAAACTGAAAAATAACTTTCTAAAAGTAAATTTCTGGCTTCTTCAACAAAGGTGCAAGACAGGGAACCTTCTATTCTTTGTTCAAATTCAAATCAACCAAGCCTTTGTGCTCCGATTCTCTTTCTTGTTTGAAATTTCCATTCCTGCTGACAAGCCTTCAAGCACAGCAACAGCCCAAGCTTAGCAAGGAGTGTGAAAGGGGAACAGAGTCAAAGGCCAAATTTTGATTCATGAGAATCAGAATGCCAATCTCTGTCACTCTACAAAGGGTCTGATAACCATAGAAACTGTATCCTACTGTGTTTGGGAATATTATGACTAAATTCACTAAATGTGAAACCAAATGTGGAACGGCCTTGAAAATTCAAAAATGGTATTCATTCCATTTTAGATCCAAATTAGAGTAAGAAATTATTTTTAAATAGAATAATTTTAAGTTATGTAAAAGAAGATCTTTAAAAATTTTTTTCTAGGAATAAAATTCTAAAGAGAAAAGGTCTAAAACTTTAAGAATTACTTTATATTATATAATATATATATGAATTCTACGTTTGTAAAATACCTTTAGTCCCATAGGTTTGCTTTTCTTTTACAAATTTACTTTGTTAATGTCTTATGACAGCGTATTAAATATTTCCCAATATTAGTTCAGTGAGCTAGTTTCCAGAAATATGACTTTATCACAGGAGTATATTTATCTTAGGTCGCCCATAAAATTTGACTTTTCTTCAGGAAGTAAACTTTTAGCATTTCAAGTATCAAGAATGGTTATGAATTATAGTCTGTCTCAAAAGATAAAACTTTACAAACCAAACTCATCAGAATTAATACTTTAATTTAAAATAAGCATTTTAAGGCATTCTTTTTTTTCTTTTATTTATTTCAATTGGAGGCTAATTACTTTACATTATTGTATTGGTTTTGCCATACATTGACGTGAATCTGCCCCCGTTGTAGTGATCTAAAATTCAAGAAAATCAAACTGTTAAAAGTTTATTTTTTTTCCTAAAGTCAGAAATAACTAAATGCAATTAATTCTCCACTACGTGTGTATTTTTCACGTTTTTCAATTTAGAAGTTTCCTAGTTCCTGGCTCATTTCCCTGTCACACGATAGGTTCTTCAATCCACTTCACCAGGCTGTTGTTTGCTTAGGGAAAACCACCTTATTAATACTAACCTAAATAGAAGACAATAAGTCAGTCTGACTGATAATGCATGTATCCTAAAAATATAAGCCATGAATTTAAAGAATAAATACAGTCAAAGAAATTTCGTTTCCTCAAATGCCTATCCACAAAATGTTTATCACTGGTACAAAGGGGTATTAAATTATAGTATCCTCTTAAAACAACAACAACAACAACAAAACCCTGCCTTTCAAGGTCAATTCAAACATAATCTGCAACTGATCCTTTCCACACATGATCCTTTCTCTTTTGAATCCTCTGAGTACTATATGCCTATTTATGGCATTTACCAAGTTCTTCCTTAAGTTTCATTCGAATAAAAACATATTTAATAAATACTAAGTCTGAGACACTGCAACTGGGAGCTAGACAAAAAAGGACAGCTGGGATTTTTAAAAATAAAGTTTCCGTACTAATTTTACTATTTTGTTTCTTACAAAAAAATCAGAAAACACAAACATTAAATGAAAAACACACAAAACACAAATAAATCATGTTAATTCAAGAACAATCACTGCTGGTCTTGACAAAAATCTTTCCAGATCACTTACTCTACATGAACATGAATACACTTCTTTTCTTCAACAAAAACAGAATGATACCATATACATTATTTTATTATCTATTCCTATTTTTTTCCCTATTAATTAATGTATCAAATTTGGCTTCCCTGGTGGCTCAGTAGTAAAGAATCCACCTGCCAAGTAGGAGATGCTGGTTCAATCCCTGGGTCGGGGAGGTACCCTCGAGGAGGAAATGGCAAACCCACTCCAGTATTCTTGCCTGGGAAATCCCATGGACAGAGAAGCCTGGAGGGATACATCACATACAACCATTAGAATTTGACAGGCAAAGATGGAGATGAGATTATTTAGGCAGAAAGAGAATGAGAGGTCTAGAAGTAAGAAAGCTGGTTAGTTTTATTCCTTTACTATACTACTTACAAGTGTAAATACATAATGTTGAAAGCTTCAAGTCGCTTTGACCTTTTCCCGCTCCAAAAAAAAAAAAAAAAAGGGCAAAGGCAAACACTGTTGTTCACAGGAAAGTGGTATCTTTGGTACTCCTGTCAGGACTACCATTACTAACCCCAACAAACCCACAACTATTGACAATTCCAGGAGATCATGTGCTGAGTACACCTCTACAACACAACCACGACTGACTACCGCCCCTTCCGGAATTCAGTTTATGAAGTTCATTAACTCACTCAGACATTTATTCAGCAGTTATTATGTGTGAGGTACCATGTTAGCTGCTGGCCCTAAAAACATGAATAAGGACCTCAACAGAAAGTTCTGCTTTCAAAAGCAAATGTCCTTCAGCAGGACCTGAACTAAAAAATGAGGACAAGTTCGTACCCAATACAGCGGCTATCATTCCAAAACAAAAACCCAGAAAATAACTACTGTTGGTGAGGATGTAGAGATACTGGAACCCTTGTGCATCGCTAGCAAAAATGTGAAATGGAGCAGGTGCTATACAAAACAGTTCAGCGGTTCCTCAAAAAATTAAACAGGATTATCATGCTATCCTAAAATTTCACTTCTGGGAATACCCAAAAAAAAAAATTAAGTCAAAGACTGGAACAAATATTTATATATCTGTACTCAGAGCAGCTATATTCACAATAGTCAAAAGGTGGAAGGAACTCAAGAGTCTGATGAATCAATGATTAAACTAAACGTTGAGCATAAATATACAATGAAATATTATTCAGCCTTAAAAAGGAAGGAAATTCCGACACTTGTTACAACATGGATGAATCATGAAGACAGTGTGCTAAGTGAAATAAGCCAATCACAAATGGACAAATATTTTATGATTTCACTTAAATGAGGTACTGGAGTCATCAAATTCAGAGAGAAAGAAAAAAAGTAGGACGGTGGCCGCCAAAGGTTGAGGGGAGGGGAGAACAGGGAATTATTGTTTAGCAGGTATAGTGTTTCAGTTGCAGAGGCTGAAAAAGTGCTCAAGAAGGATAGTGGTAATGACATACCAAGGTGACTGTATTTAACTCCACTGAACTGCACACTTAAAAATGATTGGAATGGGGGGATTCCTTGGTGGTCTCATGGTTAGGACTCCGAACTTTCAGTGCCGGGAACTGGGTTCAATCCCTGGTCGAGGAATTAAGATACCACAAGCTGCACGGTATGCCAAAAAACAAACAAGAAAAGATTCCAGTGGTAAATTTTATGTTATATATATTTTGCGTACATGCATGCTAAGTCACTTCGGTCATCTCCAACTCTTTGCAACACTATGGATTGTAGCCTGTCACACTCCTCTGTCCATTGGATTCTCCAGGCAAGAATACTTGATTGGGAAGCCATGTCCTCCTCCAGGGGATCTCCCCCACCCTAGGATTGAACCCACACCTCTTGCATTGGCAGGCGGTTTCTTTACCACTAGTGCAACATGTATATTTTGCCACAATTAAAAAAAAATGCTGAGGAACATTATCTATAAGTGCTACTATGAAATAACCAGGATATACTGTTAAGTAAAAAAACAAGGTAGAGAAAACAAACAGTATGACACTATATCAAAAGAGCGTGAAACAATATATAGCTAGATAGAGATATTATACAGACATTTTCTACAATTACTATAATTTTTAATGGAAGGATAAACAAAAAGCTTTAAAAAAAAAACAACTACCCCCAAGGAAAGGAAAGAATATGGTTAGGATTCAGCTGGTAAAGAATCCACCTGCAGACTCCGGTTCAGTTCCTGGGTCGGGAAGATCCCTTGGAGAAAGGATAGGCTATCCACTCCGGTATTCGTGGGCTTCCCTGGTGGCTCAGATGGTAAATAATTTGCCTGAAATTCGGGAGACCTGAGTTCGATCCCTAGGTTGGGAAAATCCCTTGAAGGAGGGCATGACTACCCACTCCAGTATTCTTGCCTGGAGAATCCCCATGGACAGAGGAGCCTAACAGGCTACAGTCCATTGGGTCTCAAAGAGCCAGACACGATGAGTGACTGCACAGTCCAGAAACTAGACTCCTCTGAATGTACCTTGTCGTATATATCAAGTTTTTAAACACGATTATAAAATAAATTTAAACAAATAAAATTTTAAGTCGTTTCTCAAAATCAAAATGAAACACACACCTAAACTGTGTATTGAGTTAAACCAAACAGAGGAGTACTTAACTCTAAAACACAGTAATCTGACTGCACATCCTTGGTGAAATACATCCTAAGGACATAAGAAATACAAAGAAACTTTACAGGGCTCTCAGTAACGATACTGATATGATTCTGAAATTAAGTACTGTCTGTATATCATAAGCTTTTGGCACGAGAAGAAATAAAAATTCTAAAATATTAAATAAAAACTCTCCAATATTATTTAATTACAAGTTATCAGTAAAAACTCATGCTGCACTGTCCTTTTTTAAAAAAAGTTATTTCCTAGCTCCATCTTTGACGAGACCTATAAATTACTAACCTAGTATCAATAAGCATAGCACCCAGATAGCAGTCTGCAAAAATCCGAGAAAATTCTCTCCAACTAAAAGGAACCAGCACTCCCTAAAGAAAGTGATAATTCAAGTTCTGAGGCAGAATTTTATGAAATAAGGTTGGATCATACCAGAAAGCAAGGAAGCTATCAGAAACCACTAGGGTAGTATCAAAAACACTTAGGAGCTATCTTGAAGAGGTGCTCACTACCAAAAACAGAACAGACTCAGCCACAACAAAATAACAACTGCAGTGAACTCAAACGCATAAAATATGGTAAAAATCCATGAGTTCACAATGATACTTGAAAGGAGAACAATGATATTTGAAAGGAGAAAGATTTCATTAGTCACTTTTGAAAGATTCTTGTGAATCAATTTATTATCCTAAAAACTAACAAAGGAGAACAGTTGCATATTTGCTGTCTTTTTTTTACATAAACTGAACATAAGAGTAATTCAACAGTCCAATAATCAAAATGAGCAAGTTTCTGTTTAAAGTATTCTAGCTGAGAAATGAAGAATGACAGAATATCACCATTTTGCTGCTGCTGCTAAGTCGCGTCAGTCGTGTGCGACTCTGTGCGACATCAGGAACCGCAGCAGGTCAGGCCTCCCTGTCCATCACCAACTCCCGGAGTCCACCCAAATCCATGTCCATCAAGTCGAGGATGTCACCCAACCGTCTCAATCTCTGTCGTCCCCTTCTCCTCCTGCCCTCAATCTTTCCCAGCATCAGGGTCTTTTCCAATGAGTCATCTCTTCGCATCAGCTGGCCAAAGTACTGGAGTTCCAGCTACAACATCAGTCCGTCCAGTGAACACCCACGACAGATCTCCTTTTGGACGGACTGGTTCGATCTCCTTGCAGTCCAAGGGACTCTCAAGAGCATTCTCCAACACCACAGGTCAAAAGCATCAATTCTTCTGCGCTCAGCTTTCTTCACAGTCCAACTCTCACATCCATACATGACCACTGGAAAAGCCACAACCTTGACTAGATGGACCTTTGTTGGCAAAGTAATGTCTCTTGCTTTTTAATATGCTGTCCAGGTTGGTCATAACTTTCCTTCCAAGGACTAAACGTCGTTTACTTTCAAGGCTGCAGTCACCATCTGCAGTGATTTTGGAGCCCAGAAAAATAAAGTCAGCCACTGTTTCCACTGTTTCTCCATCTTTTTGCCATGACGTGATGGGACCAGATGCCATGATCTTAGGTTTCTGAATGCTCAGCTTCAAGACAACTTTTTCACTCTCCTCTTTCACTTTCATCAAGAGGCTCTAGAGTTCCTCTTCACTTTCTGCCATAAGGGTGGTGTCATCTGCATGCTGCTGCTGCTGCTGCTAAGTCGCTTCAGTCATATCTGACTCTGTGCGACCCCATAGATGGCAGCCCACTAGGCTCACCCATCCCTGGGATTCTCCAGGCAAGAACACTGGAGTGGGTTGCCATATCTGAGGTTATTGACATTTCTCCTGGCAATCTTGATTCCAGCTTGTGCTTCCTCCAGTCCAGCGTTTCTCATGATGTCCTCTGCATAGAAGTTAAATAAGCAGGGTGACAATATACAGCCTTGATGTACTCCTTTTCCTATTTGGAAGCAGTCTGTTGTTCCATGTCCAGTTCTAACTGTTGCTTCCTGACCTGCATACAGGTTTCTCAAGAGGCAGGTCGGGGGTCTGGTATTGCTGTCTCTTTCAGAATTTTCCACAGTTTACTGTGGTCCCCACAGTCAAAGGCTTTGGCATAGCAATAAAGCAGAAATAGAAGTTTTTCTGGAACTCTCTTGCTTTTTCCATGATCCAGCGGATGTTGGCAATTTGATCTCTGGTTGCTCTGCCTTGTCTAAAACCAGCTTGAACATCTGGAAGATCACAGTTCAAGCATTGCTGAAGCCTGGCTTGGAGAATTTTAAGCATTACTTTACTAGCGTGTGAGATGAGTGCAATTGTGCGGTAGTCTGAGCATTCTTAGGCATTGCCTCTCTTTGGGATTGGAATGAAGACTGACCTTTTCTGGTCCTGTGGCCACTGCTGAGTTTTCCATATTTGCTGGCCTACTGAGTGCAGCACTTTCACAGTGTCTTCTTTCAGGATTTGAAATAGCTCAACTGGAATTCCATCACCTCCACTAGCTTTGTTCGTAGTGATGCTTCCTAAGGCCCACTTGACTTCACATTCCAGGATGTCTGGCTCTAGGTGAGTGATCATACCATCATGATTATCTGGGTCGTGAAGATCTTTTTTGTACAGTTCTTCTGTGTATTCTTGCCACCTCTTCATAACATCCTCTGCTTCTGTTAGGTCCCTACCATTTCTGTCCTTTATTGAGCCCATCTTTGCAAGAAATGTTCCCTTGGTATCTCTAATTTTCTTGAAGAGATCTCTGCTGCTGCTGCTAAGTCATTTCAGTCGTGTCCGACTCTGTGCGACCCCATAGACGGCAGCCCACCAGGCTCCCCCGTCCCTGGGATTCTCCAGGCAAGAACACTGGAGTGGGTTGCCATTTCCTTCTCCGATGCAAGAAAGTGAAAAGTGAAAGTGAAGCTGTTCAGTCGTGTCCGACTCCAAGCGACCCCATGGACTGCAGCCTATCAGGCTCCTCCCATGGGATTCTCCAGGCAAGCGTACTGCAGTGGGCCGCCATTCCTGTCTCCAAAGAGATCTCTAGTCTTTCCATTCTATTGTTTTCCTCTATTTCTTTGCACTGATCGCTGAGGAAGGCTTTCTTATCTCTCCTTGCTATTGTTTGGAACTCTGCATTCAAATGGGTATATCTTTCCTTTTCTCCTTTGCTTTTCGCTTCCCGTCTTTTCACAGCTATTCGTAAGGCCTTCTCAGACAGCCATTTTGCTTTTTTGCATTTCTATTCTTGGGGATGGTCTTGATTCCTGTCTCCTGTACAATGTCAGCTGTACATTGGAGACAATTGCACTGCATCCTGTACTTGGCAATTTAGACAGTTCAAAATGGTGTGGGAAACTGAGGAATGAGCAATCTTCTTTCTATCAAAAGCCACAATACTCGGGGAAAAGACAGACATCAAGTTAAGAACTTAAGAAACATTTAATGTATGTGTTTATGTAGAAACGCACTTTTTGTAAAGTAAGAAAAATATACATCCTAACAAACTAACAAGGATCTTTTCTCCAATTTAATAAGTGGACATTCACCCCATTTATTTGAACATGTTCCAATTTCAATCGAAGTATTGAGGAGGAATTCTCAATATACAATGAAAGAACACCCAACTTGTTGACTGTGAACAATAATAAGCAAAGTTGAAATAACCCACATTCTGCAATTTCTCTCCTGGCACCCTTAGCTCAATACCATATATTATTTCATTCGAAGCACTCATTTTGATTTCACCAAACATCAGTACAGGAATGAACCTGAGGTAGGCTTGAAGCCTGAGTCTGCTGAACGATGCTATTACCTAAGAAATGTCTTTCAACTCATCCAGTCTCACAAAGAACACTCAAGAATGTGCTGGGGTTACCTGCTCTAATTATTTGCTCCCACTAAAAGCTGACAAGTTGATCCAAAGGTCCTGGGTCAGAGAAAGGAGCATGTCATCAGCAGACAAGTCCTTGTAAGGATCTAAGAATCCTTACTTCTATTTGCAAGTGTGCTGTGTTGATTGCTGAGATTCCATATCCTTCGCTATTATAGAAACTTTACACTCTCAGACTGTCAGGAGACTGTCAGTGGCATCACTATCCTGATATGACAACCAAGCCAACTATCCCCGACATCACTTCACATCACCAAAGCTTTCTCTTTCTCATCTAGGTGCTCTCCCTAGAAGGAGTGAAATTCAAAAAGATGCGGTCTCACTGCCAACAAAATGTCTAGCCTATATGGGCATGTTTGAAGAGAGGACAGAGACAGCTCCCCATGCCACCACCATGAAAGCCCCCGGAGCCCACAATGAGAGATGCAAACTCATCTGAAACGAATACATCGTCCTTCTCGCACTTTCGCTCTAGTGTCACTTAGAAATGACATTTGGAATAGAAGTAACACTGGTGGGTCATCTAGTCTGCATCATGCACTGTGCTAGCTACTTAAATCTCTCATTTAATCCTAATAGCCGTTCAAAGTATTTTTGTTATCAGTACCTTTTCACAAATGATTTTCACAAAGATGCTGAAGTGAAGTCAAGTGACTCAGTCGTGTCCCACTCTTTGCGACCCCATAGACTGCAGCCTACCGGGCTCCTCCATCCATGGGATTTTCCAGGCAAGAGTACTGGAAGTGGGTTGCCATTTCCTTTTCCAGGTCACAGAGATGTTAGGTGACTTAATTTCAAAGTCTGAAAGCTACTACGTGAAAGAGGCAAAAGTTAAACCCAAATCAGTACATAAATCTTTATGACTTATTTCTTACAAACCTATTTGCTGTCCAAAGGAGTTACACTGACTTAAAATTACACCAAAACCAAAGATATTCCTCCTTCATTTTCTTGGTGAGAGAACTGGGTAGTTTTAATACCCGGCAGGGACTACCATGCCCGAACCAAATTCCTATATGAAACCAATACCCATTTTCATATACCCAATCTCACAGTCTATACCAAATCTCTCCTTACCAGTTAGACTGTGTGTAGTCAGTGGAAGAGCAGAAATATTTCATTCAACCTCTACAATATTTTCAAGTATTTGGACTATACAAGTTGCCCTCTGCATTTCAAAATCTATGAATAATAATCTTTCCCAGATTTATGTTCGTTTACTTGGAAGTACTAAACCTTTGAATTTTACTAAAAAATGAAGATTCTAAACCACGTAGTATTCAATTTGCTGAAAGCACTGTAAAAAAGGATTAAAGACTAAAATTAAAAAAAAAAAAAAAACTTTAAATTCTATGTACTATGTAGCTACATTAATATTAGAATATGGGAAAATGGTAAAAGCTATCACTTTCAGAGAACTTACTCCAAAAGTACTGTGCCAAGTACTTTAGAAACACTTCATTTTGTATCTTCCAAAGTGTTAACACTAGTTTACAAGCGAAGTGACAATGGTAAGAAAACTCAAGTAACTTGTCCAAAGTAATACAGATAGAAAGTGGTAGCTGCTGCTGCAGTTTATACAACTCCAAAGCTTTTACCTCTTACTGTCACAGTTTACTGCCCCCTAATTCCTATCTGGTCAACATATCTTTGTCCACAATTCTAAAACCATTATTGAAACACATACGAAATTATTTAAACCTATTATTAACTATATCCATTAATTAGTCACAGCTTCTAAAGTAAAAGAATTAAAAAGTGCCTAAAGAATTACCATTAGAAAAATTCAAGTAAGGCAACAGATTTTCATGAAGCCCTGAGGTCAAGAACAGATAATTCACACAACAAAACCTTTATCACTGCTTGGGAGTTGCTGTTCTTAAATCGATGTGAAGATAGTAAGACCAGGATACCATCTTAATTATTTAAGACAATGTAAATACTGTAAACCCACCAGCCTGAAGGCTGAACCAAAGAACCCATTTTCAAAATCATGTTACCTTCAATATTTACTAAGTGAATCATGAATATTATTATTATTATAGTCTGCTCTTTAAAGTCTTATTATCAAATAGCAGAAAAGATGTAACCATAACTTGGACAATTTAAACTTCTGAAAGACTATTACTTCCCCAGTTCCAAAGTTCCAAATTTCTTCATAAAACAATATCTGAAAACTAAGATGAGTAACATTCCCCAAACCTGAAATCTTCAATCGATCAGAGTCTGAACCTAAATACATAACTTTTTAATGTACAAGATGCAGTTCAAAATAACATATTAGTTTTTCCTGTTGTTTATCAAATGCATTCATTAGACTGATTAAAAGGGCAATACAAGAACAATTTTCTACGACATGCCAAATAATAGATGAAGTCTTACCTCCATTGCTAAAGCTGCCGTCTGTTGGTCATAATGATTCAGAAGATTGGGCATGAGGGCAGTGTTACAAGGCAAATCTTGGCACATCCTCAAGGTAATAGGCTCAAAGAAAACAAACTGTGCCCATCTATACAGCCCACACACATAGTCAAGGGCCACAGATAGAAGACGATCCAACTCACAGCCATGCTTTCTCGACTGAATGAGATTCAGATGATCAGGCCTACTCAATATGTATTTTAGATCTTTGTACACCTCAGCTTGAAAGTACTTCTTCTATCTTGCTGTTAAGTTCTTCAAACAGAGTTATTCTTTGCACCGTCAGAGGTTTGTTAGCTTGGTCTCACGAAAGGCATTTGTTTTTGGTTTCACAATATGGGAAAATGACATCATCTTGCCTCTTGTTTTCATTTTATTACATTGGGCACCATCTGGCCAACGTGTCAAGTGGATCAACCACATTCCCAAACAACAGACTCCATCTTAGGAGAAGAGCTCTTTCTGCCTTTGGCTGAAATATCTGAAAAATAACTGTTTTTTAAAAATGGGAGAAATTAGCAATTTCCTCTTGAAATATTACAGGCTTGATATTAAAACTTTGATTAGCTCAGTACAGTTGCAGGATACACAATCAGTATACAAAAATCAGTTGCGTTTCTACACACTAACAATCAGTTCTAGGAAGAGAAATTTTAAAATACTGCCTTTGGGACCTTCCGGTGGTCCAGTGATTAAAGCTGCACACATCCACTCCTGGGGCACCAGTGCACTCCCTGGTGGAGAACTAAAATTCCAAATGCCGGGCATGTGGCAAACAACAACAACAATCACAGACTTTGACCGAGAGACACAATACTGCCTTACAGATAAAACACATGGGTATTTCATAAACAAATCCGATAGCTTTTCTACCTTAGCATTCTTGCTCTAGATATACCAGAGAATCCATAAATAGCATTTAAAGGCACTGTTTCCTCCCTCAGTTGTTTATATACCATACAGTTTAATTTCCCATCTATAATGGTAGTTTTTCATTTGTCACAAGACATAATTGATCCATTGGGAAAAACTTGCATGCTATTGTCCTAAATTTTATTTAAATATCTGCCACACTTAATAACAAGTTATTTACATTTTATTATAAATGTTTTAATCATTAAATGATTCAGCTTTTCCCTACAGGGTTTCTCTCTGCTCCCGCGAGTAACTTGGCTCCAGGGCCTCCGCTCGCCTGCCCGCACGCCGCCCGCCACCCAGGACCGTGCCATTGGCCTCTGCCTCGAGCAGACCCCTTCCGACGGCCCTCGCTGCGCAGGCTGGGATGCCTCTCCCCTCTCCACGGAAAGTTATGTTTGAAGAGGGGGAAGAGAGAGAAACATGGGCATGAAGAGGAGGATCCACCTGGAGCTGAGGAACCGGACCCCAGCAGCTGTTCGAGAACTTGTCCTGGACAATTGCAAATCAAATGATGGGAAAATTGAGGGCTTAACAGCTGAATTTGTGAACTTAAGAGTTTCCCAGTTTAATAAATGTAGGCTTGATTTCAGTTTCAAATCTTCCCAAACTACCTAAATTGAAAAAGCTTGAGCTCGGTGACAACAGAATCTGTGGAGGTCTGGATATGTTAGCAGAAAAACTTCCAAATCTTACACATCTCAACTTAAGTGGAAATAAACTGAAAGATATCAGCACCCTGGAATCTTTGAAAAAGTTGGAATGTCTGAAGAGCCTGGATCTGTATAACTGTGAGGTTACTAACCTGAACGACTACCGAGAGAGTGTCTTCAAGCTCCTGCCCCAGCTGACCTATCTGGATGGCTATGACCGAGAGGATCGTGAAGCCCCAGATTCAGATGCCGAGGTGGATGGTGTGGATGAAGAAGAGGATGATGAAGAAGGAGAAGATGAGGATAAGGAGGAAGATGAAGATGGTGAGGAAGAAGAGTTTGATGATGAAGAGGATGACGATGAAGATGTAGACGGGGAGGAGGATGAAGATGAAGTCAGTGGGGAGGAAGAAGAATTTGGACATGATGGAGCAGTTGATGAAGATGAGGATGAAGAAGAGGAAGAAAGCGGGAAAGGTGAAAAGAGGAAGAGAGAAACAGATGACAAAGGAGAAGATGATTAATAAGACCCCAATAACCTGCAAAAAAAGAACTGTTCAGTATTGGCTGGACTGCTGACATGGATCTGGTAGCTGGTGTTTTTTTTTTTTTTTTTAAGAAAAAAAAAAATAAAAAGGTAGCTATGATACAAACCCCAGGACACCTACCCACCCAAAGAGCCAAAGAATAGTTTCTGTGACATTCCACCTTCCTCCATTTAGTCCCTCTTGGAAATCCACCACCAAGCTTGGGGACTTCACCCCAACAAAATTGTAAGCGTTGTTAGGTTTTTGTGTAAGACTTGCTGTAGTGTGGATAGCTGTGATTGGTCAGTCAACTGTCCGTGGCTACCAGTCACACCAAGATCGTAACAGCATTGTTACTTTCTGTAAAACAAAGAAGTTTTTAAATAAAATCTTAACATTTAAAAATAAATAAATAAATTCAGCAGATGGTATCTGTGAAAGGTGTAAAATATAAAGAAATCAATAGATATGGATTCAAGCCTCTTCCCAACTATGTGAATCACTTAACTTCTCTGAGCTCAGAATTTTTCTTTCTAAACATTTCACCTCCCTATCAAAGATGGTACATAAGTGAATTATAAAATAATGTACTCTATAAAAGGTAAAGCAACATCAAACTTTAGGTAGTTTCATTACTGAATTACAGCGGATACAAACACTTACTTCTATCAACCAATACTGAACTGGCAAACAGAAGATTCTAAGAGTATTATCAGGACATTTTCCCAACAATGCTTCATCCTTTTAGATAGTACAAAAATTCAGTACATAGAAAACGTTTGACCAACAAATGCTTCATTACACACAGTCAGGCTGCAGAGAAGAGTCAACCCTAGAAAGTTACAGCGTGGGATACGAATGATTTCCAGTTAAGAGTTTCTACCAAGTTTCAGAGTCCGATTTAACACTGCCTTTGCTGGGGGCTTCCCTGGTGGCTCAGACGGTAAAGAATCCGCCTGCAATGCTGGAGACACGCGTTTGATCCCTGGGTTGGGAAGATTCCCTGGAGGAGGAAATGGCAACCCACACCAGTATTCTTGCCTGGAGAACTCCATGGACAGAGGAGCCCGGCAGGCTACATACAGTCCAAGGGGTCGCAGAGAGTTGGATGCAACTTTCACTTTTTTTCTAGGGACAAAAATATGCATCTCTCTGGGGGCTGGAAGGGTAGGTAAAGTGGAAGACAGGACTGGTAGGAAAAAAGCATATTCTAAAACTATCATACTTCCATTTGGTTTTGTAATGATGTTAAGCCTGCTTTTACTTTATTTTCGTTTCACAGATGGCAAATATTTCTGTTTGAAGTACACAACCTCAGTTGGGAAAACATGAGAGAGTCAGGTTCAGAAATTAGAGACCCAGGTTAACAGGACAATTCAAATAGATATTAGGGCCCGTGACAGCTTAGACCTTGAAAACTTGAACTGGCTTGGCTAAAGCAGAGAAAGAAACTGTCCTTTGTGCACTACCAATGACAGGGACCTCTGCATCCCAAGCTTTAATTACTGGGCAGAAAAAACTATTTGGAGAAAGTAAAGCCATGGCTGAATCTTCCCAATTTTTCCCTCAAGCATATGGTCTTGAGTAGAAGAAGGGAAAAGCAAAGTCTACAACCTTAGGAATTAGGAACACCAAAGTTACAAGCGACCTCTGCCCCAAACGTCTAATCTCTCTAATACTGAAATCTCTAAGTAAGAAATATTTGTTAAAGCTTCTTGGCCTGCCATTGTATTGGTTCCTCCTTCAAGCTGGGCCCAGAAATGTGATGTCTGGCTATGGAAAAGTGATATTAAACACAGTCATGTATATGGAAGCTTATCATGCAGCACGGTAACAATTATGCATATCATTAAATATGTCAAGCCCTGAAAGCTTTATTTCGCTACAGTATCAAAACATCCATATAAGTTCCATGTTTGTAGTTTGCTGCTTATGCAGCATGTTCATCTGCTTGCAACTTAAAAAATAAAAGCTAAAGGGAACACTGCTGCTGCTGCTGTCACTTCAGTCGTGTCCGACTCTGTGTGACCCATAGACGGAAGCCCACCAGGCTCCCCCATCCCTGGGATTCTCCAGGCAAGAACCCTGGAGTGGGTTGCCATTTCCTTCTCCAATGTGTGAAAGTGAAGTCGCTCAGTCCTGTCTGACCCTTAGCGACCCCACGGACTGCAGCCTACCAGGCTCCTTCATCCATGGGATTTTCTAGGCAAGAGTACTGGAGTGGCTTGCCATTGCCTCCTCCGAATTATGTGCTGAGCAAAAGTAATATATAAAATGATTTTTTTAAAAAAGCAGATAAAGAATACTACTTTAACAGAAAAATGGAAAAAGGACATACATTTACAAAAGAAATACAAATGGCCAACAAACACATGAAAAGATATTCAACTTTACTAATAAAAACATACAAACATGATATATAACATTTTTGTCAATCAGATTAGCAAAAAGAATAACAGAACACAGCATAGGAGAGGGTGCAGAAAAAAAAATATCTTCAACATTCGCACACTTGGAGATACATTTTTCTTTTTTTTTTTTTGGCTGTCCTTCACTCCTTCACGGCTTGCAGAGTCTTAGTTCCCCAAACAAGGACTGAACCCAGACCAAGGCAGTGAAGTGTCTAACCACTAGACCGCCAGGAAATTCTCCATTTTCAAGTACTACTGGAGGAAAAGTAAACTAGTTGGTATTTCAAAAAAATTGCTATGGACATCAAAAGCTCTTAAAATGTATATACTTTGATTCAGCAGACCTATTCTACAATTTATTCTAAGCAAGTAAACACAAGTACACATAATGTATAACTGAAATGTTAGTACAACACTGTTTATAAAATAAAAACCCAGAGACAATCTGAAAGTCTACCAATAAGGAATTGGTTAAACTACAGCACAACCAACACACAACACACTCACTAAAAATGATGAGCAGGATCTGTGTATGCTGACTTGAAAAGACAGTAACAATACAGTAAGTGAAAAATAAAATTTTAAATGGTTTACAAAACAGCATAGAGTCTCCCACTTTTGTCAAAAATATACATACATGAAACAGAATAAAACTACCTGAATTGTTTAAAAATACAATATTATAGGGACTTCCCAGGACTCCACACTTCTACTTCAGGGGGCTCGAGTTTGATCCCTGGTCAGAGAATTAAGGTGCCACAAGCTGCACAGCGTGGTCAAAAAACAGAAACAAAACAAAAAAGGAGTAAAGTATTATAAATGCTGAAATGTTATTTTTAAATCTGTCACATGTTATTTGTGTACGGGAAAATTAAGTCTGCTAAATCTGTAAATGTGTGCTGACAATACTACTACTTGAATCAATGTTTACTGACTGTTGATTAAGTAACAAGCCAAGGGACACAAAAATGCCCTACTACAGGCAAGAAAAGCAAAAAAAAAAAAAAAATTGATGATAAACTCAGAATGGGTCAAAAATTGATTTTCACTACTGAAAAAAAATCAGATCACCTCTCAGCTGAACCAAATATTATGCACAGTTTAAAAAAAAAGTTGATATATATTCTAAATTGTTTTTCAATAATATAATGAAATAAATGCTTCTAATCAGGATCACGTGAGTATGGATAGCAACAATCCTTTTACCTAAGAGAACCATCCTTGAAGAAGCTGTAAGTTTCAGACAGCAGGACACAGAAGATTGAGCAAACCAAGAAATGCTGACAAAATACAGCAACTGATTACATAAAGGTTAAAAGATTTTTTGTATTCTTTTTGATATTATATCTTGGACTACAGAAATCTGCAGAATCTCAGCTGAAAAAGGGAACTGCTGGATTAACTGGAGGGAACAGTCTCAGGCGCCAAGGACCAGTAGAAAATGAGGAGTCTGTAAACAGTTTTCCATGCCCTAACCCTGAGAAAAGAGACATTCACTTCTTTACAGAGCAATATAAGATATCTGGGAAAACTAATTTCAGATTAAGTGACCTGATGATTATTTCATCAGAAAACAAAAAGGACTAGATACACTGAACCCTACACTTTAATTTTTATCAATGTGTAACATCAGGAATCTGATATTCCCCAATTTACCAGTTCTCTTTTGAAGATAAGAAGTAAAAGCCCCTAAAATAAGGTGAGTATTTGTCCTGAAGAACAGCAATAAAGGGGATGCAGTCTTGGAACTGTCTTCAGAGGCTGGCTACAAAGCCAGACCCAAAGAACTCAGGTGGGAAAAGCAGGAGATGGCAACTGTGAAGAGGAAAGAAAGCAGGCTGAATCCCAGAAGAGACAATGACAAAAGTGGGCCCTGGGGGCTTGTCAGCAAGGCCCTGCAACAAAAGATGTTAGCAATTTTATTCCAATTCACACTTCCTGTACAGAAAGTGATTCCTTTCATCTTTCTCAGCTTAGATTTACTTATCTTGACACACTACAAATGTACGTAACATTTTGCGTTTCCAATTCAGAAATTAAAGGTTGCCTCAAACACACTGGCTACAATGGGAACAGGAGGATATTCTTTCGTCTTCTTTCAGAGTTTTCCAAGACTGCATTATAAGGATTAGCAATCACTACCTCTGAAGCTTCTTCTCTCAAGGAACATAAACAGCAAAGTACACACTGAGAGCATATCACTGCTCAAAGTGCTAGATTCCTTTTCCTAAAACTCATGTGGGTTTTGGCCTTTTGTTTTCCATATCTTATTTTTTTTTTTTTAATAAATTCACTCTCAGGATACTGTTTTCTGGTTGCTAAAGTTTATATAGCTCCCTATTTAATTCTGAGGGCCTAGATTCTTACTAATCTCAAGGTATCACTTTGCTACTTTATCTAATTTTTAAAGTCCATCTAGTCATCTACTGATTACAAAAGATAATCTAATCTTCCAGTGTGCTGAGTGATGGGGCTTAAAAAAATACAGGGAAAACATTCAAGTTCAAGATTAAAATGAACAGTAGGCATCAAAATCCAGACAATTTTACAAATTATACATTACTTTTAAGACTAGAGAAAGCAGAAGCTCTTTTAAAACTAAAAGCAAAACTGGAAAGTTGAAAGATGGCCAGAATCTGGACTTTAAAAAAAAAAAAAAAAATCAGGTTGAAATTCCAGCCTGGTTTCCCTTTTTCATTAAAATGTGTTCAGAAAATGCTCTAATATCAAGCTCCTGATTTCCCCGCCTCCTTTAGCATGGTTGCATGTTTTGACCATAAAATTAGTTTAATGAGATAAACTTTGGGGACTAAGATTTTTTTAGGCCTACTAGCCTAGTTGTTTTTTCTTAAACTTCATTCACAGTGCATTCCTTGGATCCACCAAAACTGTTGCTAGTTCTCAGCATAACTCAAAGACTGTAACTCAAAGACAGATTCACCATTTACGATGCAACAGTCAGTTAAAACTGTTTTCTAGTCAAGGAGGAGTTGTTACTCTTCAAACATTCATTCCTAACCTTCCGGAAATGCCACTATTAAAAACCTTCACTTGTTTCCTCAAGACGCTGTGACCCTTCTCACAAATCTATACTGAACAATTCCTCTCATACATATTTCAAAGTCTTGCTTTTCATTTGCACTACTGCTCTTTTTATGGCCAACTGCAGCTTTAAACGGCTCTAACTCTAGAGATTTAGGGGTTAAAAAACACTTGAGGCCAACACTGCTCTTCCCTGTGAAAGAAGGTAAAGATGCAGTAAGAACTGTTTCCTATCACAAGCCTCCTGAAGAAAATAAAGTCAACAGCAGTCTAACATCAACAAACTAACAAGCTCAGAGTAAGTTTTCAGTATGAAATCTCATAGTTTTACCAACACATACGAAACTTAAGTTGGAGAGAGAGATTCTCTGCCTGTGAAGTGGGCAACAGAGGACTTACAGGGAATTTAAAGCCCCTCTCTCTGCCCAGTGATGACGCTCTCACAGCATTGTGCTATACAAAGAAAGAACGTGCACTTTACTGTTTATCTTCCCTGCAAGGCTCCCTACTTCAAATATCTCAATCATGGCTGGAGATCTCTCTACAAAAATCCACCTCAATGTTCAAAGCACAAAACAAGTTCAGAGGAATACAGTACCTAAGATAAAAACGGGATGAAAGAACCTACAGTCCTTTCTTCTTCTATTAATAGGGCACTGGTAGATTCGGGAGAGACGGAGAGGCAGGGAATATCAGTGGATGAGAAAAAAATAAATAACAGAGGAGGAGGAAAGAGAAGGTAGGACAGTAGGCTTTACTAATTACCTTACTTTCCTGACAGTTTCAAAGCATTTCGGGGGAGGGGGGTAGAGGAAGAACCCCCTAAAGAAAAAGCAACACTGTAAGAAGAATTGCATCTCGATTATCTTTTATTTTCAGCTCTATTTTTGGAAGCCAGGCCACTTAAGCTTTTACATCACTTTCCTATCTTATTACCTCTATATTGTGGTTTGGTACTTCAAACAAACACTTTTTTGTTATTTTCCTTCTTCTTCTGGAGGAAAAAGATGGCATTGATTTGCCTAAAAGTACGGATGGGGGAAAAAAAAAGTACGGATGGAAAGCATTACCTTGAGGAGTAAATGGTTCTTAATAACAGAACTATGGACTCCTCTATCCCTTTGACTGTCAGCACATCACTAAAGGCTAAAAGAAGGCTCAAGAGGGAGGTAACATCCCCCTTGTCAAGTCTCTGTTTCCTTGCTCCTGCGATATTGGCTTTGCCAAGTAACCCAATTCCCGTAAATAAACATTACAGGTCTCTCCAAACTACTTCTATAAAATAATATCTTGCTTGACCAACCTTATAGAGCAGTCATTTATTTCTATAGCTGCTGAGCTGCTCTGCTGTTCTGTCTGCCTACATTCAGAAGGGAACCAAAATTCAAAATTTCATTTATTCTGGGCCAAAACCCAGACCTTTTGTCCTCCTTCCTAGATATGCTGCAACTTCAAGTTGGCTCCTCTGCCTAAATTAGTGGCATATGCTTTTGTTCTTTTAAGAACGAAAGAAAAAACACCCCTTTTTCTCTTATTGAGGAAGGCACCTAACTCTGATAAAGCCCTCTAGGAAGATGCTACAATGCCTTGACATGTTTGCTGCTGCTGCTGCTAAGTCTCAGAGGCTACGGATGAATCTCACCGCCCTACCCCAGGGCAAACACACGGAGCGTCCAAGGGGGCAGAGGGGGAAGGCTCGAGGAGGAATATGCAGACTTTGCAAAACTGACGGGAGGGAGGAGAGGGGACAACATTCAGGACTAGAAACAGGAGGCAGTCCAGATGCTGCGACGCCGCCCGGACCCGGGAAGCCCCGACGCCCCCCCGCGCCCCCGCGCCCAGCCCTCGGCGCACTGTCCTCCCCACACAGCCCCCAGTGGCCGGGAGCGCCACACGCCCCCGCGGCGCCGACCGAGCCCCAGGGCTGGCGCAGGGAGCGCGGCGCGGAGGGAGTGCGGACCACCCTCCAACAAGCTGCTCGGCGCGGGCTCTGGACCCAGAGGGTCAACCCCTTCCGCGGGCATCGGCCCGCCCCGGCGCCCAGCCCCAAACTCGGGCTCCTCCGCGCCCCGCCGGCCCGCCGCCCACCCCGAGAAAGCCCCGAGACACCCCTCCACAGCGCGGCGCCCACGGCTGTTGTTTCGGCGGCGACGCGAATAACGCTCCCTGAGGAGGAGGGGCCGCGGCCGCTGGTGCCTCCTCGGCACCGGGTCAGACCGAGGAGCGGGCAGCCGCGGCGGTACCTCCTCAGTCCCCACTCCCGACTCCTTTTCCCGCTGCGCCGGAAGGGAAGGGGCCTGCACGACCCGGGGCTCACCTCACACGTCGGGGCCGGGCTCCCGGGAGGCTGCGTCGCCGGCCGGGGGCGGCCGCAGGTCCATCAGGCAAGCGGCAACAGCGACGAGCGCCGGCGAGCTTTTGCGACTGCCAGGGCGCGGGGGCGGGCGGGGGCGGGGAGCATGCGCGCGCACGTACGGCGCAGGCGCGCTGCGCTCGCTCGGCTGCGCGCTCGCATTTTGAGCCCAGCTTCCGGGTAGCAGTTAAATCAGAGAAGGCAGTGGCAACCCACTCCAGTACTCTCGCCTGGAAAATCCCATGGCCGGAGGAGCCCTGTAGGATGCAGTACATGGGGTTGCGAAGAGTCAGACAGGACTGGGCGACTTTACTTTCCCTTTCCACTTTCATGCATTGGAGAAGGAAATGGCAACCCACTCCAGTGTTCTTGCCTGGAGAATGCCAGGGATGGGGGAGCCTGGCGGGCTGCCGCCTCTGGGGTTGCATAGAGTTGGACACGACTGAAGGGACTTAGCAGCAGCAGCAGCATTTTATACAAAGAAAAGTGGAAGTGTTAGTCCCTCTGTCGTGTCCGACTCTTTACGATCCAATGGACTGTAGCCCACCAGGCTCCTCTGTCCATGGCCTTCTCCAGGCAAGAATACTGGAGTGGATCGCCATTCCCTTCTCCAGGGAATCATCCCGACCGACCCAGGGATGGAACCCAGGTCTCCTGCACTGCAGTCAGATTCTTTACTGTTTGAGCCACTAGTGAAACAATCCTTTTTTAAAGGTGCTCCCTAAATGATAATAAATACTGAGCTTCAGTTCAGTTCAGTAGCTCAGTCGTGTCCGACGCCTTGCAACCTCATGAATCACAGCACGCCAGGCCTCCCTGTCCATCACCAACTCCTGGAGTTCACTCAAACTCATGTCCATCCAGACATCTCATTCTCTGTCGTCCCCTTCTCCCGCCCCCAATCCTTCCCAGCATCAGAGTCTTTTCCAGTGAGTGGAAAAGACTTTTTCAGTCTTTTCACATGAGGTGGCCAAAGTATTGGAGTTTCAGCTTTAGCATCAGTCCTTCCAATGAACACCCAGGATTGATGTCCTTTAGAATGGACTGGTTGGATCTCCTTGCAGTCCAAGGGACTCTCAAGAGTCTTCTCCAGCACCACAGTTCAAAAGCATCAATTATTCGGCGATCAGCTTTCTTCACAGTCCAATTCTCACATTCATACATGACCACGGGAAAAACCATAGCCTTGACTTGACGGACCTTGGTTGGCAAAGTAACGTCTCTGCTTTTTAATATACTATCTAGGTTGGTAATAGCTTTCCTTCCAAGGAGCAAGCGTCTTTTAATTTCATGGCTGCAATCAGCATCCGCAGTGATTTTGGAGTCCAAAAAAATAAAGTCTGACACTGTTTCCACTGTTTCCCCATCTATTTCCCTTGAAGTGATGGGACCAGATGCCATGATCTTTGTTTTCTAAATGTTGAGCTTCAAGCCAACCTTTTCACGCTCCTCTTTCACTTTCTTCAAGAGGCTTTTTAGTTCCTCTTCACTTTCTGCCATAAGGGTGGTGTCATCTGCATATCTGAGGTTATTGATATTTCTCCAGTCATAAATATAGGTTAACGTCAGAAGATAAGCTATGGGAATTGCATCATAAGAGATCTCAAATGACATTTTCCATTGCATTAATAAATACTAATGCAGTAATACTATTTTTTTAAAAAAAAGTAACGCTCCTTAGGCTAATTCTTATCAAGTCATTGTGTCTGGTGGAGCCAACACTGCCTCTACTGAGGGTGAGTGAAGCCGCTAAGAGCGTTTATGAAAATCAGTGTGGACCTGCTTCAGGTACTTCTAGATCCCTTGTACCTTCAGAGCCTCTAGAGATGTGCTCCTCTCACATTTTTATGCAATTTACACATGGTCTTGTGAAAACTGTCAGGCATAGAACAGCTCTTGGCTCCTAGTGGAAGGTGGGAATGATGTAGAAATTGTCACTGAATGTATCAACATGATCACATCTCAAAAATAGACCACTGAGTGAAAGAAGCGAACTACAAAGTATGTAAATTATAATAGCTCTTTAAAACAGTCACACTGTTTATGAGGCCAAACATGTACATATACTAAGCATAAAAAGTGGACAAGTGCGCAGCACCCTAATTTCATGACACTGGATGCCTCTAGGCAGGCAGGGTGGAAAACGGATCTGGGCAGCATGTAAAAGAGGCTTCAACTGTTAATCACACACACGAAGGAAAATGTTAACATTTTTAAAAATCTCTGCAGGGAGAAAAGGCTGTTTCTTAGGCAAGTCTGTAAACTTGTCTTTATGGTTGAAATGTTTCCTTTAAAAATAACGTTGAGGAACTTCCCTGGTGGTCCAGTAACGAAGATTCCACCCTCCCAACGCAGAGGACCTAGTGTTAATCCCTGGTCTGGGAACTAGTGAAAGACAGGAAAGCCTGGCGTGCTGCAGTTCACGGGGTTGCAGAGTCAAACACGACTTAGCGACTGAAGAACTACTGGGAACTAGATCGCACATGCTGCAACTATAAGATCAAAGATCTTGCGTGCTGCAACTAAGATCCAGTGCAGCTAAATAAATAAATGTTTTCAAAAGGAATTTTAAAAAATTTTAAATGAAAGTAATGTTAAATTTTCAAGGACATTGAGCCAATGTGCTCAGGACGGTGGACACAATGTGAAGGGTGTTGTTCATCGGGGGATCAGCCGTCACACTGATGAAGGGCTGAACAAGGAGAGGTCCAGAGATGCTAGTTGAGAGGATCAGTGAAAGGCACCTTATTTTCAGGGATAAAAATATTCAGATCTAGCAGGGATAAAGTGTCAGGCTCTCTTTAATCCCATCTTTCTTTCATTCAATGTTATAACCACCAATAGAAAGTCTTTAATGAGCAGGAGCTTCACCGAGACACAACACTCTCCTCAGTTCAGTTCAATTCAGTCGCTCAGTCGTGTCCGACTCATAGCGACCCCATGAATCACAGCACGCCAGGCCTCCCTGTTCATCACCAACTCCCGGAGTTCACTCAAACCCATGTCCATCGAGTCGGTGATGCCATCCAGCCATCTCATTCTCTGTCGTCCCCGTCTCCTCCCACCCCCAATCCCTCCAAGCATCAGACTTTTCCAGTGAGTCAACTCGTCGCATGAGGTGGCCAAAATATTGGAGTTTCAGCTTTAGCATCAGTCCTTCCAATGAACACCCAGGATTGATCTCCTCTAGAATGGACTGGTTGGATGGAGCTCCTTGCAGTCCAAGGGACTCTCAAGAGTCTTCTCCAGCACCACAGTTCAAAAGCATCAATTCTTTGGCGATCAGCTTTCTTCACAGTCCTAGGGAGTTGTTAAAACTGGTCTTTTTCTGGGTGAACCCGTTTTGACACCATCCATGTTAACTGGTAATACATGGTAACTTAGTATTGCATCTACTTACCTCCCCCAGGCCTCCACCCTTGCAAAAGTCTTTGTTTATTCATTATAGGTACAACCTGATCATAAAACATACAACCATACTTAAAACCACTGGGCTGGAATTCAGACAACATAAGATCTCATTTCAGTTTGGACACTCACTGATCCTTTGTTAATTCTAAAGAAAGCAGCAACCTCTATGAGCTTTACTTTTCATTTTCTTTGTAACTGGGAGATAGACAAATGCTGCCTATTTCAAAACAATGAAACAATATAAACATAGGGTTTACATTTATTTACCTTGGAAAAGGTAAATTTACTTATTTTAGGAAACATGAGATAATGAGAAAAGTCTTTTTTTTAAAAATTTGGTTAGCTGCTGCCCATAAGAACTGTTGTACACTTCCCAGATGTCCCTTCTGAAACGTTGTTTTTCTCCAGCATTAGTTTATAGTTCTATCACAGTAGATATTTCTACATTGCATTTTCAAATCCTCCTCATTAGATTTCTTTTTTTATTCTTGCATTCTCACTCTGCCTCTCATTACATGGTAGATGTTTCATAAATTTAATTAACTAAATTAGACCAGATCGTAACATTTCCCCAATTTGGAGTTATCCTTACTCAGGCAGGCCATCTACTGGTCCCCTGGTGTATCTGTTGCTGCTGCTGCTAAGTCACTTCAATCGTGTCCGACTCTTTGCGACCCCGTAGACGGGAGCCCACCAGGATCCCCCATCCCTGGGATTCTCCAGGCAAGAACACTGGAGTGGGTTGCCATTTCCTTCTCCAAGGCATGAAAGTGAAAGTGAAGTCGCTCAGTCGTGTCCGACTCTTCGCGACCCCATGGACTGCAGCCTACCAGGCTCCTCCATAAATGGGATTTTCCAGGCAAGAGTACTGGAGTGGGGTGCCATTGCCTTCTCCCGGTGTATCAGTTAGTCGGCCTGAATTCCTTAATCCAATACATTACAATTCATGTTGAAGCATTGCTGAGTTTGTGTGTTGGGCAATTTTCCCACGTTCTTCCACTTCCTGTGTGCAGGTGCTATTCTTTCATTGAACCTCTCCAGAACTGTTTTTCCTGCAACCTTTTACCTGTTGGCCACTCTAAAAACCCGGAGAAATGGAGTTTACGTTTCAGAACCCTGGAGTGACCAGAACGATGTAACTGGGCATGCTCAGTAGGTTGGCCTGATTTGGAACATACTTATGGCTTGAATGAGGGCATTTAACTTAATGCTGTTTGTTTCAGGATAGGCTGCATCTTTGTCCTAGCATTATATTGAGAGATGGCAGCCTTTCCCACCCTCTGGGCGCTCACACTTTTCCATATTGTCCTTGGGCCCAATTTTGGAGCCAGCCCTGTAGGATCTCCTGGCCAAACAAGAGGCCACACGTTGTTGCCTGAGACCCCGGATGCCAGCGAAAAGATCTATAGGTAGTGATTGGACTACTGGAAGGGGTGGGGGCTAGACGGAGTCACACAAACAGGAGCGATGGCAACACCAGCGCTGGAGGCTTGTGGAGAAAAACTTGAAGAAAAAGACTTAAAGAGGTGAGAGCAGTGATCACCGCATGAAAAAGACGGAGACTCTTTTGAGAGCGCTTTTCTCAGGTCCTCCTGGGCTTCTCACGAGCCTCGGCAGTGACCCCGGGAATTACATTTTGCTCTGTGTTAGCAGTTAAATCGGAGAAGGCAATGGCAACACACTCCAGTACTCTTGCCTGGAAAATCCCAAGGATGGAGGAGCCTGGTGGACTGCAGTCCGTGGGGTCGCTAAGAGTCGGACACGACCGAGCGACTTCACTTTCACTTTTCACTTTCATGCATTGGAGAAGGAAATGGCAACCCACGCCAGTGTCCTTGCCTGGAGAATCCCAGCGACGGGGGAGCCTGGTGGGCTGCCGTCTATGGGGTTGCACAGAGTCGGACACGACTGAAGAGACTTAGCAGCAGCAGCAGCAGTTAGATTACCAGATGTATCATATGTATGAAATTAACAGCCAACAAATAATTATTTCTGTTCTTATCAAAGCACTAGCTCTTTGCATTGTCTTATAGTTTCTCTTTGTTTCCACCTAGCTGAGTATAAGATGAATTCATATTTAAATCGAACCGTACCCTATTTCCTGATCATTTCCTGGTAATCTCTATTTCCTTCTCTGATGATACTGCAGTGTACAATGGGTGAGCTGTGTGTTAGTGGAGAAAGTGAACCGTGTTCTGCTCTGCAAACGCCAAATAAGAAAACGATTATCCTGAGTCTAACCCCAATGCTCAGTTCCTAATGTTGAGTTTTACCTTCTTTGCCACCAGCTTCAATCCTTAAACCACCTCACCTCCACTATTGTGCTCATTCATTCAGCTGGTTTAGGCAAGTTTTTATTGAGCACCTACTGTGTACTACTGAGTTTAGGATTCAAGTGAGCACATTCAGAAAACCACATTAGCAAAGAAGCACTGGTTTTGCACCACATTCTCTGATCTGAAGTTCAGTGTGTCTGTACAGATAGTGCATGAAGGGAGAGACAGGAGGATGAACCAAAAAAGGTAAATTCATGGTGTACCTAGATTAGCATGCTAAGGATTCTGTAGCCATTATCGAGTCTCTGAAGGTTTTTGAGCTGAAAAATGACTAACAGACCTTTTAAAAACTACTTCCCGGAATACAGTAGTGGTTAGCCAAAGTTGGGGAGTAGGGAAATGTGGAGATATTGACCAAAGGGTACAAACCTTCAGGTATAAAATTATGTACTGCATAGTGACTATGTGGCGATGGTGGTAGTAGTTTAGTCGCTAACTTGTGTCCCACTCCTACAACCCCATGGACTGTAGCCCACCAGGTTCCTCTGTCCATGGCATTCTCCAGGCAAGAATACTGGAGTGGGTTGCCATTTACTTCTTCAGGGGGTCTTCCTGCTCAGGGATCATGGCGACTGTAGTGAATAATAATATATACTTGAAATTTGCCAGAAGAGTAGATCTCAAGGGTAATCACACACACAGAAGCTCACACATGCACACCACACACATGCACACACACACAGTGACTATGGCAGGTGATGGATATGTTACATAGTTTGATTGTGGTAAGCCTTCCACAATGTATACATATATTAAAGCATCACCTTAAACATATACATTTTTATTTGTTAAACAATGCCCTCTTGTAGTAGACTGTAACCTCCATTATAGTCCAGACTGTCTGTATACCTCTAATACAGACCTCATAGGTCTTTAGTGAAGTTGTGCAATGGGGACAGTGTGGAGAATGGCTTTGAAGATGGGATTGGAGGTGTGTAACCACTGGAACTTTACCAGAGGACCTATCCTTGCCTTTAAACATGACACTAGAAGCACACATTGGGGTAAAGGCCATAAGCGCTTTTTCTTCCCCTTTTCCAAGGAAAAATTAAAGGGGAACATGCTAGGACAGCCATTAAGGGGGAAAGAGGTCATGAAAAAACAACAGCAAGCTTTGTATGTAGAAAGAGGGAAGGCAATATTCTTTGTCTTGTATTTTTTTGTATGTTGTATGACAGAGTCTGAGTGGTCTATGCTGTGAACCAGTGTGGGCATGCAGATATGCACACTGCCCGTCTTCTAGAATGGATGGAGGAGAAAACTGTAATAGGATGATGACAGAAACCAGGGCAGGATGCCTCCACTTGCCTGCTTCAGTGAGACTGTTACCAAGAGGGTTCTGTTTCTCAGCCAGGCCCACCTCCTGAAAACCAAACTTTATTCAAGTTGATTTGAAAAAAGCCTAATTCAAATAATTTCTAGCTCTGAAGAACCAGAAAGAAAAAAAAAAAATGAAAAACCTTAGGGAGGCCCTGGAAAAGCTACTTTGTCCTAATCAGAAGTCATGCTTAGAATCAGTCAGATTGTTTTCTACTCAAACTGGGAAAAGAGAGTTTCTCAGCTTACAACAGAAGTTTTAACCTGGTATAAGCAAGGTGTAATGTTAATATGCATTTTTCTAAGGAGAAGATTCATAGTTTTCATCATATCCTCAAAGAGTTTTATGGCCCTGAAAAAAATAAAATAAAACATTAAAAACAATTGGTTTAAGGAATTCTCTGGTGGTCCAGTGGTTAGGACTCTGTACTTTCATTGCAGAGGGCCAGGGTCAATCCCTGGTTGGGGACTAAGATTCTGCAAGCCGAGTGGCTTGGCCTAAACAGATAAATAAAAATTAAACACTCTCACTCACTCACACACACACACACACACACACACACACACAACTTCAATCAGTTTAAATAGAAGAAACATCAAACATGAATAAATAGCAATAAAAAAGGAAATATGTGATTTTTAACTGAGCAGATGTAGACTCAGTGACCGTGTTTTCTATATTTGCCTGTTCATGTGTATTTTTATAGCAGACAATTAATAATACTGTAATGAAATCATTTCTTACACCTTTGCAACTTAGCTGTTAGGAGCTAAGAATGTGAGGGCTCATCTGAACCTCCTTAATTTCTCCTTATTCCAGTGGAGTGGTATCAGCAGGCAACTGCAGGAAGATATTATCTATGGTTTAAAACCCTGAGGTTTTAAAACATTGGCTTTATCTTCAGCTCTAATTTAAACCTGAGTGGGAATATACATGTCAAGTGAGAGTCACAAAATTTCAGATCTAGCATTTGGGGGAATCCTCTGTAAGTCAAAAACTTATGGTTTTTTAATTTAAAAAATATTTATTTTTATTTATTTATTTGGCTGTGCCAGGTCTTAGTTGTGGCGTGTGGATCAAAAAATTGTCCAGGTGAATTCCCTGGTGGTCCAGGGGACCTGGGTTCTACCCATGGTCAGGGAACTAGATCCCACATGCCCTAAAGAAGACCTGGCTCAGCCAGATAAATAAATAAAAATAAATATTTTTTTTAACCGTCTTATATTTGCTGCTATAATTTTTGGAGCCCTGGGTCAGGCAGGCAAATCCTGTGCAGTCCCCAACTCAGCACCGCTGCTTTGGATATGAAACAGACCTTCAGAGAGGAAGAAGGCACAAACAAACAGAAACACTGAGGATATATACTGAAAATGCCATCAATCTGCTTGAAATATTTTGTTGTGCCCCCTTCCAGGACAGGCTTTGAAGAACTCTGTAAATAACAGAGAGTTCTAAGAAAGTCTGTGGTGAAGCTATTTTTTTTTTTTTTTTTTACTTTTTTTGTATTGGAGTATAACCAATTAAGAGTGTTGTAGTAGTTTCACATGAACAATGAAGGGTCTCACCCGTACATACACATGTATCCCTTCTCCCCCAGACTCCCCTCCCAGCCAGGCTGCCATTGAGCACAGTTCCCTGTGCTATATCGTGGGTCCCTGTTGGTTATCCATTTTAAATATGTGTGCACCTGTCCAAGTCAATCCTAAAGGAAATCAGTCCTGAATATTCACTGGAAGGACTGATGCTGTAGCTGAAGCTCTAAAACTTTGGCCACCTGAGGCGAAGAGCCAACTCCTTAAAAAAGACCCTGATGCTGGGAAAGAGTGAAGGCAGGAGGAGAAGGGAGGCAACAGAGGTTGAGATGGTTGGATGACATCACCAACTCAATGGACATGAGTCTGAGCAAACTCTGGGAGATAGTGAAGGACAGGGAAGCCTGGTGTACTTCAGTCCATGGAGTTTCGAAGAGTTAGACACAACTTAGTGACTGAACAACAGCTGTCATGGTTAAGACTCAGCGTTTCCAATACAAGGGATGTGAGTTCCATCTCCGGTTGGGGAACTGAGATCCCACATGCCGGGAGACCACAAAAATGAAAGCGGACATAGACAGTACTGGGCATCTAAAACCAGTGTATTTTCCCCAATAAATCCAAATCTGTCTATATGTAAATTCTTGGCCTTGTCCATTGTACTATTCTACATCTTAAATATGGTAGCAAGCTAGAGCCCTTGTTAGCTAGATGTCAGAAAGTTAACAGAGGAAGAAGGAGGTCACAAGGGACAAAGATGGAGTAGTTCAGATTGCACGGTGATTCTATAAATACTTCTTTCTGACCCGTATGGTATGTTCCTAGCTACGAGTGATTCTGATTTTTCCCCCTTGGTCCAGTGAAAATCAAACTGAGTTAAACAGACCTGGGTCTGGTTCCCTGTTTCACCACTACTGTCTGTATAACTCTGGGCAAAGCATGTAACTTCAGTTAGCCTCATTTTCTTCATCTGTAAAATAAGCTAAAATCCACCACCTTACCATATTCTTATGGGTTTTAATTGAGCAAACCTATTAAGTGCCTGACATATAAAATGCTCTCAGTAAATGTTACTCTCTCCCTAGTCCCTGTCCCAGTGTACTCAAAAAGATTATATGGTATTAGTATTTTTAGTATTCTGAAGATTGTATAATTCATTTCTTCCGCAGGTGTAGTTTTTCTTACAGAAGAATATCCAGTTATTTGATGATGGCATTTGCACCTCCTAAAAACACTGAGAAGGCAATGGCAAGCCACTCCAGTACTCTTGCCTAGAAAATCCCACGGATGGAGGAGCCTGGTATGCTGCAGTCCATGGGGTCGCTACAAGTCAGACATGACTGAGCGAATTCACTTTCACTTTTCACTTTCACACATTGGAGAAGGAAATGGCAACCCACTCCAGTGTTCTTGCCTGGAGAATCCCAGGGACGGGGGAGCCTGGTGGGCTTCCGTCTGTGGGGTCGCACAGAGTCAGACACGACTGAAGTGACTTAGCAGCAGCAGTAGCAGCAGCAGGAAAAACACAGATGGTCCCAAAATGTAGACAAAGATAAGCACCTGGACACCCCTAAACCTTCAGCTTTTGAATGACGGGGTAAACAATAAGAACTATTTTATTGGTTGAAATCAGGCTTTAAAGGGAAAAAGCATTAAAGATTTGGTGATCAAAACATGAACAGGAATTGCTTAGGATTGTGTAGTAGATACAAAAAAAAAAAAAGGATTTCTTCAAAAATTTTAATTGAAAAAAATTGAAATAAATTTAGAACAAAAAGAAAGAAAACTTTAATTGAGCCCCAGTTACATGGCCAGAGTTGGCAAGAGATACAGAGTTCCTGCTTAGAAAGAAAGATCTTAGGGACTTCCCTGGTGGTCCAGTGGCTAAGACTCTCTGCTTCCAGGGCTGGGGCCCAGGTTCCATCACTGGCCAGGGAATTCAGTCCCACATACTGCAACTAAAGACCTTGTGCGCTGCAACTAAGACCAGCGCAGCCAAATAAATTAATAAATATTTTTAAAAGATTCAGGAGATGAGAAGGCGGAGTGTCTGCCAGCTCCCCTTCCCCTCCATATCCAGCGGGCTCTCAGGCTCTGTGCGTCTCCTCCGGGCTCTCAGGCTCTGTGCGTCTCCTCCGGGCTCTCAGGCTCTGTCTCCTCCTGGCTCTCAGGCTCTGTGCGTCTCCTCCCGTGTCTCTGCATCCAGACCCCTCTTCCCCTGTGACTTGTGCGCATCCAGCTCCACGTTCTCAGTTCACACACTCGGGGGTGCCCTGGCACATTTCAGTAACGCCTCAGCTGGTTTCGCTGCCCCTAATCCATCCTCTATTCTGGTCCCAGAACGATCTTTCTAAAATACCAAGCTAATCCTATGAAGCAAAACCAGTAACAGACTGCTCCCAAGCATAAATTCCACCCTACCCCCCATGCATAACACTGAGGACCCTTCATGTGTGTCAGTCACTGAGTCGTGTCTGACTCTTGGAGACCCCATGGACTATAGCCCGCCAGGCTCCTCTCTCTGTGGGATTCTCCAGGCAAGAATACTGGAGTAGGTTGCCATCACCTCCTCCAAGGCATCTTCATGACCCACGGATCAAACCCAGTGTCCTTTATATCACCTGCATTAGCAGGTGAGTTTTCTTTTTTAAATTTATTTGGTTGCAATTTTTGTTGAAGCATGTGAACCCTTAGTTGCAGCATGTGGGATCTAGTTCCCTGACCAGAACTCAAACCCAGGTCCCCTGCATTGGGAGCATGGAGTCTTAGACCCTGGAACACCAGGGAAGTCCCAGCAGGTGAGTTTTTTAACGCTGGCGCCACCTGGGAAGCCTGAAAGCTTTTGTCAAATTTTATGAGAATTTCTAGGGAATTCCCTGGTGGCCCAGTAGCTCAGAGTCTGTGCTCCCAATGCAGGGGGCCTGGGTTCCACCTGTGTTCAGGAAACTAGATCCCACATGCTGCAACAGTTTGCATGCTGCAGCTAAAGAAACCACATGGCACAACTAAGACCCAGTGCAGTCAAATAAATAAAAATGTTTAAAAATTTCATGATAATTTCTAGACGAGCAATGATAAGAGAAATAACAATTTCTATTAGAAATGATATTTATTTTGTTGTTCAGAACTCCCATGTTATTCCCCCCCCCATTTTTATTTTGGTTTAGTTAGGTTCTAGTCTGGAGTAAAAGTAGTTTCAAAAATCTTAGCCTGCCTTATGTAAAATAGATAGGCAATGGGAATTTGCTGTATGGCTCAGGAAACTCAAACAGGGGCACTGTATCAACCTAGAGGGGTGGGTTGGGGAGGGAGAGGGGAGAGAGGTTCAAAAGGGAGAGGATATATGCATACCTATGGCTGATTCATGTTAAAGTTTGACCAAAAACAACAAAATTCTGTAAAGCAAAATCCTTCAATAAAAAAAAATTAAAATAAAAAAACTGTCAAATCACTATGTTGTACACCTGAAACTAACATTATATGTCAATTATAATTCAATAAAAATCAAATATAATACAAATACAAAAAGTCTTGGCCCGTGTATATACCCATATGTATGTGAATGAATGTGTCAGTACTTAGACACAGACATGGAATTTGCATATGTATACAGCAAACTGTTAATAGTGTGTGCACATGTGCTCAGTCTTGTCCGACTCTTTGCAACTCCGCAGACTGTAGCCCTCCAGGCTCCTCTGTCCATGGGATTTTCCAGGCAAGAATATTCGAGTGGGTTGCCATGCCCTCCTCCAGGGAATCTTCCCATCCCAGGGATTAAACCCACGTCTCTTTATGTCTCCTGTATTGGCACGTGGGTTCTTTACCGGTTGAGCCACCAGAGAAGCCCAACTATCAATAGTGGTTTCCCCTAAAAAGTTGGACGACATGGAAGAGTGGGAGGGAAGTCTGTTAGAAGAGAGAGTTTTTGTTTTTTTACCGTATACAGTGCAATGATATTTAACAATTTAAAAAACAAATATAAGTAAAAGCGAGCAAAGAACAGTAATGCTGAGAATTGAAAAAACACACGTTCCAGATCAGCTGCACTAAATAATCTCCTGCTTGACTTCAGCGAGTCTCTTATGCCTCTGATCTTCACTACCTGCCTTTGGAAATTGAGTGGCTTGGATCAGATGACCTCAACGGTCCCTTCCAGGTCTAACATTCAGATTGTGTGAAAAGGGTTAAAAATAGATACCCAGGTTTACAGCTGGGAAGACTGTGTGCATACGATGACTTCAAGGGCTTTTCTGCAACAGGACACTTGCCAATGATCAGCGTGATTTTTTGGTCCTCTTTTTTTATTTTGGCCCACACTGCACAGCAGATGGGATTTTAGTTTGCTGGCCAGGGGTAGAAGCCATGCACCCTGCATTGCAAGCGCAGAGTCTTCAACACTGTACCACTACGGAAGTCCCTGGTGGTGTTTTAATTTTGCCTTTTTTCTATTCTGTAGTACAATGAAAAATATGAAACTGTTTCAGTCTAAAATAAATCTCATAGGAGTTTAACTTCACCAGAGGCTTTAAGCAGAGAGATTGAATTCAAATGTAGATGCCAAAATTATAGCATAATCAGATTACAAGATAATTCAGGCCTTGTGAAAATTCTGAGAGGAGGAATGTTTTATAAGTATGTATTTCTTTGCTGTCTAGTGTAGGATTTTTTTTCCATCTAGTGTTTTAATTGAAAATGATCAATGTTTCTTTTTTTTATTTAAGTATGGTTCACACATGAAGTACAGTACTGCTGCTGCTGCTGCTGCTAAGTTGCTTCAGTCGTGTCCAACTCTGTGCGACCCCACAGACGGCAGCCCACCAGGCTCCCCCGTCCCTGGGATTCTCCAGGCAAGAACACTGGAATGGGTTGCCATTTCCTTCTACAGTAGTACAGTACACCTGTAGTTAAAAGGATATTCTGAGAAAAAGCACCTAACCACCATCCATTGGTCATAATTTAGGAGCCCCAAAATGTCTTACGCCTCCATGGTAATGATGTCACATGGTGAAATATGCAACCACAGTGTCAACAGACTAAAATAACAAGGATGAGATTTTGACTTAACAGCAGACTCTGAGTAAACTGTGATGTAAACAAACTGCAGCATTCTGCAAGGAAAGACGGTTATCTCTAATGTTTTCCACTTGAAGTGATACTGTTTCCAGGCTCTTTTTTTTTTTATTTTAATTGAAGTATGGCTGATTGACAATGTTGTGTTAGTTTCAAAGTGAAGTCGTGAAGTCGTGTCCAACTCTTTGCGATCCCATGGACTGTAGTCTACCAGGCTTCTCTGTCCATGGGATTTTCCAGGCAACAGTACTGGAGTGGGTTGCCATTTCCTTCTCCAGGGGATATTCCAGACCCAGGGATAGAACCCAGCTCTCCTGCATTGCAGGCAGACCCTTTACCCTGTAAGCAACCAGTTTCAAGTGTACAGCAAAGTGACTGTTATGCATATATATATATATATCTATTCTTTTTCATGTTCTTTCCCTTATGGGTGATTACACAGTATTGAGTAGTGTATGCACTATAAGTAGGTCCTTGTTGGTTATTTATTTTATATATAGCAGTTTGTATATGTTAATCCCAAACTCCCAATTTATCCTTCCAACCCTCTTCCAGCTTTTTAAGATCAAAAAGCTGATTGCAAATCCTTGGAATGAAGACTAGCTCCCAACCAGACTATAAGATTCTGAGTCTTCCTGAGAACCTGACAGTTAAATAATTTGTTCCAAATTTTGCTTCTTGTCAAGGGTAGAGTCAGAACCAGATCTGAGTTTGTCTAATGTTTCTCTTACTGCCCCTCATGCCTATCAGTTCCTACCTGACTCTAATCGTCTTTTGGTGAAGAACTGGATTTGCTTGGACTCTGCTTAGACTTGGTCATTGACCCTCTAGAGACCTTACCTCCCACCCTCTTTGTTATCAATGACTGACTTTATTTATTAATTTATCTAAATATTAATTTTATTTATTTGACTGCACTGGGTCTTCATTACGGCATGCAGGATCTCTAGATGCGGCGTGTGGAATCTTTTTAGTTGCAGCATGTGGAATCTAGTTCCCTGACCAGAGATGGAACTCGGGCCCCCTACATAGGGAGTTTGGAGTCTTAGCCACTAGACCACCAGAGAACTTCCTCCTCCACTTTCTTGCTGACTCTCCATACACCTTCAAGTCAGTGCCCCTTTCTTTCTGATGCCTTCTGTTGTCATTGGACACCACGATGTTCCTCCCAACCTCTTTTGGAAAGGAGGTTGTCATCCTGGGACCTAATTTTTTTTTTTCCCCACTGTCAGGTCAAACCATGGGCAACAATTCATTGAGAATATAGGGCTTGAGGTCAGAATAGGGAAGATCAAGGTTGGGGGTCAGAATAGAAAGACCATGGTTCTAGCCGGGTTTTCTAGGTGTTAGTGATAAAGAATCTGCCTGTCAATGCAGGACATGCAAGAGATGTGGGTGTGATCCCTGGGTCAGGAAGATTCCCCTATAGTCCAGTATTCTTGCCTGGGAAATCCCATGGACAGAGGAGCCTGGCGGGCTACAGTCCATGGGGTCTCCAAGACTTGGACATGACTAAGTACGCTTGCACCGCATGGCTTTCTAGTGAGGAACCAAGTATATTTATTCAGCTGAACATACAGTCTGGAGCCAATGATTTTTCTTTAAAATCTATAAAGGTAACCCTTTGGGCCTCTGCTTATCCTCTCTAAAACAGAAAAATTGAACAAAAAGATCCTAAGATTCCTTTTAGGAATCTAAAATTCTATGATATCTGAATCTCTTGTTGTTGTTCAGTCAGCAGGTGTTTTGTTGCCAGCTTCCCCTGGAACCTGTGGATCATATAAGGGAAAGTAGCTGTAATCTTGGAGAAGGCAATGGCACCCCCACTTCAGTCCTCTTGCCTGGAAAATCCCATGGATGGAGGAGCCTGGTAGGCTGCAGTCCATGGGGTCGCAAAGAGTCAGATATGACTGAGGACTTCACTTTCCCTTTTCACTTTCACACATTGGAGAAGGAAATGGCAACCCATTCCAGTGTGCTTGCCTGGAGAATCCCAGGGACGGGGGAGCCTGGTGGGCTGCCGTCTATGGGGTCGCACAGAGTCGGACACGACTGAAGTGATTTAGCAGCAGCAGCAGCAGCTGTAATCTACCTGGGAAGAGAAAATGAACCAAATCACCTAGTGGGCAATAGCGAATCCTAGAAAGGCCAGGTGGAGCTTGGGCTGCAAGTGGAGGAGGAGTTGGGAAGAGTGAGAGCAGTGGGTGCCAGAAAAATGCTGGTACCTGACACTTGGGAGGGGAATTAGATGCTTGATAGGATTTTGTTAGACACAAGAGAAGGGTTCAGGAAATGTGTGAATCCTGATTTTTCTCTTGTTTTTTTGTTATTCTTTATTTTTTCTTGGCTGCACTGAGTCTTCGTTGGTGCACGAGGGCTATGTCTGGTTGCAGCGAGTGGGGGCTACTTTCTAGTTGCAGTCCGTGGACTCTAGGACGTGCGGGATCAATAGTTGTGGATCACTGGCTTAGTTGCCCCAAGGCATGTAGAATCTTCCCCGACCAGGAATGGAACCTGTATGCCCCGCATTTGCAGGCAGATTCTTAACCCCTGCACCATCATGAAAGCCCTGAATCCTGATTTTTCAGTCTTCTGAAAAATTCCATAGGTTTTTTTTTTTTTTTTTTTTAATAGGCTCTCTTCTCTTTTCTTTATCTTTGTTTGCTTGTTTTGACCACTCCATTGGCCTGTGGGACCTTAATTGCCCAACCAGGGATTGAACCCTTGCTTTCTGCAGCGGAAACAGAGAGTCTTAACCACTGGACCACCAGGGAAATCCCCTGTTCTGTTGTCATCTAGAAATTTTGAGAGTATCTGTCACTGTTATTTGAGGGTCCTAGTAGCCCAGGGGGCAGTTAGTTAGGAGGGAGGAGAAAATGGTATTCTTTTTCTTCTCTAAAGTATAAAAGTGTCTACCTGTGATATATGATATTCCCTGGTTAGTAGCAAAGATGGCATTTTACAGGCCTTGAGGTTGTTGTTGAATCAATTATTTCAGTCTCCATTTTGCCTGCCCTTTGAAAGCAGAATTTGAGATTCTAAAATAAGGAAGGAAAACACACCTGTTGGAAGCATGAAACCAGCTCCTTCTCCTCCTCAAAAGGGAAGAAATAGGCCTGAGCTAGTTTCTAAACAGGCATGTTCTGACAGTGCGAGAGAGTTTAGAAAGTGCCAACAGGAAGTGGAAACACGGAGCCCAGTTTTGAAGCCTGCAGAGAGCGCAGTGTGGACGTGAGAGAGGCAGCCACGCCTGTTTCCTGCTGCCTCCTGCTTCCTGGCTCCAGGCCGCCCTCCTCTGCCAAAGCTTCTCACTCTAGAAGTCCCTTCCTCACCCATTCAGATAGATACACAAATGACTGGAGCTCAGGAAAACACCTCTCCACTGATATGTAAATACACTCACACGGTAGCAACACATCCAAAGGACATTCATTTGTCACAAGCATATTCATTCATTCCTTCCAGCAAGCTTGAGCACCTGTAATATGCCACGCACAGCACTCTGCAGTGGAGACATCAAGGTGAATAAGACATAATTCCGGTCCTCAATGGTATATAACAACAAACCTATACAGATAAACACTGAGCTATAAGCCCAGAGGCACACACATGGACACATATATGGAATGCACAGCCACTGACATGTGAACTCATGAAATAGAAAAACAGAGCTGCTCACTCATAAATTGCACAAGTTCTAATACTAGAAATGCTGAAATATTTGGAGGGAGGTTGTCTGTTTTCTTATTTTTCCTTTGTCAGTTTTGTCATTGCCTTTCAAATGCCAAAAATGATTTCACTTTATAGTTCCATTCTTTTCTTATTTCTTGCCTTTAAAAAGTTACTTATTCTTTAAGATGAATTGTCTCACATGTAGAAACTGAGAAAAATAAAGTTTGCCCAAGTTATAAATAAAGTTACCCTATCAGGTATAAAATCTGTCTCTTTATACTCAGTTGATAAAATGGAAAAGACTGTCAATATTTAGTGATTGATCCTTTAATGATGTCTTTTAAAAATTTATTTATTTTTGACTGTGCTGGGTTTTCATTGCTGTGCGCGGGCTTTCTTTAGTCTCGGCAAGCAGGGGCCACTCTCTGGCTGCAGTGAGCAAGCTTCTCATTATGATGGCTTCTCATGTTGGGGCTCAGGGGCTCTAGGGCATGCAGGCTTCAGTACTTGTAGCACATGTGCTTAGTTGCACCGAGGCATGTGGAATCTTTTTGAACCAAGGATTGAGCCCATGTCCCCTGCATTGGCAGGCAGATTCTTAACCACTGGACCATCAGGGAAGTCCTAATGATGTCTTTTTAATGGGTATTTTGAACCACGAAATATGAAATCATTCCATCTTTTTTTTTTTTTTTTTAATTGTAGGTATTTGAAGAAAGAAGAGCTCTGCTTGGAAAATGGGTAACTATTTAAAGTATACTTGATGCTACATCGGAAAGACAAACACCATATGAATATCACTTATATGTGGAATGTAAACTGTGGCACCAATGAACCTATCCTTGAAACAGAAACAGATTCACAGACGTAGAGATCAAACTTGTGGTTGCCAAGCGGGAGGAGAGGAGGGAGCAGGACGGACCGGGAGTTTGGGGTTGGTAGATGCAAGCTGTTCCATTTCGAGCGGCTCAGCAACAAGGTCCTACTGTGTAGCACAGGGAGTTATATCTAGTATCCTGGAATAAACCGTAATGAAAATGAACATTAACAAAGGAATGTATATAAATCTATAGATCTATATATCCATATCTAAGTTACTTTCACACTTCCTCAAAGGAAACAGTCTCAATGACTATTGTCCATGATCAAAGTACAGCAACTCCACTATGTATGAATGAGTTCTGTTCCAAAAGTGAATTCATAGGTCCACTTTGATCGTAAATCCAACAAAGTTAGCCTCGGTACCCAACTAACACAACTGGCTACATCCCGCCATTTGTAAGCTTGCTTCTAGATATCCTGGGCTTGAAATTTAAAAACTGCCCTACTGTCCTGTAGAGTACACAGAAGCACAGCCACTTGTAGAGGATGGACACACGTGACCGTGCACGCCAGACACATGAACTAATGTGACTGGACCTGCGAACACACATTCGCATCTTTGAAAGTTAGAAACTCAAATGTTTGTATGAGGGGACTTACTCTGTCCTTCTCTGGCTAATGCGTATTACTCATCAAATTCCTCTACAGTCTCATTGAGAGTCTCTTCCACCCAAGAGAACTGGAAACATGGTCATACAAAAATGTCTACACTAATGTTCATAGTGGCATTGTTCATAATCGTCAAAAATGTAAACACCCACACGTCCATTTGGTGAGAAGTGGATAAACAAAATGGGGTCTATGCAAACAATGGAGTAGTGTTCAGCCTTAAACTGAAAGGCAGCTCTGTTTCAATCTACTCACATGACTGAACTGTGAAGACCTTGTGCTACGTGAAATAAACCAGACACAAAAGGATCAATATTGTTTGATTCCACTTTTATGAAGTTCTTAGAATAGGCAAATTCACAGAGAAAGAAAGTAAAATAGAGGTTACGGATAAATAGGGGCGTTATTTAATGGATAGAGTTTCAGCTTGAGTTTTAAAAACAGTTCTGCAGACGGATGGTGGGGATGTTGCACAACAATATGAGTGTGCTTCATGTCACTGAACTGTACACTTAAAAATGGTTAAATTTTAAAAAGCAAGGGCAAGAAAAAAGAATGAAGTACTGATATATGCTCCAACATAGATAAACTTTGAACATAGGGTGCTGAGTGAAAGAAACCAGACACCGAAGCCACCTAGTATATGATTCCATTTATATGAAATATTCAAAATAGACAAACCCATACAGACAGAAAAGAGATGAGTGGTTTTAGGGGCCAGAGAGCAGGGGAGGAGTCACTGACTGTAATGGGTATGGAATTTATTTGGGGGGCAATGACAGCATTCTGAAATTAGACAGTAGTGATGGCTTTACAGCCTTGGAATATACTAAAATGCTGGGTGCTGTGGTGTATGAATTGTACCTTAATTAAAATAAAATCAGGATCCTTTCAAAAAATTATTATTGGATTTGTTTAACTCTAGAGGTATATAATGAACTTGAAATAGTCCATCTTTACAGTCAAAGCCTTGTTTCCTTTGAAGGGAGCATCTTTGCCCCAGAATATAGCAGTAGACAGAATATCCTACCCTGTGAGTTACTGAGATTCATTTTCCCGTATGTCTTAGTCCATTCCAGGTGCTATAACAAACACTGGTGGCAGCGGGGGCTTATAAACAGCAGAAAATTTATTTCTCGTACTTCTAGAGGCTGGAAAGTCCAAGGTCAAGGTGAGAGCAGACTCAGTGTCTGCTGGGAACCTCTTTCTGCTCAGAGACTCTCCACGTGTCTTCACACGACGAAAGGGATAACAGGTCACTCTGTAGTCTCTTTAACAAAGGACACTAAACCCATTCATGAGGGCTTCCCTGGTGGCTCAGTGGTAAAGAATCTGCCTGCCAATCAGGAAACTCTGGTTCGCCCTCTGGGTCAGGAAGATCCCCTGGAGTAGGAAGTGGCAACCCACTCCAGTATTCTTGCCTGGAAAATCCCATGGACGGAGGAGCCTGGTAGGCTGCAGTCCATGGGGTCGCGAAGAGTCGGACACGACTGAGCGACTTCACTTTCACTTTTCACTCTCATGCATTGGAGAAGGAAATGGCAACCCACTCCAATGTTCTTGCCTGGAGAATCCCAGGGACGGGGGAGCCTGGTGGGCTGCCGTCTATGGGGTCGTACAGAGTCGGACACGACTGAAGCGACTTAGCAGCAGCAGCAGCAGCAGCAGCAGACATTCAATCCATCCCACTAAGACTAAGATAAAGCGCTGTATCTTACTGTTCTTGTTTGTCTGATTTAGTTACCACTTCTTTTCTGTGCTGGTCTACAAGCTCCAGTCTCAGGATATTTACTAACCTAAAGAAGAAGAAAAAAAGTCATGTACACAGTATTTCTGGAAGACTTTACATATCCCCTGGAGAAAGAAATGGCAACCCATTCCAGTATTCTTGCCTGGAAAACCCCATGGACAGAGGAGCCTGGCAGATTACAGTCCGTGGGGTCGCAAAGAGTTGGACACGAGTGATCGACTTCACTTTACTTTTACAAGAAACGGGGCAATATTGATTTCCTTCAGACAGGAAAACTGTTTAAAGGGTGGAAGAGACTCTTACCTGGAGAGCCATTTATGTCTTTTGAATTTTTAATCATGTAAATGTTTTTGGCTCAGAGGGTAAAGCATCTGCCTGCAAAGCAGGAGACCTGGGTTCAATCCCTGGGTCAGGAAGATTCCCTGGAGAAGGAAATGCCAATACACTCCAGTACTCTTGTCTGGAAAATCCCATGGACAGAGAAGCCTGGTAGATTACAGTCCATGGGATCACAAAGAGTCGGACACGACTGAGTGACTTCACTTCAAATGTTTTTAATCATGTGAAGGTAATAGCTATTCAAAATAATAATAAAATTTTATAAAATAAATTCACTAAAAATGGCAAAATGAAAAATACCAAGATTTAAAATCTAGCTAAGTTTTTCTTGTATTTGTGTTTTTAAACTAATTTTGTTACCAACAACTTAAAAAAGAGACTTATAAAAAAAGCAAACAAACAAAATAGAAAGACATATGTAAATAAATGACTATATTTGCATTTTCATTCTACTTACTATGAATAGAAATCCCTAAATTAGTATAACCGGGGCTAATGTTCAGGCAGAATTCACCGGTTTGGGTGACCAGCCTCTGTCTGTTTTGATTGGTTGGTAGCATTGCCAATTGTTAAACATATTTAATATCACCCTGGATGAAATTCAAGGTCTTCAAACTTTTAAAAAGATCTTGTTAATTCTTTTCTTTTACCATAACTAATAGAAGCATATGTTTCAAAGGTCACTGATATTTGCAAAGATCACTAATTATCTCTGTACTCCGATCAGCCAAACTACAGGGTCAGGCATGGTTTTACCATGCTCCTTGTTGTACATTGCTTGATACTATCAGGCATTTAATAAATATTTTCTAAATGAATAAATGGTACTCACTGCTTTTCCTCTTTTGCTCAACAACAAACTTATTCCATAAATTCACTAGATCATATGGTAATCTTTATACCTCCATGAAAGCCACATGAATTAACTTTGAAGGGGATAATTCCAGTTTATTTTTATTCAGTTTTCTCTCTCCATTTTATGTTTTAGGCTTTATTTGTCTGTGTGCTTTATGAACAACACAACAGACTGATAGCATAAGGAATACATTTTCAATAAAAAAAGGAAGGAGAGAAGTAAGGATGCAGGTTGTTTTAAATTTTCCTTTATTTATGGCCGTGCTGGGTCTTCCTTGCTGCGCAGGCTTTTATCTAGTCGTGCTGTGCAAGCTCCTCATTGCCACGGCTTCTCTTGTTGCAGAGCATGGACTCTGGAGCCTTCTCGTTTCACCTGTGGTGTGTGGGGTCAACACAGGTGCAGTAGTTGTGGCACATGGGCTTCGTTGCTCCGCTGAATGTAGAATCTCCCAGATCAGGAATCAAACCCGTGTCACCTGCATTGGCAGGTAGATTCTTTACCACTGAGCCACCAGGGAAGCCCAAGGATACTGATTTTTAAACTTAGCATTACTTGGGATTTTCATTGTAGGAGTCAAGTATTGGCTTTAAAGCTCAATCTCATATTAGAGGTAAACTCACTTTTAAAAACAATCTGGATAGTAAGGGGCAAGATGTAATATGAAGCATATTCAATGACAGACAATCCAAAAAGTATTTTATATTTACCAAGTGTGCACGCTCAGTCTTGTCTGACTCTTTTGCGACCCCATGAACTGTACCCCGCCAAGTTCCTCTGTCCATGGGATTTTCCAAGCAAGAATATTGGAGTGGGTTGCCATTTCCTTCTCCGGGGGAGCTTTCCAACCCAGAGATCAAATCCAGGTCTCCTGCACTGCAGACACGTTCTTTACCAGCTGAGCCACCAGGGAAACCCAAGATAATATAACCAAAAAGCAAAAAAAATAACAAGCCTCTTCCTTCACCTTGACCTCACTGCCTGAGAACTTTCCTTGCCTTGCCACTTGGTGTGAGATGAGTGGCACTGATGCCCTAGCAATTGTCTTCACACCTTGAAAGTGCAGCAAGAATCCTTGTAATGACTACTCTGAAAATGGGATCTTCACTATCCTATTGTCAAGAAATCCCTAAAGGCATTAAAAGTAACTATAAAATATAATTATGATATGATATGATAGTACTGCTGCTGTTTAGTCACTAAGTCGTGTCTGAGTCTTTCGTGACCCTGTGGACTGTAAACCCATCAGACTCCTCTGTCCATGTGATTTCCCAAGCAAGAATACTGGAGCCAGTTACCATTTCCTTCTTCAAGGGATCTTCCTGACCCAGGGATTGATCCCCTGTCTCCTGCTTGGCAGGTGTATTCTTTTCCACTGAGTAACCAGTGATGGCCAGATAAGATAGTATAGCATAAAATAATATAGCACAATGTCGTACATTCGTTCGTTCGTTCGTTCCGTCGCTTAGTCGTGTCCGACTCTTTGCGACCCCGTGGACTGTAGCCTACCAGGCTTCTCCGTCCATGGGATTCTCCAGGCAAGAATACTGGAGTGGGTTACCGTTTCCTTCTCCAGGGGACCTTCCCGACCCAGGGATCGAACCCGGGTCTCCCGCATTGGCGGCAGACGCTTTACCTCTGAGCCACCAGGGAAGCCCCATTAATTATATATAATATTAATATTAAAAAGGAACTAACTGTAAAATGCAGTATCATACATGGCACCAGGATAAGAAAATGGCCCTAACTGCTCCCCTGTCTCACACATTAGATCCCTGGATATGATGGTATGGCTCTGTTTTTCTTGAAGAGCTGAAGCAAGAGATGTAGGACAGATATATATACTACTATATATAAAATAGATTTGAAAAAAAACAGGAACCTACTATATGACACAAGGAGCTATATCCAATATCTTATAATAACCTACAGTGGAAAAGAACCTAAAACAGAATATGTGTGTGTGTGTGTGTGTGTGTGTGTGTGTGTGTTTGAATCACTATGCTATATACCTAAAACACTGTAAAATAACAGTGCTTCAATTTAGAATTTTTTTAAAAAAAGAGAAAGATACTGGGCGATTACCAAATTCATGTACAGTTAATTCTTCCATGGATTATCTACTTTTTGGATTATTCCCAGCACCTTTTAAATTCCAAGGGGATTTCCCCAGCTTTTAAGCATTCTTCTCAGTCATCTACCCACCTTCAACTGGTAGAAGTTCAAGGAATGCAAATTCATTTTCTATTAGACTAAATAAACACAATTAGAAAGGAGAACCCCCCCCCCCCGAGGCAAAGAACACCTGCTGCTGCTGCTAAGTCACTTCAGTCGTGTCCGACCAGGCTCCCCGGTCCCTGGGATTCTCCAGGCAAGAACCCTGGAGTGGGTTGCCATTTCCTTCTCCAATGTGTGAAAGTGAAAAGTGAAAGTGAAGTCGCTCAGTCGTGTCCGACCCTTAGCGACCCCACGGACTGCAGCCTACCAGGCTCCTCCATCCATGGGATTTTCTAGGCAAGAGTACTGGAGTGGCTTGCCACTGCTATCAAAGCCAAATATAAATTATCTTTGACCGTTATAATCAGGGAAATAAATGAGAAACCAATGTAATTATCTTTTTAATCTCTAGAGGAAAAGGTTTGAATGTTTTCTTTTATAGATTTCTTCAGCGCTTTATAATCCTAATATTCTTTTATATTGATTCTAAATCACTGTTCTTCAATCCGAGCCTGTTCTCTTCTTCTGGGCATCATGAAAATAATTGAGCAGACCTCAATTCTTCAAAATATGCTTCCTGTACTTGTTAATGTACAAACATGGTAACTTTATGCTTTGTAATTTAATTATTGTATATCTAATGATTTATCCCTCATGCTTATTATTTTTAACATCACTAAGATATTTTATAACAGGGGTCCCCAACCTCTGGGCCACGGACCCATTGGTACCTCCCATCAGATCAGCAGTGGCCTCACATTAGAAATAAAGTGCACAATAAATGTAATGCTGTAGTTTTTCCAGTTTCAAGTATGGATGTGAGAGTTGGACTATAGAGAAGGCTGAGCGATGAGGAACTGATGCTTTTAAACTGTGGTGTTGGAGAAGACTCTTAAGAGTCCCTTGAACTGCAAGGAGATCAAACTAGTCCATCCTAAAGGAAGTCAGTCCTGAATATTCATTGGAAGGACTGATGCTGAAGCTGAAACTCCATACTTTGGCCACCAGATGCGAAGAGCTGACTCATTAGAAAAGACTGATGCTGGGAAAGATTAAAGGCAGGAGGAGAAGCGGACAAGAGGACCAGATGGTAGGAAAACATCACTGACTCAATGAACATGAGTTTGAGCCAGCTCCAAGAGATGACGAAGGACAGGGAATCTGGCATGCTGCAGCCCATGGAGTTGCAAAGAGTTGGACATGACTGAGCAACTGAACTACAACAAAACGTAATGCGCTTGAATCACCCCGAAGCCATCACTCCCTGCCTGCTCCCCCAGTCTGTGGAAAAATTCTCTTCTATGAAACTGGTCCCCAGTGTCAAAAAGGTTGGGGACCACTGTTTATAATATTAGCTACCATGAGTACAATGAGTCATACACTCTTTTAGGAATTTTATACATTATTTTCATTTATTTAATCTTCCCAGCAACTCTAAATTTAGACATAATTATTCTCAATGTGTAAATGAAGAAATTAAGAGATTCTTAGTGAGACACTGAATGGCCTCACTCCCAAAGCCCCCATGCATCCTCAATGCCATATTTTCTCTCATCATGTTGCTGAGCTGATTCACTATTGTGAGGCATTTGGGGTTATTTCTGATTTACTGTAGTGATGATTATATCCCATATGAATTTTTTCATAACCCTAATCATCCTGGGTCCCCATGTAGCTCAGTTTCTACAGAGTAGCATGTTGCACTACCCAAAGTAATTTTACAGATGAATACAAATTTTCATGTTGTCTCTCAAAGAAAAATCACAGGGGATCCAATTCAGAACTCATAACACTACTTACCAGATCCCCTTTCTTCATTCCCCAGTTCTCTCACACTGTATAACTGCTGGAAAGGCAGTTACAGCCTGAACTGCCACGAACTACCTACAAGCCAAAACCCTGCAGCTCCCTGTCTCCATATGCCCCCACTGGCTCCTTGTTTTATAGATCACCGCAGCATCGTGGGCTGGTCCTTCTCCTGGCCCTCGCCACTCTGGTCTGGCTTCTCTATCATTACAATAGTCCATCCCCAAAGGAAAGAAGTCTCATTTTATGTTAGTTGGAAATATGGACTGTGCAGAAACAGGCCAAGAGGAAATCTGGGAACATTCATCCATGAATACATTTTATTCACTTATTTCTAAGTTAAGGTTTCTGACTTTTTTTTTTTTTTTTTTTCATTTTAGAGTCCCCCCTCCCCCCTTGAATGATAGTGTCCGCAGTGTGATTCATGAGCACTGAATAGATCTGGTAACAGTGAATAGGTTTCTTTTATTTAAAATTCTTTGTTTTGGCTGCACTGGGCCTTTGTTGCAGAACCCAGGCTTCCTTTAGTTGTGGCATGTGGGATCTTAGTTCCCCGAGCAGGTATCAACCCTGGTCCCTTGCATTAGAAGACAGATTCTTTTTATTTATTTGTTTATGGCTGAGCTGGGTCTTCGTTGCTGGGTGCGGGCTTTCTCTAGTTGTCGTGAGCGTGGGACCACCCCTTTCTACTTGCAGTACATGGTCTCCCTACTGCAGTGGCTTCTCTTGTTGCAGAGCACAGGCTTTAGGCTGCTTGGTCTTCAGTCGCTGTGGCATGTGGGCTCAGTAGTTATGGCTCTCAGGCTTACGTGCCTTGCAGCATGTGGAATCATCCCAGACCAGGGATGGAACTCATGTCCCCTGCACTGGCGGATTCTTAGTCACTGGACTTCCAAGGAAATCTCACAGTGAATGGTTTTAATCAAGAAGTACTCCAACTAATTTAAAAAAAATAGATCCTATGATTATAAAGAAGTTGACTTGTCATAAGACTTGTCAAAAATACGTTTTTCCTTCATATGCCTTTTTAGGTGGTCAACGTATTTAATGATTAAAACTAAAGTATTATAAAATTCTGATTACTTGATAATAACTAGCAAATATCTATCGGTGAAATGCAGTAGCGTATAAAATACAAGTAGCTCCAAACTTCGCTGTTTTCTCTTCTCTAATGGACTAAAGAAGAAAAACAGAGATTTAGACTCTGATAACAGCTCCTTCAGTTGCTAACCTTTCTTTTGATTTTGGCCAGCTCTCATGTTCTCATCTTTGATCAGTCACTAATCTTGGGACTGGTTTGGGGTCATCACTGGGGAAGATTGTGAGTAACCTGAGCGTTTGTTCGGCATGTCCCAGATTGCTTCGGCATGCGCTTCCTGTCTCTGACACTCTTTTTTTTTTTTTTTTCCAGGTCCTCCTATCCACTTTTCCTTTCCAATCATATCAATTATTTACATATTAGCAAAACTTTAACTGGGGCTTCCCAGGTGGTGCTAGTGGTAAAGAATCCACCTGCCAGTGCAGGAGACCAAAAGACACAGATTTGATCCCTGGGTCGGGAAGATACCTTGGAATAGGAAATGGCACCTCATCCCAGTATTCTTGCCTAGAAAATTCCATGGACAGAGGAGCCTAGCGGGCTCAGCAAAGAGTCAGACAAGAGTGAGTGACTGAGAACACACACAGAGGACTTTAACCCTCTATACCCTCCCCTTCTCAGAGATATTTGCTTGTATTGCTTTATCTCTAATTGTGAACACAAAGGTTTGTCTCTGGTCCTGGAGTCTTAATCACTTATGAGCTGCTGCAGAAACTGTGGGGGAGACTGGCTGCCCAGGTGTCTTAAGTTTGTACGGGCAGTCCGTGACTTAAGATGCTTTGGCTTAGCAACTTTTTGGCTTTATAGTGATGCAAAAGTAATAGATGTTCAGTGGAAACCATATTTTAAATTTTGTATCTGGGTTTTTTTGGGAGGGGTGGCTAGCCATGTGCAGTAGGATACTCATTTATGGTGCTGGGCAGCCACTGAGCCACAGCTCCCAGTTACCCACTTGGTCACAAGAATACAGGGCAAATACGCTGAAACCATCTGTACCCAGACAGCCATTCTGGTTTTCAAGTTCAGTGTGCTTGTGCACATGCTAAGTCGCATCAGTCGTGTCCAACTCTGTGCAACCCCATGGACTGTAGCCCACCAGGCTCCTCTGTCCATGGAACTCTCCAGGCAAGAATACTGGAGTGGGTTGCCATTCCCTTCTCCAGGTGTAGCAGTCAATAAATTACATGAACTAGTCAACACTTTATTATAAAATAGGCTTTGTGGTAGATGATTTTGCCCAACTGTAGGTTCATGTGAGGGCTTCCCTGGTGGCTCAGTGATAAAGAATACCCCTGTCAATGCAGGAGACTCAGGTTTGATCCCTGGGTCAGGAGATCCCCTGGAGGAGGGCACAGCAACCCACTCCAGTATTCTTGCCTGGAGAATCCCATGGACACGGGAGCCTGGTAAGCAATAGTCGTGTCTGATTCTGTGCGACCCCATAGACGGCAGCCCACCAGGCTCCTCCGTCCCTGGGATTCTCCAGGCAAGAACACTGGAGTGGGATGCCATTTCCTTTTCCAATGCATGAAAGTAAGAAGTGAAAGTGAAGTCTCTTAGTCATGTCCAACTCTTAGCGACCCCATGGACTGCAGCCTACCAGGCACCTCCGTCCATGGGATTTTCCAGGCAACAGTACTGGAGTGGGGTGCCATCACATTCTCCGACAAACTATGAGCACAATTGGACATTTCTCTGGCTTAAAAAGCAAAACAAAAATCAAAGGCTAAACAGAAACCCTCCCTCTGGGTTTTTGACATTCACCATCTATCACCCTCTAGCAGGACTTGCATAAGTTAAAATAGTCATAAATTAAAGACTTCAAAAGTTGTGCTCATTCAAGCTGAAAGGGAAAGCAGGGCAAAGGAAACAAGGATGGAACACCATTAAGCTGTGAGTAGGTGAAGTGTGCAGTTATATGGATCTACTTGTGTTGTTATTTGCTCAGTCTTGTCTGACTCTTTTCAACCCTGTGGACTGTAGCCCGCCAGGCTTCTCTGTCCATGGAATTCTCCAGGCAAGAACACTGAAGTGCGTTGCCATTTCCTTTTCCAGGGGATCTTCCGACCCAGGTATCAAACCTGGGTCTCCTGCATTGCAGATAGGTTCTTTACCATCTGAGCCACCAGGGAAGCATGCTGGTGTGTTTTCTGTAAATATGCTAATTAGAATCACTATTTCTGCTTAATTATGATAACGAGCATTAAGGCATAATTAAACCCTCCAAAAGTGAGCTGGGATGTGCTCAGTCTTGTCTGACTCTTTGCAACCCCATGGACTGTAGCCTGCCAGGTTCCTCCTTTCCATGCAATTTTCCAGACAAGAATACTGCAGTGGGTTGCCATTTCCTACTCCAGGAGATCTGTCAGACCCAGGGATCCAACCCAAGTCTCCTGCATCTTCTTCTGCATTGGCAGGCAGCGTCTGTGCCACTGCGCCACTGGGGAGCCTTGCGGCTGTTCGGGCCGCAGGCTGCAGGTGGCGAAGGTACCCTCCCTCACTGCACCAGTGTGCCCCACCGCCCACCACCCTCCCTAAGAGGAGAGGAGCAGCCTCCTACGTGAGGCAAGCTGACTGTGAAAATGGAACACTAGCTATGGGGCCTGAGAGGAGAGGAACTGGGTTTTGAGGAAACTCATTTAGGGGACATAAGGAAAGTAAGGAGTAAATAAAATCTGACAATAAAATGGATAATAAAGGACCTCCTGTACAGCACAGGGAACTCTGCTTAATGTTACGTGGCAGCCTGGATGGGAGAGGGGTTTGGGGGAGAATGGGTACATATGTACGTATGTCTGAGTCCCTTTGCTGCCCACCTGAAGCCATCACAATGTTGCTAGTCAGCTGTACTCCAGTGTAAAATTAAAGGCTGAAAACGAAACAGAAACGACAGGTGCAGCTGTGGAGAGAGTGTGGCAGACACAACCCAGATGTGATTAAACTGTAGAAAGTCACATTTTCATTAGATAGTTCTTGCATCATTTAGGCAGGTTTATCTAGGAAGATTCAGGAGGAACTAGAGAAACAGGGTAGCAGGAAAACCTTAGGGTAACACCTCACACATCCAGGATGAGAAGGACAGACCAGCAGTGCTCAGGGGGGCCCAGAGGCCTGAGCACTGGCGGGCACCCTGCCCCTCACAGGAGGGGACGTGTGACACTCGGAACAGGTAAAGCCTTGTGGGATGGGGCTGTTAGAAGTAAAACAGCGCAAGTGTGAAAGACAAAGAACATTCCTTTGAATATCCCCAAACTTTTTGGCACCAGGGACCAGTTTCATGGAAGAGAATGTTTTCCATGAATTGGAGAAGGGGGGTGGTTTCAGGATGATTCGAGTGCATTACATTTATTGTGCACTTTATTCCTATTATTATTACATCAGCTCCACCTCAGATCATCAGGTATGAGATCCCGGAGGTTGGGGACCCCTCTCTCGGCTATCTCTCCAGGGCATGGCTCTCAGGTCACTGAGGCATCTTCACTGTTAGCCTGTCATTACTTAGAGTCTTCAAATAATAGAATTATCCCCCAAACAGAAACGTTCTCAAGGAAACAGTTTCAGATCTGTGTATACGCTATGAGTGGGTGATGTTTTCTACTATTATTAGGTTTGAGTTTCAAGGGTACCTGATTCCCCTTTTAATTCTAGCACTGCCTCATCATCGCTGCTTCATTGAACCACCTTTTGGTGTGAATCATTGATAGAAGCTAGCCTTCCCATGTGGCTCAGTGGTAAAGAATCCACCTGCCAATACCGGAGACATGGGTTTGATCCCTGGGTTGGGAAGATTCCCCTGGGAGAGGAAATGACAACCCACTCCAATATTCTTGCCTGGGAAAATCCTATGGACAGAGGAGCCTCGCGTGCTACAGTCTGTGGGGTCCCAAAGAGTTGGACACGACTGAGTGAACTCTATTTGATTACTAATGCTTTATCATTTTGAAGGTGATTTATTAAAATTATATAAACATCAAGGTATGTTCATTCCCATTAGTTTTTTTTGTTGTGGTGATTGTTTGTTTTGCTTTTTGGCCACACCATGTGGCATGTGGGATCTTAATTCCCTGACCAGGGATTGAACCTGTGACCCCCGTGCATTGGAAGCTCAGAATCTTAACCACTAGACCATTAAGGAAGTCCCATCAGTAGTTATTATAATAAAATTCCAGACAGAACAAAGCCTTGAAAAAATATAAACACCACAGGACAGGCAGGTGCCACCTTAAACTTCAGAGATTTTTCCCATCTTGAGTAAAGACATGAAAAAAATAATTTTAAAAAATCTTAACAATTGGCCCCACAATTCCTTTTTGGGAATAAGAAGGAGGGAGCTGTCTCCTTGGGGGAAAGCCACTGAGGAGCAAATGCTACAGGTACCTGGACTCCAGGGGAGGGAAAACCTGCCAGGCTGGAGATTAGAGGAAGAGCTTCTTGTTTCTCCTTCTGCAAGGAGAGGGGAGGGGGGCAGAGGGTGGAAAGGAAAGAAATAAGCCCAGGAAAGAAAAGCCAGCTGGATGGAGGGAAGCCGAGCCCAGGCAGGGGAAAATGACGTGTCACTGTTAGATGGTAACCCAACATTCCCAGTCAAATCTGTTCCCTATTCAGTTCAGTTCAGTCGCTCAGTAGTGTCCAACTCTTTGCGACCCCATGAATCACATGGGATGTAAAGCCTGCCTTCCATCTCTTTAGGAAATTATACTTAATTTACACATGGAAGCAAGATCTCAGTAGTCTAGAAACCAAGAAAGCCCTTCAGGACTATTTACAAAAACCAAGGTGGGGAGGGCGGGACTTCCCTGGCAGTCCATTGGTTAAGACTTCACTCTTCCAGGGGGTAAAGGTTTGATCCTTGGTAAGGGAACTAAGATCCTACACACTGAACTTGGCCAAGGAAGGGAAAAATTTCTATCCTTAAAAATAAAACCAAGACGGGTGGGCTTTGGGCTTCCCAGGGCTGGAATTGGGACCCGGCTGAGTTGACATCTTTTTTTTTTCTTTCCTTTTCCCTACTAAGTTAAGTATAAAAACAAGTATCTTTTTGTCTCATGCTCAGCTTTTTTTTCTTGAAGGTTAGAAGTCCTCACTTTCCAGGTTTTGATTTAGCCAAGGATTTAAAAAAGCTTTCTGTTCACAGTGTTCAGCTGAATACAAGTAACGAACGCTTCTGATCGCCCGCTTCCTCTAGTCACTTCATGAGACCTTAGCTTGCCTGGTGCTCCTTCCTCAACTCCAGCCTCCGTGGTCACCGTCCTGACCTCCTTCCAGGATAACTTGATGTTTAATATCCTAATTGTTTTTTAACAGTCTTTAAGGTTTCTCACTTTTATTCCCCCATCTGGATTAAGAGAGAGGAGAAAGGAGTATTCTCTAAAGCGATTCATGGTTCAGGTCTAAGAAAAAAGCAATGGTTTAAGAATTGGGAAACCCCAGGTTCTGGCCTTAGCTCTACTGTTGACTAGCAGACACTCAAGCTATTTCTAAAATAAGTTAGAATTGAATCTTTTTTTTTTAATAATTGAAGTTTCTTTTAAATATTTATCTTAGTTATTAAGTATTTATTTCACTGCACCGGGTCTTAGTTGCAGCACATATCTTCAATCTTCCTGTGGCGTGTGGGACCCAGTTTCCTGACCAGGGATCGAACCCACACCCACTGCATTGGGATCTCAGAGTCTTAGCCACTGGACCACCAGGTAAGTCCCTGAAATACCTCTTTAATGTCTCTTCCAGGCTAAAGTCTGAATCTCTGGACCCTCATAGTTTCCCACCACATTTACTCTCTGCTTTCCATTAATACCAAAAAAGAATCCAGTGTATTCATGAATCCTAATTCTAAATCATTAAAAACAGGTTTCTGTCTCCTTTTTTTTTCTTCAAACTTTAGAAAGCCTAATTAACTAAAACAGAAGAAGTTATAAAACATATTTTACACAGTGGTTTTCTTGCAAGCTGTCTTTAATAGACTTCTTTCAAATTCTGACAAATACACTAGGTGTTTGGTTTGGATGTACAGAACTAAAAATATCTAAAGAAGAGATTTTTAATTACTTAGTTCAATCCATGAAATTCCTGAGAATTCCATTTGGAAGAAAGAATAAGAAAGCATATGGGGGACTTCCCTGATGGTCCAGTGGCTAAGAGACTGTAGTCCCATTGTAGGGGGCCTGGGTTTGATCCCTGGTCAGGGAACTAGATTCCACATGCCACAGTGAAGACCGGAAGCAGCCAAATAAATAAATAAAATTTAGCAGCAAAACAACAATATGGTAGTAAGCAAGCAGGATTTATTTCAGACAGAAAACAGACACTGAGAGGAGGTGCAGGGCCCCAGACCGGGACTCTTTCACTAAGCAGTGCGACTTTAGATAAGTTACTTAACCTCTCTGAGCCTCAATTTTTAAAAAAATGGTCCCCGTTTTATTCATACTTTTAAATTTTATTTTTTAAAAATTTATTTATTTTAATTGGAAGCTAATTATTTACATTATTGTATTGGTTGTGCCGTACATTGACATGAATCAATTACTACCAACTCCCTCCACACCCCATCCCTCTGGTTCATCCCAGTGCACCGGCCCCGAGCATCCTGTATCATGCATCGAAAATCGCTTTACAATGTTGTGATGGTTTCTGCCATAAAAACATGAAATGTTCCCCAGTTTGCATGTCATCCTTGAGCAGGGGCCATGCTAATCTTCTTTGTATCATTCCAGTTTAAGTGTATGTGCTGCCACAGTGAGCACTGAGCCTCAGTTTCTTCATCTATAAAATGGAAATAATGATACCTCCCTTGCAGGACTGTTGTGAGGATTACATGCCAGGTATATATTAAGGACTCAATATATGTTCATGTTCTCCATTAAACACCATCTTATTTTTTACTTTGCTCACCAAGAGCACACGCTTGGGCCTGAAACAGCCTAGGTTCAATGCCTGATTCCACAATTTTATCAACTCAGTGATTTGGGACAAGTTATTAACAATCTCGGAAGCATTGTTTTCTCATCTGGAAAACAGAGCTAGCAACAACAGTGCCTAGCTCCAGGAAGCGTTCATGAACTAGTCACATCCATCAGAATCACATTAAATCACCATGGAGACAGCAGGGATGCTGAGAGAGTGCTAATGCTGAGTGGCTGCCGAGTTGCTGCCGAGGGCTCAGCCAGGTGGCCAGGAGGAGGCTCCAACCTTCTCTTTCTCTATTTTACCTTTCCTTTCCCCACTTTTCTTTTTAAATATTTTTAATGGATTATTTTTTTGGCTGTGGTGGGTCCTGATTGCAGCGTGTGGGGTCTTTCACTGTGGGGCGCGGGCTTCTCTCTAGATGTGGCTCCCGGGCTCAGTAGTTGTAACTTGCATACTTAATTGCCCAGTGGCTTGTGGGATCTTAGTTCCCCCACCAGGGATCAAACCCTTGTCCCCTGCATTGGAAGGCAGACTCTTAACCACTGGACCACCAGGGAAAGCCCCTCCCCACTTTTCTTTGTCTTTCTTCTTTGTCTTTTCTCTCACAGATTCTGCTGTGTGAAAAATGGTTGCATCCAGAGCGGTATGACATGTAACACATATATTTCCTTTCCCTGCATGGCCTCCATAAATCTTGTGTCTGTGCATGACCCTTTCTCAGTGCTGGGTTTCTGATTCCACGCCCCCAGGTAGGATGCTCTGTGTTGCACTCTGTGCCATGGATTTGGTGCTGTGTGTCCTCTCCTGCCTCTGATACCTCCAAGATGTAAAGACCCAATTTCTAAGAATCCTGGGGGCAAAATTAATTCTCAGGAACGACCACGACTTAGCATCTTTGCATTTCTATTTGTGGCCTCTTGTTTGATCATGCTATGCATAATAAATTAATGTGGCATTTCCAACCGGAGTAATTCTACTTGCTTCTTTCCCTGAATATTTAGACTGGGGCCAAATGGCTTCCTGTTTTTGCTTAAGAGTTAAACAAAAGGGACTTCTCTGGTGGTGCCATGGTTAAGACTGGGCCTTCCAATGCAGGGGCTGCAGGTTCAATACCTGATGGGGGGGGACCAAGATCCCACATTCCTCACTGCTCAAAAACCAAAACAAAAAACAGAAGCAATATTGTAACAAATTCAATAAACAACTTTAAAAATGGTCCACATCAAAAATGTCTTTAAAATATATATATGTGTGCGTATGTAGTCTATACATATGTGCACGTGTGTAAACCTTTGTATTAAATAGTTTGCCTTTTTACAACAAACTGCATCAGAAGCCAATTTTTTTCAGACATGGATGCTTTGAAATGTAAATTCATAGTCCCTACTAACAAACAACCATAGGGATTCTATGTCTGTGCACATTTGGCTGCACATCCCGACTTTATGTCACCTACTTGGGAGGCTGAATGGTGTCATCATATAATCTTGGACTTAAATTTCAAAACCCTGGCTTGAATCTTCTTCTTAGCCTTTCTCCCACAACTGACGGTTTTACCCCAGAGCTAAAGACAAACGAAGAACAAAAACAGGCCTGTTGTTGTGTTGATTATTTCTTGCTCACCTCTATTTAAAAAATTTTTTTAAGATATATATATTTTAATGTGGATCAATTTTTTTTTTAAATGGCCACATGATACAGCATGCAGGATCTTTAGTTGGGGCATGCAAACTCTTAGTTGTGGCATGTGGGATATAGTTCCCTGACCAGGGATGGAACCCCAACCCCTTTAGGGTATTGGGAGTTCAAGTCTTAGCCACTGGACCACCCGTGGAGTCCTAGACCCATTGTTTCTTGACTGCTTTCCCTTTGTTCCTGCAGTCCTTTCTTCCCTTAAGATCATTAATTACTGAGACCTGTTTAAGGGCAAGCATTCTGGCCAGGCTTAGATCACAAAATGTCTTGGACCAAAATGGGTTCTCTTATGTCAAAGAGGTCATGCCTGATTCCCTTTCTCCAGGGACCCACTGCCCTATCTTCTTACAACATCCAATGTTGACATAAAAGAAATTTCTAGTTATCTCAACCAGATCATCAGATGCTCTGGATCAAACTCAAGACTGTCAGATTTGTACCCTTTGTATATTTCCCCAGGCTTCCCAGGTGGCTCAAGTGGTAAAACAAACAAACAAACAAAAAAACCCACCTACCAATGCAGGAGATGCAGGCAGTAGATACAGGTTTGATCCCTGGGTCAGGAAGCTCCCCTGGAGGAGAAAATGAAAACCCACTCCAGTATTCTTGTCTGGAAAGTTCCATGGACAGAGGAGCCTGGCGGGCTACAATCCACAGGGTTGCAAAGAGTCAGACACAACTTAGCCACTGGACACACACACACATGTAATTCCCCATATTTTGTCTTTCCTCTTGTCATGATGGGCATTAAAGTCTTAAAATGAAGAGGGTCTATAAGCTTTTTTTCAGGGACAACCAGGAAGGATGGTGGCTGACCAGCCCACTCAAGATGGCTGTTCTCTTGCTCTCTGTCCATCCCCTGCCTGACCAGTGCCTGCTTCACTTATACTGACTCTGGCCTTCCTACATACTTGCTTTGGGTCTCGGCCAGTGATTGTTCTTATCAAAGGGGCAGTGAAGGGTGTGCCCTTCTGTTGGTTTCTCTGGTAATCGATGAGCCCATATGACATCAACTCCCCTGTAACTGGCAATCTCCCCCTCCACCAGGAGCAAAGACTGCTACCACGTCCTGAAGGTGTCTGCTGCACAGGGTGGGGGTGCCGCTCTAGGACTTTGCTTCAGATACGTAAGCTCCCCATCTGTCAAACCACTGATGTCTCTGTTGCTTGATGCATGTGTACATGCCAAGTCACTTCGGTCATGTCTGACTCTTTGCAACCTAATGGGCTGTAGTCTGGCAGGCTCCTCTGTTCATGGGATTCTTTGGTCAAGAACAATGGAGTGGGTTTGCCATTCCCTTCTCCAGGGGAATCTTCCTGGCCCAGGGATCAAAGCCCCATCTCCTGTGTCTCATGCATTGCTAGCGGATTCTTTACCGCTGAGCCACTGGGGAAGCCCTCTCTTGCCCAATCCAGGCTTTCTTCAGTCTTGAAGCTGGGCAAATGCAGGCTTTGTAGGCCTGTGAGGTTCAGTCCAACAGGTGAGCATAAAAAGACCAGCTTCCAGAGCCCCTCAGGAAGGGGTGGGAAACTTGACAGTTTGGGTAGGTGGTGAAAATTACCAAGAAGAGAGGTGGTGGGGCGGGGGAGCCCCGGGAACTGCCAGGGTGGAAAGGAGAGTTTGAGAGGAGCCTGTCTGGGCCTGTGGCTCTCCCCCTGGGGGAACTTAGGAGAAAGGGTTCCTCAACACAGTGATAAATATACTTTGCACTGTAATAGGATTCCATTTGAAACTGTTACAGCCGAGGTGTTACGAGCCCATTCTTGTGTCACAGCAAGCTAGGCTGTTCCTGCATTTGGAAGTTATTATATTATTTTATTTTCCGTGTTACTAAAATAGCACAGAGGAAGTCTTCTGTTGTTCTCTTACCTTGTGCTAATCTTAGAGCAACATGAAAATGCTGACTGTACGCGGATCTTGAAACAACACCGAAAACTTCCAACACGGGAAGACAATTAATTCCCACTCCTTCTTCCCCCTTTCCTCTTGGGTTCCAACGACTGGCTGTGTTTAACCCTAGTTTTGCCTACTCTTTCCCAGAAAAGTCACAGCTAACATGCATGGATCTACCGCAGGAGCATAGATGCAAGAGGGTGGATTCCAGCTTGATTCTCCAGGGGCTGATGTCTCATCAGAGAACTAGTACTGAAGAGCATGTGTTCAGTGCTAAATTTGGGGTTTGGATGATAATGGCTTCAGGAATGCAGCTGAGACAAGAAACCCTGAGGGCTGAAACACTCAAGCTTCTTGGAGAAGGTGAGCCTCCACAGATAGATGTAGGGAAGGAGTAAAGGTGAGTATGTCAGAACGAGAAAAAGAAATATTGTGTATTAATGCATGCATGATATGCATTATGGCAGGCTACAGTCTGTGGGGTCTGTATGACCACAGTCACGACCAAAGCGACTTAGCATGCACACACCACACATATTTACAGAATCTAGGGAAACAGTACTGATGAACTTATTTACAGAGAAGAAATAGAGATGCAGATGTAGGGGATGGACTTGTGCACACGGCGGGGGAACGAGAAGCTGGGACACACTGAGAAAGCAGCATTGATGTATACACACTCACTCGCTCTCAGTCACTCATATGTGTCTGACTCTTTGAGACCCCATGGACTGCAGCCCACCAGGCTCCACTGTCCATGGGATTTCCCAGGCCAAAATACTGGAGTGGGTTGCCATTCCCTTCTCCAGGAGATCTTCCCAATCCAGGGATCAAGCCTGAGTCTCCTGCATTGCAGGCAGATGCTTTACTATTTGAACCACCAAAGAAGCCCCATGTATGCTCATAACTTGTGGGAGGCGGCTATATAGCACAGGGAGCCCAATCTGGAGCTCTGTGATGACCTGGAGGGGTGGGATGCAGGGGAGGGAGGCTCCAGAGGGAAGGGAGATATATATATAGATACATATGCATCATTATGAGTGATTAACACTGATGTATGGCAGAGAGCACCACAACACTGTAAGGCAATTATCCTCCAATTTAAACAGGAGAGAGACAGGCAGGGGGAGGGAGCAGGCGAGACCAGACTGTGTGGGGCATCTCTGTGGAGAAAGAGGGACCCAGTTCACTGGAGACAGCAGTCATGGCTGAAGCAATTTCTGATTCAGTGAAAGCCTAAAGTAGGATCTTCCCAAGATTAATGGAAACCCTGTGTGTTGCAAACGTATTCATCAGAGTATTAGAGGGAGGTAACGGGTGACCCGACTCCTGGGACCTGCCAGCTGAATATGGAGTCGGGAGGGCGAACGTGTTCAGAGAGCCTTAGCCTCTGTACCTCTGCTTGCTCTCCTGAGTTGCTCTGCCCAGTCGGGGCCGAGATAAGGGTGCATGTGCCCCCTCCGGTTCCCTGTAAACTCAGCTCATGCTATGTCTCTCTCTTGCTTTCTCCCTTCCTCTGCCTTTTCTGCTCACGGACAGATGCTGAGAAGCCCTTCCTCGCTGTGAGTTTGGATGGAATGTCCACCTGTGACGTCAGTCTTTTGTGTGCATGCTCGGATGAGCAGGGATGGTAAGCGATGGGAACTCTATCAATACCCACCTGGTCTCAGGGGCACGAGTCTCCAGGCCCAGCTCTAACACCTTTTAGCTCCTTGAAACCTGGCATTTCAACTACCTGCCCTTCAGTTTCACTGATTTGTGAAATGGAGACTTTAATGCTCCTCCTATCTACCTCACAGGATTTCCTTGAGGCTCAAATGAAATATGGTTGTGAAAGTGCTTTGGAGACAAAGAAATGTACTTATTAGGAGTAACTCAATACTTGAGGGATTGTGTGAGGGGAAAGGTGGTAAAACTGGGATGTCTCAATAAATCCCATCCAGCCCTATGGTTTTATAAAACTGCTTTATACTACTTTGTTGTTGTTTAGTAACTAGGTTGTGTCCGACTCTTTTGCAGCTCTGTGGACTGTAGCCCACCAGGCTCCTCTGTCCATGGAATTATCCAGGCAACAATACTGGAGTGGGTTGTCATTCCTTTCTCCCAGGATCTTCCCAACCCAGGAATTAAACCCACATCTCCTGCTTGGCAGGTGGATCCTTTACCACTGAGTCACTAGGGAAGCCCTTTATATTCCTTAAATAAGTTGAATTAGGTAGTTTTTTCTGCTGTTCTAACAACTCTCACTCCAATGGTATCTTTTCACCTCCCTGCTGCTGCTGCTGCTGCTGCTAAGTCGCTTCAGTCGTGTCCGACTCTGTGCGACCCCATAGACAGCAGCCCACCAGGCTTCGCCATCCCTGGGATTCTCCAGGCAAGAACACTGGAGTGGGTTGCCATTTCCTTCTCCAATGCAAGAAAGTGAAAGTGAAGCCACTCAGTCGTATTGGACTCTTTGTGATCCCATGGACTCTAACCTACCAGGCTCCTCTGTCCTTGGGATTTTCCGGGCAAGAGTACTGGAGTGGATTGCCATTGCTTTCACCTCCCTAGATCTCCTTAAATGCAGAACCCAGGGACTCCCTAAACGTTCCAGCTCACCTTGCTTGGCTTCCTCACCAGCCACTGGGCCTCCCAGCCACTGAATCAGCAAGAAAAACTCTCACACAGCATCTCCAGAGACTCTCTGGACTTCAGTCATCACCCCAGGCCTTCCAGGAGCAGCTGATGTAAAAAACGTGAAAAGATTTTTCCAAAAACAACAAGATGCTCTACACAGAGATTTGGATGTCACTCGGCTCCTTGCTTAGAAACGGCTTAGGAACCTTATTGTGAAAGCAAGTCCTGAAGTATTTCAGGAACAGGTATTCACAGCACAAACGTTGACACATTTATACACTTAGGAACGTGATGATAGATACCGTGAAGTGGATAAAGGGACATATGATAGTGTCCTTGGTGAGGTTGGCTGTGTGATACCAGGTCCAAGAAGGATATAACCAGCACATCCCCAAGGCTCCACAAGCGGTTTAGTGATGGGACGATTGACCGTGGTCATAGTTTTCTGGGGCTGCTGTAACAAAAGTACCATTGATAAGTGGGATTCCCTGACGTCTCAGAGGTAAAGAAACAGCATGCAATGCAGGAGACTTGGGTTTGATCCCTGGGTTGGGAAGATGCCCTGGAGAAGGAAATGGAAACCCACTCCAGTATTCTTGCCTGGGAAATCACACGGACAGAGGAGCCTGGTGGGCTATAGCCCACAGGGTCACAAAGAGTTGGACACGACTGAGTGACTGAACCACCATCATCATTGATGAGTGGTTTAAAAACAACAGACATTTATTTTCTGGAGGCTGGGAAGTCCGAGATTAAGATGTGGGCAGGGTTGGTTTCTTCTGAGGCCTCTCTCCTTGGTTGCAGATGGCTGCCTTCCCCACAGACTGTCTTCCTTCTCTGCATGTCGATGTCCTAATCTTCCCTTACTGAGCATATGCTAAGTTGCTCAGTCGTGTCCGACTCTGCCACCCCATGGACTGTAGCCCGCAAGACTCCTCTGTCCACGGGATTCTCCAGGTAAGAATACTGGAGTGGGTTGCCATGCCCTCCTCCAAGGTGATCTTCCAGACCCAGGGATCGAACCCACCTCTCTTATGTCTCCTGCATTGACAGGCGGGTTCTTTACCACTAGTGCCACCTGGGCCTCTTATTATATGGACATAAGTCAGATTGGATTAAGGTCCACCTGTATGACTTTGTATAACTTTAATTACCTTTTTGAAGACACTCTCCTAAGACAGTCACACTCTGAGGTCTTGGGAGTTAGAACTTCAACATAGGAATGGGGGGCAGGGGTTACAACTCAACCCTTAACTCACACTGTGGGCAAGGTAAAGAGAATCAAGACGAGATGGAGAAGCCACTGGGAACAATTAGCAGCAGAAGCCTCTGTCATCCTTGGGCCTGGAGAAACAAAAGAGTGTGCTATTCCTCAAAGCCATCCAGAGCTGTGGTCACAGGAGAGGGGCCGCCCAGCGTGGGTGCTGTATGACAGAGGAAGGCACCCACGGTGGAGACCAGGCTCTGGCAGAGAGGGAGGGAGAAGGCCCACCCCCCTCTCTCCCCACCCTTCGCACTCCTCCCTTCACACTCTGATAGTGCTTCCCTTTGGCCAAGAGCCAAGAAAGAGGAGCTGAGAACAGCGAGGCCTGGGGGCTGCAGCTTGTACAGTCAGGCTTTGAGGCAGGGAACGGGCTGACAAGCGTGGCCAGGGGTGGGAGGGGAGTGGTAGGATTTGAGTGGGACAATGAAGAATCACCAGCTCAGTGGAGAAAACAACGGAATTTCCACAGGAGGAATTAATTATACATTCTCAGGTAACATAAATGGGCTTTAAAGTGTCATTGGAAAACAGAAAATGCTACTTAGCTGCAAAAAATATTAGTCATACATTCGAAACTGAACCACATATTCATGTAACCATTCCTAGTCCCAGAAGTTACTATTCTAATATACTTCTTCGCAAAAGTAAAGCAGAATGATAGAAAAATAGGTTTGTCAGTCTTGTCATGTTGAACACTTATGTTCTTAAAATGGGATGGGAAGTATTACTGGAACTGTTTTGGAATAGAAAGCAGCTCTCTGCCTCAGGAGGGTGCCTGTGTGACCACACCCATCACTGGTCACAGCCTGGTTTTATGAACTGGGTACGTCCCCTGTGTTATCGCTCTGGGGCTGCCGTAACAAAATACCATGGGCTGGTGGCTTTGACAACAGGAATTTGTTTTCTCGCCACTCTGGAGACTAGAAGCTTGAGACTTAGTGTTGACAGTGTGGATGTCTGCTGAGAGCTCCCTTTGGGTTGCCTTTTCAGTGTGTGCTCACATAGTCTTTCCTGGGCGACTTTGCAGGGGAAAAAAGCGAGGGGGATGGAGGGAGGGAGAGAAAAAGCGATCTCTTGGTGTCTCTTCTTTTTTTTTCCTAAGTTCAAATCATCCTGATTTTATGATCACAGAAATAGTACAAATATCCACAGTTGGTGAACTTCATTATAACAAATACAGATAGAAGAATGGAGAGAGAGCTATACAGATAGAGTGACTGTAACAGGAATAGGCTCAATCTGCACATGCTGTTTGTAAAGTATAGTGTTGAATTTAGTGTTACTTGAGTTTTTTAAAAAAAAATTATTTGACCATACCAGGGCTTAGCTGTGGCATGTAGGATCTAGTTTGCTGACCAGGGATCAAACCCAGGCCCCCAGCACTGGGACACAGGCTTGATCCCTGAGTCAGGAAGATCTCCTGAAGGAGGAAATGGCAACCCACTCCAGTATTCTTGCCTGGAAAATCCGATGGACAGAGGAGCCTGGCAGGCTACAGTCCTTGGGGGTCGCAGAGAGTTGGAGACAACTGAGCGACTTAGCACACACTCATGCATTTCCTTAAGGGACCCATGTCCAAATACAGCCCCTCTGGGGGTTCAGACTTCAACATACGAGTTTTGGAGGGGACCCAAACATTCAGTCCATAACATCCCACATAGTGATATGAAATAGATGGCACTTGATACGTTGATACTGATAGTCATTAAATCAAGAAAACTTCATTGCACACCTACTGTGTGCCAGAATCTCCACTAGGCTCTGAGATTATAGGTAAAAGGAAAAAAAAAAAACAAAACAAAACAAAACTGCCTCGGTCTTTAATGAGTCTATAACTTGAAGAAAGACAGAACAGCTGTTAGAACACAGTGGTCCCTGCCAGGAGAGCTTGAGCATTTGTGCTCAGTCACTCGGTCATGTTTGGCTCTTTGAGACCCCATGGACTGTAGCCCGCCTGGCTCCTCTATCCATGGGATTCTCCAGGCAAGAATACTGGAGTGGGTTGCCATTTCCTTCTCCAGACCCAGGGATCATCTCTTGGATCTCCTGAATTGGCAGTGGGTTCTTTTCCACTAGCAGCCCTGGTGGCTCAGATGGTAAAGATTTCACCTGCAATGCAGGAGACCTGGGTTCTATCCCCATGTCAGGAAGATCTCCTGGAGGAGGGCATGGGTACCAGTATTCTTGCCTGGGATTTCCATGGACAGAGGAGCCTGGCAGGCTACAGTCCATGGGGTCTCAAAAGAGTCAGGACACCACTGAGCCACTAACACTTTCACTTTCTATTCAGTGCCTCCTGGGAAACCCTAGAGCACCTAGATAGGATGAATAAACCACTCCCTGGGGGCTGCAGAAGTGATGTGCAAGCAGAAATGGAGGATGAGAAATATTGGATAGTAAACACGGGGTGGGACAGACAAGGCAGAGCATTCAGGATTCAGGAAGACGATACACAGAACTAGGGTGACCAGGATGCTGGTTTACTCGGGGCTGTCCTGGATTCAGTTCAGTTCAGTTCAGTCGCTCAGTCGTGTCCAACTCTGCGACCCAATGAATCACAGCATGCCAGGCCTCCCTGTACATCACCAATTCCCAGAGTTCATTCAAACTCATGTCCATCGAGTTGGTGATGCCATCCAGCCATCTCATTCTCTGTCGTCCCCTTCTCCTCCTGCCCCCAATCCTTCCCAGCATCAGAGTCTTTTACAGCAAGTCAACTCATCGCATGAGGTGGCCAAAGTATTGGAGTTTCAGCTTTAGCATCAGTCCTTCCAATGAACACCCAGGACTGATGTCCTTTAGAATGAACTGGTTGGATCTCCAAGGGACTCTCAAGAGTCTTCTCCAGCACCACAGTTCAAAAGCATAAATTCTTCAGCGCTCAGCTTTCTGTCCTGGTTTAGGCACTAAAATTCCCACATCCGGGAAAGCTCGGGGTCTCTGAGCCTTATATGATGCTGCTGCTGCTAAGTCGCTCCAGTCGTGTCTGACTCTCTGTGACGCCATAGACGGCAGCCCACTCAAATGAACTCGAAATGAAAAAGGCGATGTTACAA